>NC_138373.1:119533824-119558832 GCF_054177405.1 Leptonychotes weddellii | reverse complement strand
AAAGACCCCGAATAGCCAGAGGAATGTTGAAAAAGAAAAGCAAAGCTGGCGGCATCACAATTCCGGACTTCCAGCTCTATTACAAAGCTGTCATCATCAAGACAGTATGGTACTGGCACAAAAACAGACACATAGATCAATAGAGTGGAGATTTACATTTGAGTCTTCACTGTAGGATGGTCATTAAAGCCAGGTAGGGCACACTCATTCAAAGACTATGGAGTGAGAGAAGAGGAGAAAGGATGGAATCCCAATATATGTGAAAATTAAAGGGACATCGAAAGGAAGTGTCTCATTAAAAAAATAAGAGTTAATCCAGGAGAGCGTGATGTCATAGAAGCCAGAAGAATCAAGTGTTTCAAGAATGAGGAAGTGGAGATTCAGAAACAAAGACTTGATTGCCCCAAACAGAAGTTGCCGGAAGTCACAGAATGACAGGAACACTTAAATGGCAGTTTTGATGAATTGCCGGAGGCTCAATATGGACTAATATGAGACTGAAAAATTTGGAGCCACAGCCTTTGGAGATCCCCAAACTTTTGGGGGCTTTTCCTCCAGGAACCCCACTAGGTTCTCATGGTGGGACTCCAAAAAGATCCCCTTGAGGCTCTGGCATGGGGAAGGGAAGAGTAACCATGTAAAGCATCTCAGTTTTTCTCCATAACAAAGATTTACTCTCCAAGGGAAGGACTACTGGCTGAGCTTAGGAAATGGAATCCTCCATGTCATCCCTCTCTACCCTTCCTATCTCAGGGTGGAAAAGAACATAGGAAGGACATGGCTTCACAAAAATAGACTGGAAATGTGACAGTGAGGGAAATGAGTAGGAGGCAGGGGGCAAAAAAAAAAAAAAAGCTAATCACTGGAAGAGGGACAGAAACTCTAGTGAAGACTATGACCAAGATAGCCTTGACATTCCCCTCAGCTGGAGAAAACATTACACAAGCTTCTTCCTGACTCTAGGCTTCTGACTTCCATTTTTTTGACTATTTCCTTTACAAAACTTGTCATTGTAAATTATTTCCCTGTCCCTTTGAGTCCCCCAATTTTTTTTTAAAAGCCTCTTGCCAGAACTTGTTCAAGGATCTGGGAGGCAACACGTTGCAATGTAATGATCATAGAAGTGCCCTTATCTTAGAGTTTCTGTGGGAAGTTCGGAGCCTAGCTTTGGTGTTCCAAGTTGTACAACACCTCCTCTCATAGAGATAGGAGAAAGTTTACTTTTCCTTTGGGTAAAGCCAATTGGAAATCAGATTTCCTAAGATCCACTTGCCCTCTGTCTTTAAAAGTTCTCCTAGTTTTTGTCAAAGTGGAGCTGAGTATCTAAAGTTGGTCTTTGCTCTCTCTCTCTCTCCTGTTCTCAGCAATAGTATCAGAATAAAATCAATTTCTCTTTTTAAACAAACAAACAAAAGAATGCCAAGAATATCAAATATCAAATACTGAGGAGATGTCCGTTAAAATGGTCTGAATCTCTCCGGTAGACTTTAACAGCAAAGAGGTGACTTAGGACTGTGAAAAGAAAAGAATTGGGGGGGTAGAATATTCCTGACAGTGAGAAAATTCAACCTATACTGGATGCTCCAAGAAGTTGGGCTTTTAAAAGTGCAGTTTAAAAACAGAGAAATTGGACTTAAATAACTTTTCTGTTTCAAGCAGAGGGAATCAACTTTAGGTAACTGAAAAACAAAATGGAAACTTTTTAAAAAGGCTCATCCAGGACAGAAATGTCCTCCTCTAAAGGATGGAGTAGGCAGCCTCCAAATGCCTCCCCCTGATCCTTGCCTCCCAGTATTCATGCCCTTTTTAATCCTATCCTCTTGAGTGTAGGTTAGACCTAGTGACTCACTTCTAATGAATAAAATATGACAAAAGTGACAAAATGTCATTCCCAATATTAGGTTACAAAAATACTATGACTCCTGTCTTGATCATCCTCCCTCCCTCTCCTTCTCTCTCTCCCAGCTTTTGCTCTGGGGGATATAAGTAGCTCTAAGTTTGGTGTATGGAGATGGATGACTTGTTTCTTTAGTTTCACAGATCTGTGGATAAAAGGAACTGTATCCAAGGAACTACACTTAAGAAACTATCTGGGGATCCTCATTTGCACCTGAACCTGATTTATATGAAGTGCTTCTGGGCTTTGAGAGTTGTTGTAATAAAATGAGACTTTTGGGGACCTTAGGAGATACTGAGTATCTTCTGACTATGGTAGGGACATGAATCACTGGGGGCTCGAGGGTAGACTATAGTGAGTAGCCACTAAAATAGCCTTCATTGATCTTCACTTCCTGGTGTTCAGACCCTTGGATAATCTCCTCTTCATGAATGTGAGCTGGTCCTCTTTTTTTTAATGATGAGAATACAGCAAAAGTGATGGGCTATAAATTTCAAGATTAGGTAACAAAAAACTGCGACTTATGCCTGTTTCCCCCATTTTTCCCTCTCCTTCTAAACCCTAACTCTGGGAAAGCAGCTTTGAAGAAAGCAAGTAGCCTTATAGAGGTCCATGTGGCAAGGAATTGGATCTCAGGCTACATCCAGAAAGGACCTTGGGCCTGTGAATAGCCATAGGAGTGACCTGAGAAGTGGATCTTCCAACAGGCAAGTCTTGAGATGACTATAATTACAGCCCACACCTTGATTGCTATTTTGTGAGAGATCCTCGGAAGCAACCAAGTAAGCCATTTTGTTTGTTTGTTTGGTTGGTTTTTTGTTTCATTTTTTTTTTTAGGTAAGTCTTATTTGGATTCCAAATATATAAAAACTGTAAGATAATAAATATTTATTTTATTAAGTTGCTGTGTTTGAAAGTAATTTGTTATACTCTAATAGGTAATTAATATAAAGAATCAACAACCAGGAAGCATAACTCTATCTGAACATCCACTTCATTTCTATTATCTGGTTCTCTGTATTTCTCTGTGTCTGTCATGGTAGAAAACACAGATGCCCTTGGGGCCCAAATTCCTGGGGAATTAACTGGCCACTCTTCAGTCAGTTGTCTTCTCAGGTAATATGAAATATGGTCAAAGGGGCAGAATGCCACTGTGCACCCCCACAGCTACCATTGTTCATGGGTGGGGACATGGCAGTTAAGGGAGGGCCTGAAAATCTAAGCACACACAGACTGAGCATAGATACTAAAAGAGATTTCATTTTGAGTTTCTTAAAGGCATGTTTTTACAATTGACATGACAAACATCTCCAAATATACATTATGTTGAAATTTCAATATTTCTCCAACCTAACAATTTCTATCATGAATTTTAAGTCATGTTGGATCATTCATCTATGCGGTTTTTTAATTGCTTTTCACATGCCTGAGGAAACTCTTTTTTGAAGTCAGAAATTATTGCCACTTTTGAAAATATTTAATACAAAGGAATACCAATCACTCCTGATCTGTATTTCAGAGCCAAATACTCCTTAGGTGGCTTAGGTGGAAATAATAATAAAATTAAGGAGGAAATATGGCCTTCTCCACCCCACAGGTAAGAGATCTGAACCCATCACTTTGAATACCTCCAGGTAATACTTGAGAAGCTATCATACCTATTAAAATATTTATTTATAATTATTTGTAATAACATGTAAGAGCAATGAAAAAGTTGCTAGATAATTAAATCAAGATGCAGTTAGGTTTAGAAGGATAAAAATTGTGTAATAGGCTAATTTTAAACTTGATCCTGTTAAAGTATTAAAAAGCACAAGATACTAAATATAACCAAAATAATTGATAACATAGAAATATGGGTAGAGGCAGAAAAGGGAAAGATTTGATTGAGGTATAACTTTTTTGCTTCTAAAAAATTTGTGATGTGGTACAATAAAAACACACGTCCAATAAAATTTTAAATGTGTGGCTAAAAGAAGGAAAATAAAAGAAAGGAGACTTAAAAGACCAAGGGAACAATAACAAACTTGAAAATATTAAAAAAATGATTTTTAAACTTTGAATTTTTTTTATTCATGTGTTGTACATTTACTCATTTATTCATCAGATATACGTTCATTAAGACCTATTTTTATGCCAGGTCTTTTGATAAATTCTGAACAAGACAGATGCTATACTTGCCTCTTGGAGTATTTGAAATTTTTTTTTCTTAAAACAAATATCTATATTCTGAAAAAATGTGAGCCCAGAGTGAAAGAAGGAAAATGAAAATCTAGGCAATATATTTTGCGAATGTTGAAACATGTCTGGAAGTCAACAGTACTTTTTTTTCTATTGCTATATCATTGATGGCAAGACTTCCAGCACACAGTAGATTAGGGAGTATGAATGCCATGACTATTATTGAGTTATTTTTAGGAATTAAGTATGCAGGAAATGCTGCAGCTTATATTTAGATACCTTGGGGATGCTCTAGTGTTTGATAACCTAATTGAGCTGAGTCCTGTTTAAAGAGAGCAGACAAAGCATAATATGCAACTTCACATTCACAAACAGATTTTTAACCCAATCTCACTTAAAATATTTCTTATTTGTTTTTAACATGGAAGTGTCCTAATTTTTTTTAACAGAGGTTCACGCGTGCATGTGTGCGCACACACAAACACACACACACACAGGAAATTAAAAAAAGGAATTGAATTGTTAGCTTTTTATGTGTTATGTTATGCTACTCTGTTTCCTTCCTACATGGGGTCCAAATTTGAATACTTTCAAAGACCACTAAGAACAGAGAAGGTGTCCATTTTTCTTCTATGAGTTAAGCAACTGAAAAGCAAAAATGCAAGCCATGAATAAGACATCCCAGTCACCAACACTAAATCTAAGTGTAGGTTATTCATCTCAAGTGCTGTGCTACTCACTTATTCATTTATATATTCCACGAATAGTTACTGGTCACAGTATATATCAGACATTAAAGGTACGGGAAGACAGTAATGCCAAGACGAAGCCCTTGTCCTCATAGAGTTTATAGTCTAATGGAAGAGACAGACACATGCATGCCTGTGTGTGCACTCATACACACATGCACAGACTAATGTATGGTTCAGTTAGTGCTAACTACTTTGAAGACAAAGAAAACAAGGTAAGGGAAAAAATAGTGATGGGGACGTGGTGGTGGCTATTATAGAGAGGTTATAATGGAAAGCTTCTCTGAGGAGATAGTCTTTGAAGAGAATGCATTAAAAAAGTGCAAACCATACAAAGATTGGGGGAAAGAAAATTCTAGAAAGAGGGAGCAGCCAGAGCACGAACTGTAACAAAAAAATAGGTTTGACATAGTCATAGAAATGTAAGAAAGACGGAGGTGTATAGGACAGGGAAAAAGGAGGTCAGAGGAGGAACATATAACACAATATAGACAAATGTAACACAGTTAATACAAGATTTTGTAGGCCATTGAGAGAGTTTTAGATTTTAATGTCAGTGCGATGAAAAGTCATTGAGCACGACATGGTCATCTTCATTATTATCTTGTGGGAACATTTCAAATTCAGCGTTCCTGAAACTGAGCTCATTATTTTTCCCATCCCATCCCCCAAAAGCTTTTATACCTGCTAATCCCTCTGTGACATTTAAAAATCAAGATCCTGTCCTTCATGCACATATGAAATACTATGGTTGCTGCTGATTCCTTCTTCTTCCTTACCTCCCCACTCCACGTGTAAAGAAAGCTAAAATAGACATATGAGTCCCTAGATTCTAATCCTTACTCAGTAACCTATTTGCTGAATGGCATTTAGCAGGTCACTCAACCTTTCTGTTTTCTCAGCTTAAGACAGAAATAATAGGTGGTTGTTGTCAGGATTATTATTTATGATGTGCCACATTCCTCATGAACAATCAATTTACAGATAAAGAAACTGAGAAACAGGTTGGCAAATTAATTTGCCTTAAACATCTAGTATGGGGTGGATGGGGGTTTGAAAACAATTTTCTCACTGCAGAGGTGAGGCATATAATATGTATGTTATCCTTCAAAATGATGTGTATGAGAGTATGCTTGAAATAAAAATCAAAGTATTATCTTCTTCATCCATTACTTGACATACTTGGTAACTCTAACTCATTCAGTACTTACTCTAACATTGCGATCCGTGTCTGTCCTGGGGATAAAGATAGGGAAGACCCTGATCTTGCCCCCAACTAGCGCCAAACTTTTAAATGAATCTTTACTGTATTTTGCAAGAGACTTATTTCAGTTAGAGATGGGGTAGAGCGTGAAGGTTGCATACATAAATAGGTATGTAAGTAAGTCTTAAGGATAGTGTGTTTTTTGTGCTAAAGTTCACATTGATCCTAGCATTTCCCTGGCCACGGCACTGGTGCAAGTCTTCATTGCCACGAGGAGCATTAAACTTGGAAACAACCTTAAGAATCAACATATCAGGTCCGTTAGTGTCCACTTGTTGGAACTGCACTGCACATGCTCAGAGTTTGCGCCCATGCCCTTCCCCCACCCTTTTTTTTTTCACTATATTTTTTTTCCTCTGCATTCTGGCTTATTTTTTAAACCTCTCTCCTACCTTCCTTATTCAGTTGTCCTTACACTGACTTAGCAGATTCCTATGCCTAATTGTATTTTAAATAATATAATGTCTTATTTTATTTGCCTTTTTAAGTTTTTCCTTAGTTCTCTTAAGTCTTTGTTTCTTACTTTCCCCAAACTTTCATTTCTTCTTTCCCTCAATCCATTGAGAGCATGAGCCACCTGTCATCTGCCTTGATGGTGCCCTCTCAAATTATACCCTCTTTCTCTCTTTCTCCTTATTCTGTTTTATTTTTCTTCTTAGCACTTATCTCAGCCAAACCTACTCTATTCCTATGTATTATCTAACTTTCCTATTCGAATTTAGTAGGATTCTTTGTCTGTTTTTGTTCACGGCTGTCATACCAACACTGCGGCCTGCCTGTTACACATGAGGTGCCCAATCCATTTTTGTTGAAGTGGATGACTCTAACTTACTAAAAATTCCCAGAGGAACATGCTCTTCTAATGTGAGCTTTGTATGTTTCTTCTGCCAGTTATGTTGCTTTCCTTCTTTGTTGTAATAGTTTTTAATAGATTCTATCTTGGGGTGAATTTATCTTCATTTACATATCTCTGAACATGGGGCAAATTTATAAGCATCTGCTCTAACTCAAAATAGAGTAGATATATCTCACTTACTTCCATGGCCTGTTCTACCTGAATATCACCCACCTCTTCCCCTTCAACTTTGAGTTGGAGTCCTAGCTCCTAAGGTTTCACCTGTTCAGTAACTCGAAGGAGGAGCAGAGAACGCTAAGACGGCTGGCAGCCATAGTTAGGGAATTTTATATCTGCATTTTTTTTTTCCCCTCTATGTTCCTTAAAATTCTGCCTAAGTGTCCTGCTTTGCCTATTGAGTTGTGAGCATATGCTATCCAATTAAAGTACCTTATAAATATGATTCCTGCTTTGGGACAAACTGATCACTTCAGTGATAAGTTCATTTTGAAAGATGTGGATTCTTTTAATTTAGTATGGATGTGCAGTTTTGCCCTGGCAGTTTGTTGCTATTGGTCTTTAGTTTTAAAAATGGCTTTAGGAAGTTCTTTATCATTCTCCCCTTGTAATGGGTCGAATGGTGGCCCCAAAATGATAAGTCCATGAACTTATGAATGTCATCTTATTTGGAAAGAGGATCTTTGCATATGTAACTAGGTTTAAGAATCTTGAGATGAGGGATGCCTGAGTGGCTCACTCAGTTAAGCATCTGCCTTCAGCTCAGATCATGATCCCAGGGTCTGGGATCAAGTCCTGTATTGGGATCCTTGCTGAGGGGAGAGCCTGCTTCTTCCTCTGCCTACCGATCCCCCTGCTTGTGCTCTCCCTCTCACTCTCTCTCTCTCTCTCTCTCTGACAAATCAATAAATAAAATCTTTAAAAAAAATGAATCTTGAGATAAAATCATCCTTGAGATGAAATTATCCAGATGGAGCCTAAATCCAATGATAAATGTCTTGATAAGAGACACAAAGAGAGAGGGAAGAAAAAGGCCATGTGAAGAAGGAGGCAAAGATTGGATTTTAGGCAACTACAATTGAAAAACACTTGTAGCCACCATAGCTACAAGAGGCAAGGAAGGATTGTCCTCTAGAGCCCTCAGAGGGAACAGAGCCCTACCTGCCAATACCTGGTTTTCAGATTTCTGGCCTCCAGGAACTGTGACAGAATAAGTTTCTGTTGGTCTTAAGCAACCCAATTTGTGGTAATTTATTATGGTAGCCCTTGATGCTAGATATCACCCTTCCAGGTAAGGGGACAATTCTCTCTTTGATTTGAATGAACACTGTCATTATTAGAGAGTGAAGGCAGAAAGAAAACCAATGGAAAGCTCTGGTCACATGTATTCTTTTGAAGTCCTTGCATTGAAATGTCAGCATGACATTAATATGCCCCCAGGAAAGCAGTTTCCAAACAGAGTATTCCCTACTTTCCCTTGTCTGCCATGCCCCACACCCAATTCATCCTTCATTTGCTGAAACAGCACAGTGCTCTTTTGAAAAGTTTATTCTATATGTTGTCTGTGTAGGCAGTCGTGTTTGTGGAAAGGTCCATAATATGTCCCGGACTCCACCTTCATTTTGTTGCAAATTATAATGTATTTAGCAGCTTGTCCAAGCAATGTAAGTGGAAGAAAAAAAAATTCTTTAATTTTGAGGTTAAGGATTTTTTTCCCCATTTGAAAATCTTCAGTTGTGTTTTAGGAAGGAAAAGAGTTACAAACCCGCACTTACAGTCATGTCTTTTTTGCAGTACTTTGTTTTGCTCTTGCGATCTAAGAAGATAGTTGATATATTGACTAACTTCTCTCCCCATTGTCAGTCTTGGTCAGCATTTATATGTTTGTATGTACATGTGTTATTAAACATAAACTTAAGTACCATAAACACAAATTCTTGATCTTGTAAAATTCCTGTGCAGCTAACATAGCAATTCTAATAGCATACACTTTAGCGTTAATGGTTCACTGCATGCTTATCACCAGAGTTCCTTCCTGGCTCCCACACATTCATGGTGAATATCTCAGACTATTCAACATTCCACAGAACTAATGATTTGTAGAATGTTGGAGGTGGTACCACTGGCTACATATTCTACCTACACCCCATGACAACCCATTGATTTCTTCCAAAATATACATTCCACTGAACCATGGAGGAGAGATCTCTAAAAAATACAACATAACTACAAACATGTGATCTTATCAAATATTTCTTTAACATCTCAAATGCCATAATCCAAAATACATACCAGTACCATACATCATGAATTCTCTAAAGCAATGTAAATGAATGGAAAGGCAATGGGGGAGGTTTCTCCAAAATGTCCCCCTGAAATTTGAGATAAAGCCTAGTCTGATCTAATTTAACCTCCTCATCAATGACCTGGAAAAGGGTGGGAGCCAACAGCACATTAATTAAATTCACAGTTTTTTCTTAATTGAAAGGTGTAGCACCTGCCAGCTAAGGACAGAGACTCTGAGGTTAAAAACAGGAGGATAAAAAATATATAGACCCAGGCTGGAAAATAATCTAAAAACCAGATCCCATGGCTTGAAGATACTTGAGATGGTGTTCATAGTTCAGTAATTCTCAGGCTGAAGATGGGAGTACAGGATATGATAATACTATTATCCATTTTAAGTGACCAGCAATCCAGCGTAGGAGAGAGGCACATAGAAGGACATCATACAGCACACAGAGATGCAAGTAGTTCCTTAAAAGATATGCAAATCTCTAGTTAGAATATAGATGGTCACATTTAAAAAGTAGGAAAAAGAGATAGCTGAAAAAAATAATGACTTGTAAAAATAAAAACACATGTGGAGCCTCATAATTAAGTCAAACTTGCCAAAAAAAACTTGCAAGGGTGAGATCACATGAACTTTAAAAATACTCTCAATTTATAGGTGAACAATATGACACCATGAAAGCTTAAGGTATTAATTTAGGCTCCTAGAGCAAAAATCTGACAGAACCAGAGCTAAAGTTTAAGTCTCCAGACTACTAATTTCTGTACTGGGTCCCTGCACCATTGCCAGGTCCAACCTGAACATAGCATCAGGGGTGTGACAATATCCTGATTCTACTATAGGGGATTCCTGGTAAGGAAGCTTTAGTAGAAAGTTAAAATTCCCCAACTGTTTAGAGGAATAAAGGAAGCAGAGAGAGGATCAATATTGGATGAATTCAAGAACAGTTGGTTGGTATCATTTCTTCTCTGCAGACCATTTAGTAGTGAGAGTTTCCAAGCTGATTTGTGAATAGTGGCAAAGAGCATCATACTAGGAATCAGAAGAATTTTCTTTAGAATCTTGAGCATTTTAGTATTGTGATATTCAGCTTAAAAATTTGCAAATTAAATCCCAATAAAATTAATTAATCAAAATTGCCAATTAAGTTTGATACCTGTATTAACCATTTAATAAGTATATGGTTAAGATCAAATTTAAAAATTATAGAAAGGATTCTGTAAGAGAGAAAACTCATGTAAATTAAGATATAATTTTCCTGAATCCTGACTTCATGACATGCTCTAACTTTCCAAGCAGGGTGCATTCAACTAAGGTCACTCAATTGCAGTAGCTTGTTTAGAAAGTCCATTCAGTAAAGGAATGGATAGTCAGGAGAAGTAAATTAAAACAAACCTAAGGAGATAGCTCCTCCAAGGCACCTGGGTGGCTCAGTAGGTTAAGCATCGGACTCTTGGTTTGGTTTAGGTCATGATCTCATGGTCGTGAGATCAAGCCCTGCATCGGGCTCTGACTGAGCATGGAGCCTGCTTAAGATTCTCTCTCTCCTTCTCCTTCTGCTCCTCCCCACTCACTCTCTCTCTTAAAGAGAGAGAGAGAGAGATGGCTTTGCTGGAGTGAAAGGTTCCTGAATGTAACATCACTCAGAAGATAGAAAGTTGATATTCTGTATGCATAATCTATAAGAATACTAAAGATTTCTAAGTTCACTGATTAATAAGACTGTCCCAGAGAAGTCAGACCAGACTTAATGTCTAGGATCTAGTAAGATGTAGAGGAAATGGCAAAATTTTAGAATCAGAACGATCTGTGTTTGTACCCTAGCTTCACTGTTCAAGGGCAATGTGACTTGGGAAAGTCACCAAGCTCTAGCTGTTTCTCTTATAAAAGGAATGATAATATTATTAATGTCAAAGATGTTGTAAGGATTAGAGGAGTGCAGGCACATTCTCCAGTAAAGTACTGTACCTACATCATAATCATTTTTATACCTTATAAAGCAGCTATGGAAACACTCTTATGGATTGCATACAGGTCAACTTCTAGGCGCTTTATTTAAAACCTCAAGATTGAACCAAGCTGTCAACGTTAATGAAAATAAAGACAACGGGCATCGAATGTACCTAGTTATAATTCCACAAGTGATGCATGATCATATTGTGAGAAAATCTCGCCCTCACAAAACAACAATATGTTAGATGATGTCATAAGTCCTTTTTCATTTTTAATTTCTCTGGCTGTGATTTTTCTGAGTAAGTGAGTGAGAAGAATGATCCAAACCTATGTTGAGGTAGCTAGGGAAAAGCCTGTTCAACTTTTGTTGTGCTATTAGTTCCAGTAAAACCAACTTATTAAATATGGGCAGGGCAGGTCCAGGGAACAATGAAAATTAGAAATAATGTGTCAGATCTTTTGAGCCACGAAATAATCACAGCCATGATTTTCCCAAAGCTAACCATTCGTTTGCACCCTAGCACTTATGAATCATTATGTTATTGTTTTTCTCTTAATGTCTGCTATGCATCAATGGTCATAGCGGATGGAGATTGATGGGGAATTGAGACTTAGCAGCAACTTAGCAATTAAAATGCTCAACTGGGGCGCCTGGGTGGCTCAGTCGGTTAAGCGTCTGCCTTCGGCTCAGGTCATGATCCCAGGGTCCTGGGATCGAGCCCCGCATCGGGCTCCCTGCTCTGCAGGGAGCCTGCTTCTCCCTCTCCCACTCCCCCTGCTTGTGTTCCCTCTCTCGCTGTGTCTCTCTCTGTCAAATAAATAAATAAAATCTTTAAAAAAAATAAAAATAAAAAAAATAAAATGCTCAACTGGTCTTTGTTCTAGTGTTCCCTGGTGGATATGACCCTGTTCATTAGTCTGCATGTTGATTATAGCCAGTGTGTGCTATCGATCTGTATTTCCCAGCCCTGTGGTTATAGGAGTATTAAGCTGCCATAGGCATCTATAGCAACTCATACCTCTGAATTTAATGCTGCTGACAATTATGCAATGAAAAAATTATACTCAGGTTTTGTGCTGACTTGAGGATGTATAAGAAAAATCTCAAAGCCTATCTACCTCAAATTAGTTTAATAAGATAAATTGAAAGCCTATTTCACTTCATATCATTGATGTGGTTCTAAAATTATGCAGATACTAAAAACATACTTTCTCGTTGACTTTATAAATTTCAGGTAAGATTTGTTTTTATATTCAATTATTGGTGACTCCATTACATTAGTTCTAAATTTCTCTCTTCTGTTCCCAACCTTTTCCTCTCTGTCAGGTAGTTAATGATGTGTAAACCAGCACTTAGGTGTGCTGAGAGAGCATGTTATTTCAAAGAATGTGATCATGAATCTTTTTATGAAATAGCTTTTAAAAATGTGGACAATTATCCTGAAATATATATGTTTATATTAGCTTTCTTAAAGCAGAATATATCAAAATAATTGTGATATGAAGAATGAGGATGTTTTAACTGACACAGAATGAAGACTTAGTTTAGATCACAGTGATTGAGAGTGATTTTGTAAGACTTTTATTTAGTAAACTTTACTTAACACCACAGGTGTTAAACATGAATATTTGAAACAGTGTTAAACTCATCAGCAGGACCTATAAATACTTTCACTTAGATGTTTGCTTTAATCACTAAGGCATTTTAACAATGTAGTTAATTTCTTGGGGTCCTGTTTTAACACCTGTAGTAACACCTACAAACTCTTAAGCATTTACCTTTCCTGGGGAGGTAACATGGCCTTTGAACATGTAACTCAGGAGGAAGAGAGAGATGAGACAATACTTAATTCGTTTTTCCAAGTAAGGATAATTTTAGATTGAAGTAAAAATTATGAATCTGTATTAATGTGAATCCTATATAAATAAGGATACTGAAATTTTGCTCTTTGCTAGAATTTAGGTATTATTGTCAAGTTTTACTACCTTGTCTGCCTCTACAAAAGTGAACATAAATGATAAATTAAAATATTTTTAAAATACTGAAAACGGAAGCCAGAAGAAACAGGTTAAACAGCCATTCAAGAAGCAGTAATGTCTTCTGACTATCACGAGTGACCTACTGTTAACACAACAGCTTATCCTAGTACTTTTAAAAGTCGTTCTGTCAAAGACCAGCCCCTACATCAAACTGCTCTGTTGGATGTAAGGTCACTTTATAAAGTTAAGGCAGCACAAATCATATTTCACATTATTTCACATTACTTTAGGCTTAGAAAAGACCTCTTCCCTGGTCGAATTCATCCCAATGAATCACTTCCTATGTTTCTAAAAGATGCTGTATTTGCGTTGCTGGTTAGCTTGAATATGCCCTTTATGGAATTATTTTTTGTTAGGCTTTACTTTTTATTTTTTTGTTAGGTTTTAAATGACATCATATTCTATACTAAGTTCTAGTTGATCGTTCTGCCCTGACATTATCTTAAGTCCACAGACTTGCTGTTGTACCTCTCAGAGAAGTGCACCCTGGGACATTGTAGAAGTAAGGCTCATCAGGTTGCAGGACAGCAACTGCTTCAGGGAGGTCTAAATAGAGAGACATCTCCAGGCCTCACTTTTCAACAATGACAAAAAAAAAAAAAAAAAAATCACTGACATGCATGACCCTGCTGGAAACCCTCCTTTCCCATTGCCACACTTCCCATTTTTTTTTTTTTTTTTAGTTACAAAATTTTCTCATTTGAAGGCCCTTGCTAAAATTGCAATATATTTCCTTGGGCAGAGAAATAGATGAACTCTCTCCCATCCATTAGGTGAGTAAGGGGAAAGGGAATATGCAAAGGTCAAGACTATTCTGCTATAGACCAGAAGAAAGTAGAGCAGGAGGCTGGTAAGATTCAGGGAATCGAAGGATCCAGGTATGAAAGGTGAGCAGGAAGGAGAATGAAGACCTAAGGAGCTCTGAGGTCAAGAGGAACAAGAACTAGAAAACATAATTTGCTGTCCTACCAGAGCATTTTCATTATTTGTAATTTTTTAGGTCCTTCCAAAGCTGTGCTACCACTTATTTTCAATTTTTCACCAAGTAATCAAAATGCAGAAACCTTAATTATCACTTAGAGCAATAGAATCTTTATTCCTAATTTTGTTTCCTTAGTTTTAGATTACTGGGGTGACACTGGCTTCATCTTTTCACTGCTAGGGATAGTGCTAAATCTCAGCTCATCTACTGCAGAGTTATTTTAGTTTGAGAATTTGGGCAAACACACTATGATTTAAAACTTAATAAAAGCCTTCTTTTTGCCTACAAACCAATACTGATTTTAATGATATTTTCAACTCTGATATCAACCAAAATAAATTCTTTATTATTTCCTATCATTTCCCCTCCTCCTACAATTTGACTTAAGCTCTTTTCATGAAAATAAAATAATGATTTTTTTTTCATAAATTTGATTTAAATTCATTATTTTTTCCATTGAATTTTAACTTCCCCTGTTTAATACATATTTACTTTCCATTCTTAGGTACCAGTAAGAGGCAGGTAAGTATAAGTCAAAGATATTGTCCACCCATACCGCGTTCTCAAAATAAATCACTTTGTGTATAATAATTTAATATAAAAGCTCTAAATTGTAAGAGCAATTCTTATCTGAGAATCACGGAGTCCATTCCAGCACTCATCTATTTCCTTTTACCCTCACCCCTAACCCACTCTCTAGAGTGCAACTGAAAGCCAGACTTGCAAGGTATTTGTTGAGATGCCCATCAGCTAAAAAGAATCAGAACCTCTGCTAGTCATTTTTCATCCAAAATCCCTATAGTACCTTCCATCATAATGTCCTGGTAATCAGAAGCAAGAGTTATCTCCTCCTCAGCCTCTGAGACCCAAAACTCACGGACATAATTCCTCCTGTTGAAAAGATGTTACAATAACAATTATTCCTAGGATCTCCTTGGCAACAGTAATTGTCCCCAGAAACTTTATTCTTTTCTGTATTTTTCTCTAGGTCCCTATACATTTTGTAGCATCCAAACTGTCCTCTTGGGTGTCTAATCTCTTAGCATAGTATTACATGAAGAATTATCTAATTATCCTGTCTAATTTTTCTGGTTACTGTAAAGATCATAGCTTATGAGTTCTTAGCAATTTTTGGTGTGTGCTGGCTAATAAATATGACTCACACTGCATCTAATGTTACCTTCAGCAGGGGGAAAATGTGAACAAAGTTTAACAGGGAATGACAACATAGACCATTATGCCCCACACGTGTTTTCCCTGCTTTATACTGTATATCATCAATTCCACAGAGCTCCTTAATTCTTATGAACCTGACTCTGCATGTACAAGTTGTAGCTGTGTAATGTAGCTTTCCTTTTCAGTGATTGATCGTGAGCCTTAAAGCAGAGTCATGAAATGTATGGGGAAATAGAATCTGAGTTATGTAGCTGCAAGTAAGTACTCAGATAATGCAATTCATACAAAATGCACAAGAGAACTAATATAGCTAAAAGATACAAATCAGATCTCAGGCATTCTGTATAGGATAAATATTTTCATTGAAGACACATTTTTCAAAAAACATTAGAAAAAGATCTGTCTGGTCTCTTAGCAAGCAGATCCAGAGAGAAAGAGATAATGTGTGTTGAAAACATGGAGGAAGGGATCCAGGAAAGGGAAAGATGGAATAGACTTAGGATATTATTTACCATGACATTGGCAAAGGAAAATAAATAGAAATAAGATCTGTGAAGTAAACAAGATAAGACATACAAGGCAAGAATTTGAACACAGTTTAGAGGCTTAGCAAAGCATAAGTGGCCAGGAAGAAGAGGAAGAGAGGAAGGTGATGAGAGTCTGAAAGTCTTTACAACAGAAAAGAGAGTGATTAAAATCAAAGAGGCAAAACATTATGTTTGCCAGGATGTAAAGTTATCCTAATGTTGAACAAATGGTTTTAACTGTAGGATAAAAGAAGAAATAGCTAACAGGATTCTACAATGATCTGAATGAAAACAGAAGGTCATATCAACCCAAAAGTTGTATTTTGAAGTGATAAAAAATAATATTTCAGCAATGGAAACCGTTTGTCAAGAAAATATCATAAGGCCTATAAGTAATAAAACTGTGTGTGTGTGTGTGTGTATAGATATGTAAAAACTTGCTATGACAGGAAATCTTATGTTAAGTGCTCTTATCACTAATAATAATAAATAAAGAGGGTAGGAGGAAACTTTTGGACACAATGGATATTTTTATGGTATATTGTGATGATAGTTTCACCAATGTATACTTATCTCCAAACTCCTCAAGTGGTACACATTAAATACGTACAGATTATTGTATGTCAATCATATCTAAATAAAGTAGTTTTTTAAAAAGAGAAAACACCAATAGTATGCAAAAGTTAAGTAAAAGATATTTCTTATATGGAATATATAGCCTTTAATTAGATAATTTTCAGCACCAGTATGAATTTGACAAGGTGTATAAATTAGCTATTCTGGCATAATTAGCCACTGCAAAATTTAGTGGTTAAAAACAAGAAGTATCCCTGTAGCTCAAAAAGTTTATGGGTCAGCTGATCATTTGTATCGATCTGGGCCAGAATAGGCCGATTAAAGCCCCCATGCAGCTGTATTCAGCTGATAAATCAGCTGACTGGCACAGGAGGGCCTCAGTTGGGATTATTAGTCTGTATTCTATGGGACCTCTCACCTTCCAGCAGGCTAGGCCAAGTTTATTCACAGGTGTTAGCAGTGGTACTAGAGAGAACTGAAGCATGCAAGATCTCTTATGGCCTAGGTGTAGAAGATAAAGATATTTCTGTTACATTCCATTGGCTAAAGCAAGACACAGGCTATTCTAGATGTAAGGAGAGAGAACATAAACTCCACCCCTTTATGTGAGTGGCTGCAAAAATTATATTGGAAGGGCAAAGGACAGGGGATTATGTAAGTGTTAAGTCATGCAGGCCTGAAAGGGAGTGACATTCAGTGGTTAGAACTTAGTTTCTAATGGAATGGCTAAAGAGAGGGCTGAGTGAGGAAGAGATAGCAGGCTAAGATGGTTTGCTTATGTCCTATAAGAAACACAGAGTCTACAATAAGACAGCAGCAGGGGCAAGGCTGAGAAGAGGAAATACAGACATATTACTAGGAAGCTATTAAATTAGCTAAGTGAGAGGGGCACCTGGGTGGCTCAGTTGGTTAAGCACCCGACTGTTGTTTTCAGCTCAGGTCATGATCTCAGGGTCGTGAAATGGAGCCCCACATTGAGCTCCACACTGGGTGTGGAGCCTGCTTGGGATTCTCTCTCTCTCTCCCTCTGTCCTTCCCCACTACCCTGCTCTTACGTGTACATGCTCTCTCTCTCTCTCTCTAAAAAAATAAAAATAAATAGTTAAATGAGAGAAAATAGAGAGTAACAATTAGATTGAAGAGTTATTCAGAGGTGAATGGTTGATAGATTGGATGTTGGCATATATGAGTGAAGGCCAATGAATGCAGAAGAGGAACTAAAGGGTTTAAGCATAGACAACTGGTGATATAACACAATGCACTGAAGAACATTACAGGATAATTGGTTTCTTCTTTTTGTGTGTGGGGGGCGTAAGAGGGACTGTTGAGAATTAGTAGAGTTTTGCAAATGTTTAGTTTCCATGCCTCCGATAATGCTGCATTTCAATGACATAGGAGAAGTAGAAGTCAAACTATAAATTGAGGCAAGAATGGGAAATTAAGCAGAGACATCTTGTGCAAATAACTCTTTTATGACGCTTCTCTGAAAAGAAATGAAAGTTGTAGGATGTAGTCAGAGGAAAATGAAAGGTTGAAAAAAAAATCATTTGCTGTTTTAGTGTTTTCTTGCTTTTGTTTTTAGGATGGGAAAGGTTTCAGCATTTTTATAGGTTTGGAGAAAAAGGAGAAATTAAATATACAGGTGGTGAGAGGGTTGGGGAGAGGACTGGCTTTTGAAAAAAAAGAAAAACAATTTTAAAAAATATACACTCGATGCTTTTTTTATGTGACAAGATGGGAAGTTGAGAGTTAAATGCCTGATAAGCTCTTCTCTCTGCTCAGATGGTAAAGGTAGCAGAATAGAAGATTTAGGAAAATGAACAAGGTACAGAATAGCTCCTTTGGGACATCTGGGGAGAGAGCAGGCTGAGGACACATACAAAGACTGTGAAGGAAGGGTAAGGGTACTCCTCAAAGAGGAAGCTTATTTGTGTTGCCAGGAACCACCTTCAGCCTTTTCATAGGTGTTACTACATTGAAATCTCTAATCAGCTCTTTCTGAAGCAGGAAATCCCATTCTACACATGGAGAAGTGAAGGCTTCTGGAGGTTGCATGACCTGATCATCCTAGCACAGAAGGGGAAGGACCAGGGATTTCAATCCAGGTCTATTTAGATCTAAAACAGATCTTCCCATATCACACTTCCCCTAAATTTCAATTCTCTATGGTTTTCTCCTGGTACTTGCCTACAATTTATGACTACCCAACTCCCATCCTTGAAAAGAAAGACCTTCTTCCTTTATCACAAGTACAAGTCAAGGGTTGGTCCTTCCTGAGGAACCATTTATAAAGATAGGAGGCTGCTGCAAGGACAGACACTGCTGTCTCATTCCCCACCCACCCATGGTGGATGCCACTCAGGCAGCAAACTTGTTGATCTGCTGTGATTATTTATCATAAGGATTCAATACAAAACAGTGGTGGAGTGGCATGCATCCTAGATGTAGGGTATTTCCTTTGGGTAAAGGAGTATCTACAGAAAGTAGCAGGGCTTGTACCCAAGAAAGCTTTCATGAAAGATGGTCCTAGCAAAAAAAAAGACTGAGCAGTTGATGGAGAGTGCCAGAACAGGTGTCTAAAAGTACTCTTCCTTAGTCTGGTGCTTGTGCAGCAGACATCTCATTCAGGGGGTCCCTAGGAATCCACCCACTCATGTCCTCCACTAGACAATAATCATGGGGCACGCCGCAACAGATAACAACTAAAAAAGGATGATAACACCATCCAGAGTTAGTAAAAAAGGAGGGGGGAAAAGCTTTCAAATAGGTTTGAAATCAAAACTGTAGCCTGGACTAAATTGAACTGTGCTTTCCAGAACCTAACAGAGCAAAAGAGCTGGGAAATCCATATAAAATGCTTAGTAACAGGAATAGGAGGAACAGCAAATTATGGTTAAATAAAGTGACTGTAGGAACAACCAAGACCACTTCTTATTTATACCTCCACTAAAATTAGATTCTTTGATAAACAAGTAACGTGGAATCATAAAAACTTGAGCCAATAGGGCCCCTGAGACTTAACATTTGACACGGTTTGGAGACAGCTTCAGCATGAAAGTCAAGATTGAGGACTCATATACCTAGAAATGGTACATGGCATGAAAAAGACAAGAATCATAACATTCATAAGTGGTTATTTATTGCATAATTTAAAATGTGTTTTTACCATAAGCATCATCTTCACTCAGAGACAGTTCCTGTACCTCGTTTACTTCTCATATTCTTGTCTTTCATCTCCATGCCAGGTGCAACTCCAGTTTCTACTTCACTTCAAAATAAATCTCCATTTCATTGATAACTTCTGGGTTTCTTTCATCAAAAAATATAGCTAATTATCTATCCTCCATTTGAAATAAACTCCTTACTCTGATTTTTCTTTTCTGGTTAGTAGTCAGTCAAGGTTAAGAGGTTTAAATGCGCTGGGAGAGTCCTTCAGTGAACTCAAGAACACCCAGGAACAGGCTTACAGCCACTGTGTCTCTAATTATGTGATTCTAATTTCTTCCTATCTGGATTACTTTTAAAATGCAAGTGCTCCATAATCCATTCTCTTTATAATTAAATAAATAAATCCTAACTGAATGTCTGAGGATTTTAAGGAGCACAGTTCTTGACACAAGTTGAATGTCAAGTCCTTTATTGTGTTCAGTGATGTCTACAGCTAGATACCTGCTATTTAGAATGATAAAGAATTCCTCAAAGAAAATCCTGATGCTGCAAAAAAGATGACAGATACTACTGTGGTACCATGGAAACTGAGAGATCTGAGTTCAAATATCTACTTTAGCACCTTCATTTCCTCAATTATAGCAATAATTTTTACTTCAGAAAGATAGAGTGACCAACAAGATATCAAATTTAAAGTACCTGCAATATAACGGTGGTGCCTGGCTGGCCCAGTCGGTGGAGTGTGTGACTCTTGATCTCAGGACTGTGAGTTCAAGCCCCACGTTGGGTGTAGAGATTACTTAAATATAATTTCTAAAAAAATAAATAAAGTAGCTGGAATTTAATAAATGTTCACTTTTTTTTCTTAGCATTCATATAGGAGGACTTGTTACATTTATCCCTATACTACTGTGATATGTTATACTTATAAATTTGGAGCACAATTTTACAAGTGAAATAACTTTGCTCTGTGTTTTCCACCAAAACAAGGATGGAATAGTTCTGGGAAATCTCTCAAATTTATTTTCATCATTCAAATCTCCCCGGGATGCTTTTCTCTATCTGTTTCATGCCTTCCCCTACCTTTGGATGTTGAGATGCTTCCTCTTTTCCAATCTCCTCCAACTACTACATGTCTGCACTAATATTTTATATACCTATGAAAACAAGTTATACCAATTATCTCTCATATCCATTCGGATTGTAAGCTTTCTTCCCCCTTATCTCTAGTTTGGTGCAGGCATACATGTTATATAGCAACTTTCTGTTAAATAAATATTTAAATAAAAAACAGTACTAGGTGGAAGAATAAATTACCTAAACTTATTGAGTGCTTACTGTGTATTGAATCTGTGCTAAGTACTTTACATAGATTATCTCATTTAAACAAAGCTCATGAGGCAAGAATAATTATTATTGCCACTTTGCATATATGACAACCAAAGCACAGAAAAATGAAGTAACAGAATGTTGCCTCATGGGTATGATGAAATGCATGTGAGAGTCAAACACAGTCAGTCTGCTCCTTAGCCTATGCTATTATTGAATTAAGGACTATTATATTTTCTTTCTCTTTCCCCACCCTCACCTCAAATCCTATGAGGGGACACTTAAAGAGAACCATGGCTTAGCAGAGGCAAAACCTATGTTTACACATAATACATCATAGAACACACACCTGGGCTGTATTAGTTGCTTATTACTACTATAATGAATCACCACAGACTTAGAGACTTAAAACAGTATGAATTTATTATCTTAAACTTATGGAATATCTATCTATCTGGAATCAGTTTCACTGGGCTAAAATCAAGGTGTCAACAGGGCTATATTCCTTCTGGACACTCTGGGGAAGAATCCATTTCCTTGCATTTTCCAGCTTCTAGAGGCTACCTTTATTCCTTGGTTTGTGGCCCCTTCCTCTACCTTCAAAGCCAGCAGTGTAGCACCTCCTCTCCTGTCTGGCATCTGTTTCTGTTGCTCTGAATAGACTTTTGGTAGATGCTGCAGGCGAGGGCTGAGAAGAAATGGAGAGAGCAGTAGAGGGAGCCTCTATTTTCTTAGAGAATGAGTATATTACTGTAAAAAGAAAGTTGGTATAAACATATATGTTAAAGGCACTGCTGGTGAGTGCTCAGAGGGAAATGAGGGCTAGATTATTGGAAGTTGAAGGAAAAGACATGCTTGCTATACAATGGCAGAAAATTTAGCTGATTTGTGGCTTTCAGCTGTGTGGAATGCAGAACTGGAAAACAATGAATTTAGATATTAAGCTGAAATTTCTAGAGTGTTGAAGGTGTGATCTGGTTTCTTTTTGCTGCTTATTCCAAAATGCTACATGAAAGAGATGGAAGAACTGTTAAGAAAAAAGAGAAAGAGAGAGAATGAAGACTTTATGATGAGGGACATTCTCAGCTTATCCAGATTGCAAAGAAGCTAACATTAGGAAATTCACTATCACAAAAATGTGCTCTGGAGTGAAAACCAAGTGTAGCTGGACAAACTTTTGCTAGCACCTAGCACCTCAGAAATATCAGTAGCTCAGAGTATCAACTCACACAGAAGTTTCTTTGAAGTGATTAGGCATGTGACTCACAGATTCCCTTAGCCTTCTCAGCAGAAGCCAAAATAGGAGATGCAATTTTCCAGGAGGAACCTCTTGTCTAATAGAGGGAATTCCTGTGACAGATACTTGAGACTCATGAGTTTCTGGAAATGTTATACCAGCAGAAACACTGACCATTTGTACCGAAAAGGACGGAGGGAGGACAAAATGAAAGAAGCCTGCCAGACTCCTAAAAAGTTACAGGCAGGAAACAGGATCATAAAACTACTCACCTGTAAACACATATTACTCTTCATGCAAAAGGGAGGATGACTCCAAGAGATGAACTGTGAGCCCAGAGGGTGGAGCCACAAACTACAGAGGATTATCCCCAGTCCTTGGAATGTAATAGAGTCCATCTCCTGGGATTTCAAAATGGCTTGGAACTAATAACTCTTTTTTTAAAATTAAGTTTATTGTTATTATTATTACTAGAGCAGGTTTAGTTTCACCTGCTCTTAAGGAAGGTACAGATCTTTTCTTTTTTTTTTCTTTTCTTTCTTTTCCTGTCTTTTCCTTTCCTTTTCTTTCTCTTTTTTTTTTTGAATGGGAATGTCTACAACTACAATCGTATCCTACCCAACCATTGTATTTTGGAAATAGACAACTTGTTTTCTAGTTTCACAGGTTTAAAGATAGAGAGGAATTGTGCCCCAGGATGGATTACTCCCAGAATCTCATACATACCTGATTTAGATGATGAGATTTGGAACTTCTGAGCTGATGAGTCTTAGATGAGAGTTTGGACTTATGTTGAATGTGAGATTTTTGAGACCTTGGGATGGGGTGAACATATTTTCATGTGGGATGGATATGAATCTCTGGAGCCCAGAGAGTTAACTGTAGTAGGCTGAATAATGACTTTTCAAGATGTCCCCATTCTAATCCCTGAGTGTTGTGAAAATGGTACCTTACATGATAGAAGGGTCTTTGGAGATTTGATTAAGTAAGGAACTTGATATAGGAGGATTATCCTAGATTATTTAGGTGGACCCAATATAATCATAAGAATCATAAGAGAAAGGAAAGAGGATCAGAGTCCAAAAGAGGAGGTATAATAGAAGAAAAGATGATACACTGCTGACTTTGAAGTTGGAGGAAGGGGACATAAGCCAAGGAATGTAGGCAGCCCCTAGAAGCTGGAAAAGGCAAGGAAACAGATTGTCCCATAGAGACTCCAGGAAAAATACAGGCTTGCCAATGTCTTCATTTTAGCCTAGTGAAACTGATTTTGGATTTCTAACTTCTAGAACTATCAGATAATAAATTTATGTTGTTTTAAGCCACTAACTTTGTGATAATTTATTACAGTAGCAATAGGAAACTAAAACATAGTTAGTGAATTGTCAGTTTTATTTGTTGCTTAGAAATATAAACATGATTTTTCCCTGAAGACTGAAACTAAAACAAAAATAAAAATGAATGTCCATCCCACATGAACAATAGAGATCTACGACACAAAGTCAAGTCTCTTCCCTGCAGTCATGATATCTCTTCTAATTACATGGCACAGCATTAGAACATGGCAGATGATAAAAATTCTGGATGTACAAGATATGTAGAAAACAGTTGTTTTTAAAAATAGTTACTTTGTATCCTAGAAACTTGATAAAATCACTTTTTAGTTCTAGTAGCTTCTTCATAATTTCCTTAATGATATACTCTGTAAATAAAGACTGTTTTACTTTGTCCTTTGCAATATATATGCATTTTATCTTATTTTAATTTAATTTAAATTATTTTGTATTATATTACTGCCTAAGACCTCTAGTAAAAAACTGAAAAGAAATAGTGAATTCAGACAATCATGCCTCATTCTCAATCTTAAGAAAAAAAATAATTTGAACTTTTGCCATTAAATAATATACTAGCTTTTTATTGGAGACCTTTTATTAAGTTGAGTGAGTTCCCTTCTAAATAAATCTTGTATTTTGTTATATGCTTTTTCTTCATCTACCTTCATCCTATGATTTAATTTTTTTTCTTTTAGTCTGTTAATATGATGAATTGCATGATTGCTTTTCAGTGATAAACCAACCTTGCATTCCTGGATAAACTACATGTGGTCATGATACATTATTATTTTATATATTGGTAGGATTGTATTGCTAATATTTTGTCATTTTGTCAGGAGTTTTTGTGTCTATGCTCATGTAAGATATAAATCTGAAGGGTTTCTTTTAGTAATGTCTGGTTTGGCCTAATGGAATGAGTAGGAAAGTGATTACTTATAATCTATTTTCTAGGACATTTTGTGTAGAATTGTACTATTTCTCCCTTGAATGTTTAATAGAATTCACCAGTAAAGCCATACAGGCCTGGAGTTTTATGAGAAGAGTTTTATCTAAAACTTCAAGTTCTTTGATAGAAGTGGAGATATTTCTTCCTAAATAGTTTAGTAGTTTTTCCCTTCTAAGGAATTTACCCATTTCATACAATTTGTCAACTGTATTGGCATAAAATTGTTAATAATATCCCCTTATTATCCTTTTTAAAATTATAAGATCTGTAACGGTATCACTTCTTTCATTCCTGATATTGATAATTTTTTTTTTTTTTTTAAAGATTTTATTTTTATTTTGAGAGAGAGAGAATGAGAGACAGAGAGCACGAGAGGGAGGAGGGTCAGAGGGAGAAGCAGACTCCTTGCCGAGCAGGAAGCCCGATGTGGGACTCGATCCCGGGACTCCAGGATCATGACCTGAGCCGAAGGCAGTTGCTTAACCAACTGAGCCACCCAGGCG
>NC_138373.1:119492238-119533324 GCF_054177405.1 Leptonychotes weddellii | reverse complement strand
TTTTTTTTTTTTAAAGATTTTATTTTTATTTTGAGAGAGAGAGAATGAGAGACAGAGAGCACGAGAGGGAGGAGGGTCAGAGGGAGAAGCAGACTCCTTGCCGAGCAGGAAGCCCGATGTGGGACTCGATCCCGGGACTCCAGGATCATGACCTGAGCCGAAGGCAGTTGCTTAACCAACTGAGCCACCCAGGCGCCCCCTGATATTGATAATTTTTATAATCTCTTTTTCTTGATTAGTCTGGCTAGAGTTTTATCAATTTTATTCTTTTCAAAACAATTGGCTTTTGACTTTATTAATTTTCTTTATTGTTTTATGTTTTTCCATTTAATTGCTTTCTATTCTTTAGCCTTCTGCTTACCTTGGCTTTAATTTCCTCCTTTTTCCATAGTTTGTCAAGCTGGAAACTCCTATCAGTGATTTTCAACCTTTCTTATTTTCTTATATATGCGTAAAAGCTATAAGCTTTTCTGTAAGCACTGCCTCCACTTCCGATTTTTTTTCCCTTAATTTTTATTTGGTCACAGAGGGTTTGTTTGTTTGTTTTTTAATTTACCTTTAGGGGCACCTGGGTGGCTCAGTCAGTTAGGCAGTTAGGCATCTGACTCTTGATTTCTGCTAAGGTCATGATCTCAGTGTAATGGGGTCAAGCCCTGAGTTGAGCTTGGCACTCAGCATGGACTCTGTTTGTCCCTCTCCCTCCCCCTATCCCCACCCCTGCTCTCTCTCTCTCCCTCTCTAAAATAAATAAATAAATCTTTAAAAAATAACAAAATTTATCTGTAATTTCTTTTTTGACCCATGGGTTACTAAGAAGTGTGTTAGTGATTTTCTAAATATTTGGGGTTTTCTTCCCAGATATCTTCCTGTTACTGATTCTTGTTCAGTTCTAATGTGGTCAGAGAGCATGCTTTATATGATTTTAGTTCTTTTTAAATCTGTTGATATTTGTTATATATCCCAGAATATATTATATCTTGGTGAATGTCCCTTGAACATTTGAAAGGAATGTTTTCTGCCATTGTTAGATGGCACTTCTCAAAAGAAGACATACAAATAGCTAACAGACACAAGAAAAAATGCTCATTATCATTAGCCATCAGGGAAATTCAAATCAAAACCACATTGAGATACCACCTTACACCAGTTAGAATGACAAAAATTGACAAGGCAAGAAACAACAAATGTTGGAGAAGTTGTGGAGAAAGGGGAACCCTCTTACACTGTTGGTGGAAATGCAAGTTGATACAGCCACTTTGGAAAGCAATATGGAGGTTCCTCAAAAAATTAAAAATAGAGCTACCCTATGACCCAGCAATTGCACTCCTGGGTATTTATCCCAAAGACACAGATGTAGTGAAAAGAAGGACCATATGCACCCCAATGTTCATAGCAGCAAAGTCCACAATAACCAAACTGGAAAGAGCCAAGATGCCCTTCAGCAGACGAATGGATAAAGAAGATGTGGTCCATATATACAATGGAATATTACTCAGCCATCAGAAAGGATGAATACCCAACATTTACATCAACATGGTTGGGACTGGAGGAGATTATGCTAAGTGAAATAAGTAAAGCAGAGAAAGTCAATTATCATATGGTTTCACTTATTTGTGGAACATAAGGAATAAAAGGAAGGGATAAATGAAGGGGAGGAAAATTGGAGAGGGACACGAACCATGAGAGACTATGGACTCTGAGAAACAAACTGATGGTTTTAGAAAGGAGGGGATGGGTTAGCCCAGTGATGGGTATTAAGGAGGGCATGTATTGCATGGAGCACTGGGCATTATACGCAAACAATGAATCATGGAACACTACATCAAAAACTAATGATGTACTGTATGGTGACTAACATAACATAATAATAAAAAAAAAAGATAGCATGTTCTATTAATGTTAGTTGTCAGTTTACTTGATTTGGCTTCTATAATCCCACTGATATTTTAAATCTACTTGTTCTGTCAATTACTAAAGTTATATCCTATTGTCATTGTGGATTTTTCCACTTCTCCCTACAATCCAGTCAGTTTTTGCATCATGTATTTCAGAACTGTTATTAGGTGCATTTATGCTTAGGATTGTTTTTGTTTTTTTAATTAATGCAATCAAGATTGAGACAAAAGAAGCCGAAAATGATGAGACAGACATGGAACTTATTTGGCAGGAGTTTTTTTAAAAAAAGATTTCCTTAAAATAATTTCTAGTTCAATATTCTATCAAATCATCCAGACAGAAATGCATTTTAATTGTCAGGTTACAATTCATTTAACAAGTAAACTCCCACTAATTTATGAATGGTACAGAAAGGGTGCAGAGAAAGTAGTAGTGAAGCTTTTAAAGATACCTCTAGATGGATTTCCTTCTTAGGCATGCTTCATACAGGAATTCTCCTTGCATAAACTGACTTTCCTGTTCATAACCATGTGCCTGGCATAGAGGAGATGGCTGGAAACAACACTTGCATAAAGAAAAACTATATATAAATTATCTTCTCAAATCTGAGACACTAGAAAGCACTAAAGAAAGGAATTGATGAGTAAATTCTGGACTGATATTTCTAACCTTTACAAATAATCTCTCTTCTCCTTTTTTGGCATATATAGATCCCTCTCTGCCAAACAGTATTTTTTTATTGTTTGGAAAGCTTCAAAAGCAACCTGGCCAAATTTATTCCCAGGAGGTTGGTTCACCATCTGCTCCAGCAGTAAAACTTCATAACACTTGGTAAATATCAGTCCCAGGCTATGTCTACACAGCAGCAAAAAGAAACAAAGATTTCATAATGCTTTACTTATTTTTGGTTACCAAATGAGAGAATTTGACTTGGAATATGTTCTAATTAATATTTATTAATTGATAATAATCCTAGTAATTAAATATTAACCACATTTTGACTTTTAATGATGTTATGTGACCAAAGTAGATTTATGAGAGGCCTTGCCCTGAATAAATTTTATGCAGGTAGAATAATCCCATTGTATATTTATTTATCTAACAAATATTTACTGAGCTCTCATTATGTACCAGGCACAATTCTGGAAACTGGGATAGAAAATTAAATTAAATTAAATTAGATGTGGCTTATTTTACATTCTAATGTAAATATAGTCAATGAGCAGATGAACATATGTCAGTGTTAAGTGCTAAAGGGTTAAAAATGATGAAGATATACTTTTGAAAGATGGTCAGGAAAAGTTCCTCCGAGGAGGTGACATTTTAATAGAGGTATGAATAACACAAGGGAGTGCACAAGGCAGTTATCCGAGGAAAAAAATTCATCCTAGGGAAAAAGAATAGGTGGTACAGAATCCTTGAGACAAGAGCCAAGCAAGGAGGCCAGTGTGCCTCATGAAAAGAAAGTAAATAAGGAGAGGACTAAGAGGTGAGCTCCAAGGTACGTGAAGGTAAATGGGAGGGTCACATCACAGAGTGCCTTTTTCATTCTATTCCAAGTGTGACAGAAGATCACTGGAGAATTTGAGCAGGGGAGTTATTTGATCAGGCAGTCATTTGATGTTTTGAAAGGATCCCTTGGCCTGCTGAGTGCAAAAGAAAACAGACTATATGAATATAGGCACAAAAGGGGAAGCAGAGAATCCAGCTAGGAAGACAAGGCATAGATCCAGTGAGGGAGGGTTGTGGCTTAGGACAGGCTGTAAGTAAAATAAATGAGAAGTAGTATGATTTTGATCTTTTTTGAAGAGCTTTTCCTAATGGGTCAGATGTGTGAGAGAAGGAAGTCTATGCTCCAGGGTTACTGGGTTAGTGCTGGGTGAATGGTTGGGACAATTACTGAACTCAATATATCAAAAGTGATATGCTTACCGAAATGAGATGTTGATCAGGCAATTTATAGAATTCTGGAATTCAAGAATAGATGCCAAATCCATTAAGACAAATTTGGGAGTCACCAGCATATAAATAGTATTTAAATCCATGAGAATGTGTAGAAAACAGAGATCTGAGGTTGGAGCTTTGGGTTAGTCTATTTTTGTACCTGGAGTACTCCATCACAGAGATGAAAAATTGTCTACTGAAGTAGAATGAAAACAAGAGAATGTGGTCTCCTGGAAGCCTAAGAACAAACGCGTTTCAGAAGAAAAAGGAAGTGATTAACTCTGCATTTGCTTCTTAATACTTTCTCTTATTTTATTTCAATCAAAATCAATATGAGGAAGAACTAATAAGCACATTTTATCTGTGGAAGAGCTAAAAGATTAAATTGAAGTAAAAATAGAAAATTCATGAAAAATATAGTGTTACCCATCATATTTCCATGTCATAACACCTGGAATCCACACAGAAACACCCATCTTCTTATCAGGTCATCAGAGCTCCTAAAATAATAGCACCTCAGATGAGCAACACACGTGAATATATATTTGTATTAGTTGCTATGTTTAATGACAATAACAGAATCATTTTCCTTTCTTTTTCCATTTCCAGATTATCAGTGATATGGGTAATCTAATATATTTAGAAATGAATCGTTCTCACTAAGAAACTAAAATAACTGTATTGGACTCATTTCCAAATGTGCTATTCTTAGCTGATTAAAGGGGGAAAAAACTTTGAACTTTCATCTATTACTTAAAATTTTGAATATTGGGACGCTCAGTCAGTTAAGCATCTGCCTTCGGCTCAGGTCCTGGGATCGAGTCCTGCATCGGGCTCCCTGCTTCTCCCTCTGCCCGCTGCTCCCCCTGCTTGTGCTCTCTCTCTCTATCTCTATCTCTCTGGCAAATAAATAAATAAAATCTTTAAAAAATTTTTTTGAATATTATCTTCATGCTAAAACTTAGTGTCTTAGTCTACATAGAGCACAAAGGATATTGTATTCCGTTTTCTCTGATGTTAAAAGAGCCAAAACTAGTATATTCCCCTGATAAACACACTGTCTATCTATCTCCACAGAAGCCAGTCTGCACAAGTTAATTGCTTGGACCTGACAGTGCAGAGAACAGTATTAATAAATGGGGTGTACTGGGTTGTAGAAAGAACAGATGTGAGTTTTCTGCTCCACTGTACGGTGAATTAATTCTCTATCTCTCCATTTATATACTGCGGTCACCATTGAAGACCTGTGTTTAAAGACTCTATGGTAAAGCACTCTTCTTATGTTTTTCACTATTTCAAAAGTCTCCAGTGGCACTTAAAACTTCTCCTTTAAATTATAGTCCTTTGTTACAGTGTTGGGAAGGGGGGATATTAACTTGAAATGCCACTAAAATATGATTTTTTTTCTGGTTGCTCTGAAAAAAACTCTTGCTTACAGACCTATTGCCTGGAGAAAGTAGAACTGTGTAATTACCTATAACTTTGCTCTAGTGGAAAATGTAATTGAAATACATTTTGCAATAAATTTTGCCATTTTATTTTGTATCTGACACAAAGGATGCACATCTTTAAGCTCCTGGGAATATAGCATTAGCTAAGGGTTCAGAAGATTGATCCATGAAAACCATGCATGTATTTAAATATCACACCAAAGTAAAAGTGGTTTGTTTTTTGGGGCTTTTTTCTTTTTGGTCATAGATTTCATTATTTGAAGCCAAATGTCATGCAAACCTCATGTGTATTTATTGCTTCTCTGGGCACACACCAAACTCTTGCGGATGAAGAACATTCTGAGAATCTATTACTAGATAGTTAGTGATATGGGAATATGTTTCCAGCTCCCGCTTTATTCCAAGTGTCGTGCCAGGTGAGGTCCAGCTCACTCAGTCATTACAATAGTTTAGCATAATGGTAAGAAACTCTGCTTCTGGAGGGTTACTTCTCTGATTAAGATTAAGTTTCCTTATTTGTAAACAATAGAGAACAATTGTACATGACTCACAAAGATTAAGGAAATTATTTCTCTAAATTGCTTGGCACAGTCCTTACATAGAAAGGTCTCTCTGTTAGTTATATACAACCTATGAATCAAAAAACTGGTAACAAATGAAGAAGCAAATTGCTTCCTATGTAACATGGCCCAGGTTCCACAGACCATAAGAGGAAAATCTAAAATTTAAACCCAAGACTGTCTATCTCCAAATACTGTCTATCTCTAATCCCCACATGTATTGACCACTTAACTGTGCACAAGCTAGGAATTTACATGCAATATTTCACTCAATTAAAAAACAAATACTTGCGGCAACGGTATATTATTTCCATTTTACAGTTGAGTACCCCACAGATCAAACGTACTAAGTGATATTTCTAAAGCTGCCAAAGTTCATAGAAACAAGAATCAAAACCATATCAATTACAATTCAAACTCGCTGGAGGAGGGACCCGTGATCAGATTCTATGCCTAGCACATAATGAGCATCCATTAAATGATAGTGGAATGAATGGACCTGACTCAAAATCGGATGCTTGTTTCTGTTTCTTCTCTACCATGCTCCAAAAAGATCTTTGCTAAAGGTCATGCTTCACTGTAGGACTAGTAAGCTAGCTGCCAAGCCAAAATAAGTTTTCAAGGCTGCCACCATCCTGCAAGGGTGCAAGATGAATTCCCATGTCACATGGTATTATTTGTTAAATAGCTTGTTTTGAGAAAGGGAAAGGCCACCTAAGCAGAGTCAGAAAAACAAATACGTATAGACCCCTACTTTCCTCATCTTGCCACTGAAAGGACCAGGGCATCTCCCAGACATAAAATGGAGTCTGATCCAGTAGCACCAAGTAGACTAGGTTTGAACTTTCACCAATTTGTAGAAATTATCTAGAAATGCCACCTCCCAATCGCCTGGAGACTTTGAGACCTGATAAATTTTGTGGCCCTCTTTATCAGGGGAGGAAAGTACCAAAATGTTTAAAACTATGCTGAGATACAGCTGAACATGAGTCATTCTTATACAGTATCAGCTTGGCTAATCACGAAAAATTTGGCTCCAATCCTAATAACCATTGAACTTCCACACAGTGTAAGTGGCTTCAATAAATTTAATGTACTGTACTTTGTTCATTTTATTTTAGTGATCAACAAATTTAACATGATGTCAACATAATGTGAATAAAAATGTATGTTTAAAAATAACTCTACATTATCCCATAATTGGAAATTTTAACAAATATTTCATTTTGTTTATTTTCCTTGTATATGTCATTAGAGTCCCCCCAACAAGAAAAAAAAAAAAACTTCAGAGATTTATTTTTAATGTTTCTGAATCCAGACCTAACTAAAATGGTCTCTAGAGTCAGATGTAACTGTAGTTTAGGAAAAAGATTCTCCACACGATTATGCCCAGATACCCCAGCTCTTTTATTATTCAATTCAGACTTTCACTGAACATTTGCCAAATAATACTGAGGCAGAAACAAGTTAAAATAAGACAAAATAAATTAGAGTTGTAGAGATAAAATTAGCTTTCCCACACTTACAGGTAGCCAGGAAAAGGCCTGATATTCTTAAGACTCAAATTGATTAATTCCAAGACACAGGATGGATGAACTAATGCTTCAGTGAAACGTACATTGGTCAAGATATGGGCTTTCTGTTTAAGGGTTGACGTTTAATATAAAAAGGAAGCCGAAAGCAACAAATTCATTGGCAAGGTTGACCTAAGGAAAATATGAAACCACATCTGCTGAGAAAGCATCTCATATGGAAAACCCAGAAGCATCAGTAATGCTAAATAAAGATACGTAGTTAAATTTTCAGCATGTATACTTCTAACAATCACAGGAACAAGGCTTTGCATTTGCATATATTTTTATTTTACTTTCAATTCTCATTTAAATATGTTTTCATAAAAACTCCACTTTTGAGGGGAAAAAAGATGACAGAGGTGTAGGGGACCCTATTCCAACCGGTCCCCAGAATTGAGCTGAATATCTACAAGACCACTCTGAGCACCCACAAAATCAGCCTGAGATGTAAGAAGATCTGGATCTCTACAAACAAAATATCACAGGCAGTTGGTTTTGAGGTACGAAGTGGGGAGCCATAATCACCTGGGCAAATATCAGAGGATAAACAGCAGCGGGAGGGAGCCTGGCCGTGGGGATCCTACACCGCCGGTGAGCAACAGCCTCGCGCGCTGGGGACGGGGCACAGATTCGCAGACTGGTAGCCTCGGGGAAAGGACTTTAGGGCAGCCCCCAGGACTGAAACCCAGAGCAGTGGGGCCACACGTACGAACTGGGAACAGCTGGTGGTTTTAGAAGCACAAAGGGCAGAGATGGGCCCGGACCTGGAGGCGAGGACCAAGAGTGCTGCTGAGGGGCGCACAACCCAGGACACTGCAGTTTATAGCAGCAGAGACAGAAATGGAGATAGTGTGGCCTGGAGAGCTCACTGAAAAACAGACGGCGATCTCTCTGCTCTGAGGCAGAGGGTTGGAAACGGTCTCTTCTGCTCTGACTCGCGGAAGAGATGCAGAAAGCCGCCAAGGAAAGCCACCAGAGAACAAAAGCCCAAAAAAACCGGTTTTCACTGAGCCCATCCCCTGCCACAGGGGGCAGGGCAACTCTGCCCAAACAGGGTTGCCTAAGTAACAGCGAGGCAGGCCCCTCCCCCAGAACACAGGCTGGGAAAACAAGAGGCCAGCAACCCTAAGGTCCCAAGAAAACAGGTGCATCTTGCTTGGGTTCTGGTCAATAATTTGGACTTTATACATTCCTTCAACCACCCCTCAACAGAATGACTAAGAGGAGGAACCCCCAAAATAGGAAAGACTCAGAGATTATGACTTATGCCAGATTTACAAATGCATACAGATATAACCAAGATGTCAGAGATGGAATTCAGGCTAGCAATTGTGAAGACAATGGCTAGAATGGAGAAATCAATTAATAGATCGTGGAGGGGGAATTGGAGGAAGGTGGTCAGAAGGACAAATTTCCAGTTAAAAAATGAGGAAGCATGAGGGGGGTAATGTACAACACGGTGACTATAACCAGCACTGCTTTATGATAGGAGGGTTGTGAAGGGAGTAAACCCTATGAGTTCTCATCACAAGGAGAATGTTTTTTTCCTTTTTTTCTTCTCTTCTTTCTTTTCTCTTAACAGTATCTATAGGAGAAGATGGATGTTAGCTGAGCCTATTATGGTAATCATTTCATAAAATATGCAAAGCAAACCATCATGCTTACACAGCGACATATATCAATTAAATCACAATTAAACTCGGGGGCAGGGGGAGAATTAAGAAAAATTGTAAAGAAATATAGAGCTTGGCTGCCTGGTTGTTGATGTACCTTTTTTTTTTTTTAATTTTTATTTATTTATTTGACAGAGAGAGAGATAGCGAGAGCAGGAACACAAGCAGGGGGAGTGGGAGAGGGAGAAGCAGGCTTCCTGCCGAGCAGGGAGCCCGATGCGGGACTTGATCCCAGGACCCTGGGATCATGACCTGAGCTGAAGGCAGACGCTTAATGACTGAGCCACCCAGGCGCCCCGTTGATGTACCTTTAAATTTGGGAAAACCAAAGTAGAGGCTATTTGAGGCCCACTTTCCAGCTGAGCTCTTAGAGGCCTGCAGGTGTGTCACAGTGGGGGGGGGGGCGGGCAGCTGAAGGACAAGGACTGCCTGGGGTTTCAGTGGCAGAGAATATCTGCTGAGAGCTCAGTTTCCCTCAGTCTCAGCGAGGTTGAGAAAAATCATCAAATCTTACCTGAAGCTAGAAGCATGACATAAAATGAACCAATCTTTAACTCAATGGAGATATGCTTTCACAAACAGTAGTTTGTACTGTGTTGGCAGGAGATCACTGAAACAAAAGCCGGTGGACGTAGAAGACAAACAATTGTGTGTCTCCTTGGATACCAGCCCAGGACAGATCAAGACCAAGAAGTGGAGTTCTCTCCTTACCAGTAATACAAATTTTTTTTTTTGGTAAGCCTTGAATCTTAGAATCAACTCCAGGGATAAAAAGAGTAAGGAGAAACAATTCTATATTTGATTTTTATCTCAAAATGATTGCAAAATGTCTAAGTTTCCCTAGGATATATTGCTTGCAGATCCTGATCCTGGATAAAATTGGGGACCAAAATAGAAATTAAGTTCAATTATGAGAAAATAAAATTACTTTTTCAAACACTTGGCTATTTAGCCTGTGAAAATATTGTGTGTCCTACATATGCAGCTCTCACTGACTCTTCAGGTTAAGTTTGAGTACCATATAGCAAGATAATAACCATGTATCAGAGAGCTTACGCTGTTAGTCTAACACACACCCAGACACTGTGACCACAGTTACAGTAACTACTACCAAGTATATGGTGGGTCCTAGCTATTTGTCCAGTAGTGAAGTGGTTCTCAAACATGAAGGTATAGAACAGGCTTATAAAAATTGCCCTGTACCTCAGAAATTCTCATCCCCTAAGTCTTTGGGAAAGTGCAGGAATCTGAAGCTTTTTTAAATTTTTTAAAAATTTTTATTTTGAGAGAGAGAGCACAAGAAGGGGGATGGGGCAGAGGGAGAGGGAGAAGCAGGCTCTCCACTGAGCAGGGAGCCTGATGCAGAGCTTGATCTCAGGACCCAGGGATCATGACCTGAGCTGAAGGCAGACACTTAACCGACTGAGCCACCCAGGTGCCCCAGGAATCTAAAGCTTTCACATGGAGTCTAGGCTATTTTGATCCTGGTTAAGCCATCTTAGCAATGCTGGCCACAGGTAAAAAGGAAAGAGAGAGAGGCAGATAGAAAGACTAAAGTATATGACCAAGTATTAAAATGATTACATATACACAAAATAGTTATTAGGTAGTAGTATTATAGTCACTCTCTAAGGAAAGATATACTCTCTTGCAATATTTAGGAGAATATAAATAGTTAAGTTTAAACAACTGAATTGCCCCCTAAATTTATCTATTGTTGTCCAGGCAATTACAACCATAAATCCACCATCCTGAAAGTAACACAAAAGTTATTCGAACAATTGTGGAATGCAAGCATTACTTCAATATATAGATCCATTGTAACAGTAATTATTTTACAAGTAAATCACAAGAGAAAATATGACTAAAAGAATATACAGCAACTGTTTTAAAACAAATTTAAGAACCTAAACTAGCAGTTTAGTGGACAAAATAAGGCAGTTTACTGGCTGAATAAAGTATGGGCTGCTGCATCTAACAACTCCATGGAAATTAGCCATTGTGTTATTGGCCAAAGATGCGTGATTTGAGCATTTAGCAAGAAGATGCAAGTTAACTATGGCATTACCCAACCACCCTGTCCCCCTTCTCATGTCTTCTCTAATCTCTCACCTCTTGTAGGAACAGAAGGTTTTTTTCAGGCTGAGTAAAGTCACAGAGACTTTTTCAGCATATTTTTTTTAAAAGATTTTATTTATTTTTTAACAGAGAGAGAGACAGCAAGAGAGGGAACACAAGCAGAGAGAGTGGGAGAGGGAGAAGCAGGCTTCCCGCCGAGCAGGGACGCCAATGTGGGACTTGATCCCAGGACCCTGGGACCACGACCTGAGCCGAAAGCAGACGCTTAACAACTGAGCCACCCAGGCGCCCACTTTTTCAGCATATTAATACAATATTATTCTCACAGTTGCTCAACATTTGCAGATTGGTGTGTGTGTGTTTAGAAACTGCCTCCATTTATCCAAGACTGTCCCAGTTTTAGCACTGCAAGACTCACATACCAACAAAACCAAGTCTCAGGCAAACCAGGATAGTTGGTCACTCTATTTGCAAGAGAAAAGATAACTTGTGCTATAAATATTCTATTCAGAAGACGTGTAATATTAGGAATAATATTTTGAATAGTATTCATGAGTTGTCTTTTTTGACTTTCTGAACACAAGATTTTTCATTGGTTTACTCAAAGCATCCATCTACTTGGGGCATGGCCAATGAGCAGTTCTTTGGGGAGAAGTAAAAAGTTTGGGGTCTGCAGTAGAAGGGGTTCTTGGTGAAGAAACAGTGTAATGTTTGGTTTCATATATGTAACTCAGGGCTATTGGGACAATAGTTTTGCCATTGTCAATATTATGCCTTGAAGTGATTGTTTTTCCAGTGAGCCTATATTCTTGAGAAAGGAATCTCAAGATTGCTTTGTTCCCATTGCAGTTCACTGAACTAGAGACTCAAAGACAGAATACAGAGTTCACCTCTAGCATAGAATTGATCTTCCACCTACCTTGAAGAACTAAGTTATTTTGTGATAGAGAGTTTCTATGATACTGGGGAAGTGAAAGAATTTCTCTTCTTGCCCTGGGGCATTGGAGAGAGAAGAAGAAAGGTAGAATATACAAGAGAGACAAGTGTGACTATGTCCTATCTCTAGCTACCACTGAAATTGTGCCTCACAGCGTTAATGAGGTTAAAATTAGCAGAAAATTTAAAGACTGTTTTTCAAAGAACCGTTTTCCCCTAATCAGCTATTGTTTCTTTTCAGACCCCACTAACAAATATACTAGCTGTCTCTATAGAAGCCTGGACTTAAGGTCAACTGATATGTTCCAGCCTATAAACAAGCAAGGTTCTGCATTCCTCAGCCCGAATGGTCTTAGAAGCCAGCCTATACCAGCTTGAGCTCAGCCACCAAGTCAATGCCTGTGCAGGTGAGCTGAGAAGTGTCCGTCAGTTACTTCTACTTTATTATAATGTTAAAGTCTCCACCCTAGAAAGAGCACAAGCCCCATTAACACAACATACGATGCACGGATCGACATGTTTCTAAGTACACCTGCACAACCTTCAGCCTGCCTTTACATGCGATGGCAAAGCTTCCCTTTCTAAATATTTACCCTAAACCCTAAATACCAAGAACCTGCTTATCCCTGCTCTGAGAGTCATGGCTTTGGATATTATTCTTCAAGATCTCCTCATTTGCTACAAATAAAAATTACTTTTGTGTGACGACTCCACCTGGTGTAGTCTCTATTGGTAACTCATCAATGAGACAACTCACATTAGTCCAGTTACACCACCAAGGAGGAGGGCAGAATGTCCCCACTCTCTGATTAGAGTTCAAGAAAGAGACTATCTCACCAAATGCCTGCAGCGATCTGAGGTGTTGACAGGTCAAGGTAACTGGCGGCACAGAGAGCCCCAGTTTGCAACATTCCCAAACGACCTTGATTCCCATGTCTCATGGATGCATGGAGAGTCAATGGATCCAAAAGATATGGATTATGGATGAGGAGGGGGTGTCCCCTCCCCTGACCAGAGTCAGGGAGGATCTCCAGGCTAGTATGAGAGAGAGAGAATCGGGCAGATGCCCAATCAGCAATCAGAAGAAATCAAGGTGAGGGGCGCCTGGGTGGCTCAGTCGTTAAGCGTCTGCCTTCGACTCAGGTCATGATCCCAGGGTCCTGGGATCGAGCCCCACATCGGGCTCCCTGCTCCGCGGGAAGCCTGCTTCTCCCTTTCCCACTCCCCCTGCTTGTGTTCCTTCTCTCACTGTGTCTCTCTCTGTCAAATAAATAAATAAAATCTTTAAAAAAAAAAAAAAAAGAAGAAATCAAGGTGAAAGAATGCCACACAGGGCATTACCAGGGCCAAAGAAATTATAATAACAAGTTCACCAGCTATAGACTTAAACATCAAAGGATATCAGGGCTCAGATTACTCAGTTGCAGAGTTCACTTCAGCAATCAGACAACACCAGACCTAATGAAAAAAGGAGCTTGAGCCTCTTCTTCCAACTCAAGGCCACTTAAGCCCCACACATCTCCACTCATACACTAGACCTCACCTGAAGGAGAGAAGCAGGGCGAATGGGAGTCTCAGAATCTGAGACACTGAAAAATGTTGTTTGAGAAAGCCTGAACTCTACCATAAAGGTCTATAATTAGATACGGCCAAGCTCCAAACCAAATTAGACATTTACTCATTTACTTTCTATTCTCCGAAGGTGGGTATTCACAAAGAAGTCCAAGTCATTGACTCAAAATAAAAACTACTTTTCTTTTGTTGTTCTTGAATATCCTTGTTGTAATGTAAGTGAATGACATTTTTAAAGGTGTGCATGCACTGACTCTTTTTCTTAAACATAGAATCGGTACTCTGGTATGAGAGACTGTTAAATGTTCCCCCAACTCTCTTTTCTTTTTTCCCGGGGCAAGCAGCTGAACTATACTTAAAAGGCTACTTTGTAGGCCATGTCAATAAATTCTAGCTAAATGAGGGAGTGAACTAAGAAATGTCACTATATGGTTGGCTAATTAAAACCTTCTCTACATACATCTTTTTCATCTCCTTTCCGCTGATTAAACACAAAAAACTCTGAATCAGGTGATATGGCCAGGGGCTGGCAGCATCCAATCCCTGAATCACGAAGTGGTAGAAAGCCACCCATGAACCATTCTGATTGGCTGAAACTTGAACTTCTCCCTACCTTCTGGAAGCTCTGTAAGTGGAACAATCACAGCACCTGGTATTTTCTCCCTGATCATGTGAAGTTCTCCCATATATGTGCACAAATTAATCCCTAGCCAAAGACTCAAGGGAACTCCTTTGCAGATTTCTAAAGCTCTTTATAGACGTGGCTCCCTTCTCTCCAGTGGTTTGCCTTACAAAATTTAACTGTCTTTGCCTCCTTGAACTCTTATCTCTGACTCTTCAACTTAATGAGACATGGCTCTGTCTGGATCTCACTTTCTCCATTGTTGTCTGGAAACCAGCTTTAGGATATAGCCAGAGGCATAGCAGGATTCACATCATTTGTTTCCTTCTCTCAGGGATCACCAGCTTCCTCTGCTTATTGTCTAAGTAAATGAAAATAGTTGCTTCAAATGTCTTTTCCCCCTACTTTTTGGTTGTTAACGGTAGGAGGCCAAATACCATCTTCTTTCCTTGGTAGACAGGAGTGGGAATCCTACAATGTTACATAATTTAAAATGCTTATTTTATCATGGATTTCAAAGCCTTTGTGCCCAAAAACAATTCATTAGAATTTTGCTAACCTTTGTGTTTATGTAAAGTGCCCTTTTGTTTCCATTTGAAAAACATAAGTTTTCTACATTGGTGCATAAATACATAGCTGGTCAATTGTTTGAAGTGACTTAATGTCAAATGCAACTTTATACAAATATTTTAATACACTTGTAGCAAAGACGTGCATATATTTTAGGATTATGTTTAGACTTGTAGTATATAAAAAATCCCTAACAAATGTTAGTTTGCCTTTTTAGCTGTTCTTCAATTCTAGAAAGAAGAAAGAAAGAAGAAAGAAAGAAAGAAAGAAAGAAAGAAAGAAAGAAAGAAAGAAAGAAAGAAAGAAGAAAGAAAGAAAGAGAGAAAGAGAAAGAGAGAAAGAAAGAAAGAAAGAAGGAAGGAAGGAAGGAAGGAAGGAAGGAAGGAAGAGAGAAAGAGAGAAAGAAAGAAGGAAGGAAGGAAGGAAGGAAGAAAGAAAGAAAGAAAGAAAGAAAGAAAGAAAGAAAGAAAGAAAGAAAGAAAGAAAGAAAGAAAAGAAAGAAAAGAAAGAAAGAAAAAAGAAAGCTAACTGAATGGCTATAAAGTTTTCACAGAGAAGCTATTAAGACTCTAAATGCAGGGGCGCCTGGGTGGCTCAGTCGATTAAGCGGCTGCCTTTGGCTCAGGTCATGATCCCAGGGTCCTGGGATTGAGCCCCGCAATGGGCTCCTTGCTCAGCAGGCAGCCTGCTTCTCCCTCTGCCTCTGCCTGCCGCTCCCCCTGCTTGTGCTCTCTCTCTCACTATCTCTCTTTCTGTGTCAAATAAAAATAAATAAAATCTTTAAAAAAAAAAAAAGACTCGAAATGCAAAAAAAAAAAAAAAGACTTTAAGTGCATCATCAGAAAGCATTTCCATTTTATTACATTTATATTTCTTGACCTCAGAACCAAGTTTATTGTCTCTTTGGTTGCTAGATTCCTTAGCTCAAAGAAAACAACTAAGCAACTACATCATGTCTTTAAGTTATATCTGAGAGCCAAAATAATTGTATTGAATGATGGGGCTCATGGCTTATAATAGGCCAGTTTTTACTGTTAAGGCTACAGTAGGCAGAATTCTAAGATGGCCTCCAAGATTCAAACCCCCGGTGTACATACCCAGTATAAGACTTTCCCTGGGTATGGACAGGGTTTGTGAATATGCTTGGTGTCATTCCTGTGATTAAATTTCATTATATTCCATGATGAAGGAGTTTTGCAAATATAATTAAATCACTAATCAGTTTGATTTTGAGTTAGTCCAAAGAGAAATTATCCCAGGTGGGACTGACCTAATCAGGCGAGCCCTGTACAAGAGGGTTTATGTTTTTCCTGAGATAAGAAAGATTCTCTTGTCTTAGAAGTAAACTGCTATGTTGTGGGAAGGCCTATGAAGGACTTGGGAAAGGATCACATTATGAGGAACTGTGAGAGTCTTCAGGTTGCTGAGGGTGATAAATGAAACAAGAAAATAGGAATCTCAGTCTACACCCAAAAAGAATTGAGCTTTCCCAATAGGTACATGAACTCCAGAACAGAAAGTAGTCTAACCAAAACTTTGATTAGACTATAGATTTGCTTTGTGAGACTCTGAGCAGAGGACCCTATTATGCCATGCTTGGATGTCTGACTTAAGATACTGTGAGAGAATAAATAAATGTTATTTTAAACCAATAACTTTTTGGTATTTTTTTATGCAGCAATTGATAATTAATACAGCTATATTGGTTAGTAAAATATTAAATACTTCTACCAGTTTGGAAATAACCTCTCCTCAAACTCCTAAGAATCCTACCACCACCGCTCAGTCATCCAAGCTATCATTGTTCTTAGATGAATGGACATTCCCACAGTTCAGCAACTCCAGGACCCTGTTTCCTCAATATGGCAGCTTCCCTTCTGATTGGCCAGTCATCAGGCCATACTGATTGTTAAATATTTTTAATATAACACTTAATACAGTATATGTTATTTAATTATACATTATATTTTTAGTATATATTATTATATATGTAAAAGGTATTTCAAAGAGTAGCAGAGATTGTAGAGTATAGAACAAGAGAAGTCCTTACCTTCACGTGGATTACCTGTGAGCTAGGGAAGAGATAGAAAAAAAGAAAATCAAGTTAACAAATAAGATTTTTGACAATGATTGGGGCGCCTGGGTGGCTCAGTTGGTTAAGCGACTGCCTTCGGCTCAGGTCATGATCCTGGAGTTCCAGGATCGAGTCCCGCATCGGGCTCCCTGCTCAGCGGGGAGTCCGCTTCTCCCTCTGACCCTCCCCCCTCTTGTGCTCTCTTTCATTCTCTCTCTCAAATAAATAAATAAAATCTTTAAAAAAAAAAAAGATTTTTGACAATGATAAATACTATAAAGGAAACTAACAGGGTCTACATGACAGAAACAGCTTCTTCATGCCCACTTTGCCAACTCAGTTTTCTGAACTGCCCTATTTTGTCACAGCTGCTTTTTTGGCTGCTTTTCTCATTTTAAAATGATGATGATGATGATTACAATGATGACTGTTATGTACTTATATAATTAGAATATATTATTTTATAACTATGTAATTAAAATGCATAACATAATAATATAATAATAATAACCATCACAAGTATGCATCTAGTGTTTTCTCTGTGCCAGGTATGGTGAGTTGCTTAACATACATTTTCTTACTCAACCCATCCAATACCTCTGTGACTTAAGTACTCTGTGAAGTACTTGTTTAATGTATATAACATAGTAAGTGTGATATTCAAAATATTTAACAACCAGCATGGCATAGTTACTGGCCAGGGTGATGAAGAGCGATTGGCAGGGAGAGAACTTAAAAAGGTGGAATTTGAGCTAAGACCCAAAGATTGAAAAGGAGCCAGCCATGAAATAATCTATAAAAGATGAGGTTAGAAAAGTAAACCTGGTCAGTTTATTTAACACTATTCAAGCCATTGTAAGGAGTAGAATTTTATTTTTAAGTGAAAGAGGAAGCCTTTGAAAGCTTTGGAGCAGAAAAGTGACATAATTTAATTTACTCTGTTCCCTGTGGCTTTGGCCCCTAGCATCTCATAGCCAGCCATGCCATATTGCCGGGAGCTATCCCTAGGAAACTCTTTTACCACTCTTTTCTCTATGTAACCTACTAGTGGTGTGCCCATATGGCCTCTCAAGTGAATAAAATTTAGTTAACCTGTTGCTACTTGTCTTACTCTTGACAACCTACTTTTTAGGAAAGTTTTAAATCAACCCATACAGCTTTAGTACTTGCTATATTTCCAAGCGTATTAATGAGGGGTCTTCTTAGTTTATCCTGCCCCTACTTCTTGGGGAAGTTGAATAAGCTGTTTTAATACAACAGCCATAGAAGAAGGTAGGTTGGATTGCTACATAGAAAAAATTAACTGCTGCCCCTCCCCATCATTCTTTCCTGTGCATTCCAATTTAATACAGTGTTTTGATGTCATATTTTGGGCTAGTGTCTAAATCACACAAGATTTTCTGACACAGAATGGTCAGCACATGCCCCAAAAAGGTCTGTATGTAATGATCAGTTTCAGCTGGGTAGTGTGGATGACAGTTTGGGACTATGTGTACTCCTCCTGGTATGCTTTCAGCCTGGAGCAGTGCCTTTAAGGAAATGTCCTGTTCTGGCAGCTCTTGCTGAGATCTGCATGACAGAAACACCCACTTCCTGCCCAGAGCTCACCAACTTCATTTCCTGAACTGCATTTATTTGGTGCTGCTACACCTCATTCCTCACAAATTCTCTGCTTATTAGCTTCTCCTCTCACTCTATGATGATAATGATGATGATGATGATGATGATGATGTCACGATGATGATATAATAATGACCACCACAAGCATGCAACCACTGTACCAAGCATGGTAATCGTTGCTGAACGCATATTATCTCATGGAATCCGTTCAACAACTCTGTGGCTTGAATACAATTTTAAGCCCATTTTACCAAGAAGAAAACTGAGACCTAGAGGCTAGAAGATCTCATAGCTTGTGAGAAGTGAACCCAAGACTTAACACTCAGAACATTCTGACATTAAAGCCCATGGCCTTACGCACTCATTCCTTTCTGGGCCGCTGAGTATTCTTGTCCCTCCAAGCCACCCTTACTTTGACTTAACTTGATGTGCTTATAGCCTCACTTGGGTAATAATGCTTCCAGCTCTATCTAGCCTTAGGAAAATCCTGGCGGTATACTGCCCCTGAGTGACAAAAGTAGATCCCTGGTTTGTTTTTGTGACTTACCCATAATGCATCTTCCCATTCTCTCCTACTGGAAGCTACTTACAGTGGCTCATAGATCAAATGGAAGCCATGATATGAAAGCTTTATACCGTATACAAACTGAGTTATTATTAAATTACTTTGTAAAGGCCAAAAGAGTTTTTATAAAAGGCAAGAAGTATATTGTTTCATTGATTAATACCCACATTGTTCCTCAAAAAAGGATTTAGGGCCATTAGAAATGTAATTTCAACTCAACTTGCTGTTCTTTAACACAGCCTTAAAAATAGTAAGAGAAAATTAATTGAAAAGAAATTTATGTTATTAAGTAATACTGTTTGACTTTTCACTTGGTCAGAAGTGAATTATATTTGGATTGTTTAGCCAAAAATACTTAATAGTTTTGTTAAAAAAAAAATCTGTTTTTCTCTAACCATAATATTGGGAATGCTAAAAAAAAAAAAAAAAGTTTCTTCTTGCAGAATCTTCTGGATTCCCCTTGTAATTTGCATTTGAATATGGAAAAGTCTTCTCCTCTTCTAAGCTTTAGTAAAAAGAATATTTGCATTCACTTTCCACAGATGTTTTGAATTTCCTTTATGTCATGTACTCATTTAATCTGCTTTTCATAAGTGGTCTCTTTTGCCTTTTTTTTTTTTTTTTTTGCTTATCTATTTGTCATAGAATAGCACGGCAAGGCAATTTAAGCTTTTTAACAGCAGGTAGTATGTATTTTGTGGCTAACTTTCTAATGAATGCAGACTTCAATGAACAAGATAGAAATATTTGAAAAAATACAAGTATTCAGATAGCTTATATCTCCTGGCTGACCACAGTACCCCGACTGAGCAATTACATTGTTCCAAATGGAGAAATTCTTTAAATGATATTGCAGCATCATGCAGTTAATGGTCCAGTGGTATTCAAGACTAACTTTTCTTGTTATTGGAGCAGATTATCTCTGCATCTTTATATATGCATACACATAGGTAAAGATAGACCTGACATTCTTATCCTCAGAAGTTCCTTTGTGAATTAATAGATGGGAATTTCTTCAGTGGTAAGCTCCAGATTTACGATAAATTCAAAATATATTAACAAGTAAAAATAAAAAATAATTGTAAAGATAATTTTTTCTCAGTTTTAATGGCAAGTGTATATTTTGAATGCATTTTTTAAAATTTGTTTCAAGATTTTATTTATTATTTGACAGAGAGAGAGAGTACAAGCAGGGGGAGCAGCAGACAGAGGGAGAGGGAGAAGCAGGTTCCTGCTGATCAGGGAGCTGGATGTGGGCTTGATCCCAGGACCCTGAGATCATGACCTAACCTGAAGGCAGACACTTAACCGACTGAGCCACCTAGGCGTCCCTTGAATGAATTTTTGATAAATCTATTTGAAGTGTTTTCCCTCTATTCTGTAAACTGAATTTATTTTGGCCCATCATTTTATATTCTAAGGCATAAGAATTGTTATATGCAAAGAATATGTATTACAAATATATGTTCCCTTCTATTTTCTTTTGGAGATCCAAGCAATCTTTAAAGACTTGCTATGGCTGAAAACATACATTAGAATTACGGTGATGGTTTATTATTATTTTTTTAATGGAGGGCATTTTGAAAATAGTTGTTAAAGTACAGGACAGGAGGGTTAGTTGGCAATGAATATAAACATTTTCTTATTCATATTGATTTATATTGTACTCATCCTGTTATCTACTCATGGAATTTATATAAAATCCAACAAAATGGTCTTTTAGTTTATTCTAAGCATGCACTTCAACTACAGATTAGTTTTAGATGTGTAGACAGGGACATAAAATTTATGTGATTTTTCTCCAGAATAATATAGATTCTTGGGGCACCTGGGTGGCTCAGTCGGTTAAGCAGCTGCCTTCGGCTCAGGTCATGATCCCAGAGTCCTGGGATCGAGCCCCGCATCGGGCTCCCTACTCAGCAGAGAGCCTGCTTCTCCCTTTCCCTCTGGCTTCCGCTCTGCCTACTTGTGCTATATCTCTGTCAAATAAATAAATTTTAAAAAATCTTTAAAAAGAAAATTTTAATATAGATTCTTGGATATATAGTGACTTGGATGTGCTTACTTTGTTATTTGTTTGTGTACATATATGAGAGGGTGGGGTTTATTTTTTTATTAAAACATTTTACATTGGCATTTTCTCATACAATCTTTCAATTCACCAAGAAAGTTGATGCACATACAAAATATTAAGTAGCAAATTATCCCATGAATGTCTGCCTTTTAAGCTGACTTTATTTAAAAAAAAATCTGGTTAAGCAAATTTACAGCTAAAATTATGTTTTCTAAAGATTTTATTTATTTATTTGAGAGAGCGCGAGCATGAGCAGGGGGAGGGGCAGAAGGAGAGGGAGAGAGAGAGATGCAGACTCCCCACTGAGCAGGGAGCCAGACTCAGGGCTTGATATCAGGACCCTGGGATCATGAACTGAACCAAAGGCAGACTGAGCCACCTGGGTGTCCCTCAGCTAAAATTAAAGAGATAAATGTGTCTATTTTCAATTCTTTTATGACCCTTTTTCTTCTTCTAGAATCCTCATAATAACAGTGCCAAGATGGTTTATATCAGTTTTCCTAGTTTTTATTCAATTCATTCTATTTATTTTTCTTGAGGTCTCAGATGCTATGGTTCACCATAGTTGTTTCCAATCATCTAATTACTTCTCATTTTTACAAGCCAAACTGGTAAGGGTATCTTCTCTGTGTTCTATTGGAAATTTGTCAAATCTTAATTATTTGTGTTGATAGTGAATCCTTCCCTAAAGACAATAGAATACTGCTCAGGGATGATTGGAGTGGCTCCTGGGGACAAGAGATGATTTCACTGTGTGTCTTGCTTCCATGAATTCATGTGTATAAATAAAATCAGACTAAAATAAATCAGACTAAAATCAGACTAAAAGTACCCGTGAAAGGTAACACAAATTGCTAGAAATGCTGTGGGTGGATTCAGAGAGCTGGGTAGAAGTTGGAAGTGTCTGTGAATGTTCAGCATACTTAAAGAAAGCATGGACTCCAGATGCAAACTTTCTGGACTTGAGTTCCAGCTCCACCACTTAACAAATTGGGCAATGCGCTTAAACCTTTCTGAGCCTAGTCAGTAAATGAGGGTAATATTAGGTAGCATGGACTGTTGTTGGCACCAGGGATATAGCAATAACAAAGCATAATTTATGAGTTCATAGAACTCACATGGGGGAGGGATAATAAATAAATAAAGATATAATTAGTCAAGGTGTGATAAAAACAAATAATATAGGATAAAAGAATAAAGTGAAAGTACAGGAGGTTGGGGAGGTTGTCAATATTTTAGAAAAGGTGGTCAAAGAAGATGTCGCTAAGAAGATGGGATCTAAAGGAAGTCAGAGAGCAAGCCATGTAGATTTTCTGGAAAAAAAAATCATTCTAGGCAAAGAATAGGAAAAGAAAAGGCCTGAGCCAAGAACATGTGTGGTGTGTATGAAGAGTAGCAGGGAAGCTAATGAGGACTCAGCAATGTGAGATAGTAAGAGAAGGTGAATTTCAAGAGGTAGGAGACAGTGAGTGGGATGGTAACAAATCATATAGAGCCCTGAGGCAAGGTAAGGATTTTGATTATTACCTTAAGTGAGATGAGAAGCCATTGGAGTATGTCCTCTAAAGCAATGACATAAATATTTTTGCTTTATAGACTAGCCATGACTTATATGTTGCAAAGGACTATAGGAAAGAATGAATAGAAACGTAAGAGAGATTAAGAAATGAAATAATTATAGCTCCGACTAATTCAGTAGCTCTGTGGACATGCTGAGACATGATCAGAATCTAGATATAATTAGAAAGACCTAAATGAATTTACTAACATATTGACTATGAGATAGGAAAGAGAAGGTATTTTGCCTTAGCGTATGGAGGGAAGAAATTGCCATCTACTGAAATGATGACAATTAGAGGAGTACTGTTGGTGGAGAAGTTAAGGGACATAATATATATTAAGGACATAATATTACACATCAATATATTATGTCTTTAATATGTAATATATATAATATACTAATTATTTTTAATATATAGTTATATAATATATTAAGGACATGATATATTAAAGATGCCCATTGGTAGGTAGTTTCCTACAGAAGTCTGAAGTCTGTCACAGAGGAATATAAACTTAGAATCAATCAGTGTATGGCTATTATCTGAGGTCATGACACTGAATAACATTCTCTGGGTAGTTGTGTTGATAGATAATGGGTCTGAGAACTGAGCTCTAAGGAATTCCAACATCTGAAGTTAGAGAAGATCATAGGAACCAGGAAAGGATGCTGAGAAGAAATGGCTAGTAAAGAAGGAGGAGCACTTAGAGAACTCCCGAGGATTAGGAAATAAAATGTTTCAAATGCTATCAATAGATGAGTAATGGGGAGTAACCACTGAATTTGGCAACAAAGAGATGACTGTTGACCTGTGCAAGAGGAATTTTGGTAAAATGGTGGGGACAAAAGCCCTGTTGGGACGGGTTCCAGAGAAAACAGAAAAGGAGGAACAAGAGACAATAGTTCTTAGTCAACTTTTTCAGGAAATTTTGCTACAAAGGAAAAAAGGAAAAAGGATAGTGACTAGAAGAGGATGTGTGATCAAGAAATTTTTTTTAATTCAGAGATTATTGTAAATATTAAATAAGATAATACATATAAGGTAAATAGAATACAGCCTGGCATGTATGAACTCAGTAAATATTATTATTTATTATTCACTAAAATTCTTTTCCATAAAACAGCAAAAAGTCAACTCTGTCCTTTTCCTTCTCAATCTCTGAATAACTAGGCAATTCTAGGAGAATAGAAATAGAAATCTTCAGAACACAGAGAAATCACCTTGACTTGTGATGACTAAAGTCAGCTGAGTTGGGGACAAGGAAATAGAGATAATTCAAAACCATGAGTTATCAGATAAGCCAAACTCTATATTTTTGCTATAGATTTCAAACTTTGCTGCATTTGACACTGTTAACCACCTCCTCCTTCATGAAGCTCTCAGCTCTCTTGATTCTATGACAACTTGTGACTGGTTTTTCTGCCTCGCTGAACATTTCTCTAAATTTTCTTCCTCTCTAAGTGTAGATTTTTTCCAACATTTTGTTTTCACTCTTGGTTCTTTCTCTCTCTCCTTCAATGATCGCAACATCCAGAGAGCCCTCATTCTGAATGTTCAAATATGAATACATTTTCTTAACCCTACATTGGTTCTTCCTACTTTTTTCACTGTTAAAATTGAAACCATTATCATCTTATTTGGTGGCTACAAAAAAAGTCCTATCATTTTCAACATCTTTCCTTTTCACTGACCTCTCAAATCCAATTACTTGTCTGGCCCTGTAGTAGTCATCCTCTTGTCTATTTGTTTAAAGGCCCTGGACCACTGTTGATTCAGAAATTTATGTTTCAAGCCTAATCCTCTTCTAAGAGTTCTAGACTCATGACATCTCCACTTGGAATGCCTAATCATCACTTCAAATTTGACATATCCAAACTTGCAATTCCTCAAGGTTCCCTGTCATAGTAAAAGGCACCTCTGTTCATTCATTATGCCTGTCTAGAACTTCATAGTCATCTTTGACTATTCCATTTTTCTAACATCCCACCTCCCATTCATCAGCATATCTTTCAATTGTAAGAATGCATTCCAAATACATCTCAAGTCTGATCATCTTCCACCATTTCCACTGTCAACTATCATTATCCTTCCTCTAGATTACTGAAATACCCTCTGTGGAAAACACATGTTAGCCAATATCTTGGTCTGGTCTACTGTGTGTACAAAGAAGCTGTGCTTTTGTCTGCCTGCTGTGATTTGCCCAGCAAGAGAACTATATGCAGATTATGATTTGTTTCATTTTCAGATGAAGTCACTTCTTTGTAGTCCACTGACTCTCTGAATCTCATGTTCCTTCCTTTATCAACTGTAGAAGTACTTGTTGATGGGGAGATGCCATAAAATTGAAGGAACCTATAATACTACATGGAGAGTTGCCTCAAACCACAGCACATTTTGCATGTGTCATTATCTAGCCTGAGCAATACAACCTCCAAATTGATCTCCTTGATAAGCTCTTGCTTCCACATCTCTATAGACTATTTTCTAACAAAGCGGCCAATTGCTCTTTTAATGCATAAAATACCATATCAGTCTTCTGTTCCAAGGCTTCTAATGCCTTCCCATTATACTTTGAATAAAATCCAAAGCCATTACCAATACCCTCATGGCCCTGAGTACATGATTTGGTGCCTGCTCAATAAGAAGTCTTTCCATACCTCTTCCCCTATTTCATTCTCTATTCCAGCTATACTGGACTCCTTTAAATCTTCAGATATGACTAGTATGTTCCTGCTGGAGTCAAAACCAAAATGTCATCTCTCTTCTTTCTGCCATTTACTCTCTGGTCAGGGCATCCATTGGCAAAATTTGACTAGAGCTTAGCTGCTGAGGAAGTCTGGAAAATGTTGTTTGCAGCCTTCTAGTTTTAGTAGTACAGAGAAGAGAATAAATGAACAAGTGTGAAGCTAAGAACCAATAAACAACTATGTAGTGCCCTTAGCATAATATAAATTGCACAATAAATATTTATTGAGAAAGCAAAATGAGTATGTCCTCCTCAAAGTTTCTCCTATTAATCAGCACCTGCTCATGAGATTCTGAATAATACAGAGAGGCACAAGTAAATGGCGATGGAGGTCATGTTCTGAGAATTATATAATGAGTAGGTACAATATTCCTGAAAACTCATATGAAGCAAGCCAGTACAATGAGACTCTCTGGGTAAAAGTTGCTTTATGGAATTTCACTAATACTCATATTCAAACCCCCCTCCTGGAAAAGTGAGATGTAGTGCTGTCCTAAGGCTGGAGTCCAAGGAACTAAATCTGGCAGTGGTGATGGGGCTGACATGAGAGACACAGGGCATGAACTGAGGCAGATCTAGATGATGGCAACCAAGGATAGAGCAGGAATTAAGCCAAACTGGTATTAAAACTCAAGCATCAATTTCATTAAACTAGGTAGTGAGGCAGAAAACAGGAACCAGGCATCAGGACAAGAACTAGTCCCCAAGGGATAGAGAATAATAGTCTCAGAAAGAAAGGACGCAGAGCTTTCAAAAAAATTCCTGTGGTTCTGGAGCATGACTCACTGCAGTGTTCTGAAGACGAGCTGTTTTTCTAACCTCTACATAGGGAAGAGCAGACATATTGTAAACTTAGGAAAACACATGGCAGATGAAATTTAATTTATTGTTATTCTATTAAGTTCTAGGAACTATGATAAGCATTTTGTATGAATGCATTATCTAATTTTCAGTTCACGAAACCCCCCCAATGTTATTCACGGTCTCAATTTTACAACTGAGAATAATGATACCCAGAGAAGTTAAGTTCACTTTTCCCAAGTCACACAGTTTAGTAAGGGGTACAGACAAAAACAAATAATGACCTAATTTCACAGCCTGTGATCTTTCCCAGTAGCTATATCTCCTAGTAAAAGGGGCTTGCATCACACCTATTAAACATACAGGACACACACACCCACAGATGGAAAAAAACATTTTATCAATAATGCAAAATATACTCACAACTGCCTTTAGAACATATATGGTGAACTGATTTATCTTGCTAATTAAGTTTCTTATATTAATATGATAATGCACTTTTTTGCCCAGCAGCACATCCCAAGCAATGAAAAGCAATGAAGGAAGGCAGGAGCATGGTGATGTTGGCTGGTGGGAATGCACATCTGTGACAATAACCCACAAAACAATGTACACATGGGTAATTGAGAGAAGACTGCATTTTTCTACTTTTGTTTTATCAATGCAGTATTCATTTTGTGTTAAATGTATATTGATGATAAACCGCCTATTGGAATTTTCTTCATGCTCGTAATCACTCTTATGAGCTTAAGAAAAAAAACACACAAAACATAAATTTGAACTTTTGAATTCTACTGTGGAGATACTGCAATTAAGTGCTATCGAACCAGGCCTTGTAATTTTTTTGTAAAGCTGTAGAAAATCACATCAGTTTATATGTTCCACCTTTTTACTCCTTTTCTCAGTGTGTAATGGATTAAAAACAATGGGCTATCTCTGAACTAAAAATGCAGCATTTAAATCAGCAACACCTATTTCCAAGCACATTTTTCTAGCAAAGCCCAAGAAGAAATGCAATCAAAAGGCCAAATTTTACACACAATTTAAAGATGTAAATTTAAAAAACAAGTGACTTAAAGAAATAAGATATGTTTCCTCTTAGATCTTGACAGGAGGTAACATTTTACCTAAAGATTGTTTTGTTATAAAAAACTAATGTAGGGCGCCTGGGTGGCTCAGTTGGTTAAGCGACTGCCTTCGGCTCAGGTCATGATCCTGGAGTCCCGGGATCGAGTCCCACATCAGGCTCCCTGCTCAGCGGGGAGTCTGCTTCTCCCTCTGACCCTCCTCCCTCTCATGCTCTCTGTCTCTCATTCTCTCTCTCGCAAATAAATAAAAAATTTTAAAAAAATAAAAAAAAATAAAAAACTAATGTATGTAGCAAAGATTTGCAATTGTTTCTGCTCAATTTTTATCTCCCCTGGTGATTCCCAAATCCTTTAATGGAACTACTACCCTTTACTCTTCCTCTATAGCAGTGTTAACATCTCCAGAGCACTTTCTTACCTCCATTCAACCCACTACAATTTGAATCTGTCAACCACGGGGATTGTTCTCTCAGATTTTCTAGGTGCTACATATTTAAGGAGTACTTGATAGTTCTTACCTAATTCGACCTCTCTAAAACATTTGATACTATTAACCATTAACGTCACTTTAAAATTTTCCTCCCTTGAGTTCTGTTTTAACATTCTTCTCTGGTTTTCTTCCTGCCCCTCTGATTGCTTCTTCACAAAATCTCTTGAAGCTTCCCCTTCTTTCTTTGTCAATGCTCAGTGTTGGTTTGGTGTTCAATGAGATCTACTTCTCAACTCTCCTCGACAATTCTTTTTTGTGAATTTATCCACTCTAAATTACTATTTCTAAATAGTAATAGTAATAGTAAATAATATTTCTGCTACTCACAGAGAATACTATTTCTAGTATGTCTCCTCATTTGTTTCATTTCCTCTACCTCTACTTCTTTTATACTCAGGTGGAAAGTTTCCATGATTCACCTTTCCCAAGACACACACACACACACACACTACACACATAATTTGGGCCAAGTGCTCTATCTCTAGAGCAGGATTTACTAACTTCAGAACTATCAATATTTCAACGAGGGTAATTCTTTGTTCGGAGGCTGTTTTGTACAGTGTAAGGTGTTTTAGTGACATCCTCAGCCCTACACATTTGATTCCAATAGCATCCTGGCCTCCAGTTTTGACAACCAAAAATTTCTCCAGATATTGGCAAACATCCCATGCTGGGGGGAGATTGCCTCTTGTAGAGAAACATAGCTCCCTGTTCTTACTTTCAATAATGAGCAAAATTATTTAGTCTTCCTTATTATGTATACTTTCTAAAAGCATAAAGAAAAAAAAAAGGAAATCTTGGAAATTTATCTTACAAAGTCAGAGTAAAGATGCTAACCAAAACCTAAAAATGATAGTACACAGAACTATAAATTGTACTTTTGTGCATGGGTACAAAACCTTAAAATTAATAACAAAGGGAATTTAACAATGAATTAAGCAACAGTATACCATTATTAAGTCAAATTAATTTCACAATTGCAAAAATCCTTCCACAAATATCAAGAGATTAAATTTACAATTCACTATATTTGTTGGCCAAAGGGAAAATATAATTATTTCAATAGATACTGAAAATTCATTAAATTTTTTCATTTCTTTACTAGCAGAGTGCCTTGTTTCAAACTAACATTTTCCCCACTCCCAGCCAAGAAGAAGTGTTAAATTTTTCTGAATTTAGTAAAGTGAAAATTACAGCATTGAATAAGAACTCTATGGATGTTTATTTCAGTTGCTTATCAGACATGGTAGAAGAGAGAACTCATGAAATGGAAAAGAGATTTGGAAAAAAAAAAACACCTATACATAAGCAAATAAAAAAGGATGGAAAATTTGGAAAATTATATGAGAGATACATAGAAATGGTGACAAAGATTAACAGAAGGAAATGACAGAGAAAATAGGAAGAATCAATATTTGGTACACTAATGGCTACAGGCATCAAGCTGGGTATTCAAAAGTTTTACAAATAATAAATATGATACATTTTAAAAATACAAAATAAAATACTTGGGTAAATTTTATTTAAAATTCTCATATTCCATAAAATAAAGAAAAAAGAATATAGAGCAAAAAATGTATGAATAACTATCCTAAGAACAACAGTGAAAGTGATAACAAAAAGAAGGCAGAAAACACTAGAAGGGGCACCTGGGTGGCTCAGTTGTTAGGCGTCTCCCCTGCTTGTGTTCCTTCTCTCACTGTCTCTCTCTCTCTGTCAAAATAAATAAATAAAATCTTTAAAAAAAGAAAACAAAACAGAACACTGGAAAATATTCAGATTGCTAAAAGAAAATAACTGCCAATATTGTATTCTAAACATACACACACACATCACTGGAAAGTGAAAATAAAAAAATATTTTTAAGAACAAACACTACAAGAATTCATTCCCATAGACCTACACCAAAGAAATACCAAAAGGAGATCTTTAGGAAAGATGATGATCTCAGACAGAAGCATGGAGAGGTAGGAAGGGATGAAGAACACTAGAAAAGGTGATTATGAAGATAACCTAATAAATATTGACTGTACAAAATTACAATGATAATGTCTAATGGGAACTAACATACACGCAGAATTAAAATGCATGAAAATAGTAGAACAAAAGGTGAGAGAGAAATAATGTAGTTAATGATTTCTGTGATCATCACATTATCTGGGAAGTAGTCACAGTAATAATTTATACTTTAATAGATAAAGAATTCATGATGTTATCTTCAGGTTAACCAATATAAGAATAGTAAAAGAGTATATAACAATCAAATAAGGCGTAGAACGTAGAACATTTAAAAAAATATTTAATCAGAAAATAAGAGAAAATGATATAGACAAGATAGCAAACAAATTGTGTTGATAGATTTGGTTCGAAATATATCAATCAATAGTTTAAGTGAATTTGACTAAAAAATTAAAAGACAAGGATTGTTAGACTTGATTTTTAAAAACATGCAAACTATATGCTCAGTAAGAGATAAAATTCAAATATAAAAATGCATAAAAGTTCCAAGTAAAATGATGGGAAAATTAAGAGGATGAAAACATTACCAGAGGAAATGAGGGTAGTGATATCAGTATCATACAAAGTAGACATAAAGACAAAAAATATTGATGGGATGCCTGGGTGGCTCAGCCAGTTAAGCATCTGACTCTTGATTTTGGCTTAGGTCATGATCTCAGGGTCATGAGATTGATCCCTGAGTAGGGGAGGGAGATCCCCCCTCAGAGGGGAGCCCACTTCAGATTCTCTCCTTCTCCCTCAGCCCCTCCCCCCACTTGCCCGCTCTCCCCCTCTCTTGCTCTCTAAAATAAATAAATAAATCTTAAAAAAAAAGACAAAAACTATTGATAGATAAAAGGGTTTTTTTTTATAACATTAAGAGGCAATTCATCAGGAAGATATAACAATTTGTTTGCAAGTAATAATATAATCTGAAAAACACAGAGCAAAAATGGAAAGAAAAAGAATAGTCCAAAATTGAACTGGGAAATTTTAATACACCTCTCTCAGAAACTGACAGAATAAGCTAATCAAACAAAACAAAGCAAAACAAAAACAAAAATCAAAAACAGGTGAGATATAGATCATTTGAACAATGAAATTAAGAAATTACCTAAGCATCATATTTGGGTCACTATATCCAGAACTGAAGAAAACACTTTATTTTCAACTGCACATTTACCAAAATTGACCATAAACTGGACTATATAATTCAGTTCAAAGGATTGAAATCATGCAAATTTTGTGACCAGTCCATAGTGAAACTGTTAAAATTCAATTTAAAAAAGATACCCAGAAACCAAATATTTAAACATAAAGCAATATACTTCTAAATAATCCTTGGGTCAAGGAGGACATCACTAGGAAACTTTTTAATCATTTTGAAATTAATAATAATGGAAATATAACATCAAAACTTGGAGAAAATAGATAAAATCATGCTCAAAAAAAATTTGCCTTAAATTCATGCATGAAAAAGAAGGGCTCAAAACAATGACTTAGGTATTTTTCTCAAAAAGTTAGAAAAAGGATAATAGCAAAAATGAATGGAACTGAAGAAGTTGCATTTCAAAATGCAGATTTAAAAATTAAATAAAAACTTGTAAAAATCAATTTAAAAATAACTAAAAAAATAACGAAATCAGGAATTCATAATTACATCATTACAGATTCTACAAATATTAGAAAGATATTATAAAATCATCATACCAAAAATTTGAAAGTTTAGATAAAAATGGATGTATTCTTTTTTTTAGTTTAAATTCAATTAGCCAACTTATAGTACATCATTAGTTTCAGATGTAGTGTTCAATAAATTATCAGTTGCATATAACCCCCAGTGCTCATCACATCACGTGCCCTCCTTGATGCCCATCACTCAATTATCCCATCCCCCCACCACCTCCCCTCCACCAACCATGAGTTTGTTTCCTATAGTTAAGAGGCTCTCATGCATTTTCTCCTTCTCTGATGACTTCTCATTCTGTTTTCCCTCCCTTCCCCTATGGTCCTCTGTCCTGTTTCTTATAGTCCACATATGAGTGAAACCATATGATAATTGTCTTTCTCTAATTTACTTATTTTGCTCAGCGTAATACCCTCCAGTTCCATCCATGCCAATGTAAATGATAAATATTCATCCTTTCTGATGGCTGAGTAATATTCCATTGTATATATATACCACATCTTCTTTATCCATTCATCTGTCGATGGACATCTCAGCTCTTTCCACAGTTTGGCTATTGTGGACATTGCTGCTATAAACATTGGGGTACAGATACCTCTTCAGATCACTACGTTTGTATCTTTGGAGTAAATACCTAGTAGTGCAATTGATGGGTCATAGGGTAGCTCTATTTTCAACTTTTTGAGGAACCTCCATACTGTTTTCCGTAGTGGCTGCACCAGCTTGCATTCCCACCAATAGTATAAGAGAGTTCCCCTTGCTCAACATCCTCACCAACATTTGTTATTTCCTGTCTTGTTAATTTTAGCCATTCTGACTGGTGTGAAGAATATTCTTATAAGATTTTCTTAAGCTATGCTGGCAACATCTTAAGTATGCTAAGATATGGTCATCTATGGGCCTAATAGCATGAATTCTTTTTCAGCAAGGGTAATCTACTGCCGACTATCTGACCAGTCAGCCATAGAACTTAACACTAAATTCTCAATATAGTACCATCTTCTTGGGAATGCAACCAGTCACTTGGTGGCTAGTTGATTATATTGACAGTAATTCATCTTTCCTGAGATTGATATGTATCACTGCCAATAGAGCCTCGGCTAGCAAAATTGTCAAGGGGTTCACAGAGTGTCTGATTTAGTGTCGAGGGATGCCTACATACCACTGTCTAGGATTCAGGACTCACTCTGGGATTAAGGAGGTATAAACAAGGGGCATTTGACCATGGAGTTGATGGGTCAGGTGATCTTATAGAAGAATGTTGGAAGGGACTCTCAAAAGTGTACATAGAGTGTCAGCTTGGAGAAGACATTCCATAGTATTAGAGCATTGTCCTTCAAGTTGTACTACATACTTCAAATCAATGAGACTGTAGGGTAAATAGCTAAAAGATACAGGCCTGTGAAACAAATGGTGGAAGTAGAATGTCTTCAACTCATCATGATTCCTATTTATCCACTTAGAGAATTTGTGCTTTCTGTCCCTGCCATTTAGTCTCTAACAGACTAAATATCTTGGTACCTGAGTAGGGTGTGGAGTGGGGTGGAAACTCCAACCAAGGACACAGTAATGTTCAACTGAATTTAAACCTAAAGCTGCCTACCCAGGCATTTTGGGCTCCTCATGCCAGCAGAACAGCCGGCAGATAAAGGTGTGACTACATTGGCAGGAGTAATTGACCTTATTCTTATGCAGACACTGAGACAGTAAGGAGTTTGTTAGGACTCAGGGCATTCAGCAAGTTGCTTCTCACAGTTTCCATGTTCACTGATAATTTGAATGAGCAGTTTCAGTGACCAGGGCCTGATCTTATAAGATATAATTAATTGAATATGAAAAAATAGAATTTGTAATTAAAAATCTTCCCACAAGAAAGTCCAGGCTCAGATGGCCACACCAGAGAATTTTTATAGATATTTAAAGAATAAATAAAACAAATCTCACACAAAGTTTGTCAAGGGTAAGAGGGAGGGAGTGGCAGGGAGGAAGGAAGAATTTACATTTTCCAACTGGCTTGATAAGGACAGAATAACCTTGTTACCAGAAGCTGACAAAGATATTACAAAAAAAGAATGTTACAGGCCAACCTCTTTCTCAAAAGGAAAAAAAAAATTTCTAAGCACAATATTAGCCAATCAAATGTCATTATATACAAACAAGATCCTATACCAAAACCGGTTTTTTATTTTTTCTCAGAATATAAGGTTTGCTTAAATTTAAAAAAGCAAATGAATGTAATTCACTACATTAACATAATAGAGAAAAAATCTTAATAGATGCAAAAAAAAACTTGATAAAACTGAATACCCATTAGTGATAAAAATACTTAGCAATCTAAGAATAGAAGGGGACTTCTTTAAATGAAAAAGAGCACCTACAAAAAAGCGTATTTCAAACATGGTAAAATATTGAATCTTTTTGCTAGAAATTCAGACTAAGACAAGTCTGCCTTTACAGGCTATCATTACTTCTATTTATCATACTAGTGCTCCTAGCTAATACAATAAGACAGAAAAAATAAATAAAAAGAATAAGGATTGAAAATAAATAAAATTGACCTTGTTCTCAGATGACGTGATAATATGAGTCTGGCTGACTGGTCAGATAGTCAACAGTAGATTACCCTTGCTGAAAAAGAATTCATGCTATAGGCCCATAGATAACCCCCTGCCAACATAGCTTCTCTGTTCATGAGCCAATCATGCAAATAGTAAGGTGGAAAAATAGAAGCTAACATATACTAGACAAATAATTTTGTCCATCTGATTTGAGTGCTTCTCTGAAACTGATACTCTGTAGTAAGAATTGTCATAAAACACAAAAGAGCTGCAAACATTTGTGTCACTCCCACATGTCTCCATCTGCATGCCTCTTCCCCATATCTTGTCCAATCTTCTGCCCTTACACTTTTCAGATCCCTGAACACCCTGCAAAGCTATGCACCACTTCCAGGAGTTTGTGTGTCTTGAACCACCTGTTCCTTCTTCACATAAAGTTGATGCCAAGTTGTACCGAATGAAGTTCCGTCCACTAGGAGAGTTTTCCCATCACCATTATTTCCAGGGCCACCCTTAGTGGTAATAGTGTGGTGTCAGTCCTTTCTCCCTTTGCACCAACATATCAAGCAATCCATCCATGATCCAGGCCCAGCTGTTTTGCAGCTCCATTTGCTGGCCTTAAGGAATTCTCAAAGAGGATGTACCTGTGAGTTTAGAGTTATTGCTACAATGGTAGGTGACCAAGAGCTGTGGTCAAGAAACCGATGTGAGGTCTTAACCATCTAACAAGTCTATCCAACATGAATATTCCCTCCCGGACCAGAGAAATGACTACACTGCAGGTGTGTAAAGTGAACATGGACTAGGACTTCACTTATAACCTGGCCTCTATATATCCCTCTCCATAAGGTGGCCAGTTGATGTCTGGGTCTTCTGGTATGAGTGCCAGTTCAGAACCTGTATCTAAGTGATCTCAAAAGATCTAGGTATTTCTCCTTTCCCCCATGCATGCTATTCTATGGTGGGTCAGGCTAAGCTATGATGCTCAGCAGGTTAGGTGTATTGAATACATTTTCAACTTATGATGGGCTTATGGGAACATAAACATATTGAGGAGGATCTGTTCTTCACTTCGGAGGCCAAGCTGAGACAATCCTATTTACTGGTCTAAAGGAGGCAGGGCAAGATCCTGAGGAAGGCCAGGAGAGGCTTTCTCCTCTTGCAAAGAGGGGAATATGGAACTGCAGCTAACCTAGAATATCCAGGGAAATATGGGAAATTGAGCTTCTCAAGTCTACTTACCCAAATATCTTCATCCAGCTCTAAGGGTTCCACTCCTTCCATCTCAGGTCTTGATGTAAGAAGATGGGTAACTCAACCTCCTATGTGACATTGCCACTCTGAAACTCAGGTATTGGACCTGATTTTTTCAGCAGATCCTAGCCCCTCCCCGTCAAGATTTGAGATTCTCTTTCTTATCACCATGGAGACCTTCTGGCTTTTGTACAATCCCTTTGTTATATGGTCGCTGACCTGAGCATTGTATATTCTTCCTTCAGGACTTCTGTGGAAGCTAGCAATAGCAAATCGACTCCAGGATTCATATACTAATTCTTTTCCTCATGTCTCATAAGGGCTAGAGCTATAACATAAGCCCTAGTGCAACCCCTTCCCCCTGTGCCTTATCACAATCTGTCACAGGGAAGAGCTTTAGTAATCATGATGCTAGGCACATTGGGGTATGCATCCATCAGTTACCAAGCTATGAAGCACACTTCCCAGAAGTTTGCTTACCCCAGATCACTCTCTTCCTTTCAAAAGTTTATGACCAGCTGTACCGAATGAAGTTATGCCCATTAGGAGGCCTTTCCCTCACTGCTGTCCTGCAGAGCTACTTCTCAGTGGTAGTGTAGCAACAGTTCTTTTTCCACTTGTGCCAACATATCAGTCTTCCCTGACCCAGGCCCAGGTGTTTGCTCCTTCACTAAGTCTAAGGAACCCTGCAAGAGGCCATCACTGTGCGCTTAGGGAGAGTTGGTGAGAGAGTTCTTACTGCCTTCGGACTGATAAGCTCTCCAATTCCAGAATCTCACATCAAGGGGTCAACTTCTGGTACTATGTTGTCAACAGCAAACCCTATATACCCTAAGGAAAGGACCTGAGGGTAAGCAGTTTATTTGAGAGTTGTGCCCAAAAAGTACTAGCAGGGGAAAGAGGGAAATAAGGAAAGGAAGCCAAATAAAGAGTGTGTTATTAAGCAGGTTACTGTGATGGGCAACTAAAATGCAATCTCACTGGAGAGAACTTTTGGAGACAATGTAAAACATGGCTTACATTCGTCCTTCCCAATGGAGAGGAAAGCTGGAGTATTTATCTTTGATCTCCAATCCATCATTGGCTAGGGACTGCTCCCGTGTTGCTAGTTCCCCTGGTACTTCCAGAGGCCCTGAATGTAAATTGAGAAGCCCTGAGATTTAAAGTGGCAGGAACCTGCAGGAGGGCGCTGTGGTATGTGTGGGCACAGTGAGGGACAAGTGGATATGGGCATGGATGGCATTGATTATATATGCTCCACACAGTATAGCTGATGGAAAGTGGGGAAATTATGGGCACAGGAAAGATTTTATTTCTTAGAAGAAAAAGCTAAGATATTATTGCATAGACACTTCCACATGCCATGGCTTTAAAGAGATAGCTTATTTTCCTCTCATGTCACACTCAAAGCTCCTGGTCACTAAGTGGTTCTTCTCCATGTAGTCATTCAGAAGGCAAGCCTATGACAGTTCTGCAATATTCAATATGTAGTTTCCAAGGCCACACTGAAAATCACCTTTTCAGCCAGGGAAAGGGAAAGAGGACAGAAGGCAGAGATTTTCTCACACGCAAGGATATTGAAGCTAACAGACATCATTTCCGCTTATGTAATATTAGCAAAATTTTTGTCACATGATAACACTTAGGAACCAAGCTATCTGGCAATTGTTGTTCATAGCTGGGAAGCCACATTCCAACAAAACTTTTTTTCCATGGAAGTAAAGGAGGATAGGTTGTAGGGTCGTTTCTCGCTCAAAAGGTAAGAGCACTAGAGGGGATTGCAGATACAGATTAAAGTTCATGAGAACAAGAAATTGTTATAAATATAGTATTCAAAGTTGCAAAAACAATTAAGTATCAAAAATTAGGGGAAAAAAAGAGGATTATATGCTAGTTCTATTTTTAACTTTTTGAGGAAACTCCATACCATTTTCTACAGTGGCTGCACCAATTTACATTCCCACCAACAGTGCACAAGGGTTCCCTTTTCTCTACATCTTCACCAACACTCGTTTTTTCTTGTCTTTTTGATTCTAGCCATTCTGACATGTCAGGTGATACTTCATTATGGTTTTGATTTGCATTTCCCTGATGATTGATGTTGCAATCAATGTTGAGCACCCTTTCTTGTCCCAGCTGGCCATCTGTATGTCCTCTTTGGAAAAGTATATTTTCAGTTCTTTTATCCATTTTTCAATCAGATTATTTTTTTGTTATTATATGAGTTTTTAAAATGTATTTTGGATATTAACCACTTCTCAGATACATGACTTACAAATATTTTCCCCCATCCATAAGTTGTTTTTTCATTTGTTGATTGTTTTTCTTCTTCTTCTTTTTTATTTTTTGCAGACCCACTTGGGTGTATAGCCAAAGAAAATGAAAACAGGATATCAAAAATATATCTGTACTCCCATGTTCATAGGAGCTTTGTTCATAATAGCCAAGATATGGCAACAATCTGTCAACTGATGAATGGATAAAGAAGATGTGGTGTCTAGCTACAATGGAATATTATTCAGCCATGAGAAAGAAGGAGATCTTTTTTTTTTTTTTAAAGATTTTTATTTATTTATTTGACAGAGAGAGAGATAGCAAGAGCAGGAACACAAGCAGGGGGAGTGGGAGAGGGAGAAGCAGGCTTCCTGCCGGGCAGGGAGCCCAATGTGGGACTCGATCCCAGGACCCTGGGATCATGACCTGAGCCGAAGGCAGATGCTTAACGACTGAGCCACCCAGGCGCCCGAGAAAGAAGGAGATCTGGCCAATTGAGACAACAAGGATGGACCTTGAAGGCGTTATGCTAAGTGCAATAGATCAGACAGAAAAAGAAATACTGTGTGATATCACTTATATGTGGAATCTACAAAAGCCAAATCTGTACAAATAGAGAGCAGAACAGTGGTTACCAGGAACTGGGGGGTGTAAAAGTGAGGAGATGTTGGTCAATGAGTACAAACTACCAGCTAGAAGATGAATAAATTCTGATGAATAAATCACAACATTGTGATTATATTTAACAGTACCGTATTGTATACTTGAAAATTGCTAAGAAAGTAGATTTTAAATGTTCTCACCACAAAAAAGGAATGGTAATTATGTGACGTGATGGAGGTGTTAGCTAAAATTATTGTAGTGATCATATTGCAACATATGTATTTCAAATCAATATTTTGTACACTATAAACTTACATGTTATAGGTAAATTATATCTCAATAAAGTAAAAAAGACATAAGGTACATTTTAACTGTAGACAGTTAAAAAAAAAGAGGAGAAGGAAGAGAATCAATATAAATAAACCAAATACTCATGTTTCATGAAAGGGAGTTGATAGTGATTGTCTAAAGGTAATAATAGAAGTTCACTCATATAATTTAGTGGCTTGAAAGTAACCACCAAAGGAATTTAAAACAAACAAAAAGGTTTTTAAAATTGCTGCTTTTAGATATGAGTGTGGGAAGAGGAGGGTAAAATTTAATTTTTAACATTGCTTTGAACATAATTAAAATACATTTTGAAAATATAAAAAATGAAATAAGTCTTGATTGGCTGATATAAAATAATTTCTAAAATATGTTATTGGGGCACCTGGATGGCTCAGTCAGTTAAGTGTCTGAATCTTGATTTTGGCTCAGGTCATGATCTTAGTGTTGTGGGGCTCTGTACTCTGGGGAGTCTGCTTGAGGATTCTCTCTCTCCCTCTGCCTTCCCCCACACTCGTGTGCACATACATGCACACTCTCTCTCTCTCTCTCTGTCTCCCTCTAAAATAAATCTTTAAAAAATATGTTATTTACTGAAAAAAGCAAAGTACATAACAGTATATTTAATGCAATCTCATTAGTGTAAATAAGAAAGGATTTACACACACACACTAAACAGAATAATCTTCTTTATGCTTACATATATTTTTAAAAAGATACATAAAAGATTTTTGTAATGGTTATCATCGACGAGTGAAATTGTTGATCAGAGTTTGGATTAGGAAACACCAAAAGCATGGTGTTGGTTGATTCCCACTCTTCCCCTAGAGAGACAGGATAGGCTTGCTGCTGAGTGGAGTTGTGCATTCTGTTGGGCCAAGACCAGAGTTACAAGTTCCACTCTTAACTACCAGGGTCATGGGGGCCAAAGAAGAAAACATGAAAACTTTTCAGATTTTTTTTAACCACTTCAATTCATTACTTTTGTTCACATAAAGTTTAACCTTATACTTACAGGGAAAATAAAACCGTAAGGCTAGAAAGTCAAACACTCCTAACTACATTTTCTAGCCATGTAACTTAAACTGTGAACTATTTTAAATTCCTTAGCATTCACTGCAGCCGTCTGTCTCCCATCAGTTGGAATCACTGAGTTATAACACTACAGAGTTGCATTAATCTGGGCAAAGAAGAGCACTCTCCTTCCTCACATTTCCCATCAGTGCTATCTGAGTGACTTCCATCCACTGAGAACAAGACAGTTTTAAGTTAGCATGCATTCATTCATCCATTTATCAATTCATCCATCTCCTTAAAATTTCAAGTCAGAAGCAGCAACAAAATCATTAGAAGCAGCTGATGAAAACATCATGACGGTGATGGATGGTAGAAAGAGAATTTCTGGAGACAGTGATGTTTCGGCACAGGTATTTGCATTATTTAAAGAGGCTCTGCCAACTCTGGGCAGAGTTGGAAAGGCATCTTAGTCTTTGTCCAAAATTTTTTATTCTTTTTTAATCACAATACCTTTAGAAATAATAGTCCCGGGGGTAAATATTAAATGGGGGAGGTTTTATTAATAATCATTCCTTTTCTAAAGCACTTTAATGAATGTGATTATTTAAGTGTGGCAGATGTCCTGATGAATCTGCTCACCTGTATCCACTTTGTACAACCAAAGAGAAATAATGACCACTTTTAGTATAATATGCATTCATGAGTTATGTTTTGAACATAAGGTAAGATTTTCATTCCCACATAATGAAACTTTTTATGATGTGATTATTTTTACTTTTCAGCTGGCTCAATGCATTTTTTTTCTTCAAAGTGATTAAATGTGCCATATAGTTTATGCACTTAGCCATTTAGAACATCACTCAGACATTACCTTTGCCTGATCACATGGATGCATTTCAAGTTGTTCTTTGAAATATTTATTTATTTATTTATTTTTTAAAGATTTTATTTATTTGAGAGAGAGAGAATGAGAGAGAGCACATGAGAGTGGGGAGGGTCAGAGCTCCGGAGAAGCAGACTCCCTGCCGAGCAGGGAGCCGATGCGGGACTCGATCCCGGGACTCCAGGATCATGACCAGAGCCGAAGGCAGTCGCTTAACCAACTGAGCCACCCAGGCACCCCCTTTTTTTTTTTTTTAAAGATTTTATTTATTTATTTGAGAGAGAGAGAATGAGAGAGATGAATAATTTCACAAGAAGCAGTACAGTGATGCAACAGCTCAGAGCACAGGTTCTGGAACCAGGCTGCCAAGATCCAAGCCTTAGCCCTACCATTTACCAGCTGCTTCCAACTTGGGGAAGTTCTTTTTTTTTAAAGGTTTCATTTATTTATTTGACAGAGAGAGACACAGAGAGAGAGGGAACACAAGCAGAGAGAGTGGGAGAGGGAGAAGCAGGCTCCCGGCAGAGCAGGGAGCCTGATGCGGGGCTCGATCCCAGGATCCTGGGATCATGACCTGAGCCAAAGGCAGAC
>NC_138373.1:119377990-119491738 GCF_054177405.1 Leptonychotes weddellii | reverse complement strand
TGATCTCACTGATAGGAGGAATTCTTAATCTCAGGAAACAAACTGAGGGTTGCTGGAGTAGTCGGGGGTGGGAGGGATGGGATGTCTGGGTAAGAGACATTGGGGAGGATATGTGCTATGGTGAGTGCTGTGAATTGTGTAAGACTGTTGAATCACAGACCTGTATCTCTGAAACAAATAATACATTATATGTTAAAAAAAAAAAAAGATAGTAGGAAAGGAAAAATGAAGGGGGGGAAACCAGAGGGGGAGACGAACCACGAGAGACTATGGACTCTGAGAAACAAACTGAGGGTTCTAGAGTGGAGGTTGGTGGGGGTTCCGTCTCTGCAGCTGGCTTCCCTGCTCCAATACCTGGGAGCTCTGCCACACTCAGGCACCCCTGGTCTTTCTGTGACCCTGAGAGTCCTGAGACCACACTGTCCCAGTGAAGGTTCCACCCCCCACTTAGCCACTGGAGTGACATCCTCAGTGGAGCAGACTTCTAAAATTTCCGATTTTGTGCTCCCCGGCTCTATCACTTTCCAGTATCGGCTGACGGAGTCTCCTCCCCCGCTGTCTATCCTCCCGAATATCGCCTCGGATTCACTTCTCCGCACATCCTACCTTCCAGAAAGTGGTCACTTTTCTGTTCAGAGAGTTGCTGCTATTCTTTTCTTCCATCTCCTGTTGAGTTCGTAGGTGTTCTGAATGGTTTAATCTCTATCTAGCTGAATTCCTGGGACCAGACAAAATTTAGGTCTCCTACTCCTCCGCCATCTTGCTCCTCCTCTCCACTCTTTCTAATGATAGCACAACAACTAGGAAAATTTGGTTCTTATCTCAACTAAAGCACTATTTTGCTTTGGGATCTTAGGCAGATTCTTAATTTTTCAACTTTCACCTTTTTCATTATAAAATGCAATTAAGTTTTTCCTCTGGTGGCAGTTTTCAGTGTGATTCTAGAATTCACATTCCTTCATTGAGAGGTAAGACTTATGTTCCTCCTGTTACAACTAAACTCTGCAATTGACCAACAGAATTCAATAGAGGTGACACGTCTAGTCCTTAAAAAACTTTCACGTTCTACTTCTCATCCTTTGGATGCTCTCGCTGGGAGTCTACCCTCAATGTGTGAGGAAGCCCAGGGAAAGACTATGTATAGGTGTTTAAGGCAATAGCCCAGGTAGCCCATACCAACCCTGGACATGGAAGACCTAGCCACAGTATGACTGCAACTGCAGAAGACACCCCAGGCAAGAATCACCTGCCCTCAGTTTGCCCCCAGATCTATGAGAGATCATTAAAAATGATTTGGTTGTTTTAAGGTAACTAAATTTTAGGGTGATTTCGTATGCAACACAGATAACAGAACCATTCTTTGTCAGTATTATTGGGACAAGCGTGAGAGTCCTTGGTACATTACAAAGTTTTATACAAATGTAATGAACTATGACTTAGCCTATATGAAGTATTTATAAGCAGGTGACACCACATTGAATAATGCAAATTACAAAAATCTCAGTCTTCAATACTAACGAAGGCCACTTAGTAAATTGGTTTAAATCCAGTGGGTATTCTTTGAGTGTCTATGCATACCTAGCAGCAAATTAGGTCCCATAAAGATGCAAAAACAGTAAGAGTAGGAATATTCCATGCATTCAAAGAATATACTAAAGGCATCTTAAACTAATCAATAAATAAAGGAAAATATTCTACTTAGCCTACAAAATTTCTCAGAAACATTGTTTTATTCCCTAGAGTTCACTTCTTAATAGGAAGTTGGTGATGATGTCAGGAAAATCTGAGTTTCAACCTTTCTTTTAATACCTCCTTGAATGAACACAAAACATCTATGGGTGAGAGGTCTTATTAGTAAAATAAGGGTAATAATATCTACTATTCAGAGTCTTGGGAGGATTAAATGACACAATGTATATTAAAACCTTAGTACCTAGAATGAGCTCAATAATGGATAGTGCTTATTACAAGTGACCCTTCTAGGCTTGGTCTCCACTGCAAACTTGAAGTAAAATAATATCCTAGGTATCTGTCATCGTAGTTCAGAAATATGGCTACCAAGTTTTCCTGAGTTCAATTCTTAAGAGTAATAGGCTGCATTTGTTCTTGAATTACTTCTAATTCTTCTTCATCAGACCACACATGCATCAGCAAATCCTGTTGATTTTATCTTTTTAAAGTATGCTCGATCCAATTCCCCCTTACTGAGACAGGGAAACTGAAGGGACCCCATGAGAGAAAAAGATGGTTTTTTTTCCCCTTTGCTTCTTATCTGGCATCTATTCTTGCTAAGACCTGCATCCCTACCCAACCCCACTCTACACATGCCTCAGACTGCAAAGTATGTCCTCCTTATAAGGGACAAGGGGTTAATGATTTCTCTAGAATAGATAACATCTAAAGAAGGACCAGGTGGGAATGATCAGATGAAGCTATAATACACATATCCAGACCACCAGCAGTAGACATCTCAACACCAAGACCCCTGGCTTCAGGGAATAAGTGACTTGTGATGGACACCTGGACCTTGTCCTTGCTCTGACCAATTCCTGGATGCTTGAGAGGACACATGCACCAGACTACAATTGTCAGTAAAAGCCCCCAGACCCCAAACAAAGATGAGACTCCCTCCTTTCCTTTCTCAGTCTCTGAGACACTCAGTCCATCTCTATCTGCTCTATCGTCAATAAACTCTGCTCTCACCTCCTGCTGGCTCATTTTTTATTTCCATCCCATGTGAAACCAAGGACTCTCTTGGCTGGTCCTGCAGGACCCCCTCTGGGTCCTCAGACCCTGCCTGCTGGCATCATAATGACCACCACTAGTACCAATCTGGCCAGCACCATCATCTCTCACATGAATTAATGGCCATGACCTCCTGTACTCGTTTCCTAGGGCTTCTGTAAAAAACAGTGCCACAAACTGAATGGTTGGAAACAAGAGAAATTCATACTCTCATTTACAGAGGCTTAAAGTCTAAAATCAGGGTGTCATCAGGGCTGTGCTCTGTCTGAAGATTTCAGGAGAGGATCTGGATTCTCATCTCTTCCTACCTTCTGGTGGTTGCTGGCATTCCTTGAATCATGCAACATAACTCCAATATCCATCTCTGTCGTCATATGGCCTTCTCCCTATGTATGCCCAAGTTTCCTTTTTTTTTTTTTCCAAATTTCCTTCTTATAAGGACACCAGGCATTGGATTAGACTGCCCTGATCCAGTATGACTTCATGCTAACTTGATGAAATCTGCAAAGACTCTATTTCCAAATTAGGTCATATTCACAGGTATCAGGGTGGGGGGGGTGGGTAAGGACTTCAACATATCTTTTGTGGGGACACAATGCAACCCATAACACTTCTTGTGTTGTCTCCCTGCTTTACCCTTGACACCTTTAAACTATTTACTTCATCACAGCCAGAATGTTTCTCATGTCAGATCATGTTCCATCTTTGCTCAAACTCTCCAGTGATTCTCCATTTCTCTTGAAGAAAAAAAAAATCGAAGTTCTGAAAAAGGACAAAAAGTTTCATCTTGGTCTCCCCGTACCTGCTTGCCTACCCCCACTCTGGGGCCATTCTTCAGGACTTCTCTTCCTGGGACTCATTCTATTCCAACTCCTGCCTCAGGGCCTTTGCACTTAGTATTATTTATATATATATAAATATATATGATTCCACATATATCATGAGGCTATGAGAGTTGAAGGGAGAGAGAAATACATATACATAGCCCATAGCCTCATGAAATACTCTCTTTCTTCCTTCAGATTTCTGCTGAAATATCACCTTAGCAGAAACTGTTCCCGGTAACTCCACAGAAATTAGTACTCTACATTACTCAGCTTTATTATCCTGGTTTGAATTTCTTCATTGATAGCACATGTCTCTAAAGACCATATTATATATTTATGTATTTAATATCTGATTCTAACCACACACATACACACACAAGCTAGAATGTAAGTTCCAAGGAAGCAGGGACTTTGTTTCTTTATTGCTCCATCTCCAGTGCCTAGAACAGTTTCCAACAAATTACAGAATATTCAAAAGGAAGGCAAGGTACTTGTCCATAGAAATACAAGTTGTTTTTGCTGGAGTTATGGTTGATTATTGCTGGTGGATATTGACCAGCTTGACAGTTTTTCATCTAAGACATTCATATCAGCATTCCTGATGGCCTTATGTTTGTGTGGTTGAGTTCCTTTGAAATCTTCTAACATCTTACTAGTTCTCTCATTAATGATCTTTTAATGACATCCACAGTGATAAGTTTTCTGGAAAGGGATGCATGTGAACTGAGTTTGAAAGACAGTGTAGCTATGTACTAGAAGAGAAGGGGGCACACAACATGTAGGGAGTTACAGATGAAGAAGGCAATAAAGATTTTTGTATGGTAATCCCTGTTAACTCGTAATCTTTGAAGAGGTAAAATCATGACTCTCATAAAAATGTAAAATGAACAAAAATGTAAAGTGAACAAATCAACGATTTTATTTAGCTCATTAATGAACATGGAAACTAGTAAGATGAAAAAAAAACAATAGAGCCTTAATCTCCATAAATCCAACTCTCTACACTGCCATGAACAACACTAGTTTGCCTTGCTGTGGACAGAAAACACCATGATACCTCATCCATGCAGTGCCATCTGCCCTCTAAATGCCCATCTTTACCTCCATAAAAGTGCAAAATACACCAGCTGAAGACAATCAAAGGTACACACCCCACAAAATAAAATAACCCCTGAAGAGTACCCTAGATAACATCCAGCATTCCTTTGAAAGGGCATCCAGTGATCCTTCTCAAAAATCTTTCAGAATTTTTCTAAAATTAGCAGGCAAGTTATGCAAGGTACAGAGGCTCACATGTTTCTGAGAGTGATGAATATTTGTTTGGTTAGATGAAGGGGTAGTTCGGTTGGTGAAAGATGTTATTGCAAGACAAGTTGGGATTTTATATAACAACTTATGGAAAATTACTCTAAATGTTCAAGCAGAGGAGTAACTTGATGAAAACAGTTTGAAAAGAATCATTTTAGCAGAGGTGTGTAGGATGGAATCTTAGAGTTGGAGGGGAGGCAGGGAGAAGACAGGAAGCAAGGAGACACTCTTAGAAATGTTCTATAGGAATTTAGCCCCTATTTAGGTCTGGGCCATGCAAATGACCCAGGTAAGGTTGGATGGAGAACACTGTTGGGATAGAGAAAATAACCAATTGAGTTGATTAGGGGAGAGTCAGCTTTCTTGGAATTCTTCAGAGGATATCTGATTGTGGGAGTTTTTATATTTTAAAATGTGCACATGCTAACATTTGACAGTTTATTTTTCTGCATGTCTTTTACTTTCTGACAGCATGTTAATAAGTGACTTTTTTTTCATCTTCAAAATATTGCGTTCACCTTTTATTTGAGCCTGGGACTTTTGCAGTTTTCATGCCTAACATATTTTCTCCCTAAAATGTTTTCCTTCCCTATCATTTGAGAAAAGCATACATCTATAAAATTTTCAAGTGTATCTACTCCATCCCTGTAAAGTTTATCTACTCCACCCCTGTAAAAGTAAAAATTTGTGATATCCTTTCTGTGATGGATGCAATTTAGATGTCAACTCTAGTGTAATTTATTAATATAATTTCACTAATATTTAATGCTTTATTTAAATGCAGTATTGAGTGATAATTAAGGCTCCTACAATATTTACAACAGGCTTAGAGAAATCTATCTTTCTGCAAGCTTTATTTCTCAGCTTTACTGAAATATAATTGATATACAACATTATGTAAGTTTAAGGTGTACAACAAGATGATTTGATACATGTATATATTGCAAAATGGTTACCACAATAAGGTTATTTATGTGAGTTTTTAAAAATCAGTATTTCAATTATATTTTGTGTGTATGTGTTTTACTGAATTTTATCTGATTTGCAGAAGAGAAGGAAAAGCATCATGCCTTTCCAATATTAGAAAGCAAAACAAATCACTCGGATCATTTAAATTTATAGAAATACATGTTTAAAGTGGTTAGGTGATATCCTGATTTCAGAAGAACCAGGTACCAGGGAACACACATCATAATTGCAGCTGAACAACTGAAGTTCAAGCCATGCTTCCGAGCTTCAGTTTGAGAATACTCTCTTCGTCCACTTGGATTTTGTAGAAATTAAACAGTGGCATTTTAAGAAAATGCCCTTTTTGTAGCCTGACATATTCTAAACAAACATACACACTCTAAAAAGGCGCATCCAAAGTTAACCTTTTGAAAATTCAAACTGTACTGAGGACATCATAAATGATTCACCAGTGACAGACATATAGGTAATTTTTAAGACCTGAGCCATGAATCGTTCTTTAGTTCTTGATTCAAGTGACTACTTTCCACTATATTGTGCCATGCATTTCAAAAATAAACCTTCTGCTGATAAGGAGATTTACAGAGAACAAAAAAGCCTTGAGTCAACTATTTATCTTGGACCAAATTCTGTGAACTAAGCTTAGTTCAAGCAAGAGGTTTTCTAAGCAGTTCATTTATTTTAATATGGTACAAGCATTTTGGAGTTCTACTGTAGCTTATGTTCATAGTGCACTGACAGAAGAGGAGGGGAAAGGCCTGGAGGTAACATTTCATGCATTCTTAGAGATAAGAATTGAGCACCTGCTTGAAGCAAAGCTCCATGCCAGATGCTCCGGAGATACACAGGCCTAGACTGCAAGAAGCTTATCCCTATTATAGAGGGAATAAAACATGTACACAGATCATTATGTTATGACAAATTATAAGACAGAATATTATAAATGTTATAGGAAGGATACAAAAGCAAACTTTTCCAGAAATTCCAAAGACAGATAAAGTACATTGGTTTTCTGAAAAAGACTTCATGGTATTTGAATAGAATGGTGTTTCTCAAACTTCTGCATGCATGAAAGATGCCTGGGAAGCTTGCTAAAATTTAGATTTCTGGACCATCCCTAGAGATTCTGACTTATGCAGTCGGTCCACATTTCTAGCCAGCACCCCAGGTGGCTGCGACAGAAATGACCCAGGTAGTGTGTTTTAAGAACATATGGTTGAAGCCTTAAAAGATAAATAGCGTTGAGAAGGCCATGATGAAAGGAGAAAGTATTCAGATTAAAAGAATGATAGGATAAATAAAGAGATGGAAAGGTTTGATGTACCATCTGATCTCGGCGGGGGAGGTTGGAATTCCTTCTCTCACTCTAGTTAGCCTATTAAAATAACAATGGTTTCTGATGAGCAGTTCTAGAATACGGAGAGACTTGGAGTTTTGCAACAGAACATATTTAATTTCACCATCCCCAAAGTATCCCTAAATTGCCCAAACACTGATGAAGAGTATGTGAAGTATCAATAAGAGGTCCTCACATGGTTAGGTGAACTCATTTAAACAGCTGCAGAACTCTTGAAGGAAGGGCAGCATAGAGCACTCACAAGGATGGTCAGCAAATAATGAACTCTTTTTGGAACAACATGCGGATACTGGTTTTCTGTGGGTGTGCTCTGAGTAACTGTCCTATCTTGCTGGTGCCAAACTTACTCAACTTATCCCTGCAATCAATGGGCAGTATTCATAAACATGTGCCAATGACTGTCATGGCAGGGAGGAGATGGGGAAGTCAACCATGCTACTCCCTTGGCCTGCTGCAAGTGACTGGGAGTTTCCTATGTCCTGTGTCTTTGGACATAAGCTCAGATTCCTTTATTCACATTTTACTTTCACTCATGTCCCTACTTTACATCTTATCTGCCCTCACACAACATTCTGCTGGAGAAAATGTTGCTTCACAGACTGGAGAGCTCCCTAGGTAATATCTGAAACTGCCCACCCCACCTCCCCACCCCACTCCCTGACATGGAGGGCAAGGAGAGACTGAGGGATGAGGCAGACTACTCCAGATAACCACTCCAGGGAACTTACTTCCATGGCTTGTCTTGGGCAATGGGAAGACAAGTAGATCTTTGCACCAGCCAGCCAGAATCTTCGAAGCTTATAGAGACCTTCACTGGGTTCAGTCATGTATTCAGTCCAGATGGTCTCAAAAACACCTTACTCTTTCAAGACTGCATCCTTGGAACTGTTTCTAGTGGTGTGGGAATGGTAGGGAGGACATGCATTCCAAGGACAGAGGAGGGAGTGAGGAGCCTCTGATTGCCTGGGTTTAGCTTGCAGGTCAACGAGTGGTCACATCTTCTCCATGACCTCCTCCAAAAGAGAAGCAACCTAGCATTCCTTCTCTGTATTGGCATACGGCTAAAGGAGTAGAGGTGGAGGGTAGGACTCAAGGAGAAACAATGTAGGATTATTTTTCCTCCAGTCCTAGCCCCAGCCTCCACGGGGTTCCTTTTCCCAGTGCAGTCATGCTCTTACAAGGAATTCCAAAGTTGTAAATGGCATCATTTTCTTGGATAGATTTATGCTTTGTGGTAATAGGTAATACTGTGAATGTTTTCTATATGAAGATAATTTTAGAAGGCAGCATGTGTACAAAGTCAAATGTATGTGAAGTTGATAGGATATTAAATGGAAAATGTGCCTTGTCATCACAGAATCTTGACTAACAGTGGGGGAAAAATCTCTTATGGAAACAATATAGACACTTTTTAAAAAATTGTACTTCTTGGTTAGTTCAGTTCTTCAACTAAAATTTCTTTCTCCCTTGCATGTTTTGCAACCTTTTGGCAGCTTTATTGTTGAAAAGCCAAGGTACATACATAATTGCACCACAGTAACATGCATTTATCATTGGCAAAGGTTCCATACTATAAATGAATTACTGTAATAGATGTGTCATGAAATAGCATCTGATTATCCTCCTCTTCTTCTACTTTCTCCACCAGGCAGGTCAAAGTCGATAACTGTTACTCTAAAGTGATATTTTTGAACAAAGTAAAGGAATGGAGTGAGCTTTAAAGCTTTAGCTTTACAATATTTTAAAATGATCAACACTCTTTATTCTAGTTATGCTTCTAAATCCCCCCAAACATTTTTTGCTCTGTGCTGTTTTTGTTCATACTGGAAAAGCCATTGGTTTCTATACTGGCACTTAGGTTGTGCTCAATCAAGAAAATGTGATTGAAAATTTATTATATTTGAAGTTGCTGTCAAGAAATGGAAAAAGATATCATCTCTACCTTTGAAGAATGTATAATTTAGTTGGGAAATAAAACATATTGATATAAACTATCAAAGAAGTGTGAAATGGATGGTATAATCAGTAAGGGCTATATACACTAAAAAGAGAATCTATTCAGAGGAGAGAGATTTCAAATTGACCAAAAAAAATTTTTTTAACTGTGAATAAATCAATGTCTAATGTAGATGATAAGATTTTCAATTGGTTTTATTTAGGTAAGTTTGAAAACTGTGAGAAGGAAAAAAATCCACCCTACTCCTCTTCAAAAAACTTTAGCAACATATGAGAGTAAAAACATTTCTTGGCTATGTAGTATGTTGATAGCTGTCATTTCAATGTTTCTGAAGTATGGAAAGTGAAGTTATCAGAAACATAGTGCAGTGTTCTGTTACCAGGATATTCTGTCTCCCTTAATGAACCCTTGAAGGAGTTAGTGTGTAGTCTGTAAACAGAGAAGTTCTCTCCAAACAAGTCCTACAAAAACATAGAGTAACCACTGGATCTACACGTCTAATCGAGTAAGAAACTACTGACAAGTATCAGATCTGCTGGCACAATGATATCTGGGGGAAAAAATTCCCATCTCATGATTTAAATGGGGATGAAGATAAGCTACTCATATATAGAGAGTAGTTATCCATTGTACCGACAAGGTCAGAATCCCCAAATTCTTCCATGACAAAATTTAACAAGAACAAAAATTTTAATTCCTTGGTTTGAGTCCAAAAAACAGTCAATATTTAATTGAGATGTGGCTTAGCAGTATTCAAACGTTGGACCATTAATTATCTAGAGCTATGTGGAACAAGTTGATCCTTTTAAGGAAACTTCAAATTTTGGCATTCCTAGAAGTATATAGTACCTAGGGCATGGCATGTGATATTTTGCTTGACTCTTGCAATTTGGCCAATCTGTACAAGGTCTGTATTACAAAATCAAACCTCTTAAGTGATGATGAATATTATAGTAAGATAAATATCTGTAGTCAAAGCAAATGAAATTTTTACACAGAAAATTCAAACAAAGCATTTGCCATCACTCAAGTTGTTCAAGTTACAAGAATGACTAGAAACTTAACACAGGGGGAACCTTATTTTAAAATGAATTTGTGACAAAACAAGCAGATACTCATCTACATATCTAACCACAGAGTTCCTATGTTTTGTTACTAACCAGAAAAGACAACGTGATTTTTTTCCTGTTTTACTTATCCAAAGTTAGGTTTTGGCATTTCTTTTTGCACTCAAGAGAACACCCAGTTTCTGTGTATCTAGAATCCTACTTGACAGTTCTAGAAACTCACGTCACTTTCTATTGAACCAAAACTAATAATATCACATTTCAGTCTAAATCTGTCTTCTAAATCACCAGGTATTGTTTTTCATATGCAACAAGATGAGAATTTTCAAACTACAAATTGAATAAATTGAGTCTAAAAGATTGGAAAATTATTTTAATGTGTAATGTGGGACTGTAATTTCATTTTTTTTCCATGTGGAAATGTGCCTGGTTTAAGGTTTCTTCCTCTGCTCTTAACTCTCCTCCATTCCCCCTCCATCACAACACACACACACACAAACACACACACATACACACATGAAACATCTAATTTGTGTTATTACATGAAACATTTCATTTATCTCAATTACTTTCACTCATATATCACTGAAAAATGTTGAGGTCATCCACGCACAGAACAACTTATTTATATAGTATATTGGTGTTATACTTAAATTGTCTGTAGTCCTCTAGACACACGTTACATCTTTGCAATATCTTTGTGTGCTGAAGTCCACTACCATTTTAAATATGGCAAGCCTACTTTCCCATTCCATTTTTGCGCTAAATTTTGGTGTATGTCTACCTAGTAATGTTAGCTTGAAGCCATTCCTATTAAGATTTTAGCTTTAGGACTTCTACACAGATCTTTGCTCATTAAGCAGTTCCCTCCTTTACTCTACCTGGCAGCCAGTTGTTGAAATTCTTGGGTAGACCTGAATTTGTCAAAAAATGTCTCAGTGAAGTTAGTCATTGTACAAATTTTGCTAACTTAATAAGAAACTACTAATTTGGAAGGTCTTACTCTACAGCAAAATTTCTTTTCTGCATGCAAACTGGCTCACTGTTAAATCATATCAAGACAATTACATATAGGGTAAAAGACGGAGAAGAAAAAAATAGCAGAAGTAGGGATAGAGGGGATTAGGGTGCTTTTTTGGTCAGATATGGCTCAAGAGTTCTCCAATTAAATAATTCACACTCTACTAGTTTGCTAAAATGTTCCAGAAGTGGTAATGTTTCTACTTCCTTTTCCAGTGAAAAAATGAATTCGTTTGTATTCTGAAATCTCTAATTAGCCAGAGATTTTAGGAAAGGAAAGCAAAATTTAACAACCCAAGGGAGGCCAAGAACTAAAGAATTGACGAATGAGCACAAAGAGTCAAGAGCACAACCAGGAGGTTTCAATGTGCCCAGATGCCCTTTGGGCCTTGTTTGACAATCCCAAGAACACATGTCACTTTCTATTATGCACACAGATATGCTAACAGCTCAAAACTTTCACTATTCTTTTTGCAATGTCAAGTGAAAAATATAGTGTCTGTTGCTGAAGAAGGCTCAGTGCTCAGCGGGCAGGTCATAATGACAGAGAGAGAGACAGAAGTGAGAGTAAAAGAAACTGGAAAAGAACTAGAAAAAAGAATATTCCAGATGATAACCATTTATAATAATAGTTAATGGTAAGTTTATTTCCCTGATGTGACCATTTTATCCCATGTGTCAGGCTTGAGCTCCAATTTCAGGCACTTGCCAGATGAGGCACAGAAAACAATTGTTCTGTTCAGAAGGGCAAAGGTGCAGTCATTTGATGGAACACCCTGCCAACGGGCCTTCCCTTTATTTCAAAGCAAAATAAAAGTTGAAAAATTGTTATTGCTGATAGTAGATGTAGATATAGTCATACTCATTAAGACTATAGAGAAAAGGATGTAAGAGAAAGCGGGTGACAGGAGAATGTCAGTGTCAGAACACGGAAAAAGAGGCATCTACGCGGATGGCCTGGGACCACTCGGCTTCCCACACAGCACCAGTGACCTGGTATACAGCAGGGCGAGCCGTCGTTCAAGCTTATTTGCTTCTCACTACTCAGCTAATTGAAAATACAGCTTTTGTTTCTGTATTTAGTGAAGAAAGTCAAACCATAATAAGAATGTCTTAGATTTCTAAAAATAGGAACCTGGGTAACATTCCTTAAGGGACTTATTGTTCAATTTGGTATCTGCTGCCCCAAGGTTCTTAACCATGACTGTGTATTAGAATCATCGGGGGTCTTTTAAAAATGCTGATGCGGAAGCCCTATGCCAGAGATTCTTTTTCATTGGATCGAAGTACTGCTCAGACATCAGTATGGTTTAAATGCTATCTAGGGGAATCTAATATCAAGTTAGGCAGAGAATTACTGAGCCTTGCCAATGTTCCCTAAACCATGGTCTAGATGGATTGCCTCAACTGGAATCACCTACAATCTTGTTCAAAATGCAGATGACTACATCCCACCCATCACCTACTGAGATAGAATCTCTAGGGTTGGGGGCCAGGCAGAATGGCTTTTGTGTGTGTGTGTGTGTCTACAGTCATACCACCCTGAAAGTGCCTGATCTCATTAGAACTGCTTCTTGGTAAGTTCCTGCATGATTCTTAGAGAAAATTCCTGCAATCATGCTTTTATAACTTAATGATCCATTTGACAGGCTCTTCAGGTAAAAATGGTACCCATGCACAACTCCCCCAATTGATATTTTACAATAACCATTTTTTGATTTCTGTGATTATTTCACAGCACAATTTTCATTTCAGTACAGAAATAAATAGACTATATGTGTATATATAGATGATATAGATTTGGAGAGATACCATATATCTCTATCTACATGAAATAAATATATAAATCTATATTTCTCCAGTACATACACATGTAGACACTGGCTATAATACAAATAGGAATAGCCTTGATTCTGGCTTTAAAGGACTTCCATTTCTAAAAAAAAAAAAGGTTTCCACTTCTTATTTTCATGCTCATGACAGAGGAGGATCTCCTATGGAGGTATAAAGTATCAAGGTTAAAATCTCATATGGGTGGCTATCCAGAGCCAAATTTAATGTCCTCTGAACAACCCTTAGAAAGAGAAAAACCCTGAGACATTGAAAAATTTGAGTACCACTTATGAGTCCTGATTATATATATTTTATAGTCCTGTTGTTACTGAAGACTGTTCTTGAAATTCAGGGATCTTGACAGTCTGTCCAATGTGGAAAATCTATTAAAAAGCAATCTGAAATGCATTGCAGGTGAAATCACTTTTACCAAAGTGCAGATCATTTAATTTATTCCAAGGGCATATAATTGGAAAAAAGACTACCTCAGTATCTTTTTTCTTTTTACAATATTGCATAAATACATACTTCCTTATTCTAGCTTCAGTATGTGTACAGTTTTGGAAAAGCCCATGTGAGAAAAGCTAGTGGATTTTTTTCTCCTTTCATGGACCTCTACAGTGTGTATACTCAGAATTTTAAAAATGGGTTCTCAAGTGAAAATAGAAGAATGAAAAAGCAGAAGGTATTTATCTTGACCTTATCTGCACATGTCAGAAAATTAAGACAGTGATGAATTACACATTACAGTATAAAATTTTACTGTCAGAGGCAAAATTCAAATTTGTTCTGCTTTAAATACAGAAGACAAATTTTCTCATTTAGAAAAATCCACTTTGTTAGTGTTTGGTTGTAATGGAACAAAAATTTCATGTTGAATACATACTGATTCAATTTTTACTGAATAATTTTAAAGGCATACCATAGAAAACACTTATCTGCTAAACTAACACAAAGTTATTTATTTGGTAAATGCTTTAGTAACTTGTATTTACTAAAAGAATAGTTACTATTTTGTTTCTAAATCATAAAATATTAAAAAGAAAAAAGTACTTCCATTTGGCATATTTTAAATAAGTCTGTCCATTTGGGAAACGGCTTTAGGAAAATAAACTTTATTGCTGAATTAATTCAGGTTCATTAGAAATAGTCCACATAATATTTTAAAAGATTATGATGAATAGTGGTATCCAGAAAGCCACTTTTGAAAGCTCAAGGGCAGAATGTCTCATCTTGCTCCGAGTAACTGGACAGTGCATAAGCTTCATAGAACTAATGTGTTTTATTTTATAGTCTGAATTTGTTTTCAATGACTATCAAAACATAAAGGGACTAAAATATAGCAAAGGAAATGGCAAGTATATTCATATGTGACAATGTACAGGGAGCATTTAAAAAGGTAATGTGAGATTACTATTATACCATAGTTTAAAAGGTAGAAACAACATTTGAGGAGAAATTCACTTGAAAAATGTTTCGTACTTGAGAAGCGACAGATAAGAAACCCATTTTAAATAAAATTGAATAACACAAAATTAAGAGCGAATGTTCTCACTCAGTAGATCCTACTGTATATGAAGGTGGGAACGGGATAGTGTCTAAGAACAAGCACAGTATTGCAAACCTAGTAGGGGTTAAAAGGATAGCGACTGAATGATTAACTTGGAAGATAAATGCACTGCACATTCAAGGCAGATGTTCCTTACGGTAATATTTGCTATAAAACATTTCACTCCCTCATTTACTTACATGACATAATAAAAATGTGTGTGATTAGAAGTAAGTTGACCTGTGCCAAGCTAGGTCAAAGCAGTTATCTTACACTGAATCTACTACGCACAGCAGGCCAATGGAAAATGTAACTTCGAGTAAATTCAGCAGCTGCAGTCCATCTATACAGTTCCAAGCTGAAAGGAATAGTTCTCTGGCCTCATTGCTAAGCGAAAGGAAAGTTCTGGCTAGACTAATAGGTCTCCTCTGCATGTAGGACAGAGGTTTAACCTGATCTTTTGGTCCACTAGTGAAGAGCTTTGCAACCCATCCTCTCTTTTTACTTGTTTTTCAAGGCTGATTGTCTAGAGTATCTGTTAATTATCTGTTGTAGCTTAAAACCCACTACACAACACACTAATGTAAAACATTTTGATGAAAACTGTCATAGGTCATATGAAGTAACTGTTAAGAAACAAGTGTCAAACCAGAATGCACTAATTAACATTTTTTCTTAAATGAGTCAGTGACAATGAAAAAATAAGCTAAATATTCGAATCCTCTATAGAGACTGATTTGTATGGATAATCATTATGCTTCCATGAATATAGGAGGCAGATTAACGACTGACTTGAACCACATAAGGCTTGGTTTGCAGGGTTTTGAATTCCAGCTAATACCTATCACCAGTCATGTAAACTGATCCCAGCCCTTAACCTCAGTCTCCCCATTGGTAAATTGGAACTGATGGCGTTTCAGTTATAAAGTGAGATGATGTCTATAAAGTGCCTGGCATTTAGTACACACTCAAATGTTCATTCTTTTCCTATATTTGACCTCATTTAACATTAATACAGCACATAAAAAATTAATTCAGATAAAAATGAAGGATTCGTCATTATTTATCTTTTTTCTTAGTGCATTAGTACATGAACTGGGAATGTACAAAAGATAGACATCTTCAGTGTACTATCCTTAAAGTACTGAATATTCAAAATAAAGTCCCTTAATGTGCTATGTGTTCAAAATCTGAATAAAATCATACTGTCTACTAATATGACCATTTGTGAAAAAGTTATTTAAAAAATATAATGCATATACTTATACATAAGCAGTATACTTAAAACTGGAACATATATTTTTCACCAACTGCTTATTTTTAATACTTAAGACTCTTTAAAAACTTTTCTAAACTTTGAAATAAAATTTCATAAAATAAAATTGAAAATAAAAGCTACTAGAATTCCCTTTTGTTAGAGTTTTCCTGAATAGAAACCAGATTAAACAAAATATTTTAATAAAAAAATTCCTTATTAATTCAAAGCAATTGAACTCAGGGTTACTCTTATATAACTAAAATTTGAAATTTTAGAATATTTTATAAGAACATTTTTGTACTCAAAAGTTCACATATACTAATTCGAACAAAGACATTATTGCCCAGGCTAAGAATTGTTGAATCTGCTTTAAAGAATATATGATTAACTTAAAATTAACACATTGTGAATGTACAAATAGTATGCTAAACCTATTTTAGAAAACTTGAACTACTTTTACATAAGTAGGTTAAACATTCTTCCTGCAACTTACTGATATTATTAAATTGCTCAAATAGCTTTTCCTAAATTCTATCCCAATTTATATTCCAATTATAAAGTTTAAACCATGTGGTTTTATTATACTTTCTAAATGTTACACATTTCTGTAAAACACAATTAAGTGCTGTGAAACCAAACATTGAGAATTATCCGCAAGTACCATAAACGTTTTGAAAACTAGTGTACAAAAATAATTGCATAATATTATCTATACCTAAAAATTTAGTTTCTCTTCTGTAGCATGTAATTATTTTTCTTGTTGCCCTCACTCTGATTGGCTCATGATTTATGTTTGTTGCATTTATTGTGATGTGAATTCATCCAGGCCTTTTTCTGCTCTTCCTTCCTTTCCCTTCACAGAGTGCTTTGTGAAATAAAATGTGCTCTATAAATATTTGTCTAATTAAATTGAATGTTACCCCATATAATTAGCAGTGTCAAATGATCCAGCTATGATCTCTGGTAAAGGAAGAAAAAAGTGTAGGAATCTTAATTTCTCATTATATAAACTTGTACTATGTCTTTAAGAGGTATATGTGGTTACCTCAGGTCATCCTGAGAATAATTGAGCTATTTTAGGTCTTCAATTTCTTAGAAAAAAAAAATTCCTTAAAATTTTAACAGCCAGTAGATTTTAATCAAATATATCATTGTAAACTTCTTCAGGAATTCCTATGCTGCAGCTGCATAAACATTGCTTTTTCACAATTTAGTCTGCATAACATTTTACTGAATATTATTTTCACTGATTTAGATGGAAACCATTTTATCTGTGGCCTGACCATCTGTTACTACAGATAGAGTTTACCAGAGAAATGTGTATAAAAATAAAGCAAATTATCACCATGTTAAAGTCCTATTTAAACAGTGTTCACCAAAAGATCAAAAAAGGAAACTATAATCAATGAACTATATTTTTTGTCACAATATTGGGCTGCTTATACTGACTGAAGTGAATTGCTGATGAACATTTCATCCAGTTGTTTGACATCATGCCAATTAGAAACACAGACTTTAAAAAATAATATAATTAGTGTAGACCTATTTCATCACGTATTTTGACGTTGCTTCTGGTATTTGGAAGGCCTCCAACTCGTGCAATGGATAGAGGCATTTCAAAAACGTCTAATTTCATTGTAGGAAGGTTTTATTCAAAGTCTAAGGTTATTGTGCCTGTTCTCCAAATAACAACTATGTAATTTTCAATGGTTCATGTTGCTACTCTGAGCCTCAGTTTTCTCATCGGACCATCAGGGCTAATATAATTTATTATGTTTTTGAAAGGAGCCCAATAAAACAGCACGTATAAAAGCTCTTTGCAAATGGAATGCAATTTATAAGTACATTATAATCTTAATAACCTTGTAAGATATTACAGTTATGTTTGTAAATAGCACTGTCACAAAAATCTCAGCCTTATGATAGGAAGTATCTTAGAAATAATATAAACCAAAGTCAGCTGAAGCGCCAATTAAAATCTGGGTTATTGAAACTCAGGAATCAACCTCACATTGGAGAAATTAACCTTAGAGCTCGTGCTCGTCTATTTTTTAAAAACTTAAAGATTTTAAGAAAAGTTTAAGGAAAAATGTGTGAAAATGGGAAAAACTTTTTATTTATAAGTTACCTGGTGATATTGAATATTCGGTATGGTAAACAATTTAGTTCTGTCTAACTGAAACCAAGTTTTGTGTTGAACATATATTGACAGAGTAAAGATTTAAGCCTAGATATTGAACACTTTCAACAATTTGTCATTTCATGCATATATAGGACCTGTAAAACATACAAAGAAGAGAAAAAAGATAAAAAGTCTATGTAGAAAATAGAATTTTATAACTACATTTTACAGAATATTCCAAGAGATATCATTGGTCATTTTATTATTTTGAAAATATTACTTATTTAAACAACTAAAAAATGTTAAAGCCTGATATAATCTTCAACATTGGAAAGGATAAATTATTGAAAAATATGTAGAACAGAAATTCCATCTCAATGTCATTGATACTACTATACCGTTGAACAGATATTCTATGAGGTATAGAACATTGCACATAATTACACATTTAGGATTTGACATCATAGCTAAACCAGTTGTTCAAGGCCACTAAAATACTGAAAGAGGATTAAGATTATTAACAGCGGGGAGGAAAAAAGAACTCTAAAAGCCTTTCTAACTCAAATCTGGCAATGGTGATTTCACTCAAAAAGAACGTCACAACTACGAAGAATTTTTAGTAATTCATGACACAAAATAAGACATCCACCTCTAATTTTTTAATCTATTTACCTCTATTCCATGAATCCAAGAGTGATATTGTACATGTTTTGGACCTGCACAGCAGTGTGGTATTTATCATTGTGATGTCTCAGAACTTGTCCCTTAAGGATTTTATATATGTGATAAGTACTAGTAAAATTTCATGACTTCTGATCAGAATGCCTTTTAGATTTTATACGAAGTATTACTATGTCTTACTAATACCACACAGTGTCCTTAAAATTCATGTGTTTTACTTGAAAGAAGTGCTGAAAATGTTAGGTATGAGTAATAGTTATTAATTTCTAAAAAGATAAAATTCAATTGTGGGTGACACCTGTTCAATGGATTGGGAAATTGCTCCTTTACTACAGACTCAAAATAAATCTATGGCTCTGGCTTCTAAAATACCTATTTTCTCCCCAATGTTCAGTGACTATTAGAATATATTTCTCTCAATAATTTGCAAGAAGATTTGGAGGAGTGGAAAACCTCAAGACAGTAGAAAGTTGTCCACAAACTTTTGCCTTGGGTCCAGTGATTGTGTTGGTATTTTATAATGGTAAACTTAAAATAAGTTCATTTTTGGATAATCTAAACAATGTTTGGAGAGCTGGCCTACTGGGTGAGAATACCATTTAAAAGCACTTGTGTTACGTAACAGACAGCCATGGCAAGGGCTATTTAAAATTCTTAGGTAGAAGAGAGCTGTCAATGCCAAAGGAAAAGCTTTGCTCAAGGAAAGTAACTTTCCTCTAAACAGATGGCGCAGCGGGGATCCAAGGTCATTACATGGTATCTGACCTACTTGAGGCCCGGTCACTTAATGGAGGATTAGACTGACACAGACACAAAGACCAACACACACACACAGAGTTTTTAACCCTCTGGACCACCCAACATGAGATGGAAAAACAAATAAGATGGAAAAGAAACGTTTTCTCAGCACTGATAATTATTAAATGTGCACAATTGTTTTATGCAACAGGAAGTTTGACCAGAATGATGACAGAATCTATATTTCGGATACGTGGCTGCCACTTTGGAGAATTAGAAGAGTGTTTATACATAAATTTTGTTTGAACTCATTTTCATGTAGTAGAATAGACCATTGTTCAGGAAATAGATGAAAAAAAATCTATAACAGTTGAGAAATTTAGTCAGGAAATCATCAGAAAGGAGAGTGTTAAGATAAATTCTTTTCAGCCTTTTCAAAGTTTGCATAAGTTTATAAAAAGAGATAAAGTTTCTTTGATCGGAAGAGATTCTTCGCAGAAGTGCAGTGTACAACATACTATATACATATAGGGCTTCCCTCTGTACATATACATATGTATACACCATCTATATGACTTTTTAAACATATACACGGCTTTAACTCGAAGAAAATGAGTTAGCAACACAGTCATCATTGCAAGACAATCCAAGTGCTGAAAGAAGGGATAATGATCACTTAAAGGGCTATTTCACCTCCCACATTGCCCAGGACCAAGAACAGAATTCTTTTTTAGTTCTTCTTTCATTGCAACACTGATTGTCATAGATAATCTTTGTGCTTTTGTGTAATGCCCATCCTGGATGTAACATACATTCACATATGACGTCAGACAGTTTAAATAAGCATGCTGAACACAGGCAGGACCACACAACCATGCAGAAAATATTCTGAATATGTTTTTCCAAACTGACTGCAACATCAACATGCATCACTATCATATTTGGTCCTGTACAGCAAGGAATGTACAGCTGAAGCCATCATGGCTAGTTTCACTTGCAAGAGTTTCTTTAGAGAAGAACACCCAGTAGAGAAACAAAACAGAATGAATGAAACAAACAAAAAGTCCCCCAAAACCAAAAATTTAAAAAAAAGAAATTTCCTCCCACATGTTAACGCTGAAAATCTGGCCATTTTTCACATAGCACATTTTCCTCATTCCATAGAAAGCAGGTCTTCTCCCAAAATCTGGAGTTGAATTGTTCATAAGAGAGATTTTAGTGTCTCAGAGCTTTTCCTAACCATTGGAAAAGCTCATCTTGATAAAGCATTTTCCAGCGCACGTTGGCTTCAACGGTTTCCACGGCTCTCAAGAAAGAGGCAGCAGCTACTCCATTGTAGTTCTTCATGAAGTTCTTCAGCTGGAAAGAAACATTTTTGAAGGGTAAATATGCATGTCTCAAACTCCTGTCGAACATATATAAACAAGACTATATGTAAAACAAAGTGCCACAGTCACTGCAGAAGGCATATTTAATATGGGAAGCAAGCTCACTAACGAAATACAATACAACAAATTGCATCCATTAGGTGCGATGTAGTTTCTTTTGGAACCGGAAGGAAAAAAGAGTAGACATCACAGTTTCAAGAGCTCCAAATTCAGCTTCTTGTTTCATAAGTAAATATTAAAATAGACGTATTTATCTTTTCGTAATAGGTTGAGGGGACTGTGGCCAAGGCTAGTTCTAACTGCAAAGCATATCCAATGTACAAATAGCCTTAAAAACTGAAGATAAGGATTAAAGTTCCCTCTTTGTTGGTAGAGATCCAACTCTTCTTCTTCTTCTCCAAATAAGTAGCATAAGGGCTTGACTCTTATCTTTGGTAGGAAGGGATTACCAGTTATTGGGTGGTGGGAAGAAAGTAATGATGCTATGAAAACTGGATGATTAATGACATTTCAATTGCCCAGGTGACTCAACTTAGAAAGAATGAAGGAAAGCTAAGTGTGGACTCATTTAGCTAGATACTTTGAGCACTTAATTAAAATAAGTTACAATTTTAAAATGCTTTGCTATTATTTTTCTGGATATAAGATTTTCTCTAGAGAGCTCACATATTCTGGGATTGCTCAGGGACTTTATTTCAAGATTAAATATTAGCAGTTTTTCTTTCTGACTGATATGTCTTAAGAAACTGGCAACCAACCAACAATTGCAATGCTAATAGGCAAATGTGAAAAATCAACTTGCAACACAGAAACATTAGTGGTGTAATTAGTGTGGGTGTGATTCATCACATGGTGGGTGCCACATGGAGGATATGCCAGGAGGGAAATGTAGTGCATCCAGATTGACTCAGGAGCAGGGAGTATGGGGGGAGGGGCATTTAAAATGGACTCTTTAATACTTTTCTGAGTTAATCTAGAAATTGGCTCATTGGTAGCTTGGTTTGTTTATGACAATGTTACTTTGATTTCATGATACCCATGGGTTTTCTCAAAGTTTTTCCTCTACTTTCCTATAAAGCCCCATGCCCCCCACAGCATTAGCAATGGATAACTATATCTCAGAGCTATATCCTTTATAAGACTTCAAAATCACTATGCTTTGATAACAAACATGTAAAATATCCAACATATAACAAAGATTTATTGATGCTATTCTGAAAATTGATTTGACATTTTACCAGATTTATACAGACTAAGAGGAAGAAGGGAAGACATGGGAGTTTATTGAATGTCTTCAATATTCCAGGCACAGTGCTACACACATATGCCCGTTACAGGCACAAAGATATTAAAAGGAAGTCTAATGGAAACATTGAATCATATTTTTAAACTTTAACTGATTAATCCAATAATTCATATATATTTATACGTTTGGACTCATTCATTCTGTATTCCTAAAGCAACAAGTAATACATTATGATCTATGTCTCGAATTGTTTTAATACAAAAGTATGGTATATTACAGCATACATGTGTATATACATTTGTACATTACAGTGGAATTCTTTACATAATATATGTCAATCAGGAAAAAATTATATTTACTCCTCTTAAAATATATTCTGCTTTATTACATACATACTTTCCTCGGCAGTACTAAATATGCCAGATAGTGATAAATGACCCTTTGGCAACTTTGACTCTGCAGCATGCTCTTGGCCCCTTGAGGAGAGAGAGAGAGCGAGCCAGCCTGAACACGTGAAGCAAAACGCTTCCGTCCTCCTCAAAGGCAAACTATGGGTTTGAATATGAATGTGTTATTGACACAAAGACAGTAGGTCAGATTATCCTGCCAGAGAACCATCAATAACAAATGTAAGTGGTAGGTCCCCAGGGATTCATTTCTTAAATCACTATTTAAGTGCACTAAATACTTGCCTCATGAGCTCAGAGAGCCTGAGGTGACTCGTATGAATCTTGGGAGTAGCTTTTTCGTCAGAACATATATGGCCCACTTTCCGTAGTCGGCACATATTGATTTTATGCCCAGATTCCTCTGCAGCTCTTCTGTCAAACATGTGGTTACAGCAGCTATCTAACGGGTCCTGGGGTGGGGGGGGTGTGATCATAGCACCTTCCTGACCCCTTGCCTGACTTTAGAGGCCCCGGGGTAGATGGAAGGGACTTGGCATTCCAGTTTGCTTATTTCTGCAGCTCTTTGGTAGATTTTCTGCTGTTATTAGCTTTTATTACTGTGTTTCCTAAATATTTATGCCAGCTTATGCTTTTATTTGAAAATGTTGCAAGTTTAGACATTTTTATAAAATAGCATTTAGTAAGATGTCAGAGTTGTTTGTGCTTCCTAGTCTTAGCATAAAATCTCTAGACATGTTTGTTAATTTCTCCATTAGGAGACATTTTCAGGTTTAAAAAGAAAACTCTGATTTTAGGGTACCCTAGACCCTAAATATCACAAAATAAATTATTTGTAGAGTAAATGGCAAAACCTAATATACTCTCAGTAACCATATAAATGAATTGAATTAGCTATTGCCCTATTATGAGGTTTATATTTTCAACATTAAAACTGTAAATGGGATGTCTGTGATGCACAGGATCTATGTTCCTCCACAACAGGGTTGTAGATTAGGCTCAAGAAGAAAAAAAAAAAACAAAAACAAACAAGGGCTGGAGAGAATTGCTTAATAGGCATTAGTATGATGGCAAAGGGCCTCTGCAGCTCCCTCAGGTTGTACTTCCATTAGTTTAAAATTAAGGAAATAACACACTGTTTCATAGAGAAATAGTGTTCAAATGGCTAGAGCCACGTAATTAGAAGGAAATTACCAGTTTCAGGTACTAGAATGTAGTTTTGGGGAAGGGACCCTGCAACAATGGGCTGATGGGGATCATTAACATCAAAATAAGTTTTCAGAATTCACAAAGATGTTGATTCCCTTTCGATCTATATATACTCTTGAAAATAAGAATATGCCCCCATCCAAAGGGAGCGCATTGGGTTTTCTGCTTGTGAGGATCATTGGTTATAGAAGGATGAATCTGGAATTTCCTCACCCCTTTTATATTAATGGCGGGGGATCCCTTCATGATATGGCCACTTGTGCTGACTTTCTAGTTTGACGACTGCCCTCTGAGGCTTTGCCATACTTTCATTATCTCATCATTGTCTTAACGATCGGGGACCGCTGTTGTGGAGTGGGATGGGAGTTTGCTCTGTATTCCTTGCACATGCCACAGAGAGATGGTATTGTGAAGTTAGCCGCTCCGTAGGTAATGGAATAAAAGCCACAGTTCAGTTTCACGTTTGAAACTGCACTTTTCATTACAAGGACATTTCAAATGACAATTAAATCAAGTGGAAAAATATTAAAAATATGTGTGAAGTAAGTAAGACAAAATGGTCAGCATAGGATAAAATCAAATAAATATCCATTTAAAAGATCTTTTCCCAGGGCCTGGGTATACCTGAAGCAAGGAAAGTATGAAAGATAGACAAGAGTTTGAGGAAGAAGAAAAGGGAGCAGGTACAGGAGAGAGGCAGCAAGAAAGGGGCAAAGGCAGAGAAGACTGGGGAGAAGACAGGAGAAGGAAGGGAGCTACAAGGGAGGAGGAGGAGGGGAAGGGAAGGGTGGAAGCGATTTTTCACATCTGTGTTCACTTCAGTGGTTTCACAGGTTGTGACTAAATGAGTCTTTTACTCACTGATTCCTGAATGTAAAATCAAGAAATTAAAAGTACTTCATTTAAATACAGAGAAAACTGGAAGCAATCATTCATTTAATTGTTCTTTCATTCTGTTTCATATAGCTATGAAAGAAGTCCTTCTCATTTAGCTTCCTTTATTAAAAAAAAATTTAGTAAAACATGGGCTGGGGCTTTCAGAACCAAATCCTTTAGGGTTGGGAATACACAGCAGGGATAAAAATTGAATTTCAAATCATTGCAATCAGAGACTTAGCTTAGCTCATCGTGTATAAGAATCCAAGTTAGTGCATGAGAGATGATCATACAACATTGGGCAATATTAGAAGATGTTAAGGATGATGCCAGGGTTGATGCTCCTGGGGAAATGCTGCTCAATATGATTAGCTCTGGGTCACAGTCTCAGGCGTTCTGTCAGTGAGAGCAGAGGAAGCCATGATTCTCAAGACCAAATATATAAAATATATTTATAATGGAGTTGAGCAGCAGACAAAAAAGTGATAGATGGTTGAAGCCCAGCTCATCTGAATCATCTAAATGTATCTATATTTTTTCCTCCCTCCTACATACTTACCCCTCCACATTTCACACCCATCTCTTTTACAAATGTGAGTTAATGGTCAAAAAAAAAAATTATCTCCAGAGAAATAAACCAGAGAAAAAACTATTAATCTCATTATATATTGCCCGATACATTCTCTTTCATACATATGAATTCATTCCATTGAACAGACTAGATAGCATGAGGCATTATTATCACACCTAGTGATCCACTTCCTGTATTGGCCTGACCACGAAGCAAGGAGACTTAAGTTCTATATCTTAACACCAGCCCTGATCTTTTGTACCCAAATACTGAGTCATTGTGACAGGATGGGTCTGTCATTTCTAGGATCCTAAGCTGGGTTCACATCATCAGCCGAGGAATAGATGATTGGATCAAAGAGATCTGGAGTGGATTTGAGAATCATTATATTCAAACATCTCTCAAAGGCATTTTATGCTTGTTTGTTTGTTTTTTAGATTTTATTTACTTATTTGAGAGAGAGAGAGAGAGAGAGCACTCACATGGTCAGAGGGGGAGGGAGAGGGACAAGTAGACTCTGAACTGAGTGCACAGAGCACTAAGAGGAGATCTCAAGACTCAGATCATGACCTGAGCCAAAACCAAAAGTCAGATGCTCAACCTACTGAGCCACCCAGGAGCCCCAAAGGCATTTAACGTTTAATATAATAGAAATAATTTTGCAAATAATGAATTAAATCAAGTCTTTATCATGAACGTATGTTTTTTTTAAGAAATGGATATGAATCTGTTGGAAAAAAATGGTTAAAGTGAATGTATAATTTCATATATTTATAAAAGAAAAACATTAGAACTTATATATTAAAATATTTACCTCTTTGAGTTCACCTTCAGTATTAAGAAATTCTGTAACTCCACTAATGAGTTTGGAATTCATAAATAATGCCTCTCCATACCTGGAAAGATAAAAAAAAAAAAGTATTGATGTTAATATAGGAAGTAATTTAAGAAATACTACTCTATAGATATTTTTAGAATCCTTTTCAAGGGCTCCATTTGACCAATGTTATCTTGTTGCCATTAAGATCTCTGAACATTTCAAGGTCATTTCACCAGGGAGCCAGGGAGGTGCAAAGAGCTCTGACTGCAGAATACCATCAGATGCCCCCTGATTTATCTCAAAATGTCTCAGAGAGGTCTAAGTTGCAGTAAATTAAAAAAAAAAAAAAAGGAACCCTCTAAAATTAGATTTAGGAATTACTATTATATTTTCAATCCAAGGTTTGAGGGAGAAATATTTTTAAACTTTCTACTTTAAACAACTTAGTTCACTATGAGGAAAAAAAAATCCCAACAAAGGAAACAGGAGTGTAATACAAACTTGGGCATTATCAGTATGTCACACAGATCCTTTGGTCTGGTCAGTCATAAATGACATTGGCATTCTTTTTCATGCTTAGAAACTGAGCCAAATTTCTTTGAAGTGCTCCCCAAATATTAGTATGTTTTCATGTAGGCATTAAATTAAAATATTGAGTTGTTCACTTGGATTGCATAATCCTTGTACCACAGACATAAATTCTTGACTCGTGACCCACAGTAAGGAACAATTTGTACTGGTGAGATGGCAAGGTTTCTCATTTTATTGATTTATCTCTGTTGTGCTAAGGATACCTGTCACAGGCTACCATACTCTTAGAATTAAGAAAGTACACTAAAAAAGATTCTGAGGTTTTGGAAGCAAAGGCTCAGCCCCCATTATAAGAGGTTTTCTAATGCTGCCCTTACAGTATTGTGGCACCTTTCTTTTAGGACTTGTTAAATTGACAATATCTCAAGCCTAATTGTTATATATGGCAAGGGGGTACATGTGGTTTTCTAAGTGTCTGGCTTGAGCAATTGTTGGATGGCCATATTATTTACTGGGGAAAAGAAGACAAGAAGACAGTGATGGATTTAGCTTTGCAGGTACACCTCAGTAGGGGGGTCCAAACAGGCAACTGTCCATCATAGGGTGAAGCTTAGACAAAATGTTTGAGTAAGAGATCTAGATTTGGGAGCAATTGAAACGATCGAGCGATTGGAGTAGATGGCAACTAAAAACAGGGAGAATCTGCAGGCAGGAAATAGGAGTACCTTGGATAGCACCTCCTATTTCCTGTGTTCAAGGATTGACAGAGGAGTAGGAGCAGATGAAGAAGACAGTCCTATTTGTCAAGATAAACACTTCCATATCTGTAGATATACTGAAATCTCAACCTTTCTACCTTTCGGTTGGAGACCATGGAGTCTCAATGAGACAAAATAAGCATACCAGGAACCAAACATTTTTTGGTTGGAACTGAACAATACCTGCACTATGCTGAACTCTGACAGACAAAACCACTCCCTAAGGAGACTGTGCATTGGCAGATATTTGACACTTTTTAAAGTGAAGTGCTCGTATATATTAATTTCACCTGGTATCTGACTATTCACTATATTAGGGGTACATGAGAGCAAAGCAAGTTTTAATCTTCCAATCATTCCAATTTCTGAGCTGCAAATACAAAAAAGCCAATATGTCTTCTAGGAATATCAGTGCCTTCTGACAATGAAACGTCTGTAGATAGAATTGTGCTTTAACAGGACACATCCATTCAAATTGAACCCATTATACAAGGGCAACTGAGAAAGCTATACCTTAAAAATGTAGTTTACACACCAGTTTTTAAGAGACAGAACAAGAGGTCTGTTCACTGTTTGGGGACATTTAAGTTTGAGAACACACAGCATCTACAGGCTCTATAATAAATTTAATTTTAAAATGCCATAGAGATTATCAGAGTAATAAATCAACATTCATTATAATACATTTAAATACATAATGAAACGTTTTCTTAAATTGAGGCTGAAGAATTCTCACCATGAAACAAGATGTCTCAGGAATGCATTCCATTGCAACTAGAGTTATACAACGATTCAAATGTTCCTTCTCTATATCTTGGTTTTATTTCAGGTGTTTTATATTTATATTTAAAGAAAATTTAAAACAATTCTGCAGAGGTAAAATTTTCTTGTTATATAATATAATAATTATATCTGATTTATAAATCTTTTTTTTACAACACATTTAGAATATAGTTTTATGATATTTCTTCAACCTTAGACAGCTCAATAGATTTTCCACAAAAGTTGTACTGCTAAACCTTTTTACTCCCACATTTCCATATATAATCACAGTTTTTAATCTTTATTACATGAATAATGTCATAGAATCATTAAAATAATTCTGAGTTTCACAGAAGTGGCAACACCCATCTTGGTTGACTATTTTAAAATCTAATTCTATTATCTGGACCTTGGTTTTAACACAAAAAGTTGGGCCCTTATCTCTCCTATGTCACCTTTAATTTACTCACTCAAGTTTGAATGACTGAACTCTTATTTCTACCTGGTATTTAATATCTTCCATTTATCTCTGAAAAACTTCCAGGCAAGGTCTCGGCCATGTGGATTTCGAGCGACATGGATTATCACATCAATTGCATCTTGATCTAACACCACCTCAGAATTCAGTGATAGATTCAGAAGCCTTTAAGGATAGAATTGTAGAAAAACTTTTAGCCCAATAACTTAAACATTTTTATAAAATTATAAAAATTACATGCATTAATTTGTCATATTCTTTAAAAGAACAGTCTTGTGTAAACTACTAATACAACTTACCAACAGAACAATTTTCTGTTTATAAAAGGGGGAAGAGCAAAATCATAGCACTTTAATTAGCTCATTAATTAACTTTTGAAAAATTCTTGCGGGTGAAGAAATCACAATTTTGTTTTGATGCTATCAACTCACTTTAAAAAATCTTTATAGTAAATACTTCCTTTTTCAATGAAATATTGTCCTATTATTTAGTGAGAAACAAAGGTATCTCTTTCGATTCAATTAGCTTTAGTCATGTCAACATGGCAATTTTCCTTAGCTATAGAAGATACATCTTAGAGTAACTAGTATATATTCGAGATAATAAAATCAAGTTCAGTGTAGTTTGATTAACAGAGAGTACTCTCATTACACAAATAAATTTAGAAAATTAATTGACCCACCTATTTAATAAGTTCCTGTCATCACTGCAAGTTAAGGCTTCCAATAATATTTTCTTCTCAGAAACTGCTGTGGTGGAGTGGAATTTCATCCATATGAATTCCCAGACATCCTCATCTAGTAGTGAAACTCCTGTACAGTAGACGATGTCTCTAACATTTAGTGGTATTCTAAAGAAGCAACCCATGTTGGTTTTCTGTTAATTAAAAGCTTCATAGCATTGAAACTAAAGACAGATGCTGATTTACTACAGTCAGTTTTTTTTTATTTTTTTTAAAGATTTTATTTATTTGAGAGAGAGAGAGAGAAACAGCATGAGAAGGGAGAGGGTCAGAGGGAGAAGCAGCCTCCCCGCTGAGCAAGGAGCCTGATGTGGGACTCAATCCCAGGACTCCAGGATCATGACCTGAGCCGAAGGCAGTCACTTAACCAACTGAGCCACCCAGGCGCCCCTACAGTGAGTTTTTAAAAAAGATGATTTTGTTAATTAGATTTTACCTGAAAGAGAATAATACTATATAGTAACAATATTCAAAAATATTGGCAATTGAATGATGTAAAATAATGTATTTTGAATGCAAGTTTTATTTCTACTCTTGAAACTATATTTAAACAAAAATCACGGGACACCTGGGTGGCTCAGTTGGTTAAACGTCTGCCTTCGGCTCAAGTCATAATCCCACGGTCCTGGGACCTAGCCCTGCATCAGGCTCCCTGCTCAGCTAGGAGCCTGCTTCTCCCTCTCCCTCTGCCACTCCCCCTGCTTGTGATCTCTCTCTCTCTCCCTCTCTCTCTGTCAAATAAATAAATAAAATCTTAAAAAATCAGAACACAAAGGCTTAAAAAAACAATGCAAACAGGATGCTTTATATTTCCACCAACATTAATACACTTACCAACCAAACATTTTCTCTCATAATTGGTAGACCCAAGAATGACAAGAAAGCACAGGCTGAAGAGACTAATTTGAATAAAACAAACATTTTCTCCTAAAATCATAGACAAGTCTCCCTAAAATTAGTTTTCTCAAATAGGTCTTCACATTTTGGAACCTAGAAGATTACCGATAGAGATAATAAACAGATAAAACATAAAGTAATAAATTTTGAGAAAGTAGAAATTTCTTTTTCCCTACAATTATAAAAGTGACTATAAAAATAGAACAAATTTGACTTGGACTCCAAAATAAATATTATGGTGGGAAACCGTGAGTGGATTTAATTACTCTTGACTATTTATAAGTTGTAAATGCTCATGTTTACTTTACCATAGCAATTTTTTACTAAATATTGTTCTCTAAGTCTCAGTATATATCCCACATTTTAAAAACCGAATTCTCTGAAAGAACACTAGAATACTTACAAAAAGTCAAAGACAAATACATGTCTGCTTTGTGTCATATTCAGTGATCTACTATTTAAATTTCTCACTTGTAATTTGAATGTGGCTGATTAAGAGGTGTTTTCTCTGGGTAGCAAGATAAAACAATCTCTTCTAAAGATTTAGGACCTTGATTGATGGTTAAAACACGCTATGGTTGAAGGGGTATTTAGAAAACAGGAGGAAGTGTCTGAATGACCACCAGGAAGATAAGCTTCATCTTATTCTGTTAAGCAGCTAAGTAGGGCTACACTCAGAATATTGAGGATTGTGTTTCAGGATACCACAATGCTTATATTTGCTAGAAGTATCATACAAAATTAATTGTTCCCAGAAATGCCTAAAACTATATTATTCTGTCTCTTCCTAGAAGTAATTTGGAGTATTTGGAGAAAAGTTACTTTAACCTCGCTAACTGAAGCCTTTTTTCTTTGTGGTATTAGAAGGCAAGCACTCTGTTTTGTTTTTAAAGGAACACAGACATCAGAAGAAACCATCCAAGAGCTTCAGAAAACATTGCTACCACATGCAATCATGGTAGATAGCATACAGGATTACAAATATGCTTCCATCTTTACTAACTATAATAAAAAAGTTAAGAAACCTCGTCTTTCTCTAAATCAACAACTAGAAAAGAGGATGAGTCTTTTCTCCCAAATATTATAGGCTACAGAGCAAAACACTGTATCATTGTTATGACTTTGGCCAAGAGATCAATAGAAAAATTTGCAAGAAAAAACAATAAAATGTCTACTGAAATCATCAGCTCATAAATTAATGTATATTTTCTTTTTTTCTCAATGTATATTTTCTTAATGTTAGACCTAATAGAAAGTCATTAAGCTACTAATCTACTAAAGAGAATATAGGGATAGAGCCCATTGAATTAGGTTTTTTACTGCCTATGAAATCCATCTCCAATATCAATGGTTTCAAGTAGAAAAAGCATACAGAAATATAGAAAATGCAAAAAAAAAGATATTAACTATATTCCTTAGAAATAACTTGACTGCCCTATATCATAATCAGTAGGAATAGTCCATATTTTGTTATTCAGTAGATGTTGTTGACTGATGCAGAACTGTGTAAGATGCACATACAAATGAATAAATGGACTAGCCCGTCCAAAGTCCTGGGCACTGGCTAGAGGAGCACGACAGGCAGGAAATAGCAATTCTGTGCAATACCATGTTCCAGGTTATACATTTTATTTAGTCTATATAATAATATCATGCCGTCTGCATTATAAACTTCTTTTTGCAGGAGAGGGAACTCTGTTCTCAGAGAGGATATTTTGCACTATCACCACTATATAGTAAACTGAGATCCAGGGTGATCTGTACATGAAAGTCTTTCCCATTTTTATCAGCTTAGAGATGGCTATGACAACAGAAGTATGATACATTGTTTTCTATTAGTGGTAGTCATCAGAGTAATATGGACACATCCAACTTATCATGCTCTCAGTGCTGAAGTGGCCACAGGGTCGCCGCTAACCTTTTTTTTTTAAGTTAATTTTCCAATACACAGTTAAATCAGTCATCTTTGAGAAATATTCAATATGGGCAAGACTGGATTTCCAACAATAAGTATCCATGGTGCCCACCAGCACTGAAGCTATCCTTGTTAAAATGCAGCCTCTGGGTGAGCGTAAGGACATAGGTGAGCACTGTACTTAAGGAACTGCTCTATGGCAATCTGGTCATACACACAGCACGGAGAAAAAAATCTTAAAAGGGCACTCAGCAATAAAGTGCTGGATAAAATGACAGACCACCCTGAAGGAATCTAGCAAAAGTTATCCTAGGCAAAGGAGGCCTTTAAAAGCAAAGCTGATTCCGGATCTCAAGCTGCAGTCCCAAACCAAGAGAGAGACCCCATAATTTGGATTTGCTCTGCCAGAAGCTGCAGGTCAACTTTTCAGGCTTGTCAGCAGCTATCCCTCTGTGCACAGCAGATGTATCAAATTTGATTACTATAAAAATGAGACACACATATGTTTACATATATAATCTCAAGCCTGTGGATGGGCCATTGAAAAACCGCCCTCGGTCTCAGCTGCAAATCTCCAAAACTCTCAGGAAAGAAATAACTCTATTAGTAGATGCCATGCGAATGTGCTGCTTCCGGTTCACAGGTCTCCTTCGAAGGGCAAGGACAGAACTGATTAACAGGAGAATACCACCCTGATTTTTCGAGCATCTCTTCCCACGGCATGCACCCCTCAACTTCCTTACCCACCCACCAACTAAGGAGTCAATGGATAGTTCATAACATTATTGTCCTCATTGCTGAAAATAAAACAAGACTGGTGAGCACTGAATTTGCTAAGGGCCTAGGTTCCCAATGACTTCCATTGTTAATGAAGCCCCTTTTGTTGCTAAATTTGTAAAGATGTTCTAATAACATTTTAGCAAAATGATTGCTCTGGGGACAGTTTAAGATCTCTTTGTATAAACCAAAGTCATTAAGGAACAAATGAAAAAGCTCATTTGTTTGGAAAGCATGGGCTGAAAACCCCACAGAACCCAAGAACCCATAGTTATGAGCAGTACAAATGAGTTTTGTGAGATTCTTGATATCAGGATTACAGGGAGGCACGGCCCCTTCTCATGGACATGGAAATTGTTTATAAGAATGTGAATATCCCATGGTCATTTCTTTTAAGCTGCTGCCTCAGAAATAAATCTTTTAATGGAATTTTATTATCTAGAGAAGGAAAGCTGTGCTTATTTTTCTCTCTGTAGTATCCATATACAGGACCAGGAAGCTAGTCTCTCCTATCTGCCTTCGTAGGAGATGAACAGAGGAATTCTTAGCCAAAAGGAAGTGTCTATCTTCTTGAGGGTCTAACACTGCAGAAAATTATTACCTAATTAGTGTAACTTGTACTATAGTTTTTAATCTATTCTCATTTTAAATAGGATCATGACAAAGTTCATTTGTATGGTAAAAGTTTTGAAAGCAAAATAGTTTTGAAATTGTAACAGTTAGCATCTTGAAATAATCTATTTTGTATTTTGGTGATATGTTGAACCTTTTTTACTTTGCCAAAAGCAAATGCATGAAAACAAAATGCTTTGGGGTAGAAGTTAAAAAAATTTAGTAGGTAGAAAAATAGAGGGATTTTAAAAATTTAGAAAAATCTAGAAAAATTTTTTTACTGAGTTAAATAATGATGGTGGAATGGGACTAGTATTTTAAATCTTAGTAAATTGGTATTTTAGTTATTAAATGGAAATTTGTGAAGTAGGTTGATAAATTAACAGACACATTTCTGAAGATTTTGCTATAAAAATTTTCTTTGTTGTAGGTGTTTTTTAAGGTAAAAAATCAGGGCACATCTAAAATAACAATAAGGGACCTGTTGAAGATATAAATAGCAACACAGAATGATGTATTATAGATTAATATTTAATGATATGATAAAATACATTATTTAATATGATGAACTATATTATTAAGGATGAACATAACATACATAATATGACTACATTAAGCGAAAAAAATGTAATGTGTATGTTAGAAAGAAAGACTAAAAGAAAAAACAAGAGAATATTAACATTTGCCTCTGGGTTGAGGGATTACAGTTAACTAGTCTTTCTTTTTTTAATTCAAGTATTTCAAATTTAATCATTTAATAAATTTGACAATTACTTTGGAAATAAGATAAGTAAATGTATAATTACATTTATAAAGACAAAATTCTATTACTATTAGAGTAAAACATATTCCAATATAGAAAAACGCTATTGAATAATATGTAGAAACAATTCTGATGATACAGTTAAAATATCTCCCAGAGGAAATTATACAGGCCAAAGGAAAAAAAATCATACTATTTTAAAATATAAATTTTGATGCTTAATCATGATAGGGATCTATTTTTAAGCAGGTTCTCAGTAGACCTAATTTAGCCAATAACTGCCTCTAGGACTGGGCGAGTCAAGGTCATTGCTTTGGGCTTCATTTTTCATCCTAATTGGACAGGGCTAAAGTACATGAGTTCTAAAGTCCCTTCCTGCTCTGTTAGTACAAGATTCTTTTCATTATCAATTGTATTAACACTGAAATGCAGATTTCATTATTTTCAAAGACAATGAAAAAAATTTCTCAAATCACTAGCCTCTCTAAGAGCACCTATTTCTTTCAGTGGCACTGAAAGAAATTTGGTCTGTGGCCTACCGTTTAATTAATTTTAATTAATTTGCAGTTAATTAATTCATTTGAAAGATCATTTGTCTAATCTAAAAGTTAAAAGACAGCTTTGGTTGAGGCTTCCTCATCAATACTCTAAATCTTGTTTGACCTTGTAAGTACCAATACTCTTACTTCTTTCAGGGCAATTGTTGACTTTAAAATATCAGAAAAATAACCTGCATTTACAAAGGTTGACCCTGTTCATAGTATCCCCTACTGCCATCTTTCATTCTTTGTCCCTTGGCTGCTCCCAAGAAAGCTATCTTGAATAAAACTTAAAGCTGTTTAGAAAGAACATGTGACCTTTTGCAGCTAAGCAGCAGTTTCCTCATCTGGAAAATGGGGAAAACCATTCCTTACAAGGTTATTACAATGATTAAACGAGCACAGTGCTTGGTACATATCTGGAGCTCAGTACGGGCATTATCTAAATGCCACGCATAGCCAAGTGCAGGGTACGTAGAAAACGGTCTCAATTTGTAGTAAGGATATTCCTCCTCATTATTTTTATTACTATTATTAGTAGTATGAAGTGGCAACAAATATCTCCATATTTCCCAAAAGAGTACAGGACTAAAAAGAAAGAAAGTTTTCAGACAACCTCACTACAAGTGAATGAGTAATTATAAAAATCATGACTGACAATACATTAAGGCATTATAATAAAACACAGTTTTATAATCCCACCTAACTTCACCGGTATACTTGTCAATCAAACATGCCACCAAATCCATATCAAAACCCTGGCACCCAGAAGCAGTACTGTTTCATAGTATCTCTACAAGGCCCCTAGCAAAGAATCCCATGTGAAGCGTGCATCAGGGACCTTTGGAAAGAACACTGGGCCGCAGTGCTGTGGGCCCGGCACCTGGGGGGCAGCAGCTGGGGCTGCTCTTTTTCCAGAGACTCCTCTCTCTTGCGTCCACACCAGGCCTGCTCATTCCCACTGAAACTTAAGCATAACAAAGGGACACTAAAACCTTGGAACAAAGGAAAAGGCAGTTCAAAGCCAGTCTTTGTGGCCCTTTGGACCTCAAAACATAGAGACGGATCCACCAGGAGGATAACAGACCAACTATATTTAAAATTACTGTGTTCTGGTGCGCCTGGGTGGCTCAGTCGTTAAATGTCTGCCTCCGGCTCAGGTCATGATCCCAGGGTCCTGGGATCGAGCCCCGCATCATCAGGCTCCCTGCTCGGCGGGAAGCCTGCTTCTCCCTCTCCACTCCCCCTGCTGGTGTTCCCTCTCTCACTGTATCTCTATCAAATAAAAAAAAAAAAAAAAACTTAAAAAAAAGAGATGTTTAAAAAAATAAAATTACTGTGTTCTGAAATGTTCAATACCTCTTTATGTTTGATTCTTGCATATTTGCAAAGAGGCATATGCTGCTCTTCCCATATGAAAGGAAAAAGGATGGCTGAAGGGGGGCTCACTTAACTGTTACTATACAGAGTTTATCAAAAGATTATACTTTAAGATAACGGCACTCTTTTTAAATGGCTTTTATTGTACTTTAAAAGAGACATTTACTTTACTTAAGCTGAAATAATTTACATGACATTACATTTTAAACTTTTAAGTCCCATATATAAAATAGCTATTATTGCTACTGGTAGGAAGGAAGAGGGATGATGAGGGTAAATATTTAGGCTATAAGACCACTTTATAAAATATAATTGCTAAAGCACAAAAACTTAAGAACCCAGGTGGCCCAGACAACATTACCAAGAACAGGATAAAAAGAAGGAGACATCAAAGAAAAGGTAGAAAGAAAGAACCCAAGTGAGAAGTGTTCACAGAGGCCAAAACATGCAGCATGATGATGACAAAGACAGGCAATGACAAAGACCCACAAAAATGTAATAGAAAAAAACAACAACAAACAATTAGAGAATTCGTGACTTGACTTGTTTAAACTGTTTCTTTGTCCTGGATTTTAACCACTCACTCCACTGAAAAGCCTAGGACATTGTTATTTAACATTTCACAACTCAGAACCATTATGACATCCAGAATCAATTATACCCATGAGAGCTCAAAAAAATCAAACTGCTTTATAACAAAAGTAGAAAAATTAAGCTATCTCTGATGACTCACTCTGAAACAGTGAGCAGCAGGTTGCTGGTATAAATAGTTCTAAGAGCACAGCATCATTTAAAACTTAAGAGGCATACAGTGGTAGTAGACGTTGTGAAATGGATGATAAATTGCCCTATTTATAGATGCCTGTGTTAGAGATGAGATTGTTTACTGATTACCAGGTGCCCATTATCCATGGCTTCTCAAGGAACCTGCTCTGTCTTGATCTGTGATATTTAAGTTTCTTTCACTGGGCTCTGGCCATTGCACTGTAAAGTTAAGTGCCACCTGGGATAAGAAGTCTAAATTTACATACATATGATTGTGATGTCTGAATCACAATAATTAGGAATCTGTATGTTAACTATGAAGACACAAGATGATGATGAAAACCACACATTAGAAACATCAGCAGTCCATAAGCTCTGTGCTCGTTCAAATCATGACCCAGGACTGAGTGTTTATAAAAACCCCACTGGATGACATCGGGCTCCACCTTGACAAATAATTCTTATTGCCCAGGCATAATTTATAGCAACATCCATTGTCTTTTGTATTCTTCGTAGGAAGGTTGAAAATTACACAGATTTACTGTATCCATCAAAATACTACTTTTATAAATGGGAGGGCCTGTGCAAATGTGGTTTACTTTCTTTTCTAATGCACTGTCAAGGTCACTGAGGTTAACAAGGCTGTTTCTCCAGCCTGGGAAGAATCAACTATGGCAATTTAGTTAATTTTTTTAGGCATAACTACTAAGCTGTCATGGGTAGGCAATAAGTAATGTATCTTTCTCAATAGCAAGGTCCCCAACTAAAGATAGATTTTACTTTGGCCGAAGTAAATTTTACAACATGTAATTCTGCAGGTTTTCAGAGATTTAATTGGCACATTCATTACACACACAAAATATACTGTACTTTTTAAAAATAGAGAAGTATTCTTATTCATATCAAATCCTAGATGTTCTATGGTTTCACTTTGACCCTCCTGTGAAAAAGCAATGAAGGGGCACCTGGGTGGCTCAGTTGGTTAAGCGACTGACTTCGGCTCAGGTCATGATCCTGGAGTCCCTGGATCAAGTCCCGCATCGGGCTCCCTGCTCGGCAGGGAGTCTGCTTCTCCCTCTGACCCTCCCCCCTCTCATGTGCTCTCTCTCTCTCTCAAATAAATAAATAAAATCTTTAAAAAAAAAAGAAAAAGCAGTGAAATCCACGGTAAACTTCATACATGTGTGCGTGTGCTTTAAGGAATAAGGATAGATATAATTAAATTTGATAATTAAAAATAGTTAAAAATAATTTATACCTATTATATAAGGTAACAGAAAATTATTGGGAAAAAAACTCCAACAATCTGGGTCCTGGAGGAAAGGGGAATGGCAAGAGTGGATGAGAAAGTTACAAAATAAGGCAAAAGGCATATTTTGCATTGGCAGACGATAAATCTAAGAAAAACACGTATCTTTAAAAAGTCGCCACAAATTTTATGATTTTCTGAAATAACAAATGTATATATGCACATATACATGTAACTGGCAGGTTCTAGCTGTAGCATTGATGTGTATGACGAGAACAGAAAGCAGAATATATATTAGATACCTGCACTCTATATTGCAGAATAAAATAAGCAGTGTTTATGTATATATGAAAATAAAATAGAAGTCATGTGAATTTTTTCTATTTGATTTTTTAATTATAAAAAGAATCTCAAATCATGAAAAAGAAAAAAAGAAGAGACTCTTTCAAAATATTTAGGAGGGATCCTAAAACATGAGCATGGGTTCTTTGCTGTGAATTTTAGGGGATATCTCTACATAATTATTCTATTTTCATACCATTGACCACCCCATATATTTTTTTACACATTTACAAAAATAATTTTATGAACACTGACAATAGTTTTGTCTGAATTTTGGGAGGACTAAGAACTGTCTTCTCAGTATCTCATTCTTGATGAAAACCTTAAGAGCAGGAAGAAGTCAGTGAAAGTTAAAAGTTGAACTTGCTATCTGTAGCATCCCTTGACATTCCATCAAGGAAAGAAAAACAATGCAAAATGTTGATCATAAACCAAGTTTTGAATAGGAAGCAGAGGCTAAAGGTGTGCATATTAGTTTACTAGAGCTGCCATAACAAAGTACCACAAACTGGATGGCTTAAAACAACAGAAATCTCTTCTCTCACAGTTCCTATAGCTAGAAGTCTAAAATCAAGGTGTCAGCAGCATTGCTTTCTTCTGGAGGCTCCGCAGAATCTGTTCTATGCCTCTCTTCTAGTTCCCATGCCTCCAGCAATCCTTGGCATTCCTTGGTTTGCAAACCCATTACTTCAATTTCTACCTCTGTCTTCACATGAGTTTCCCTCTGTGTCTCTCTGTGCCTTCTTTTTTGTCTCTTATGTGTACCATCACCACTGGATTTAGGGCTTACCCTAAATCCATGTGAGCTCATTGCAAAGACCCTATTTCCAAATAAGGTCGTATTCACAGATAGTGTTTAGGATTTAGACATATCTTTTAGAGGCCACTATTCAACCCACAACAGTGTGCATGCGCTTTTATTTTTCCTGTTATTGCCAAGAAATTACAAGTCATACAAGTTCTTTCTCACTTTTAGATATTTTGAGATATATATACGTATATGTGTATACGTATATATATCACAAAATTTAAAATACATATATCACAAAACAGTATTTGATGCTTGTAGAGCATTTTCCATCAACATTATCACAATATTAAGTAAATATTATTGCACTATCATTAGAAAGCCTAACATGAATTATTTTCACTTTCATTTTGAGCTAGAATGAATTACATGTATAGAATCAGTCCTAAGTCTTAATCGCAAGGGGGGGAAATAAACAAAAAGGAAATGTCGTTAATGTTGCTGAATCTTCTCAGTGTTTACATTATTTTTGGAAAATGTGGAGGAAATTTCTTCTTTATAGTGGTTGGTAGCAGTTGTCATAAACCTGAATCTGAATCTATTACTATAATCCACTCTCTGTGAGTAAGTAAAAATGTTTTGGAAACTGCAAATATTTTTGTTGGTTCTCCAGCTCTGGCTTAGTAAATACTAGTGATCACTACTGTGAGTGAATCAACATTGCTCCCTGTGTTGCCCATGGAAATCCATATTCACTTAGCACTTGTACTGTGACAAACAGTCAGGCGGTTAAAATAGAGCTATTCTATAACTAATCAATAAGCATATCTTTTGATAGATGGGACAAAAGTTCAATAGGATTATGCCTGAAGTTGGTATAATATCAGGCAAACAATACTAGCATGATAGGAAAATTACTATTGGCAGAAATGGGGGAAAAACCAATTATACTGAAAAGAAAAACAGTTAAATTAAATGAAGTCACCTTCAAAAGCATGCTTCTCTAAAAATTAAAATACCTTAAAAAAATACTATTGACTATTTGCTTCTATGCACGGCTGTAATAGAATTTTTTTTTTTAAGTAAAATGTCAGGAAAAAGCCAAAAGGGTCAGGAAAAAGAAAACAAGTGTAGGATTATTTCTGCCTTTTAAATTAGAATATAAAATTGTTAGTGTATTTAGATTAGAAACTAAATATGACTATAAGAAAATGAATAGAAATATGCACTTACTGAAGTTACATTAGCTCTTGAGGCAATTAAACTCCCTGCTACACCAAGAAGTAAATTAAAAAAATACATTCAGATTAGTTAGTCCCTCAAGTAGGTCATTTAGTCAAATATTTATCTCACGATGGACTGAACTAAGCCAGCATGTATTGAATTCTCCCAATGGCAAGGAAAAGTGGAACTCTCAGTGTGATTCCAGAGAAGCTTCGGAAAAGAGAGATAATAAAGCCCTCTTCTGTATACGGGTGTAGTCATTACTTTAGGAATCTTAATAGATGACCTCTACTTCCACAAATGGTAAATCACATAGGACTACTGGTTATGAACGAGATTTCTAGTTTGACAAAGGAATTCACAATTGGATTAATTCAGATAGCAAGCACACTTCCTACACTTCGTATATTATTTTTCTTCTACATAGGTGTTCCAAAACACTTTTGTTTGGTAACATACTCTAATTTTAGAAGAGCGATTCCCTAAAGCTTTGATGAAGGCGCATGATCAATTAACTGGGATTTTTGCTCTTCTCGGCAAATAAAAACAAAACAAACATGATTAACTGGAAAAAAAATTGCAAGACTTGCAGAGGATGTCCTTGGGTTAGTACAGATTCTGCCCAAACAGTGACGCTTTTGGAAAGTACCAAGACTTTAATCTTGAGAAATGTTGAGGAAGAAGGCCATTCCTGTACACTGTTTCTTTTAGGTAACATCTTTCTCTCTCTGCCTGATGAATGTGTATTTGTCCCGTAGGCCTCAGGTCAGTTGTCACTCTGCAAGAATGTCAACTCACTGATAGGTAAAATTGCCCTTTTCTTAGAAATCTCCCTTCTGGCTTCTCAATACAGTTAAAATCTTAAAGTGTTTGTATGACATCTGATTAGTCTCAGTCTATCCCACTGGACTATAAGCTCCAGGAAAGCAGAAACTGTCCTTTTGTTCATCACTGGATCTCTGGTGTCTTTTAGTATGATGCCTGAGATGCAGCAGAGGTTCAAGATATATTTAGCACATGAATCAAGTAGTGTACAAGTCTGAAATAATATTGATTGGATTAAGGAGATATATTACTATGGAAGAAATGTGCAATACTACTTTATTTTAGAAATGAAGCTGAAAGATAAAAACCAAGTCAACTATTAACCAGATATCCCATTATCCAAAGGTGGACCGAGGAACATAGCCCTGTAATACTGCATTGGTCACAATGAGGGAGGAGGGCTGCAGCATATTAAATTTGTATTAGCTTTGAAGAACTACAGAGGGATAAATTGATAAGATGTTAACAGTAGTGATGATTTTGATGGTAATTGTGAATTATTCCAGAGGTTCCCATACCACTTTCTGCTTTAAATATTTTCATGAGCAACTTTTAAATCTCTGTGCTAGGGTTACACAGGCAACAATTCATAACCAGGTGACTGGCCGTTAACTACTGAAATATACAATTCCTAGGGCAGAAAGATGATGGAAGGGAAGTGGCTACCCGTTAAGTTTTATTTTCCAAGTATATGATAAAAGTGAAAAACATGTGTGCTCAAATTTTACATTGGGGAAAACTAGCTAAAATACTTTTTTTAAAATCAGCATTACAAACATTCAAGTAGGTAATTCACTATATTTTTCCCCTCACCTCAGTGGGTCTGTTATGAAGAATGTTCAGGGTAGAATTTGCATGAAGTTCTCTATTAACCAGTGCCCCAACTGTGGACAGTAAAAAAATAAGGCAAACAATGACAGTACATGATGCTGTGTTACCTCACATGCAAGTAAAAACGTAAATGACTAAAAGTACAGGTCAATCAGTTTTGAGCTACTTAACATAGTCTACTGAGAATAGGACTACCTTTTACAGCATCCTCCCTAAACTCTTAGAAAGTAAAAATGAAATAATTTCTGATACTCTGATAAAAAAAAGTTTCTAGGCCAGGTGTTAGTTAGGAGTTAAAGAGGATATAGAACTTGACTTGTAAAAGCAGGTTTGGTTTAATGTAGAAAAATAATGCTTTGAGTTAAATTTTTAAATACGTATGAGAAAATCATAAAAACTATTCTGAAACTAAGATATAAACTGCCTATTTTGCAAGGTAAAATAGTGTAGAAATAGTGGGATTTTTTAAGGAGAAATAAGTTTTAAGAATTGTACAGGTTCCTGGGGACATATTTATAAGAATAAATTCCAGACATATTTTTACACTATCCACTGTTTTCAGGTATTCATATCTATAGATAGATCTCTATCTTAAAACAGATAAAATTCTTTGCATTCATAGTGAAAAGGATTAATAATAAATTTAAAAATATGAACATTGGTAGAGGGAATAAAACAACTTTCAGAAGACACCATAAATGTTAAGCTTCAAGGACCACAACTCATGTCTGGATGATACCCAGCTATTCAAAATTGTGATTTCTCAATTCTTCACCTTCGCTCTCCTTATGTTACATTCTCTCCCTAAACAATCTAATCTATCACTCATTCCTTCCATTTCTACCCACCTCCTAGTGTCACCAAGATAGGTGCTCCTAACTCTGGGGGTAAGGAAAGATTTCTTAAAGAATACCTAAGGATATGGGTACTTTTACAGCAATCAAGTTCCACATTCTAAACTTTCATACGGATACTTCTCTTTTCATAAAAACCTTTCTCCCACTTTCCTTCATTTTCCAGGAGAAAGGTATATTTCTCTTTCACTCAACTTGCATCTTCCGAGGGTACATTGTACTGCAATATCAAATAAAAATTCTAAATATTGGTGTTGATATCTAGAAAATGAGTTTTCAATTTTTTAAATTCTTAGCTTCCATCAAAATTGAAGAAGGGTCTAATCAAGTTGTCAGGTGATAATTTAAAAATTTTGGTGATAGATTACTATGTAATTTTTGGCACAACACTTGGGAAGACAAAAGAACTGTGTCACACTGCTGTAACAAAACACCTCCCATTCCTATCTATTTATTTTTATGTATAAAGTTTCTCAGTACTTTAACATAAAAATCAAATAGAATTGATGGTGAAACTTTTCTCATTCTAGCATTGAGTAATATTTGTCTGTGAATATATAAACTGGTTCGGGAAAAAGACCAATCTCAATTTTAACATTCATATTTAACAATTTTTATGTTTGGAAATTACAGAGTTTGCCATGTATTTATGTTGGTCAATTATATACAAGCAATCATTGTAATAAAAACTCAATTTTGAAAAAAAATTAACATAGGATTTTATGACATGAAAAAATTATGTGTGTATATGTCTGTATGTGTTGTATGTATATATTTCCTATTGCAGAGAAGTATGATAGGGTGGTCCAGAAAGGATTATCTAGCAAAGATATATTAGAATATAATTTGGGGGAGAAGAAAAGAATAATATAAAATTTGTGGCTGTTAAGTAAAAACATAAATCATATTTTTAAATGGCTAACGGGGGGTATTAAAGTAGCTAGGGTGTTTCAATTCCATTGAATACATTCAGGGGTTTGAAAGAATTTTGTTTAAAAAAGTGTCTGTTTATAATATGCTGAAAGGTGAATCCTTGCAATTATTTACATGTATGATGGAGAGTTTAGGATAGAGACTGAAAAATGTTGTCTTTGGCAATTAGTATATATAAATGTTTGAGCTCTATTGGATTATTCCAGTGGACTGTCATTAATGTCTTCCTTTTTTACCCTTTATATGCAAGCAATCATTAACTCCTCTCACTCTTCATTCTTCAGTCATGCTCAAATATGTCCTTTTCATTTCCACCACTAGCTCTCAGGGCTGGAAGTTTTCCCTGGTCTCTGATCTGGTCAAATTCCCATGACATTCTCTCAGAACACCACAGACTTCTTGGTTGCACTTTTCTGAGTTTCATGTTTAGGTGTGTGTGTATATGAACAATTTCTGTTTCCCTCCTACACTCTCCCTGCCTCCACCACAAATCTTTAGGGTGTGTCAGGGCATGAACCACATATTCTCGATGACAGGGAAGTAACAGGGGCAGGCATCAGTTGAATGAAGGGACTTTGCCTTCCAAGTGTCCAGCACGGTGTCGACACATCGTAGCTGCTCGATACACACTTACTGAATAGGTGAATAAATGAAAATGCATCCTTTAAATTGTATAATAATCAAATAACTGTATAATAATAATCAAAAGAGAACCAACAGTGGACATATCAGGAGGAAATTGAATGATTTATGTTCATGGACAGGGAGTATGAAATTTTGGACTGTTATATCTAATATAAGCCCTGGAGATTTGGGGTCAATGGCCTTGCTTTAGAAACAGGGTTGAGACTTGGAGTAAACATGGACTCATCAAAAGCCACAGCTGTCTAATGACAACCTAGCTGTCTAATGACATCACCATTACAATTAGGAGCAAACCTAATTCCTCACCCCAGCCCACGGAGTTTTGGGCAGCCCTGTCCTTTCCATTATTCCGTATAGACTCCCTGCTGGCTTCACTCATCTGCAAAATGTATATGCTGGTAACTGAGCAGAAAAATGGCAGGTCTGGCTGGTATAACTTTAGCCTATGAAAATTTATAGTATTTATAAATGATGATCATAGTGAAAGATATATTTATTTATTGAGCAGTTAGTACATTTCAACTGCTTTCTGTGCATGATCTCATCATTTTTATTTCATTTTTATAGAAGACAAATCCAAAACTCACAAAAGTTATATAACTTGCCAAGACTATATGACAACTGGCAGTGGATCTGGGATTCCTTTCCCAGACTGCCTGCCCTTCTAACCTCACCGCATGTGATGCTGTGGTGGTATGTCAAATTACCATATATCAGTAATATGTGTTTGTTCAAAAATGATTTTAAAAAGACAAAAGAATAAAAAGGACACCCACCAGAACTTAAATACTCTCTGCAATGAGTATAAGCAATAGTCGAATGCAGGTTGTGCTCATGACATAAGCCCGTGGTTCCCGCATCTGGTCAACATGTAAGAATCGTTGAGATATATTCAACGTTGAGATATATTCTTCTTAGTAGAATATAAATAGCAGTGTACAGAACCAGGGAAATAGGACCATAATAACTTGGGAACATGGACAATAAGTTAGGATCCATGTTTTTAGGAGAAGAAAACATGAGGTTTCTGAACCAGATATACAGACTATAGCAAAAAGAGCCTTTTGTCTGTCCTCCTTTGTGTTTTCACATAAGAAAAGCGAATATTGATGGGCAGAAAGAGACACAAAGGAAGGGAGCCAAACTGGGGCTCTTTACCTATGAGATACAATGAGATATGGCAGATGGAGGGACATGAGCAGCAGATGAAGGGGAGGGAGGAAAAAGAAACATTTTCCTAGAGGCCAAGCCAAGCAGTATTTCTTAAAGCAGGAAGAAAAGGGCAAACATCCCCATGCTCCTATCTGAGAATCCCTATGGTAATATTTTGTTTTATATTTTATATTACAGGTCACATGCTTATAACTCCCAAACTTACAGAGAAGATCAGATAATGAGGGCATTCTATACATGTTCTGTACTGCTCTATTCTATACTTATTCCTACTTTCCCCATTTAAAACTCACACCACCCACCTGTATGGTAAAAACAAGTAGAAGGCAACTCCAAAGATGATTCATCTTTTATGATTTCCTATAAAAGCCAAATAATAAATAGGCATTCTTTTGTATAATTCTTATGTCTTGTTTGGTTAGTAATATTACTGCCATTTTTCAGATGATGAAACCAAGTGTTTTGCCTCAGGTCACTTAATGGCACAGCTACATTTTGATCACTGGTGTCTTTGACTTTGAAGACAGTAGCTTTTCCCTACACCAGTGGTTCCCAAAGACTGGTCCCCAGACCAGCAGCATCAGCATCACACGGGAACTTGTCATGAATACAAGTTCTTGGGCCCCATTCAACCTACTGAATCAGAACACTGGGGGTGGGGTCCAGCAAACCCTTTCACAGGTCCTCTCAACGATTCTTACATGTTGACCAGATGCGGGAACCACGGGCTTATGTCATGAGCACAACCTGCATTCGACTATTGCTTATACTCATTGCAGAGAGTATTTAAGTTCTGGTGGGTGTCCTTTTTATTCTTTTGTCTTTTTAAAATCATTTTTGAACAAACACATATTACTGATATATGGTAATTTGACATACCACCACAGCATCACATGCGGTGAGGTTAGAAGGGCAGGCAGTCTGGGAAAGGAATCCCAGATCCACTGCCAGTTGTCATATAGTCTTGGCAAGTTATATAACTTTTGTGAGTTTTGGATTTGTCTTCTATAAAAATGAAATAAAAATGATGAGATCATGCACAGAAAGCAGTTGAAATGTACTAACTGCTCAATAAATAAATATATCTTTCACTATGATCATCATTAAAGACAATAATACCAGTAACATTATAATGAAGTGCATGAGTGGTCAAGTTTATGTATCACGTATGTCGCAAAGCTCCAGAGATGCTCTTCTGCTTATAATTTTTAGTATGGAAGGGCCCTAATTTTTCCGTTTTCAAAATGATTTCCAATACATTTCGATTCAATATACATTTTTGATACCCCACAATGTAGAAGGTACTCCACTGTTTCAGGATATTTTTTAAGTAGAGTGATGATACCAGTTATCAATTCATCTATTAGGGAATGGATATCAGTATCTATTGAATACTTTTTAAAAATTAAATACTTTAAATTTTTATTCTGTTTTGGCTTAAAACTTCAAATTGTATCTTTTAACATTATTTGAAAAATAATACATTATCACAAAATTAAGAGGCTGTGTTATTATGGACACACATTTAATTTTAGATTAAATTGCTTATAAAAAAAAACCATATTACCATATTGTGATGTCTGTATAGTTAATTGTAGAATCTCAATAGTGTTTTAATACAGAAATTTTCAAGTAATAATTCACCTACAGTAATAATATAATCCCTATATTTTACTCAGTGAAGCTTATGCCAATTATTTCTTGTTTATTTGTCTTAATCAGTGAAAGAAACCAATTTCTGTCCCTTTTATTATGTTTTTAATGCATGCAAAAGGCTATCATCTTCTCTATGTCTTTTTTTTAGAGTGAAATTTTCAGGTCTCATAACCTCTCACAGCTCGTGTTTTCGAGATCTTTTTATTATTTGTATTGTTCTCTACTGAATGCTTGGCAATTTGTCTTTTTTCTGAGATGTGGTATTCTGCTGAACTCAGTCCCCAAATCACAGCCTAACAAGACCTGAATGTAGCTCATCCGTTTTGATGTATGACATCACCATTACAATTCAACACACTGCAGCATTTGAATATATTAACAGGGATCAGAATGTGGACTCATTCAATTTATGATTCACTGTAATTCTTGAATTGTTCTCTCTCTGCTACTACCATCTCTAGCTTTGCAATGCACTTTTTTGTTCCATTACTTTTTCCAACACCAACTTTCACATCCATTCTATCTTCCTAAATCCAACCTCGCTGATTGGGCCTATCTCCCCAGCATATCAAGATTGGGCTGTAAAGTAGCACAGCACCCCAGATTCACAATCCCTGCTAACTTCCGTGACTCACTGTCCTTTAAATTTATTGGCATATATATGCTGCATCTCCCAAAATGTTTTATAAGTATCCTATTGCATTACCCCGGGAGGCTTTTCTTAAAGATGATTTTTAAGGTGTGAAAGAGTTAAACAAACAAACAAACGCAACTGACTGGTGTGTTTCTTCAGGCACATTTAAAAAGCAACCTTACCGTCCCCTTCATTGACTCAATTTAAGAAAGTTAAACTCAGCATCAACTACAGGATCACACTATTTTATTATTAAGCTGTCACTGAAAAAAATACAGGTTAAATCCCTGATCCTCACACACAGGTAGCTCAGAGAGTACCCTGTACCCTCACCACAGGAGGTCACTTGTCTATGCAGGGACGTGTCATATGGCTGGCTGAGCAAATCTTAGTAAACACAAAGTTAGTTCCACTCAACATGTTTACTTCTCTAGTTACAGAAGAAAGCAAAGGAAGAGAATATACAAATGATGAAGGAAAGAATGAAAGAACCTTCAAGTATTAGACCCAAATTTAGTTATTTTGCCATAAATAAGTGACAGAGTTATCAAAACTGAAATGAACTGATATCTCATACATAAACTTTCATGTATAAGGGAATTTTGGAAGTGATGGATTGTTCAAATTTACAAATCGAAATTTACTACACTCGTTAAACGAAACATTAATCCAAGTGCCTTCCTTCTGCTTGGAATCCCCATCCGCTCCCCAACCCCCTTAGGTACTCATTCACCTGCCCCTGCCTCCCACCTGTCCTTTGTATCCAACAGGATCCTGCTCATCCTCATGGGGGTGAATGTGATTCCTCCAAAGCAGTGGTCCCTCCCTTCTTGTTCACACTGTCATGTGCTTAGCTCTTGCTTCAAAGAACAACTATTTGTTTATAGAGATGTACTCTCTACTGATTTTGAGCTCTCCCTCTTCTCTTTGCTTTCTGGCCACCAGTTGGTATTGAGAATTGCTCAGTGAAATTTTGTTAAATAAATGAATTATTTAAAAAATAGCATTTTCCCAATAGCTGTACTTTTATGGGTTAAAAAGCAGCTGTCAGGTCTGAGAAAATGCATGTGTCTGTAGCAAAATGAAACAAACAAACAAAGACTAATCAAATAAAAAACAAAATGGCAGAGACCATGATCTTTAAATAGTATATTTTACCTTTTTTTCTCATATGTATTTATGATTATGTATCCTAATACAATTTTGGATGTATTGATTTTGGATACATTTTTATGTGTTCATCACCTAAGTACATGTGGTAGAATTGAAGAAGGTTGTAGGAATAAAGGAAAAGTTTTTGTTATAACATTTCCCAAGCTTAATTTAATAGTTTCCAGAAGACTTAGCAAAAAGGATAATCATTAGTAAAAGTTAATAAAGGAGAATGCTGTAGTTCTAGGGAAGACTGGTGACAGATTTAATCACTGTCTTTGAGTACATGATGGATCAACTGAGAGACGATAGTGGTAAAATATTTTCCTTCTTAGCTCAGGATAAGACCAGAAACAGTTAACTTAAAGAGTAAACAAGACAATGGTAAAGAAGGTGACAAATGACTTAGTAATGCAGTGAAAGATTTCTCTCACAGATTTGTAAAGCAGGATAGCTGTGCTTTGCTCTGGAGTTGGTTAGATACTACATTTAAACCTAAGTAACTTTTGACAAGACAAAAATCAATTTGTTCCTTAAGTAGGTTACACTCTGGTGGTTCTCTACATTCACCTAGAACAAGTCCCTTTCTCTGTTCTCAGGGAGTCATCCCAGCCACTGAGCTCGGGACAAGCCCATGGTGGCATGCAAAAGAGCATCATCTGAGTAAACTGTCCTCCAGCTCCTCACCTTTCTGATCAGACGCTCCTTAACACAGGGGCCAAAGACTGGGGAGGAGTGATTATAAATTGCCCAAAGTGTAATAAGAAATGGAACATAAAGGTCCTTGGAAATATAAAGATACTAAAAAGGTTTAAAAAACTAGGTGAAAAGATCATGATCTTCAATTTTTTTATGTTTAATATTCTTTTCATTAACATTAATAAGTGACATTTAGTATATTTTTATCAAAAGTAATTCTATTAAATGATTTTAACATCACATTATGTATTAAAATCCTGTGTTGTGAAATTCCAAGATAAGATACAAGTTTAAGGTCTCTGTGAAGGGTCACTAAAAGAGTAGATTTTTTCTATAACCTTTATGGGTTTTGGTTTTTAATATTAACATATGTTACACTACTTTACTTATGCCATATGCTTGCCGTTGTTTTATGAATACCACAACCTTTATAAAGAACCTTAGGCCTACATAAAATTATTTTATTCTCGCGGAATAGCAAAGCCATCCAAATTCAAAATAAGCTGACACCTTATGAAGAATAAGGGCCTAGGTTAAGATAGTTTAAAACTCCACAGCACGCTCCAGAGGTTAAGTGTATTGTGGCTTTTCTGCTGTTGCCTCATAAGCGATGAACCCGAAACACAGTTTTGCAGTGTTTTTTTCTTGTCTTGTTTTCCTCCAATTGATAAATGCAATGCATCCACTGAGAATCTGAAAGCAGTATGAAATCATATCAGAAATACAGGATTTGGTTCCATTTACCTGTTCCTGTTGCTGGAAATCCAATCTGAAATAAGTGTCGATGCTTGTTGGTGACAGTGCTTGTTGCCAAAACTGCACGCCAGCATTATGACTTCTCTCCGGAGTTCTCTAGGTACCATCCAAGGGAAAAACAGTGAAAAAGCAGTGTTAATATCTGGGGAGGAGGGGTCATTCATTACATAAGCAGTAGATAAATAATCAGCACAAAAATGATTTCCCGATACAGAAATCCTATTTTGCTGAGGAAGAGATGGTTAGGCAGAGGAGAAGCTCAGCATACTACAAGTCTTCTCTGGAAACAGTAATACAGTTGGGGGGGTCAGGGGGCTGGGTTCAAATCTCCCCTTTACCAATAACGGCAGATCTTACACTGAAACGTGGCAAGGATATGCTTTTGTTCTCAGTACCAGGTAGTGGAATCTGTTCTACCCATCAGCAGGCCTCCCAGCAAAGGGAAATGAAAGATGCAGAATGAAAGAAAGATCATCTCATGCTGCCAAAGTCTCAATGGTACTACTCGTATGTTATTGTACAGCTCTGGGGGAAAAGAAGCGAATAAGAAAATAAAACAGTACTCATGTTGGTAGGAGGCTTGAACAAGAGATCCATTAAAATTGTTTTTTGGCCATCCAATCTTGATGTACGTAGCTGCAACTTGCTTTAAAATATATTCCTAAATGGGGGTTAGAAGAAATAAAGATGTTAGTTTCAAACCTCTCCACGCTGATCATTACAATTACATAATACGATTAAAATATTTTTGAAATGCACCTACTTTAAAATATCAGTAAAATTATGGGCATGGTAAATCCTCTAATTTTATCCAGCTCAGTGTTTCAAATATAGAAAATAAGGATAAAATAAAATTGCAATGGGGGAAGTCTACTCTTTACTTCCTATTGAATGATTAAGTAATTTGCACTATTCACTATTTTAGATGACAATTTTTGTAGCAAAACAAGGACACTGAAGAATAGTGAAAATGACAGCCATGCACACAAATATACAAATGTATGTAGATATAGCTTATGGAAAATAAGCACCTAACATTCATGCATTTCACATCAATAGAGCACATTTAAAGCAAAACTGTTATGTAAGCCCAGCCACTAGCCTAACATTGTTGAATCTGACACACACAGAACACTCTTCAGTAAAAAATATGGCATTTCAAAGTCAACAATCCATTGAGCTAATGATATATTTAAATATTAGCAGCAATGTAAAATATGCTTTCCTCACTTTAACATGGTCCTTGAATTTTGTCAAAGGAATGAAAGCACTGAAATTACAGTAAAAGCAATTCTTAACTTTTACTGAAATTGAGGTGTCTGACACAAAATACTGTTCCAAAGTACAAATATATATAAAAATGTATTTTACTTTTACAGAAGTTTAACATTGCAGTGTCTCTGTTAAGGAGAAAAGAGAAGTGGGATAAGTCTTTCTCTAGCAGAGAAAAGTTACACCTGAACTGTAATGATCCATTTTTTTGCATGTCTGTTGTCAGGGATTAGACCAAGCTAATGACAATGAACAGTCAAGCCAGGATTATTCCAATTAAAAAAAATATCAAAACAGAGGTGTTTGCATGCAGACTTGGAATAAGGAAACAAGAAGCAACTCCGATGGCCATCAGACAATGTAGAGGGGGCTAAGAAACAGATTTCATGCCATTGCAATCCAGTCTCGAGTAATTAGTGGAGGTTAATTAGCAGAGCCAGTGTGCCATAAGACATAGGATGATTTTATAAAACACAGGGCAGACTCCTAAGATAACTGAAGGGAACCAAACAGGGCTCAAAGGTGGGACAGAAGGCACAGAGACCCAGCCTCACTGGCGATAGGAAATTTAGGAATCAAAAGCTCCTTAGCCATACTTAATCCTAATCTTATTCAAAATGGTTATTAAATTAGATTAGGTGGTGTCCACTGTGCAGCGCTGGCTTACCAGACTTCAGCTTAGGAAATCTGGTCAGGTAACATTTTGGAATGTTTGTCATATGTCTTTGCCTTCTATGTCTTTGTGTCTATTTGGATTATCTATTGTTTGCTCTCCTGTATCCCCTTGGACCCAATTATGAATGGGCTCTCACCTCAATGTTGATCTTATCCTTGTTAATTAAGGAAGTGAATTGAATTCACTATGCCCTTTTGGATAAAAATAATGACTAAGAATCTTTACTGAAACTGTCTATATTCTGTTAAGATCTTTGGGATCCCTCTACCCGGGTTAAGTCCTTTGTGAACACAGAGCCCTTTAACACTTGGAAAGTAAGTTTGAACTTTAAGGATTTGCCATGTATATTTGTTCTTAAATTCTGAGGCATTTAAGCTTAATTGACACTTTTAGGCCAGAATAAAAAGTAGCTCGTATTACATTTCTTCTTCAAGTAATTGTCATCAGTGTTGCACAGAAAATCAGGACAAAAAGGATAATACAAATTAGAAGAAGAAACACAAACAACCCAGGATCAGTTGCATAAAGTGGATAATGAGAAAACAGTTCATCAACTGAAAATAAGAAAGAAGAAAATATGTCTTTTTACATTGAAGACATTGTATTTCTCCATGCGATCCAGTAATTTATCAAGGGGATAAAGAGCTCGGCTGGCAGCATGCCAAGGAAGAAAATCCTTCTCCTCAGACAGGTATCTGATAATCTCCAGGGGAATATGCTGAGGCAAATAGCCGGCTCTGCACAGTCAAAAAAGTTAATGTTAATTATATGCAGAAAATATACATGATGATGCAAAAATGAACATTTTACTTATGCAAATAAAAGGCAGAAAGCAAGATTCATCATAGTATAAAGAAGCCATACTCAGTGCTATAAAAATAAAATTACTCACTTTTTAAATATAGTCCTACTTAAGATGCCATGTGCCTTAATATATACAGAGTTAGAGAGTTAAAAATTTACATACACAAAAATATCAGAATGCATATTTTTTAAAAGGAAAGAATTCCCGAATTTGAATAAAATCAACTCTAAGTATTTTCCTTCACAGAAACTCTTCCGAAGTCACATGTAATTGAAAATAACTGATTACTAAAAGTTTCAGTTTCTCAATGCATTCTCTTTGCTCTTTGTGTAGTTCTGTGTAATAATATTTAATGCAGATTGTTTTCAAAAGAACAATCAAACTCAAGAGGCAACTTACAGGTTTTGACTGTATCTATGTCATATTACAATTTGAACATTTTTCAAAAGAAATGGTTTCCATAACATCTATGAAAATCTCAGTTAGATTTTAATAGACTCCAAATTCCCAAAAAGTTGAAAGAACAGGCTCTTCCCATTCATTATTTTTCTTTCAAAATAGATGCTGTGTCACCTTGGGGACCAAAGTCAGATTCTTTGGAGAATATGAAACTGTAGCTTTTTAAAATGATCTGAACACATGTTGCCCATATTTAAAGAGGGTATATCCAAAAACGGATCCAAAAAGTAGTGTCTATCTCTACTCTCCAGGAGACTGCATATAAAATCCTTGCAAATCAAAGCAATATAAATGACAATCCACAGTACATTAAAAGATGGTCTGTCTCAGCCTCGATGTCCCTGATGCATACACATCGTGACACTATATGTTTTGCTGGATTTTTTTTTTTTACATGAATAATCAACTGCATGCAGACTTCTAATGCGGGGACCAGCTAAATATGAAAGCAACCAAAGCCTGCTTATCTCCTTTATCTACCTTTCACACTGTTGTTCTTTTGTAACATCACAAAATTAGATGGGCCTTTTAATTTGTGCTTGGTGGACAGGCAGGGAGCAAACAAAGCCTTGTCTCATTTTCACCTAAAATAAGTTTGCCAGATTATCTAATTCTTACTCACTGTGACAAGCAAAAATTACTCTACGGTAAACTTGCAGCCATGTTTAGATGTTCATAAGAAAAACCAATTCTGAAGATTATGTTTGAGTTTTCTTTAAATTAAAAAAAAAAAAAGATGTGTGTCACTCTACCGATTTTGGTTCACTCATGGTGTAAGATCAACTATCGGTCACAGTTAATGCCTGCTATAAATACGAATGGCGAGAATCACCCCAAATTTCCACATAATTTCAAAATTTCCTAAAGCTTGTATGATTTAGACTACATCTAGACTTGTGCCACTTTTCCTGTACCATTGCCATTTTAAACATCCTTGCAGAAAAAGTATGATATTAGAATATGGCAATGACAATTAAATAAGGAATTTTATCTTTGTGGCTAGGGTAGCATAGCATCTCAATAACACAGTTACAATTACTTTTAAGAGTTTGCTACCCACTGGGGTGCTTGGGTGGCTCAGTGGTTAAGTGTCTACCTTTGGCTCAGGTTGTGATCCTGGCTCCCCCCATCCCCAATCGGGCTCCCAGCTCAGCGGGAAGTCCGCTTGTCCCTCTCCTTCTGACCCCCCACCTCACACATGCACTCTCTCTCTCTAACAAATAAATATTTTAAAAAATATTATATTGCCTTTTTAGTGGGTAGCAAACTTTTTTTTTTAAAGATTTTATTTATTTGAGTGAGAGAGAGAGCATGCAGGGCACAAGGGGAGAGCAGAGGGAGACAGAGAAGCAGACTCCCCACTGAGCAGGGAGCCCCAGCAGGACCTCAATCCCAGGACCCTGAGATCATGACCTGAGCCTAAGGCAGACACTTAACTGACTGAGCCACACAGGCACAGGGCAATATAATTTTTTAATAAAAATAATGATTTGGCTTTCCCTCCTAAAAGAAACATACCTTTCAATATTTCAGATTTTGTCATTTGTTTCCCCTGAACTTTTAATTCTAAATACTAATTGGAATGGTGATCATAAATTTCTCCTCTACATGCCATGGATTATATAATTTTAGAGTTATAGAAGATTTATCTAGAAGCCATTATTCTTTTGTTGAAGAAATAAGAAAAATGATGCAGTAAAAAAAACAACAAAAAAAACCTTGAGTGAGTAGCTAACTTATTATGGGTCTTCAAGTAAGTTTGGAAAATCTAGAAAGGTATGGGATCTATTTTATTGCAGATTTAAACATACTAGCCTTACGTCAGTTACAATGTATTGTGCTTTGCTTCTTTCCTGTAAATAGATGGACATTATTCAATGATTTATGCTTTGTAGGAAATGTGACGACAGAAGATGACTAATCATGTTATGGAAGAGACTTGGATTTGAGAAAGAGTTGGGATCTACTAATACTTCCCATAGAATTAAACAAATTCATCTTGCCAAGCCTCACATTCCTTATCTATGAAATAAGAGGGTTGAAAAAGAAGACCTCTTTCTTAGCCCCCAAAACTTTTTATCCTAACCTACTTGTCTACAATTTCAACTGCGACAAATATTACAATAATATGGTCATACTTTATTTGTTTAAAAATTTGAAAAAATACTTTGTAATCTTTTTATTCCCCGTTCTTCAGTTGTTTAATATGTGTAAGTCTCAGAGGCAGGGTTTGGATATAGGTTTTAGAAGATATCTGACAGAGTGTAAAGAAAATAAAAGCAGGGATGCCTGGGTGGCTCAGTCGTTAAGCATCTGCCTTTGGCTCAGGTCATGATCCCAGGGTCCTGGGATAGAGTCCCACATCGGGCTCCCTGCTTCTCCCCCTGCCTGCAGCTCCCCCTGCTTGTGCTCTCTCTCTTTCTGTCAAATAAATAAATAAAATCGTTAAAAAAGAAAGAAAAGAAAAAAAAGAAAAGTAAGCGGACAGAAGTTCCAAATAATGACAAGCCAAGGAAAGTATTCATTAAATAGGGAAAGAGAGCAAGTTCTGTTTTGAGTACTTATGGTAAAAATTGCTAACTGCTCACCAGAAATCCATGCTTTCCTCTACTTCCTAGGAGAGATTATAATTCCCACTTTTTTGGTCGTTAGGTGTGGTCATGTGACTAGCCAATAATGCATGAATGCTCATTACTGCCAGGGTTAGCCCATAGACCTCTCCCATTAGCTCCCCAATATTCTTTTTCCCTGAAGTGAATCTTTCAGGGGACCTTGGAACTCTGTACTGAATATGTCAGAAACCCACCTGGGTCTCTGGATGACTGCACGCCCATGTACTAGTTCTCACACCAGTTCTATTACGTAAGCAGGAAAAACACTTCTATCGTGTTTGATCCAAATACATGCTTGGGTCTATTTTTTAAAGCAGTTAACCTTCTCTAATGCAGCCCTCAAATAGAATAAGAAACAGATTACATTCAAATTGCTCTCATTTGTGTTGTTACAAACATATGTAAGTAATTACCTACTACATAATTCAATACACTCACATTTAGCCTACTAGATCAAAATATGTAGCTACACTCAATTGGACAAGATGATCAGCTTCATTACAAAATTAAGACTTGTAAGAGATAATGTTGGTGAATAAGTTACCTATTTTAGATATGTGTTTGTGTAATTGGCTGGTAATGATATCTGTGATTACTACTACTGATAATGCAATCAATATGGGGGAAGTGTGTGGAATCCAATAATGGAACACTACATTAGCTCCAAGTAATCAGCCCAGTAGGGAGCACATTTAGGGTCCCGATGCCCAAATGCAGTTGCCCTAGATTTACATCATCACAGAGAAATGTTGCTAACGAAATAGGGGGAAAAATAGCAAATTTAAATAATATTTCATGTACAGCTAAGTGTGTTTTATTAATATTTTAGAAAGAGGTTGTAGATGATATCTATCTTCTGTACTAATGGGGTATAGGTTGGCATAAGCAATAATTTAGGGGGGACACCTGGGAGACTCAGTGAGTTAAGCGTCCGACTCGTAATTTCAGTTCAGGTCAGCGGGGAGTCTGCTTGAGATTCTCTCTCCCCCTCTGTCTCTGCCCCTCCCCCCACTTGCACACACTCTCTCTCTCTCTCTCTAAAATAAATAAATAAATAAATAAATAAATCTTTTTTAAAAAAAAGAAATAATTTAGGAATCAAAGAAAAGATAATGGGGAAATGAAACAAATGAGGAAAGTTAAAGAAATAGATAAAAGATTGCCCACTGGCACCACTCCCCCTCCCTAAACACACACATACCCTCGTCTCCTTCAATTTACTGGAGCTTGCAATGAAATATATCTTCAGGCATACAAGAGAGTATTTTTTATAAGAAGATTAAAACCACACAATATTAGCTGATATTGAAATGCACTGATCTTAGCTGGCTTTGTTCTCACCTAAGATCCAAAACTACTATTTAAAAACTGCTCTGAATTCTGTGAATGTTAACTCTCGAATCTACTGAGATGGGTGGCTTGCACACAAATAACCTATTTTATGTGAATTTCCTTGAAAAGCATTTGGCTTCTGGGTGCTTGAAACTCGGAAAAAAATAAAAAGCACAATCAGACTCTTCAGAGCATCATACTCCAGGTTTCACTAATGGAATATTCATTTAAAACCAATAAATCACCTACTACATATTTCACAATATGTCCAGGAGACATTATATCTCTCCTTTAGGGTACAGATTTTTAAAGCAATTGCTAACATGCTTAATTTAAAAGTTTACTATTTTATCTATTATCTTTTGTTATTCATTGTTAAAGACTTTTATGTGTTCTTTGTGGGAAGATCCTATGGTGGAGACTGGAAACTCCAGTAGTCCTCAGAGTACCATAGACTAAAAAGGGAAATACACAGGGAAGGTATCTCTGTCAACAGTCTATTTGGTCAGGTCATAGAAAAACTAAAGCTATGATTCAGGCATTGGAGAAATGTTGTCTGCAGAGATGGAAACAAAATTACTTATTTGTAGCCCCGTGAAATTAGAACCACAAAAATTTGCACAATAAAGAGTTCTCATAGCCCCTCCTTCTCCTGTTCCTTCTCTTCCAGGAAGCCTTCTTCCAAACTGACTTAGGCACTTCTTTTCTGGGCTCACAGAACACCCTGATAACAGTAATCTTTGTAATAATTATCATGATATTAATCATAATTTTATATAATATGATCTTTTTCACTCACTGGACTTAACTCTTTAAGGAAATGAAGCATGCTTTGCCTATCTTTGTATCCCCATAGCCTAATGCAGAATCTAGTATAAAATAGGTACTCAATAAATATATTTTTACACTAAATTAAGTTATGGCAATAATGTCATTGTTCTTAAAAATAGGAGCACTTTACAAGCATATTAAAACTTTAATATAGGGGGGCGCCTGGGTGGCTCAGTCGTTAAGCGTCTGCCTTCGGCTCAGGTCATGATCCCAGGGTCCTGGGATCGAACCCCGCATCGGGCTCCCTGCTCAGCCGGGAGCCTGCTTCTCCCTCTCCCACTCCCCCTGCTTGTGTTCCCTCTCTAGCTGTCTCTCTCTCTCTGTCAAATAAATAAAAAAATAAAATCTTTAAAAAAAAAAATAAATAAAACTTTAATATACACATATGTATTTTTTAAATTAAGCATTTTCTAGGGTTAATAGATACCAGCAGGATGGGAAAAGTCTATTAGAGTGATATTTATAGTATTTTAGTCATCTTGTTTATTAATGGTATACATGATAGAAGATAAGAAGGCCATTGCTATCTAGCTAAGGAGCTTTGAATAAGCTAGTCTATATCCAAATGAAATAGCTTTATAGCCAGGGAGAAAGCAGAAGCATTGTATAAACATCTACGTTCTTTTTTTTTTTTTTTTTCTGATTACTTTCCTACTCTCCTTGAAGCAACAGCATTATTTTATACCATGTACTTAAGTAAATTGATGGTGGGCTTGGAAATCTTTTTCCTAGTCAGTAAATGGACAAGGATGAACTATGTGATCTCTAGGGTGTCTTCTTCAATAAAGATTTGAAGATTAAAAATAAAACATCCAGAAACAGTTTTTTGCAACTTGTGCAGTCCCCTACCACCACCACAACCAGCCTTTCTTCTCTATACACACACCTGCTTCTTTATCTCCAAGTATAATTTCTCAAGAAATCAGCCATCATCTAAATACAGGGATCCTCTGGATACTCAGTAATGCTAAAAAGCAGAGTCAATGTTTGGTTATTAATTGGAAGAGTTAATAGATGTTAGCTATTCACCTGAAAAGGAAAACATCCTTAGCTTTATGTCTGAAGTTAACTATTTTTTTTATTGTTATGTTAATCACCATACATTACATCATTAGTTTTTGATGCAGTGTTCCATGATTCATTGTTTGCGTATAACACCCAGTGCTCCATGCAGAACGTGCCCTCTTTAATACCCATCACCCGGCTAACCCATCCCCCACCACCCTCCCCTCTAGAACCCTCAGTTTGTGTCTCACAGTCCATAGTCTCATGGTTCGTCTCCCCCTCCGATTTCCCCCCTTCATTCTTCCCCTCCTGCTATCTTCTTCTTCTTCTTCTTTTTTTTTTTTTTAACATATAATGTATTATTTGTTTCAGAGGTACAGGTCTGTGATTCAACAGTCTTACACAATTCACAGCGCTCACCATAGCACATACCGTGAAGTTAACTATTTTTTAAAAGAAATCTATCAACTTATTTTAAGCTATCGTATATTGAGGATTTACCATACGGTATGGTGTTTTGGAAAGATGGTCTAAGTTTGTTTTAGTTTACTATCCTTAAAAACTTCAGAATCAGTGCTATTATGCACCCCCCCCACACACCTTTTTTTAGATAAAGAAGCTGCAGTTTAAAGAAGATAATCAACTTGCCAAGCTGACTTGGCTAATAAGTGACAGAGCTGGAATTGAAAACCACGACTGACAAGAAAGCTCTCACTGATTCTACCACGTGAGTCTGCCTCCCTAAATACCACTTTGAACTAGAGTTAAATGCTTTCTGTCTCCTTTCCTTTAACATCTGTTTACACGTCACTATCATAGCACTCATCATGTTAAGTCTAGTACATGAGGAAATACATCATCAAAGCCCAGGTGCTCGGTAGGGCAAGTGAGCGATAGTAGGGACCAGAGGATTATGGGGAATGATTTAAGGAGGAGGCTTAGACCAGACGTCAGTGAGGACACCTGCCTGCATGACATGAGAAACCAGACTGAGCAAATCCGGTGGGAGAGGAATGCGGGCCTCCTAGGAAACAGCAAGGTCAAAAGTCCTAAGCCAGGGATAAATTGGGGACATTGGGCAGAATCAAAAAGGGGTTTTCATGGCTGGCGTGGAGTGAGCCACGGAAGAGTAGGCTAGGTACAAGGAGGTTGCATAGGTTGGTGGTGCTAGATCATGAAAGCCCTTAAATAAGGGCTTCAGCTTGTTTTTCTGTGGGTGATAGAAAGCCACTGCAAGTGTTTGATCTGATTTATGCTCTGAAACGGTGACTCTAGCTGCTGTAGAGAGGAAACCCGAATATGCCATGTGGTCCTCCCAGATGATCTCCTAGCTGGCCCTCTCCCTCTCTCACTATACAGACTATGCTTATGAGAAAAACATACCTAGTGAGTGAAGTTACTGACATGAAAACAATGATTTTTTGAGGTAGGCTTCACATGAGACTTGTTTTAGAAACACTATCTTATGCAGGTATTAGGAAGAAAAAATATTCCAAAAGCTTATCCATGCATTATTTATTGTTACTCAATTGCTAAAACAAAAACAAAAACAAACAAAAACAGCATCTGATGGTATGGGACTGCAAAACTGTTTAGGCAATGAACACATTTTAAAATATATACTTTATATAGAGGAAGATGCACATTCCTCTCTGGGTTAATTAGCAGAATTATTCCAGAATTTAAATAGTGAAAACAGCCTGAAAGACCACGAGGAAAATAATCCACATAGTGTATGATTTCCACAGAAAATAAAACGCTTAAATTTGGTATGGAATTCTGCCACTGGGCAGTGAAACTTTTCAATGTTCTACATAGGCACATAGGAGTAAAAAGAATTTAAATATCCAACAAGATGTTACTGACATCAGGATATCAAATCATTAATCTAAAAGCCCATAAATCAATGGAGTTTCTAAATTCCTATTTGGCTGCTTCTTAGCCAAATGTGTGAATAATAGGAAACTAGAAAAAAGAAAAATAGCACTGAAGCCAAACCACTTAAAAAGAACTAGGGGTACCTGGCTGTCTTAGTCAGAAGAGCATGTGACTCTTGATCTTGGGGTTGTGAGTGTGAGCACCACATTGGGTGCAGAGATTACTTAAATAAATAAAAACATTTAAAAAAATACCTGGTTATATATCCTCTTATCTGATATTATATCACAAGTTTTGCTTTTTGTATAGATTTTATTATACTATACATAAAAGTTTACATATTTTACTTATAATAATTTTCCATATTATTAGGAATTCCTCATAATTACCTTTGGATTAGTTCTAGCAACATTCTGTTGGAAAGATAAATGAAGTTCACTATTGTTGAGTACTTGGGGTATACATAAGTAACAGAGCTATGAACATCTTTGTGCACAATGCTTTTATATACTCTGAATGATTTTCTTTGGATGGAACACCCAAATTGGAACTATCATGCTAAAAGTAATAACACATTGTGATTCTTGGCAAATCTAAGTTCACGTTCTCAGGCTTCATCAATCAGCAGTTGATTTAGGTAAAAGGAAAAGCGTAGGCAGTCACCGTGGTAACCAACACTGATTTAGTGCTCCCTGGTATCCCAGACCCTGTGCCAAGTGCTATATATGCATTATGTTATTAAATCCTCATTACAATCTTCTGAACTTAGCAATATCACTAGCCCCATTTTACCGATCAAAACTGAGGCTCAAAATGCTATCTCACCTCTCCAGTATCATATTGCAAATAAATGGTGGTGCTGGTATTTGAACTCAGTTTTCCTGCACCAATATTCTTATCACTATACCAAAAAGGCCTGGCAAGTCATTTTGTATTCCCTCTCCCATCTTCTAGTAAAAGGAAAAAAATGAGAAGAAGAATATAGAGGAAATCTAGTGGGAGTAATCTTTGGAGGCCTTATGAAGGAAACATAACGTATTAGAACCTATGGGGAAGGAGAGAGTAGTATGGTCCATGGCTATGACTTTGAAATGGATGGGTTAGTGGACTTATTGTTGATATAGCTTTTAGACTTTGGTCATTTGGGGCCACTTCTGGCAAAACCACTTTATGCACCACTGCCCCCTGATTCCCTGGGTTCCTTCGGTACCTGGTCTAATCTCCATAAGACAAGAACACTCTCAGCCCAGACTCTGGCCTGGAAAGCCTGACACCAGTTAGTGGCAATATATCTACCACAAGGAGCATGCATTGCAACACGCTGCTTTCAGAGATATTGCTGATGCAGGCAAAACAAGAGAGTACTGGGATGTGGTCTACAAAAGAAAGGGAGGGGTCATCATATACAATTAGGATCTTTAAGTAAGAGGAAATATTTCAAACTAAAGAACATATTTTCCATCTCAAAGTCTTACAAGAAAGGAGGAGTTGAGGCTATGGAAAGTGGTGTAAGGGTCCTACACACAGACTAAGAAGGAAAGAATGCGTCTGCTTTCGGCTCGGGTCATGGTCCCAGGGTCCTGGGATCGAGTCCCACATCGGGCTCCCTGCTCCGCGGGAAGCCTGCTTCTCCCTCTCCCACTCCCCCTGCTTGTGTTCCCCCTCTCTCTCTGTCTCTCTCTGTCAAATAAATAAATAAAATCTTTAAAAAAAAAAATGCAAGTAATCTGTGCAAGAAGAAACTCTTTCCAGCTAAGAGGTCTCTGAGGAAGTAGCATTAGAACTGCTGTTGGAGGGCACCTGGGTGGCTCAGTTGGTTAAGCAACTGCCTTCGGCTCAGGTCATGATCCCGGAGTCCTGGGATCGAGCCCCACATCAGGCTCCCTGCTCAGCGGGAAGCCTGCTTCTCCCTCTCCCACTCCCCCTGCTTGTGTTCCCTCTCTCGCTGTCTCTCTCTCTGTCAAATAAATAAATAAAATCTTAAAAAAAAAAAAAAAGAATGAAGAGTTGAATACTGGCATATGGAGTGTGGGGGAAATTGCTTTCTGGACATAATTGTAGGACAGACACCTGGGCCTGGATAGTGGGCTTCAATTAAAAACCTCAACGAGAACTTACAAAACCAAGCCAATCCCACTCCCAGTCTATTCATAGAGGTATCATTACATATATGCAGCCATTATAATTCTGTACATAATTTTCTAAACATACAGCTAAGGTCTGAATTTTAGACTGACACAAAGGTAAATAATTAAGCAGGAAGATTCAGTCCCAAATGGATGCCTTTAAAAAAAGAAAAGAAAAACACTTTTGAGAGTATAATCTAGCCATGCAGAAGAGAATAATGACTCAGGTGGGAAAGTTTTAGAAGAGCCACCAAAAGTGATAAAGGGAATCTAACAAGTACAAAGTGACAGCAACCCATTACACCTGGGCTCTGCAATCAACTTGAAGTTAGAACACCTTGAGTATCATTAAAAAGAAAAACTACAGTGGAATTAAACTTATTAAATATACTCAAATCCATAGGACAAAATGGTACTTAACTAAAAATGAAACAAAACAAAATAATTGGTCACTATGGAGCATGCTAGAGAACTGGCTCATTTTTGAAACTGAAAAGTACAGGGAAACATTCAGGCATTTATCCTGCCTTTCTTTAAAAACTGTATCACTGGGTCACCAAATAGTAAGTGAAAGCAAGTTTCTCTTGAGAGAACTATTTTGTTTATGAATGGAAGAAAAACCAGTGAATCACCATTTTGCAACCTTAGTAGATTTAGGCATTGAACAGTAATAGCTGCAAATGTCATAAAAACATGACTATTTCTTTTATGCATTCATAGAGAGTCAACTGTGAAGCAAACTTGCTAAAAAGGTGAACCTGTAATGGATCAAGGCCCTGGATTTGATTACCAATTTACAGGCAATAGAGAGGATAGAAGAACATAGAAAAGTACACAGTGAGGAGGCAGTCAGCAAAATCTAGACAGTGGGAATTATGTAGAACAAACAAACTCATTCCTCACTATTGGAAAGAACTTTTGTTTTGAAGGCGAAAGGGAAAATCAATAGTTTAAAAGAGACTGAAAAGATGTATCAACTAATCACAGAGCAGTAATATCATTTGACTCCTAATTCAAAGTGTTAAAAAAAAAATATGGCACTTATGAGACCATTGGAAATTTAAACACTTCCTGGATTTTGATATTGTTGAGGAAATGTTAATTTCAGGTCACCATGTTTAGTAATGTCATTTTTAAAGAGACATATAGTGAAAATTATTTTATGAAATGATGTAATGTCTGGAATTCACTTCAAAATGATATGAAAGGTTGGATGGAGATGTGGGTGAAATAAGACTGACCACAAGTTAATCATTGCTGATGCAGAGCAATGGATACACTTTTCTACTGGCTTTTGTGTATATTTGAAATTATTCATAATAGTTTTAAAAAACCAAAGAAGGGACTAAGTCTTATATATCTGTGTATCCCCAGTGTGCATCAGAAAGCCTTCTTATTGTCTATGTTTAAAAATATCTGCTGAAGCGGTGTCTGGCTGGCTCAGTCTGTAGAGCAAGCGACTCTCAATCTCAGGGTCGTGAGTTCAAGCCCCACGTTGGGAATGGAACTACTTGAAAAAAAAAATTAAAAATATTTGCTGAATAACAAACTCAAGGAAGGCAACATTTCTGGTCTTGGTTTCCTTCTTTACAAAATGAGAGAAATGGTATTTACTTCCCAGAGTCGCTGTGAAAGCTGAAAGACAAGAAATGGAAGCGATTTTTGTAAACTGTAAAAGTCCACAGAAATGTGGTGAGCTTTCGGGCTGGAGAACCAGAATGAGAATTCGGCAACCACGTATTCTGCATTTGTGTTCTGACCTTGATTTGTTCCTTACACCGAGCTACTAAACTCATGGATAGATCCCAGCGCATTCATTTTCCCCTTAGGGACAAAGTACCAAATGGTAGTGTAATTGCCAAGGGAAAATTATTACTCTGTTCTGAATTATTTCTATCATAAATCCAAAACCAGTCAAACAGGCTCTGTCACAAAAACGACAGGGTTGCTGTACAGTGATGAGAATCCCACATACAAGTGCCCCATAAATCTGTGAGTATCACAACCCTCCAAAGTCATTCTGACTCATGTGTTTAAATCACAAGTGGGAAGCCAGGCTGGCAGCACGTTGGTCAACACTGTGGATACAATGAAAATGAGGTGATTTACTGAGCCATCAGTTAGAGAAATATTCCATCATCTGTCTTATGTAGATTGTACAAAATGTGACAAGCATTTTGTTTGTTTTTCTTTACATATTTTCTATTGAATCGAAGGAGAAAAAGTCTTTTTCATTTAGTAATGATAACAACCATCCATATTTCTCCTAAATTCAATCACAACTGCTCTTAGCATGTCAAAGAAATGATTTCTGGCAACAATGGTGAATGATAGAAAGGCAGAGAGAAGGACACAACTTCTCTGTGCGTCATGCATTTCCTCCTTCTCTAATCTTAGTAAAATATTCATCTTTACTTATGGTGAAATGAAATATCTAATCTAATTCTTCATGATTTAAAGTGATATTTTCCTGCCTCTCAGAATATTATACTCCATTCCAAATTAGCATTAAAAGCCACTCAGTGGCATTGTAGATGAAATGTGGAAGGTAAAAATACTTTTTATTACCAATAGAAAAAGGACTTCAACTATATAATTCATTGTATAAAAAAAGGATTAGTACCTTGAAAAAGAAGAGAGCTGTACCCACTTGAAATCACCTTTAGGGAGGTAGGCATGTTAGCTAAACTTGTGGTACTTTGTTCTCTTTCATAAGGGGGCTAAATGATAACCCAAAGAAATGAAGGATGAAGATAAACAAATTTGCCAAGCCACAGTGTATAAAATAAATACTGGCCCTGTAACAATATGATCAACTTAGTTGAGAATTTGTACTCACAAGGAGTTCTGGATTTACTTGAGGAAATTTTCAATTCTTAGAATTCAAATACATTAAAATCCTTTAGAGATCAGCCAACAACTATATATTAAAATAACGGATAATTCTTGTCCTTTGGGATGCTAACATGTAGACAAATCACAGAACCTCCAGGAATAGAGGTTAGGGAGGGAAGTAGCTTCCTCTACTAGCTACATCGCTCTCAATCTCTCCATTTATCCTTCAACTCCCAGGGTCACAAAATTCTGAAGATGTACTACTAATGTGGAAATATTTAATTAATCCTGGATCCCCAGCTCAGAAATGTAAGACCTTAACCTTTCCTTGATTTTCTTTAACGCTGATGATGTTCAAATAAAACTTAGGAAAAAAAGTAATGATAATGATGTTCTAACACCTTAATAATGATTAACAATTAGAGAACATTAATGGTATAGATTTACTATGTTCTAACAATGACACTCATTAATTTTAATAACAGTCCTATAGTTAAGTCCTTGCTTACTGTCTGAAAATTTACCCCTCATTACCACTGGTAGGAAGCAATTTTTTAAAGTTGAAGCATCAATGAAAATATAAAACAATAAAAAAAATTGCTAGTTAATTTACATTATTTTAAAAATACTAGTGTAAAAATAAAATATTCTCTTTTTAATAAGAACCATATGCTTAAAATATTTTATATTTTGCTAAAATGATCACATGTAGTTCAAAAATATTTTGAAATTGATACAAAATTTTAAAAATTAGAAATTTCTCTCTAGTAAGACAACCACTTTTATGAGAAAAATAATTCTGGAATTGTAATTTAATAAAAGTCATTATATTATTTAACATATAATTCTAATACAACAATAATTTTCACAAGAATCATGTATTTAATATCAAAAGGCAGAAATTTAGAAGAAAAATGACAAAGTGATAGGTCTCTCAAAGAATTCGTAGTTTTAGAAAAATGGCAGAAAACCTTCACTCCATGTGACTAAAATACTCTTTAAAAACTTGCATTTGCTACTCTATCTTTCCAAAAGGAACTTCATCTCAATTAAAGTAAGCTATCTGAAAAGAATTTTTTTCCCTATTGATTTATTCATGGTTAAATCTGTATCCACTGCTTTCTGATAAGAAAGATGAGGAAATCATCAGACTTACACTTTCTACTAAACTCTGTGGCCCCTCTGGATTTTCACTTGCTGAATCATTTCTACATTTTCTTGGTTTAAAGATTTGCCTTCTATTTTGTAACCTTAATTCTCTTGCCTCTTTATCCCTGAGTCCATGTGCAAGTGCATTCAAGACTCATCACCATTCTTTTGTAGGCAAAGATAAGTTGACTGTATAAAAGATTTTGTATTCTATCCACTGGAATATTCTGGGCTTATAGAAATCTGAGTCAGTCTGAATTTTCCACTTTCTAGGTAACTTGTTCTTCTGTTTAATTTAGAAAGTTCAGGCTATTTATCAAGATATATCTCCACGTTAATCCTTCTGTTTTTTTTTTTTTTCCTAAAACACAGGGTGCCCTTTCAATCTATATATTCATGTCTTTATTGTGAGAAAGCTACTCTTCGTATATCTTCAAATTTCTTTAATTTGTTTTCTTCTTTTTCATGAATATTAAATGCACACACATACACATACACCAACACACACATTAGATGCATCTTATTTATCTTATGATTTTCATTGTTTTTTCTATTTCATTGATCTCAACGATTGCAAGCTTGTTCTCTATGTCCCTGACAATGTTTCCCCATGTGTTTATGTAATTTATACTGCTTCTCACATGGCTTTCTTTCTTGTAATGCCAGATCACCTTCATTCTTTTTGCTGCCTTATCTCTTTTTTATTCTTTTGCATGTTTTCTTTAAACTCTTACCTCAGGGATGCCTGGGTGGCTCAGTCAGTTAAGCATCTGCCTTTGGCTCAGATCATGATCTCAGGGTCCTGGGATCGAGTCCCGCATCGGGCTTCCTGTTCAGCAGAGAGTCTGCTTCTCCCTCTGCGTGCTGCTCCCCCTCCTTGTGCTCTCTCTCTCGCTCGCTCTCTCTCAAATAAATAAATAAAATCTTTAAAAATAAATAAATAAATAAACTCTTACCTCAAAAGACAAACCCCACAAAAACCCCTATTTCTTTGTTTTAATTCTTTGAAATCACATAGATGGGTATATTTCAATTATTTGTTTGATGTTCTAGTTCTTCTGTCATTATAATGATTCTGTTTTTTAAGAGATTTTATTTATTTATTTATTTGAGAGAGAGAGAGCATGAGCAGGGGAGGGTCGGAGGGAGAAGCAGACTCCCTTCTGAGCAGGGAGCCCAACATAGGTCTCAATCCCAGGACCCTGAGATCATGACCTGAGCCAAAGTCAGACACTTAACCAACTCAGCCACCCAGGTGCCCCTGTTATTATGATTCTTAACTATTATTCTTATGGTATCTTTCCATACTCCTATGGATTTGAAGTTGGATTATGTTTAAACAGCACTCATAGTTGAAAAGGAAATTCCTATTCAGTAAAAATAGTTGCTGATAAGTTGTGGCTAAAAAACAATCATGGTGAATAGGTTGGACCTGTAGCAGTTTACATTAGGGTTGTTATTTCAGATCTGGCTCTAATCAAATCAGTAGTTCCATCTGTTTAGGGGCATATTTCTGCTCCATCGTCCCATTTCAGAATATACTATATAGCTGTGTGATTCATACTTAGACCTTGTAGATTGCAGGTTCTCATTGTGGTGATTTAGCATTTAATTGTTTCTCTCCAGTTGTCTCAATTAATGGTTGCCAAGCAAATTGCCATATATATTTCTTTCCCACCCCATTTCTGTCCCCTGCTTCCTTTTGCATGTCTTCTCTTTCAGGCCTAAATTTGTTTCCTGTTCCTTCGTGTGGAGAGATTCAGCAATTAACCCATCATGCCTCAGGATTCCATTATTCTAAATAAGGCACTCCCTCCAAGGAGCTGCCTTCCATTTTTATAGATTTCTGTGTCCCACAGAGGATCTGTAAATATCTATAAATACTGTCATCTATTTTCAGAATCATTGTATATTTGTGTCCATAATTCATTGTATTTGTTAGTCATTCTTTCTCTTCCTCCTTTCCCTCCTCCCTCCCTCCCTCCTTCCTTCCCTCCCTCCCTCCCTTCCCTTCCCTCCTCCCTCCTTCCCTTCCTCCTTTCCTTCCTTCCTTCCTTCCTTCCTTCCTTCCTTCCTTCCTTTTTGGTTGCTGTCAGTTGCTGTTAAGGTGGAAATGAATATGTATTTCATTTCCTTCAGCTGAATATCCTTTAAAAACAATGTGTAATAAACAAACAAAAAATGGCCATGCCAATACAAGTCCTGGGACTGTTGTGTTGAAACCAGCACTCTCATCTATTTCTGGTAGCATATTCAATTGGTATCTGTGGAGTACTCAGCTTGCTATTGACCAAATCCCTTTCTTTTTTCATCCTGAGAACATGACCAGACCTCATTTATCTGATTCCTTCAAAATTAGGTCTTACCATGTAATTTCATTTCTATCAGAGGAAAGTAGGCAGAAGTGATGCAAGTCTTCCAGACTGGCAATATAAAGCCCACTGTGTGTTTCTCCATGCCGTCTGTCCCCTTCTGCCAAGTTGGAATGGAGACAATCCCAAGTTGACATGGGGCTATTTGTTAAAGTTAACAACCATTGGTCACAAAGGAGGTCTACTTGATAGCAAATATTTTCAAAATAGAAATATAATGCAAGGGAAAAGCCTAAGAGTCAGGCTGTCCTGTTGAAGATTGATGAACTCAAGATAATCCCCAATATGAAACTGCCTGGAATGAAATAGGAAGCCCACTAAGTTTTTAAGAGAGTTTTGCTACCAAGGATGCTATAATCTTGGACTCAAAGAATGTGTAACTGTTTAAGACTTGAAAGAATCCTTATGTACTCAAACTTCTAGAAGCAGAAAGTGGGATATAAGCTGCATGGCACCCAAGGAAGGTATATGCCCAACACTCATCTCATATATGCTCATGTAGGATGATAGAAAAGGGAAAGTTTCCCAAAGGGCAGATCCAGAGATTATTAAGAAAACTTGACCAGGAAGCTATGCTCCAACAGCAATATCAGAATCTAATCAAGAAACTACTCATCCCCAGGAGTCTTTCACAATGGTTCCAATTTCTCCCATTTTTCCCTATCTTGAGTGGCAAGTTTTTTTGTATCCTGCCCCATCATGGAGAATTGTTTGTGTGAAAGATACCAACTTATTAATTCAAAGGTTTCCAGAGTTGATATAGGGATCTCTCTGCTTCACTTGGAGATATTGAACTTTGGACTTTGGTTTGTATTCAAAAGATATAATTTCAGAACGTATCATTTGATTCCCCAGTTCGCTGACCAAGAATATAAAACAAGCTTAAGGAAATTAGCATTTCATGTATTAAAAAGAAAAAATAGATGGCAACCTTATTTACTCCTTGTACTTTATCAAGTGAAGCAAACATTTTCTTTAGGATTTTCTAATATGGAAAAACATTGTAGGACTTTAGAGGGGACATTTGGAAGTTAAAAGTAGATAAAGACAATGTTGATTCTAACTAAATATAAAAATATGATCATTGATATTAAGTTTTGGTAATTACTAAGTGTAAACCAGTGGATTTTTTTTCACCACATGCTAGGTACATTACACAATCCATTTGTGGAGGACAGAGTTGGTTAAGTATACTTAAATTTGTTTGGGCAATTAAATAAGTATTACTTAATAATTTTCTGCAGTAAATGGCTTTTATGAGAATACTATATTTCAAAAAAAAGAAGAGATTATAACAGTTTTTTTCTCCTTATCCCTCCTCAATTATGGCATGCAGATTAGGAGAAATAGCACACTAGCAGCTTTAAAGAAGCCAAACATATAATTTCTATTTTAGAATATATATTAAAAAGTCTTATATAATACATACTTTAGAATACACTCACACACAAAACCCTCTCTTACTTTTCCTAATCAAAGCACAAGTTGCTGTTGACTCATAAATACAATATAGAAAGGACCACAAGAATTATTAACAGTTAAAAAGGAAATGCATGCACTATAATACTCTAAGCATGAATCCAACAATAAGAAATTCCAAAAGATCTCCAGTTCAATGAGGCTTAATGGGGAGAGGAATCTGTATTTCCAGATCTTCATTAAATTCCCATATATAGCAAAGTATATTCAGATAAATATGGCTTAAAACTGAATCACATAAAAAATGAAACTGGTTAGCCAAGGAAATATTTTTAAATGGCCTTTCTATTGTAGCAGATCACTCTAACTAGGTAAAGCTGAAATTTGGACATCCTCTATGTATCCAGAGACTTGAAATCTGAGCATGCTTCTTAATCCAAAACTGGGAGCAGATTTTCATAATGGCAAGGAATTCCTTTCTTAAAAACCTAAATTTGAAAAAGATGCTATCATTTTAAATTTCTCATTCTTATCTCTTCATGTCCACCTTCCTCTTCTACATGTGTTTGTTGCAGTCACTTTATTTTGAGATCCCTTTGAAGATTATCGTGAAATACTAATGACTGCTAAAAAACTTGAGTTGGAAAGAGGTCAAGGAAGATGGTTGGCGTAGGAGGACCCTAAGCTCACCTCATCCCATGGATACAACTAGATAACACTCTTATCAGTGTAAACAACCCAGAAAATGACCCCAAAACTGGCAGAACAAGCTCTACAACTAAAGGGAGAAAAGAAGCTACATCTAAGAGGGTAGGAAGGACAGAGATGTGGTAGGGTGCTGAACAGGTCTTGGGCCATTCGGAGGTGAGGGAGCCATTGGCATGGACAGGAGAAACAAACTATCACACCAGGGAGCCAGCATGGGGAAGAAGAATCCCCATAATATTTGTCTTTGAAAACTAGAGGGGCCAAATTTCATGAGTTCTTACAACCACCAGGACCTAAAGACTGGACTTTTAAAAATCAGCTGGTTCCATTCTGGGAGAGCCAGAGGGCAAAAGCAATCTGAGTCCCCACCCTTAAAGATATAGCAGGACAAAGAGTTTGTGGAGATAACCACAGAACCAGCAGTTTAAAAAATACCTGGGGCACACAGGAGGGAGAGTTATTTACTAATCTCAGAGCTTGTCCAAGAAGGGCAGGATTCCCTGAGGGGCTTCTCCAGGAACAAAGGAGCAGGCAAATGCCATTTCCCTCCCCAGCTCCCCAGCATAAACACAGGGCCACCTGCAGGAATGATCAGGGCATGGACATTCACTACCAAAACTTGCTTACACCAAGCCCTGTCCCCTGCTCTTTGGTGGATCCACTCTTTCCAGCACACTTGCCTCAATTCTAGCACTGCAGGCCCCCACCCCCAGGAGACCGGCTCAAACCTTGCCAACACCTCACCTCCTGACCCACACACTTTGTGAGGCCTTGGTTTTGGTGGCGGCAGGAGCAGTGGCCCCCTCCCACAAAAGACCAAAATGCACCTTGTTAAAATCAGTCTACTAACACTACAGAGACCAAACACTGCCCACAACAGGCAAAGTGAACCACTGAAGATGATTGGACTGAAGGAAAAAGCAACCAAGACAGGAGAGCAGGGTTCATGCAACACACATAGGAGATATCCTTGAAGTTCTGGTGAGGTTCTGGTGAACAGGACACTGAACTACAGGGAACTACAGGACCTCTTCTTCATACGGCCATTACTTTCAAGAGCCGGAGACATATCTGACCTTCCTAACACACAGTAATAGAGAGAACAAGACAAAATGAGGAGAAAGAGGAATATGTCCCAAATGAAAGAACAGGACAAAACCACAGCAATAAACCTAAGTGAAATGGATATAAGTAATACGCCTGATAGAGAATTTAAAGTAATGATCATAAAGATACTCACTGGACTTGAGAAAAGAGTGGAGGACATCAGTGAGACCCTAAACAAAGAGATAAAAAAAGAACTAATCTGAGATGAAGAACACAATAAATGAAAGTAAAAATACAATAGATGAAATCAATAGGTTAGAAGAAGCAAAGGTATGGAAAAAAGATTTAGTGACCTGGAGGACAGAGTAATGGAAAGTAATCAAGCTGAGAAGTGAGATAAAAAAGAATTGTGTGAAATGAAAATAGACTTAGAGAACGCAGCAACTCCATAAAACATAATAACATTCACATTATACAGATCTCAGGAGAGGAAGAGAGAGAAAAGGGAGCAGAAAATTATTTTGAAGAAATAATAGCTTAAAACTTCCCTAATCTGGGAAAGAAAATAGATATCTAGATCCAGGAGGCACACAAATCCCCCCAACAAAATCAACCCAAGGAGTCCCACACCAAGATACCTAGTAATTACAATGGCAAAAAGTAGTGATAAACAGAATTTTAAAAGTAGCAGGAGAAAAGAAGACAGCTACATACAAGGGAAACCCCTTAAGGCTTTCAGTGGATTTTTTAGAGGAAACTTTGAAGACCATAGAAAGTGGCATGATATATTCAATGGAAAGGAAACAATCTGCAGCCAAGAATATTCTAATTAGCAATGCTATCATTCAGAATAGAAGAGAGATAAAGAGTTTGCTAGACAAACAAAAGCTAAAGGAGTTCATGACCACTAAACCAAAGTTACAAGAAATGTTAAAGGGGGACTCTGAGTAGAAAGGAAAGACCATAAGTAAGAATAAGAAAATTAGGAAGCACAAAAGCAATAAAAAATAGATATATCTGTAAAAATCAATCAAGAGACTCACAAAATAAAAGGACGTGAAGTATGACACCATATACCTAAAATGTGGGGAGGAGGAGTAAAAAATGGGTTCAAACATAAGCAACCATCAACTTCATATAGACTGCTATATGTAGAAGATGTTATACACAAACCTCATGGTGCACAAATCAAAAATCAGTAATAGATTTTCAAAAAATAAAGAGAGAGGAATCCAAGTATATCACTAAAGAAAACCAGCAAACTGTGAGAGAAGAGAGCAAGAGAAGAAAGGATCAGAAAAGAACTATAAAAACAACCATAAAATAAGTAGCAAAATAAATGTAAATGGACAAAATGCTCCAATTAAGACATAGGGTGACAGAATGGATAAAAAACACAAGACCCATCTATATGCTGCCTACAAGAGACTCATTTCAGCCCTAAAGACACATGCAGTTTGAAAGTGAGGGGATGGAGAAACATTTATCCTGCAAACTGAAGTGAAAAGAAAGCTGGGATACCAATACTTATGTCAGAGAAAATACACTTTAAAATTGTAACAAGAGACAAAAAAGGACACAATATAATCATAAAGGGGACAATCCAACAATAAGACAACAATTCTAAATATTTATGCACCCAGCATGGGAACACCCAAATACATAAAAAAGTCAATGGCAAACATAAAGAAACTAATCAATAGTACTACAATAATAGCAGGGGATTTAATCCTCCACTCATATCAATGGTCAGATCATCCAAACAGAAAATCAGTGAGGAAATAGTGGCTTTGAATGACACACAGGACAGATGGATTTAACAGATATATTCAGAACATTCCATCCTAAAACAGCAGAATACACATTCCTTTCAAGAGCACACAGAACATTTTCCAGAACAGATCACATATTAGGCCACAAAATAAGCCTCAACAAATTTAAAAAGATCAAAGTCATATCATGCATCTTGTCTAACCACAGTGCTATGAAACTAGAAATCAACCACAAGAAAAAATCTGGAAAGAGCACAAATACATGGAGGTTAAATAACATGATATTAAACAATGAATGGGTCAGCCAGGAAATAAGAGAAGAAATAAAAAAGCACATGGAAACAAAAGAAAACAAAACACGACATTCTGAAAACCTTTGGGATATAACCAAAGCAATTCTAAGAGGGAATTTTATAGCAATACAGGCCTACATCAAGAAGCACGAAACACCTCAAATAAACAACTTAATCTTATACCTAAAGGAGCTGGAAAAAGAAGAACAAATGAAACCCAACTCCAGCAGAAGGAAGGAAATAATAAAGATTAGAGAAGAAATAAATGATATATAAATGAAAAAAAATAGAATAGATCAATGAAACCAGGAGCTGTTTCTTTGAAAAGATGAACAAAATTGATAAATGTTTAGCTAGACTCATCCAAAAAAAAAAAAAGGAAGGAAGGCAGGAAGGCAGGAAAGAAGGAAGAAAGGAAGAAAGGAAGAAAGAAAGAAAGAAAGGGAGAGAGAGGAAGAAGACTCAAATAAACAAAATCACAAATGAAAGAGGAAAGGTAACAAGAAATACAAAGGATGCTAAGAGATTATTATGGAAAACTACAAGTCAACAAATTGGACAACCTAAAAGACATAGATAAAACCCCAGAAACATATCACCTACTAAAACTGAAGCAGGAAGAAATAAAAAATTTGAACAGACTGATTACCAACAATGAAATTGAATTAGTAATTAAAAAATTCCCAACAAACAAAAGTGCAGGACCAGGCAGTTTCACAAGGGAATTCTGTCAAACATTTAAAGAAGAGTTAATATCTGTTCTTCTCAAACTTTTCCAAAAATAGAAGAGAAAGGAAAACTTCCAAATTAATTCTACGAGGCCAGCATTATCCTGATACCAAAACCAGAAAAAGAGGACTCAGGCCATTATCTCTGATGAACACTGAGGCAAAAATCCTCAACAAAATATTAGCAAACCAAATCCAACAATATATTAATAACATCATTCACAAAACAAACAAACAAACCACACAGACACACACACACAAACACCACACACACAACACACACATCATTCACCATGATCAAGTGGGATTTAGTCCCAGGATGCAAGGGTGGTTTGATATTTACAAATCAATCAATGTGATACATCACATCAATAAGAGAAAGGATAAAAACCATATGATCATTTCAATAGACGAAGAAAAAGCATTTGACAAATACAATATTAATTCATGAGAAAAACCCTCAACAAAGTAGGTTTAGAGGGAATATACTTCAACATGATAAAGGCCTTATATGAGAAACCTACAGTTAACCTCATACTCAATGGGGAAAAACAGAACTTTTCCCCTAAGGTCAAGAACAAGACAAGGATGTCCACTCTCACCACTTTTACTCAACATAGTCCTGAAGGTCCTAGCCACAACAATCAGACAACAAAAAGAAATAAAAGGCACCCAAATAGGTAAGACAGATGTAAAACTTTCATTTTTTGCAAATGACATGATACTATTCCACCAAAAAACTACTAGAAGTGATAAACGAATTCAGTAAGGTTGCAGGATACAAAATCAATGTACAGAAATCTGTTGTATTTCTATACACTAATAATGAAGCAGCAGAAAGAGAAATCAAGAAAACAATCTCATTTACAATTGCACCAAAAAATAAAATAAAATAAAATAAAATACCCAGGAATGAACTTAACCAAAGAGGTGAAAGACCTGTACTCTGAAAAGTATAAAAATTAATGAAAGAAATCGAAAATGACACAAAGAAATGAAAAAACATTCCATGCTCATGAATTGGAAGAATGTTGTTAAAAATCTATACTACCAAAGTAATCTACACATTTAATACAATCCCTATCAAACTACCAACAGCATTTTTCACAAAACTAGAACAATCCTAAAATTTGTATGGAACTACAAAAGACCCTGAGTAGCCAAAGCAACCTTGAAAAAGGAAAGCAAAACCAGATGTATCACAATTCCAGATTTCAAGTTATATTAAAAAATTTTGATAATCAAGACAGTATTGTACTGGTACAAAAATAAACACATAGATCACTGGAACAGAGTAGAAAGCTCAGAAACAAACCAACAAGTATATGGTCAATTAATCCTTGATAAAGGAGGTAAGGGTATGTAATGGGAAAATGACAGTCTCTTCAACAAAAGGTGTTGGGAAAACTGGACAACAACATGCAAAAGAATGAAACTGGACTACTTTCCTACACCATGCACAGAAATAAACTCAAGATGGATTAAAGGCCTAAGTGTGAGAACTGAAGCCATAAAAATCCTAAAAGAGTACAGGCAGTAATTTCTCTGACACTGGCTGAAATATCTTTCCAGATATGTCTCCTGAGGCAAAGGAAACAAAAACAAAAATAAACTATTGAAACTACATGAAAATAAAAAGCTTCTGCACAGTGAAGGAAACCAACAAAACTGAAACATAATGTACCAAATTGGAGAGGATGTTTGCAAATGACGTATCTGATAAAGGGTTAGTATGCAAAATATATAAAGAACTGATAAAACACCACCAAATAACCTACAAATAATTCAATTAAAATGGGCCTAAGACATGAACCGGTATTTCTTTAAATATCCAGATGGACAAGAGACATACGAAAGATGCTCAACATTGCTCATCATCAGGGGAATGCAAATCAAAACCACAATGAGATATCACCTCACACCTGTCAGAATGGTTAAAATAAAAAACTCAAGAAACAACAAGTGTTGGCGAGGGTGGAGAAAAAGGAACCCTTATGCACTGTTGGTGGGAAGGCAAACTGGTGCAGCCACTGTGGAACAAGTATGGAGGTTCCTCAAAAAGTTAAAAATAGAACTACCCTACCATACTGGGTATCTACCCTAAGAATATAAAAACACTAGGGATATATTCACCCCTATGTTAATTGCAGCATTATTTACAAATGCCAAAGTATCGAAGCAAGCAGCCCAAGTGTCCATCGATAGATGAATGGATAAAGAAGAACTGGTATCTCTATCTATATCATCTATATCTATATCTATATCTATCTATCATCTATCTATATCAACCATAAAACAAGAATGAAATCTTGTCATTTGCAACATGGATAGATTTAGAGAGTATAATGTTAATCAGAGAGAGAAAAACACTATATGATTTCACTGCTACATGGAATTTAAGAAACAAAGAAAAAAAAAAGTACAAGAGAAACCAAAAAACAGACTCCTAAATATAGAGAACAAAGACATGGATACCAGAGGGAAGGTAGGCAGGAAGACGGGTGAATAGGTGAAGGGAATTAAGAGCACATTTGATGAGCACTGAGTAATATATGGAATTGTTAACTCACTATATTGTACACCTGACTGATACAGTACTGTATGTTAACTACACTGGAATTAAAATTTTAAAAATAAATAAAGTCAAAAAAAAAAGAATATATCATAATTTGTTTTAAAAAATGCTTGATCTCTATTACCAGATAATCCTGGATGTAGGTATCACGTGACTATTTGTGTGATGTTACTTGTTTCCTTCTTTCACGTGTTTTTCAAAGGTCACCCTAAGTTCTCAATTGCTACTTCTTCCATGAAGCAGTAGGAGACTGTGAGCATATCATCCAGAAGTGGTCACTCCTTCCATTAAAACAGTGTTTAGATGTGCTCTTAAAACACCTAACATTTATATTATAAAAACTTTAAATACTTTAGACCAATGTATTACATTAGATAAAAATCTTAACATTAGATAATTGTGGGATTATGGTCTCTCTCTAAATTCTAAGGCATTTGAGGGTATCCTATTAAATTTTATAGTTCATATGTTTAATATAATACACCAGTATAGTGGGTTCTTCATAAACATTTACTTAATGAACAAATGAAATACATGCATTTCTAACAACTATAAAAAAGTGTGTTTTGTATGTGAATGTTGTTTTTAAGAGGCTACTTGCTTTCAACATCATGAAGCTACATTTATCCAGATTTACTTGCACCTCCTTTATACATTTAATTATCAAAGTGACTAAATTTAATGTTAATGTGCAACCTTCATACTTAAAACTGCATGGTGTATATTGGAAGGAGTATTCTAGATTACAATGATATTAGTTATCAAAAGAAAGCTAAGGAAGAGTATGTTATAGAGAAAGATAAAGTGGAATGAAAACTGAGAGTTGAAAACTTCATCAGAATGGACTTGAATTAAACTTGGGGACACATTTTTTACTTGGGTATATGGGTATACATTTCCAATAAAATCAATCCTGAATGATACATTTTAAACTGAGGTGAAACTAAGGGAAATTGGGCATATCCTGAATTAACTACTTTTCTAGCCCTAAAGTCTCAGTTCAATATCTTATGTCTCCTGAATGTCATGATAGATGCTGATCTGTCAAGGAAGGTCATATAATAACAGAAAATATTGATTAAGCACTTACTGGGCCCAGGACTATACAGAATGTTTATTACATAATCTCATTTAATATTCAAAATAAAACTCTGATATAGGTACTCATTTATACACATTTTGTAGTTGGGGAAATTAAGGATAGAAGTCAGTAACTTGTTCAAGGTTACATTTTTGTTGAAGCTAGGACTAACATTCATATTAAAGCTAGAGTCGATGATCTTAACCACTATAATTTCATAAACTAAAAATTATGGAAGAGGGAACAATTTACTTTTTACAAAATAAGTATTCCGTGAGCTTATTTTGGTCTAGAGAATAGAATAATATAAAAAATAAAATAAATAACGTCAATTTTAAGATTAGCCATGCTAGAAAACACTCTATTCTTCTTGAGAGAAATGCGCCCATCTTTAGTGGCAACTTGACCATGGGTTTCACTGCTATTAACCATGCTTACAATCATGGACTCAATAATCAAAGTTCCAAAAATGTATCTTAGTAAACAACCAATAATGAAAAACTGCATGCACAAAAATTTTCTTTAGAATTATTCATAAGTGGGGCGCCTGGGTGGCTCAGTCGTTAAGCGTCTGCCTTCGGCTCAGGTCATGATCCCAGGGTCCTGGGATCGAGTCCCACATCGGGCTCCCTGCTCAGCGGGAAGCCTGCTTCTCTCTCTCCCATTCCCCCTGCTTGTGTTCCCTCTCTCGTTGTGTCTCTGTCAAATAAATAAATAAAATCTTTAAAAAAAAAAAAAGAATTATTCATAAGGGAAAGTTTGAAAACATCCTCAATTTCCAATAATATAAATATGTTTAATTATGACATACATAGCCATACAATCGTATAGTAGAGAGCATTTCAAAATTGTTTTATGAAGATAGGGAAATAAAAAGCATAAATATTGGAAAGGAAGAAGTAATACTATTGTTTTTTCTAAAAGACATTAAATGTTTGTAGAAAACCCTAAAGAAACTATTTGAAAACTATAAGAAATAATAAGCAAATTTGGCAAGGTTTCAGGCATAAGGTGAATAAGAAAACTCAAGTATATTTCTAGATATGAGGGGTTGGTGTTCTCTTTCTCAAAGGGCCAGACGGTAAATATTTCAGGCTTGCAGGCCACACAGTCTCTGTTGCAAAATTCTACCTTTGTAGTGGAAAAGCAACCATAGACAATATGTAAGTAAATGGGCCTGGCTATGTTCCAATGAAACCTCATTCACAAAAGCTCGTGCCTGGCACGTGGGCCATGGTTCATCAATCCATGATGTGTGTGTGTGTATATAATTATGCAACTAACAACTCAAGTGCAAAATTTAAGAAACAACTTTATTTATAATAACTAAAAGAAAAAATATGCAGGAATAAATTTATTAAGAGATGTGTAAGATCTGCACACTGAAAACTACAAAGCATAGCAAAGGAAAATTTTAAAAGACCTGAACAAAAGAGGAGCTAAGCCACAGACATGGCTATCAAGATGACAATTCTCTCCAAAATGATTTATATTCTTAAAGTAATCTCAACCAAAACCCTAAAAGACTTATTGTAAAGCTACGGTAATAAGATAGTGTGGTATTGGCATAGCAGTAGACTTATAAATCAATGGAACAGACTACAGAGTCCAAAAAATAGATGTATAACTTACACAGTCAACTGATTTTCGACAAAACTGCCATGGAAAGTCAGAGGAAAATGAAGTCTTTATACCAAACGGTGCTAAAATATCTGCATGAAAACAGCTAAACCTAATAACCCCTACCTTACATCAATCACAAAAATTAACTAAACATGGATCACAGACTTACATAAAAGAGCTAAAATTACCAGACTTCTGGCCAAAAACATAGAAGAAAAACTTTGTACTATTGGATTTAGCAGAGATATCTTAAATAAGGCATAAAAAGCACATACTATGAAAGAAAAAATTAATAAAATTGAGCTCTTCAAGATTAAAAACTTTTGATTTTGAGAGACCAGTCAAGAAAATAAAAAGGCAAACCACAAACCTGGAGAAAATTTTGCAAAACGTATATCTGAATAATGGGGTGTCTCAGAATATTTAAAGAATTCTTATACATCCATAATAAGACAACCCAAATTTTTAAAAATGGACAAAAGATTTGAATAGATACTTCACAAAAGAAGATATACAGGTGGCAAATAAACACATGAAAAGATTCTCAATGTTACTGACTATCAGAGAAGTACAAATTAAATCAATTATAATAAAAGGCCTTACATGATCAGTACTCTGTTACCTCTCTAAACTCATCTCATCCTGCTTTGCCCCTTATCACTCCATTAGAGCCACATCCATCTATTTTCTTTCTCTTGAACATGCCAAGTACCTTCCACCTCAGGGCCTTTGCACTTGCTATTCCTCTGTCTGGAATGCTCTACTCCTAGATAGCTCCCTTATTTACTTCTTTTAGGTCACTCACTGCTCAAATGTCAACGGGAAAGTGAGAGCTTCCCTCACCGCCATATTTAAAATAAATTCCTTCTCTGTGCCCCTTCTCCAAACACTCCCATTCTTTGCTCTACTATTTATTTATTGTAAAAATGTCACCATCTAAGATATATTTGTTTGAATGATAATCTGACTGCAATCATTCTACACTGCAAGCTCTATGAAACAGGAACTTTCTCTCTTTTTTGGGGGTGGGGGTAGACTTTGGCTCTTTTGTTCAGTATTATTCACTCTTGTGTCTTGTAACACTGCCTGGTACATAGTAAGTGTTTATTAAATACTTGTTGAATAAAGAAACTTGCATTATGGATAAGCCATTTGGGATCACCACTCCATCTCTATCTACATATATTTGTAAACTCCATGTGTTTTCAAATGTAAAAAGCTGTTACTATAAAACTGGAAGAGAGTGCTGACCAGCTTTGTATTACAGAATTTTCCATTTGTGAATTATTCGTACTAATGAGCATCAAAAATTAAAATAAAGTCACCCCACTAAAAGCACTTTGAAGTGCTTCTCATTCTTTTCATTAGTTCCGTTTTGCCTGTTTGTCAAAGATGCTCTCACATCACTTATCTGCTAAGGATAAGGAGAACTCACAGTTCATTTTAATATCATGTATATGCACTTAATAAACTGATTAACTTACCTGCAATGAAAAATAGATAATCAATGATAATAGCACAAACAGGTAAGTAACTATTGAAATATTTTCCTACTAGTTTCTATGCATTTTTATGATGAAATACAGACTAACAAATAAAGAACATGTTTCTACCTTCCTTTTAATTCGGCATATCTTTGAAGAAAGTGAATATTTGAAAATTTCTTCATCAAACCCTTGCAACCCTCTATTGTTACATGTGATAATTATTTAGTATGTAATCCATGTGTGTAAAATATTTATCTCAGTAGTACCTTCCTTTCACTAAGAAAAATAATTTGAATTTCTTTTAACTAAACATCAGCTATGATTCTTGAATTTCAAAGTTCTGTATTTCTTTTCTCAGATGAAAATAAGCATGACAAAATAATCTTTCTGAATCCAAAGATAGTAAGTCCATCATAGCATGAAATAAAATATCATGGGTCTGTCTTTGTTGTTTGCCATCCACCTTTCGATTCATGTATCTATCATTTACCTATTGGTAAACAAACTCATTAATGGTCATACTGTATATATGATTTATTGAAATACCCTACGCGTTACTTTAGCATTTATTGAGACACAAATTTTCATATGGATTTCTCAGCTCTGTGCACATACTCTGAGAAATAACTGATAGTCTATCAATGTCAAAATTCGAGAGAATGCAGTGACATTTAAAAAATGGATAGGAAACCGAAGAAACTCTACAAAGATGGAAATGAAAAAAATCTAGTAAGCTAGGAGGCAAGGGGCCTAATTGCTCTGCACAGTAACTATATTTCTGTAATAATTCTAGTCTCACTATTGGTGGAAAAGGGAGAAGTGACATTTCCCTCAATCTGGCATGAATAAAATTCATGATCTGCCCCCAGTTTACGCAATTAACTTCCAATACATTTGCACATGGGGAATGCAAAACCAACCACTTTTCACCTGCAGTGCTTTCTACTTTGGCATTTCTGATAGCACTCCCAAGAACCCTCCACTAATTTAGAGTGTGTTTAAGTTAGCATCCACATAAAACTCTCTGATACTCAGTCATTATTCTCTTCAGGGCCTATTAGTCTTACTTGAGTTTGTCACATATAGACTGCTAGACTAACATTTTCTTTCTTATTACAAACCCTATTTTCACCTTTTTCAGTTAGCATAACCACCTGGTGACCTGGAGAGTTGATACGGAACTTCTGTTTAATCCTCATCCTAATTAGGTATAGCAGCTAAGCAACCGGAAACCTCTGCCTAACTTCCTTTGGAGGCTCCAAACAAAGGCACTCCAGGCCATTCCTAGTTTAGGAAGGAAGAACATGATCTGAGATTCAAATGTGGTCTGACTCCGTAGGTCCCAGCACTGCTTCTTAGCTTCTGAGTTGGCCTGTGTTCATATCTTTAAATAACATTAAAGAAGGCTTTGGCACAGTTGTAACAAGCCAGGTTTTCCTAATCTGATGTTTTCTTACATCCAAAATAGTGAAGGCCTCTTTACTGGTACTCCATTCCACATACGGGCATTTGAAGCATTCCACACAGAATAGTTCAAATTGCATGCAATTAAGGGAGAACATCATGTATTTCAAATCATCTCCCAAAGGCTTTAAGATTTGCCTCATAAGCAAGAATGTGTGTTAATTTGAATTAATCACTCACCTTCATTGCACAAAATGTTAGAACTAAATTTCTTTTCCTTTCCCCTCTTCCCCAAATTATTGCCTCCTCAAATATAAAAATGGATTCTTCTATATTTTCATGGCAAGTAGAAACTACTGTAAAATGCCTATTTTGCATTACCTTTATCCAAGTTTCTTTACCAAGGTAAAGGTATGCTATTTACATAAATAACTGTTGAAGTCCAAAACAGACTTTCTGAGTTCTGGGAGAAACATAGGAGCAGCTCTTACTTTATCATTGGTTGATGAGCATGTCTATTAAGAAAGATGACTATCAGAAAGGTCCCTTTGGATCTCTGTTCTAAGGTGAGAAACTATTATAAAATAACCTTAAACAGTAAGTAATTACTCTAACAGAAAACCAGTATTAATACTTATATTCATACAGTCCTCATTTTAAAGACTTCTTTATAATTTATCACAATAAAAATGAAAGGAGGCTTTTTGGGAGCCAGAGTATGTATAGCTCGTTGTGAAAATTAGGCCTTTACATTAACAAGCCAAATGTCAGGATTCGTTTAATTTTTCCACACACTGAGTCTACTTCAAAATTCTCATTTTCTTCTTTCTTATCACATACTCCTTGCTGAAGGAACCTATTTACTTTTCTTTTCTTTCCTTCATCTTTCTTGGTTTCTGATTCCCTCGAAGAACATCACAGAGTAACCACAAAACCTGAAGGCTGGGACGCCTGGGTGGCTCAGTCGGTTAAGCATCTGCCTTTGGTCGGGTCATGATCCCAGGGTCCTGGGATAGAGTCCAGCATCAGAGCTCCCTGTTCAGCGGGGAGCCTGCTTCTCCCTCTGCCTGCTCTGCCTGTCGCTCCCTCTGCTTGTGCTCTCTCTCTCTCTCTGACACATAAATAAATAAATAAAGTCTTAAAAAAAACAAAAACAAAAACCTGAAGATATCCCTCAGTTAACACTTGTTTGAGATAGCTCAATTGTTCTTGCCTACCTTCATTATCAAGATTTGCAGATTATTCCAGGTGTAGAGTCCAGATTAATTTGCAAGAAAATTCTGCCATGCCTTTGACCAGGGAAAAATACTGTATACCTTGCAGATCAATATGCATATACTTGATTGATATGTACCAGTCTACTCATTTGAACATAAAAACACCTCCTAATTACGTGAGAACCTGCCAGTACTTTCCCATGCTTGGGAAGATTTCTGAGACACCCAAATTATGAGGTTTCTTTACAGCTGTCAGGTGGAATATCTGAAACAGAAACATATTTAATAGTAAGAATAAAAAAATGTTTTTGAGTACTTATAACTGATTCCCTGACATCCTGACTGTTGAATGGTCAGCTCTTGACGTTAGGGTCCAGAGAAAACCATGCTTCCTGATGTTACGGATGCCTAGTCTAAGACCTCTCAGCCTCAAACATGTACGTGCCTGCCTAACCTGATGCCATAACTGCCCTCTGGGACTCAAAAGCAGTGGTTTTCACATTGTTGTGTGTATTGGAATCACATGCAGTGAGTCATAGAATGCAGATTTCCAGGCAGTCTGGGGAATATGCAATTTTTTATAAAATATTTCAGGGGATTCTGATGCAGGTGGCCTTTCAGAGCATGCTCAAAGAGCATGCTCATTTGCACTTGAATATGCAAATGCTTTCCAGCAAGCTGCAGGAGGGATAACTCAGATTCATGAAAGGAGAAACACTAAGATAAAACTACCTCAGTTCAGGAATCCCAGATCAGAGGAATATTCAGGCCTTTATTTCAAAAGTACGCCTCACAAATATCTATTCAAGGAAAATTGGTGGTATAAATGGACATTCTGAAGGGACCTCTGCCTAAGTAAATTATTTGTGAATTCTTAGGAAGGTCAGAGAGCCTAGAGCAAATTCTTATGAAATCTCAGGCTTAGGTTTCAAAATTCTTAGAGAAATAAAAGAATCACAGTTGGTGTTAAATATGACCAGACAGTACTAACTACAGTGTGAATTATAAAAATTATTTTTAACGTGTGAGATACTAAAGAACATAAATATATATATTTATTCAAACAACTTTGTACTTGCATTTGGAAATTTAGACTATTTAATCTTTAAAAAGAATGGCAAATCCATGTAACCTACAAATATCACCCATACTTTTGTAACTCAAGAGTGCAAGCTCCTTGCCATGAAAATGGAGCAAACCTACAGAATGATGTCAAAATATCTCTTTCCCATCTTCTACTCAACACTGTCAGACATTAGGCACTAACATTAAAACATTTTTACCTACAGAGGTGAAACGTAAATTTGGCAGTGGAAGGTTACAAATTTGCCTTTAAGGCAGTACTTCAGTTTCCAAGAAAGTTTGCCTCCTCAAGAGCCATAGGCATTCCCCCTAATTCTTCAGGAGGATTGTACTTCTCAGAAGTCCCTCAGATGGTAGCTCCCCCCAAGTCCTTATCCTAAGGATAACATCTGTGACTCCAACCTCAACTGATTTCTAAAATATAGTGCAACAGAATGTGTTACCTTACTTTAACCTTGAGCAAACCAGTGTATGCTTGCAGGAACAGTCTAGCTTGAAAATTCAAGAATATACTTCAGGCTTTTACTGGGTTATCATAGGAAGAAAGCTGAAGACACTGAGCTCATTATAGTAAAATGTCCTGAAAATGCTCTCAAAGTATTTTTAACATTTATTGGTGGCAAAGTGTTGCATAAACTAAGACTAATTTAGAGGTCTTTGGGATATGAATTTTAAAATAATTGCATGCAGAAAGGTGTAAAATGAGAGGGTTCTAAGGTGATTTTTTGTATATCTCAAGAGAAGCATTAGCTGATGATGACAAATAGATAATTAGAATCCTCAGCCTCAGAGAGTTGAAGAATGTTGTGATTTTGCAGGGATGGCCATGAAGCCCCTAAATGGACTCACTCTGAGTCTCTCCTCGTAGCGTGGAAATACCTGCACTGGCTAGAAAGGCTGAGAGGATAACTACAAGCTAATTTTAATAGCTTTTGGTCAATGGCAGAAGACTGGAAGCATAGAACGAACAATAAATCTTATTTTGCAATAAACAATTTTATCACTTTCAGGATTGCATAAATATTTAATTATAATCCTCTTGTACACACATTCTGGTAGCTTAACAGAAGATAAATAAGAATATAATCATACATGGATACTTCTCCCAAATGAGCCTAATACAACAACTAAAGAATCATCCTTCTCTCCTTGCTCAGTGAGTACAATATAAAATATACTTTAATCAGTATTCTATTATTATTAATAACTCTCACGATTCCATTATAAACCACAAGAAAGAAAGAAAAATGTTGATGCTTTTTTTTACAGTACTTTAAATAAGGGAAAAGGGGAAAGGTAGGGATTGAATAAAGAATTCCAAAACGAAACATCCTTCATAAAATGAGAATTTATAAAGCAGAAGACAGTATCAGAAGGACCCAGGATCCTTAACCAGGTTTTGCATAGCAGTGTTCAGAGGAAGTGAAGTGGTCCTGTTATCTCTGGAACGCAGTGGGAAATCAAGACAAAAAGTCCAGCCTGCTACCTATTTCTCGCAAAGTATGTCTAAGTCATTCCTTCTCAATTTCATCTATGAAAGGCCCAGCACATTACCTTTAAACAACTAGCCATCAAAGTATGAAAAGCTGCTCTTCATCTAGTCTGATCAGGATGGAATTGCTTTTCAGGCACATCATGCTATTTTCTGCATTGACTGAAGAAAGATCAACACATGTTTTGCAAGAGTAACTTTAAACAAGGTACAGGAGAGCAATCAAGAAGACATAGTAGAACTTTTTTTAAGATTTTATTTAAATTCAAGTTAGTTAACATATATTGTATTATTAGTTTCAGGGGTAGAATTTAGTGATTCATCAGTTGCATATAGCACCCAGTGCTCATTACAAGTGCCCTCCTTAATGCCCATTATCCAGTTACCCATCCTTTGCCCACCTCCCCTCCAGCAACCCTCAGTTTGTTCCCTAGAGTTAAGAGTTTCCTATGGTTTTCCTCCCTCTCCGCTTTTATCCTATTTTATTTTTCCTTCCCTTCCCCTATGTTCATCTGTTTTGTTTCTTAAGTTCCACATAGAGGTGAAATCATATGGTATTTGTCTTTTTCTGCCTATTTCACTTAGCATAATACCCTATAGTTCCATCCACATCATTGCAAATGGCAAGATTTCGTTCTTTTTGATGGCTGAGTAATATTCCTGTGTGTGTGTGTGTGTGTGTGTGTGTGTACCACACATAGAAGAACTACTAATAAAACCATAATGGAAGAAGTTCCACAAGGATCAGATTACTACCACTCAATTTGTAAACACTGTTAAGGTTATCTTAACAATGTTGTTACTAGTCCTGAAAGCAGGGCTCAGAAATAGAAACAACATGTAAGAGTAGATTTTGGATGTTCTCATAATTTGCTTCTTCATGAGCCATTATATTTTCACTGGTTCATAAACTGAATTTCCAGTTTTCCTAATGTATCTTAGATTTATAAACTCTGAAGCAAGTAGATAAAAATGTATGCATTAATTTTTTTAACTCACATATGCATCAGACACATATTAAGCACTACCTATGACTGCTCACCAATACTTAGAGCACTTCTAGTTGTGACATTCATAATCTCCAGATACAGGCCCTTATATTTGTTGTTAATATAACACTAATATTGTAAATAAAATAACTGCTATTTTATTCCTTAACAAAGTTTTTAAACTAAATTATAATAATGTGCCCTTGTTAAGGCTTTTTAAGTGACTGGATCCTTAATTGAATAGCCTATAACAGAAATTTTTAAAATATGTAATGCAGGCCAAAAAAAAGTTAGGATATTAATAATGCAACAAATTGGCATGTGTTCTCCATAACTGAATGTTCCAGGAAAATGGTCACTAAATAAATAAATCAGTGCAGTAACTGCCCAGAGCAAAGATGATGATGATGATGGTAACTTATCTCTGAATTTTTTTGAATATGAATAAATTTTCCAAATAATTTTCATGTATTTTGAATATTTTCTTAAAAAAAAGATTCTTATTTATTTTATTTGAGAGAAACAGAGCTTGCAAGAGAGAGTACAAGTGGGAGGGGCAGAAGGAGAGGGAGAAGCAGGCTTCCTGCAGAGCAGGGAGCCCGACGCAGGACTCTATCCCAGGACCCTGAGATCATGACCTGAGCTGAAGGCAGATGCTTAACCAACTGAGCCACCCAGGCGCCCCTGGAATATTCAAACAAAATACTACACAAGTCCATGATCCAATGATACACCCTTTTATAGCTTAAAATTTTACTCAGAGCATATTAATAGTTTTAAATATTCAAATCCAGTGGTTATTATACTTCCTGTTGCAAATCTTCTAAATTTTCAGTTTCTCTCACATATTTTAAGTTAACAAATGCCTTCAGTAAGAGTTCTACCTTCTCTAGCTGCTAATTCCACTCTTCTTCAATCCCTGCTTTACTCAAGTTGCAGCATGAGTCATGACTATCATAACAGCTCTCCCGCAGATGTCCATCCTCTAGCTTACACTCTTCCTACTCTCATTCTCCTACTTTTAAACGTTTAATAGATTTTCATAGTAAACTCAATCTTCTAATATTGTTTCCCATATGATGTCCTCCATAATCTTCCTAAGCTTCATTAATTCTTTATTTCCCAATGCTTTCATAATATTTTATTCATAGCCCTTATATACTGAATATAATTACCTACTTGTATCATCCCTGCTAGACTGTGAATTCATTGAAGACAAGGAATGTATCTTGTTCATTTTATGTCACCCAATCTAATAATGCTTTATCAAAACAAAAACCAAAACCAAACATCAAGATCCATCAACAACAAAAATGTAGGCATTTTCATCACTAATTTCAAAGTTCGAGTCATAACACAATGACATTTGCAAACGATTGATTCCTTATACACAAGCAATGAAAATCATAATACATATGTGCAGAAGCAGTGCCATTTCCTATATATAGAAGCACATACCATAAAAAATGAGGAAATAATATAACGTTACCAGAATTCATGTACATAAAATCATAAAGCTTGACTTAGGGACCTGAATAAATGGGGAGAAGTAGCATGTCTTAATATTGAAAGCTTATATTTGAAAAGGTGTTAATTCTTTAAAAATTAATTTATAAATACAATGCATATCGATTCATAACTACAGCAGGAATTTTAAATGGGCTTTGTCAAACTGATTCTAAAATATGTATTGAAGAGAAAAGACGTAAGATTTTGAACAAGAACAAGAGAAAACTTTTTCAACTACAACATAGTATAAAGCTAAATAAACTAATTAGAAAAATATGACAGGAACTCAGAAAAGAACAAAGAACCAATTAAACAGAGTCAAATCAATTCCCTAACATATGACCACTTACATTAAGATAAACATATCATTTCAAATGTATGAATAAGGAACTCCTTTTAAGTAAGATGGAAATAATTGTTTAAAAATGTATTAATGTGAGGGGTTCCTGGTGGCTCAGTCAGTTAAGAATCTGATGCTTGATTTCGGCTCAAGTCATAATCTCAGGGTCATGAAATTGAGCCCCGTGTCAGGCTCCGTGGTCAGCAAGGGCGTCTGCTTGAGATTCTCTCTCTCCCTTTACCCTTCCCTCCTCCTCTCTCTCTCTCTCTCTCTCTAAAATAAATAATTAAATCTTTTAAAAAAATGTATTATTGTGAAAGAAAATTAGACCCCCTACTCCATTCTATACAAAAAAATTAATTAGAGGAGGAAGGGCTGAGTAGATAGATGTAAAAACAAAATAACGTTTTAAAAAATGCAATATTTTCAAAATCTTCAGATAGAGAAGTGCTTCTAAGTAAGACAGAATCAGAGAACTAGGAAGTTATAAAAGGGATGACTAGACATATAAATTAAACACCTCTGAATGATGTAATACATCAAAAAGTAAAAAAAAAAATGACATAGTGTTAAGAGAAAAATACTGTAAAAATGTATGCTACAAAAATAATTAATATCCTAATACATCCAAAATATATAGGAAAATATAGTAGGAAAAATATCTTGCCCTTTTTCTGTTAGGTTTTTAATCCTTTTGTTTAATCAGGTAATAATTCACAGAAGAAAAAATACAAATAGCAAATGTGTATGAAAAGATGAGCAAATTAACTAGCACTGTAGCAACTTGTCAAAACTCTCAAACTGTCAAAAACTTAAAAAATGCATACAATTCATCATCATGGAGGGGACTAAACCCTCTCATACATGGTTGATGGAGGGCTAAAATGGTAAAGCTTTTGGAATACAATTTGTATTATTTACCAAAAAATTTATACCCTGTGAACCCAAAATTCCACTTGCAGGTATCTATCCTATAAAAATACTTGTATGCACAACAAAAGACCACTCAAGGATCTCATGGCAGTCTTGATTATAATAGTAAAAAATTAGAAACAATGGAATAAAGCTCCCCAGACTAATTTGTAGAAATGAGTCTGAGAACAGAATGCATTTCTGTGCATGAAAAGAAAAAAATCAAACTCTGTGGAAATGTAGAGGAAAAATGGCTGGATTGATACACACCAAATATTGATAATTTTATCTGTGAGGAGGATAAATATGATGGGAAGGTATGGAGGAGAGTAAAAGAAATTTTTCACATTGTATTGCTCTTTTGTTTTAATCTTGTACAATTAGAATGCATTCATGTGGTTTTTATGTATTTAAAAAACAACTATAAAAAGAGTACCCAAGAATATGTTTACTTAATTGCACAAAAAATAATAGGCATGAAAGTTTATAGTTTGAATAATTAATAATTAATTACCAATTCATGCAACAAATAAATACTGACACAGTCTTGTGCTTAAGATTAAGTGAGGCAGTAGTTAATACAAAGATGAGACAAAGCCCTATCTTCAATGTTACCCAAAACCCATCAGGGGCTCAGAAAGGGACTGAACTACAAAGTGACAACTGCTACAATACAGATTCATGAGATGTTACCTTATTCTAACTGGAGAAGACAGATTTCAGGCACGGGAGTGAAAGTGAAATTTTTTTTTTTTTTTTTAGTGAATAATAATATTCCCAATAGGTAAGAGGGAATGGGAGTGGGAAGGAATTTCACATAATGGGCAAAGTCACTCTGACTTGAGGTCATGGGCTCTGCTGTGCCAGTGTTTGCTGTTGAATCTCACCTCTGCCCCTCACTTAAAAGCTGTGCAACCTTTAGCTAAATGACTTAACCCCCCTTAACCTCTAGAGTAACCACATCCATTCCAAGGGTTTACTGAGAAAATTGCACAAGGCCATTCATAAAAGCCTCAGTATAGTACCTGGAACATATGTTTTAATAAATATTTGCTTTTTTTCCTACTTCCTATCTTTAAAGAAGCCAAGAAGAGCATGCTATGCTTCTGAAACTGAAAGAAGGTTGATACAGACTGGTAGCCAAACTATGAAACATTTACTAGGAAACAGTGACCTATGATAACCTTCAACTCCAAGTGCGGGGCATTTGCCTGTATAAATCTGATTTTGTATTTATTCACTTGCATACTAATAGGATAATTATCTCATTATCAGTAAAACAAATTTTAATATATATTCAATGAGATTTGCATATTTTCCTGGTGAATTTGTATAAATGATAATGAAATTATTTACTTCAAATATTTAAGGCTTCCAAAACTGGAATTGAAAGCAATGTTCTGTCTTAGTCAACAAGGAATTTAATTTTTGAAAAAAAAATTCATCCACCATTATTAAATAAAATATTCCATTAAAAAATAATTTAATGCAGATGAGTCAAAGATCCCCTCCTTTCAATTTTCATATGCCCTCCAACTTTTGTACATTTACTACTTACATGCTTTCTCACCATCATTTCAAATCCAAAAGAATTCACATGAATATATATATATCAGCAGTAATAGTAATTTAATTAATTAAAATAATTAATTTAATTATTATAATTAAAGAACCAGGCAATATAGAAAGACTGATGGGATTTGAAATGGTCGCTCATGTGAATACATATAATGAAAGAGCTAACATCATTGGGCTCTGTAGCCAGACTATCTGGACAAAGCTCTGGTCCTATCAATTACTAGCTGTGTGACTTTAGGCATGATACTTGACCTCTCTGAGCCTCAGTTCCCTTACCTATAAAATGGGAATAATAATAATACATATCTACATAGTTCATAAGGTTGTGAGAATTAAACAAATTGCTATGTGTACAACAGTTAGAACAGTGTCTGGACCCTTGTGAGTGTTTAAGTAGCTGGTGGTATGAGGTCTCTTCTAGTTCTCAAACCTTTCCTTGTGGTGCTCTCAACATAATTCTCTCTTTTTCCTGCTTCTCTTTCAATGCAATGTTACATTAAGTACACTGTCTTACTGGCTTTCTGACCTTTTTAAACTTCTACGTCAAAGTAATCTTCATGTCATACTGAATACTCAGAGTCTTCATATCTTACTGTAGAGTCAAAATTACATCTTACTCATTACCTCCATACATTGCTATCTTGGTGGACCTTCCTCTAGCAGTATTATTTCTAAATTTTTGCCCAATAACATTGGATTATTAAAATTAAAACTGCACTTGGATGTGAAACAATTCAAAATACTAAAAGGACTGAGTTTATTGTACTGTTTAATCTCAACAATGAGTAAATAGCTTGGGTTTATAATCAACATTATTTTAAAGAAATAATTGTTTAGTGACTATTCAAATAACTCATTTTCACATTATAAATCTAATGATGAAAATAATGTAAATATTACTATAACAAGTACAACTAAAGTCTTCTGCTCTAAGACTGATATACATTTTGTCCAGAACAGCTTTACTCCGTGGAATATTTATTTCTGTCTTGCAGCACAAGCTTCTCATAATGAATCACATTCAAAAAACATTAAAAAAAGATATACGAGTATATGTTAGGGAAAAAATTGCTGTTGCTTGAAGGTATTTTCCATCAAAAATTAAATATGGCACAATGGCCATTTTGTAGAGTTCATTAATGAAATTGGGAAGGGATTATTAATCTCCAGTGTTGAATTGAACTTACAGTGAAAATTGATCAAGCTTCTCCGGACTCAGAAATACCCTATGGCTACTATTGATCAAGAGTTTGGGACACTGATTATAATTCATATCCAAAAACAAAAAAACATGAGATAGAAATTGTTCTTAAAAGGCTTCTTATTCAAAACATACAATATTTAGCTTAATAGAGGAAGCCTTACGGACATCAGTTTTCTTGTGAAGATCCACTGGAAAACATACCTGGCCAGGCTGAAGGCATCGTCAATCAAAGCCGCTCTGTTACTGACAGAGAGAACCTATGAGATCAACCAGGAAAAAAAAAAAAAAGGGAATCAGGATTAAAATGGCAGGTGTTCACCTATCGAAACAGATCTTTGATGAGTAAATCCAGTTTACCTCATGGTTCCTGATTAACTGATCAATTAATAATCTCCAATTCCTTAAATCATAGTTGACTCTAAAATAGCCAGTTTGATTGATATTCCCCAGCAACCAGCTTCCTTTGTCCCAAGTTATTCTGTGGTGCTCTGAAAACAACATTTTTTGGAGTAAAACAGATTTTAAATTTATGGGTTAAAATGAGATGAAGTATATTTTCTAAATAATAGATATTATAGTACCAATAATTAAAAGAGAACACCATCATAAATACCTAATTGAAATCTACTCTTTAATTAGTTCATCACCGTATCTAGAAATCACTAGAAAACCTTTAGTTGGTTACCCATTATTACCTCAATTAATTGTTTTCTTATAATTAACATTTTTTGTTCTTGATAAAACCCCATTGCCTATATACAATGTCCTTCTCAAGATAAATGTCACCAAGACATCTCCTGTATTTATGTGCTTCTAATTAGATTGTATTTAAATATGGGGCTAGAATAGAAGAAAAGGTTTTAGGTACACATTCTACTTATTTTATTCAGTTAAGAAAGTGATTAAAACAACAGGGCTCATTTATTTTAAAGTCACTATTGTTTCTTGCCTTTTTTCTTGTGCTTTTTTGGAAGTACTAATAAATAGCAGACTTTCCAGCATCATCAATAATGTTGGAAAAAGGAAACTCATTTGTTTAAGACTCTAATATTTCTACATATAATTAGAACAAAGATAATAAATTCTGTTTATTGGAATCACTTCGGAAAATGGTAACTTGATTATATTCCCCAGCTAATTCACTTAAAGGAAGCCAGTAAAAACAATCTTATAACTTATATATTTAACTCCTTCAAAATATGGTACAGATGGAGAACTCCATTCACCTTAATGGCAGCCTCTGTTGACTTCACAGAACCATAGCTTACAATTCTAATCATTTCGTGGATGTCCTCAGGACTCATGGTTCGTAGAAGTTATGAAATGTATTAAGTTTACTTAAAATTTATATTTTACACACACACACACACCCCACACACCGGGACACCTAATTTCCACAATGACTCAAAACCAGAAAATGCATCACAGAAATCCATTTGTGTCAGTTCTGAGTGAGACACAAAATCTCCAATTCTCACCTTGTTATCAAGGTTTTTTACACATCAGGCTACAAAACAGGTTTTCTTTTTCTTTCTCTTTTTGAAACACTGACTCTATAGTCTCTCTCAAGTAGAAGCCACACAGGAAGCGGGTGTGACCACAAAAATCACTGGGTGAACATTAATGACTATTAATTGCTGAAATGAGGTAGGCTCTGAAATGGGGTGGGCTCCTTAATCTAACACCTGTTACATTTTGCCAATTTTTATAAATGTACAGTAAAACCAAAAATGTATGCTGAACATAAAAATCTAATCTTTAATGTTTCAGATGGTATGTCAGCTTTTTGCCACTTTTATAAATAGTATCTTGGAACATTTAAAAAAACAAGGCTCAGACAGGTTAATCGAATTGTCCAAGAAAGCAGGAAATGGTCCGTCTCAGGTCTCCTGACTTGGGTGTCCTTTTTACTACATTATATTCTATTGATACAAGATGGTATAGCACTTTTACTGTAATATGGTATATATTTCTCACATTCTTATATTGTTTTGAAAAAGAGGGACACAGCATTGGAAATAAGAATTAGAACAGGAGCAGGATAGTTAGATTTTTGTTCCAGTTCTCCTACACGTAAATGTTTGAATTTAGGCCACTCATATAATCTAAGGGCCAACTAATAAATAGCATTTAAGGTCCCTTCCAATTCTATGACTCAGTAGAAGAAGGAACTGTTTTCCTCTGGGTGAAATTTTACCAGGCTTCATCTCTGGTACTTAAAAAAATAGATCTATCAGATATTGCTCTAAAATATTAATAGTTTCCCAATTTTCTGATACTTTGTTTTTGTATATTTTTCAAAACTTTAATGTGCTTATCTACACAATTCCTTTGAAGTTTTGGAATGTCACCCCATTTTACAGATATAAAAATAAAAAATAATTAACAAAAGAGAAGACATTTTAAAAAACTAAACCATCTGAAGAGAGATTTCAATTCAGTGAAAAAAACTAAGATTAAAATATTGAGGATACTGTTTCTCTTGAGTAATCCTAACTCTATCTTCAATAATATGAGGATTTTTATCACAACACATATTGTGATTAAATTCACTTGGGTTAGGTGCTTGCTTTGGCAGCACATACACTAAATTCACTTGGGTTAAGTGTAAATTTGATCATTTTCATCTAAGAAGTGGTTATTTTTTGAAGAAATTATAATATTCAAGAATCAAGTTTAATATATGAATACATGATTTATGTTTTTACAATTCTGAAACAGTCATGGAATCCTATGATATTAAGTCTATTTTTTAAAGTTATTTCTTGTTCACATTTTAAAGAGCTGGCACAATTTAACCTCATGTGATACACTTGGCTCTAAATGGGTGACGGGCATTAAGGAGGGCACGTGTTGTGATGAGCACTGGGTGTTATATGTAAGTGATGAATCACTGAATTCTACTCCTGAAACTAACATTACACTGTATGTCAACTAACCGGAATTTAAGTAGAAAATTGAAACTACAAATAATAAAAAAATAAAAAATAAACTTATTGAATTCAACAACTTATAGGTAGAAGAGAGACAAATTAAAATAGGAAAACAATCCCTATACCTTCTATTTCATCGGAGAATAAAAAAGGCAGGCATCTATTGTTTTTGAGTATGTTATTATTAAATTGATAACTAAAACCTGAAGGTTATTACTGTTCATGCATATTTTTATGCCTTTGTTATAAATGAAATCTTTGGAGAAATGATTCCCTGAAAGATTTTGTAATAGATTTGTAAATGTCTTTTTCATTCTAGCTAATTATATCTTTAAAATGTTCTTCAAATTAACTAATGGCAAGCAATGAATTCTAAAGAGACCTTTTCCAATGGCCTAATGAGGTATGGTATGTGATGAGTACCAATATAAAAAGTATGGAAGTTATATTTTCAATGTTAGTAATAATAACTTAAAATTGTATGTAGAATGTATCCAAAATGGCACAAAATTTAGATTATATCAAGGCACAGAGTCCTTGGAATTTTATAATATTTTGGTTTTATATTCTATACTTTCCAAATAAAAAGAGGAAGATTAAGCCTTTATCCTCAGTATTGGCTGGTTGCAGAAAAATCAGAATTTAAAACAAACAAAAAGCCAACCAAAGTAACAAGGGTAGCAATGTAAAACAAACTCAGGTATAACACATACTGGTTTTCTCACTGGACTTGTGTGAGAATCAAATTAGAAAATGCTCTATAGCACCTATAAAGAACTATGTGTATGAATACAATGGCAACATGTTGAGTAATTGGCATATCAGCAAAGCAACCTACCAAAATTTTAAAATCTACGTGTGTGTGTGTGTGTGTGGTTTAGAGGGAATACATTTAGAAAAGAAAACCAAGCTCCTAAGACAATTTATGCAAGTTATGTCTCAAGCCTTAACTTCCTCATTTGTAAAATGGGGATTAAAAATAACTCATTCTAAAGGCTTACAAGTCTTATATAAGCCAATGCTTAAGGCAAGCACTATATCATTACATTATTTTTAATGTTAATTTGTAATTTCAGCATCAATTTCCTTTTATTTTGAATCTTTTCTTTCCTAACATTTGGCATTAAATTTATTCCCTTCCATTACACATTCATTGTCACCATACAAGCTGTTATATTTATAAACATCTGCATTCTCAGTATCTCAGTAGTAAAAACGAAAAAGATAAATCCTTTTACCTGCTTTCAGTAATTTAAAAGTTGATTTAAAAACTATTTTAGGCTAGAATGAACTATACCTTAACTTGGAATTAATTCGATATTCATCCAAAGGGTTTAAAAAATGGAAGTGTCAAGAGTATATGATGATTCAAATCAAATTTATATTATTCACCATGACTGTGCTTTAATACCTGGTGAGATCAAATCTATGTGACTGATAATGAAAAATTATAAAAACATTGATCTTATTGTTGTAACTAAAAGGTGGACTTTTAAAATACAATGTTGATTAGAATTGACCAGAATATTTTCTTAATGTTTTTATGGAAAAAACATTATTGATATTATTATTGATATTAGTTAACTATATTTTTTATTTTGATTGATTTATTTACTTTTAAAGAGAGGGGTAGGGGGAGAAGGAGAGAATCTCTACCAGACTCTCTGCTGAGTGCAGTGCCCAGTGCGGGGCTTGATCTCAAGACCCTGAGATCATGACCTGAGCTGAAACTAAGAGTTGGACGCTTAACCGACTGAGCCACCCAGGTGTCCCTAGTTAACTGTATTTTGAAATAAGAGAGAGAGAGAGGTAATAACACATGAAAGGAGACAAGAGTTAACAATCTTTTCTTTCCCCCTAGTCTGTGCCTTGTGTCAGTTTTTTATTTGTCATCATAATGAAGGGATTTAAGACAAAACTAAAGCCAGAATGAGACTGAACAGGGAAAACAGAACGGTTGTCTTTCTTTTAGGTCCCTCTTGGCAGCTTCTTCCAGATTTACATATTTATAAAGTTTTCAAGAAATATTTACTTGGTATGGGCATTCTCCACAAAAGCTTCAACACTTCTATCGGGACAATGTTCCATCAACCAGAAGGCTCTGCTGTGATTTAATGGAAACTGACACACCGTAGGTGGCACAACTCAATTATCAGAGTCAATGTAAATATCATCTCCCAGAGTCATGCACTGCACACACTATGTAGTGAGCATGACATTTGTATTAATATAGGTGACATTTTAGGCAAATGTATGCTTTGAAATACCGTGTTGTTATTATTCCTGATTAATAATGAGAGACTACAAATGGAAACAACCTCTCAAATACACCTGTGGTTATTGGTCAAGAAAAGCTGTGACACTATTCTGCGTACTCTACGTGAAACAAGAGGATACCCTGAATAATAGCAGACAAATAACTAAGGAGATAGAGGAAATGGACATGGGGAAAACATTGACAAAGTATCAGACTTGCCCTGGATCCACTCTCTAAAAGTGACGTTTTGGCCTGATCCTGACTTTTAATCAGTATCTTTGCACCCTTGTAATTGTCCCATTTCCATTGTAGCCCCCAATGAGAAATGTTTTACTTGGTTTCTGAAGATTGTTCTATTTCATGTTCCTAGCAATCCCATGGAGGATCTAATAGTTAGATCATTAGGTTAATGACTCACTGTTTTCACTCATCATTTCATAACAAATTATGTAGATAAACAAAACAACTACACAAAAGTAAAAGAGCAGTAAAAAAAACCAAATAATACAGTAAGTGAATTAAGAATCATATAAATGCTAACTCTAAGAAATGAAAAGAATAGATTATAATAAGCAATTTTAAAAGGAGAAACACCAATAAATTTTAAAATAAGCATTTCAATTCATCACTACATTACTTATGAATCTTTGATACACAATGTATATAAATAAAAGCACATATTTTCATAATATGTGATTATGTGTTAAAAATACAACAACATGAAAATTTGAATAAAAATTCAACTGAAAATACAAGCATTTATATTTCTGGTATGCAGATTAGATTTTGCTATAAGAACTTTTTCTTGTATATATGTATTTTGAGCACTTATATCTCCCTTATAATAGCAAGACTGAGGGGCAGATACAATGTTTATTTTGTTATTTACTAATTTTAGCTCACTTATTGCAAAAAACAGATTGCAGCTGCTCATAGTGGTTATGAAATAAGATAACATCAATTAACAGAACGCAAGAAAGGAGTAGAAAAAACGTGGACATACTTGACCATCTAAATCTAAATAAAATATTACATAAAAGATGATTAATTGGCTTTTTTTCCAGTTCAATAGAAAACAAAAATTAAAGAGACCTGTTTCACATCTAGCATGAAGGATTTAGATTGGATTCAAGAAATAGCTTTCTGACAGTGAACTGAAATAGGTCGCTATCTTATTTGAAGATATTTAGAAACAAAATAGAATCTCATCTTTTTCTGCTCCTTGAGAGTTGACCCTAGTTTAGGTGATGTTTTGATGACCTATCAAGTCCCCTCCCTTCTGTCCCTATAATTATCTAATTTTATGGAGAATATCGCCTTGTCCATTCTTTAAAGAGCCAGTCTGGCAAAAAACAAGATAGCAGGAAAATGGAATTGAAAATGTGGCCTGTGTTTCATTATTTGGCATACTGTTTTACTGGGAGTTATGATTATAATTTAATTACATTTGGGATTATAAAATGATACAGTTTAAAACAGCTAAAATTAGTACTACAGATGCCTTGTTTTAAATGTTCTCTTTACCATCAATGACACAAATAAACTTAAAAATTATATAGGCAGACTAAAATTAGATTATGTACAAACTATACTATATTATACTTAATTTTGTAGAAGGGATTATCACTCTTTTATATTCTCTTTCTAATTTGTCTTTATTCACATTTTTACAACAGCTGAAACCAGAGGTTAAGTTGCTAAACAATTATCTGAAACCAAATAGTTCCTGAGGGGAGCATATATATTTTACCTGATTTGTTAGTCACCCAAATAATTGCTTCTGAAGACACATGGCTTCTATTTCCCACCACAATAGTTAATGGAATCTGCCAGAGGTAACTGCAAAGTAAAATAGAAGCTTTAAGAATAAAAATGGTTATAACAAATAAACAACATTTGCTATGCACCTTCTGCATGATTTCTATTATTCTCTTTAGGGGAAATAAAAAAATTCCCGTCACAAAAGTAAGGAATAAGTCAAGAAGATGAATTCACTTCTTCAATGCCACTAAGCAGACTTAGCCTGTAAGAGTTTTAATTTCAATACAAAAGGGGGACTTTCAACAAAACAATATTTCTTGCAAAAAAAAAAAAAGATTTGCATTTTACATTACAGAATAAAAAGTAGCTAAAATCAATAAATCAGAGCCACACCATATATTGATTAAGTCTCAAAATAACTCCTTTCTACTTGTTTCTATGTTAAATTAATACACATTTCAGTGGCTTCATGCATTTACATTTCAACATTATCCTTATTTTTTCACATAACTATCCTAATAAGTAGTATTATCACATTTTACAGATAGGTTAATACAGCACACCTAAAGTTACTCAGCAAAGCAGGAATGAAAGGTGAAACTAATCAGATGCCCCTAAAATCCAGATCAATACAAAGAATAGTGTCGAACACACTTAATGCTCTATTTTCTGAAATGAAATTTCCACAATGATGTGTGAAATCATCAACCAATGTTCAGGGATCAGTCATTAGTATCAGCTATTAAAAGAAGCATTTTCTAGAATTTGACTTTTTACAGGGTAAAAATGGAAGCCTATACTTGTACTTGAAGTAGTATCAATTTAATCTCAAATGACTAGCGAGAGATAATCTGGATGGTCTTACAATAAATTCAGTGACTACATTTTGTTTCTTTCCCTGAAGTACAGCCAGATTATGTTGACCTATCATTGCACCATTAACAGCAGGGTAGCCAACAACATTTAGTATGTAAAAAATATTTTTTATTTTATGGAAGAGACACTGTTTGAGCTCTGTAATTGGGAAAGTAAACAGAGAATTGAGAATTTTTCAGGAAACGTATCCGGGATTATATAATTACAAACATAATGAATATGTTTTGGGGGGCATGGGAAGAGAGGGCATCTCCTCTAAATCTGTTACATGGAATTTGATTATTTTATCACTTCATTTCTCATTCACAAGAAACACAAATCAGTAATAGTAACAAATCTAAGTGGAAGAGTAGAAGAAATTAATAATTTTACACTAGTGGCCATCTACAATATGTAAAGTTAAAATAATATGTATTAATCAGCGAAATATTTTTGAGTGCCAACTATGTAGAGACACTAAGCTATACCACAGTGGAATCCACACAGTTGGTCAGGGAATCAATAACCTATAGTAACCAAATGTATTGTTTTTAAAGTAGAAGTAAATGAACATAACCCACTTAAGCTCTTTATCAAAGACCTCCAAGCTCTTAACATAATACTAAGAATATGGCAAATATTTAATAATGGTATTACTGTGAGGAAGACAAAGAGAATTGATATATATTTCTTTAACAGCTCTTCTCTAAAAATAACGACTCTTCTTTGATTAATTGAAAAAATTAGTTAAGAGACAATAATGCTTGACTATGCATCTGACTCTCAAATTATTATCTATGAGTTCATATTTGTAAACCTAAGATCTTGGAGAAGCCTAGAAATGGAAGGCATTCCAGAAATTGCTGTTGAATTGGATCAAACAGGATTAGACCAAAGTAAAATGAAAGGAACCAAATCAGTCTATGGGCAAGACAGAGATTAACCTTATGAACTTGACTTTCTGGTACATATCTTCCACACTGAGTTGGGTCAACTAAATTGTGAAGTCAAATAAGTATCCGTTAAAGGGCAAGAAATATACAAAATTGATGATGTTTAAAAATCCTCAAGGATAAATGTGTCTTTTTAAAGCATGATCATAAAACGTGAAATATTACTTGCCCCTAATATAAATAAGTACACTTTTGCATTTATTTAAACTGTATTCTTCTAAATAGTGGAACTAGAAATGATGATAACATTTCTATGGTATGCTTCAATATTTGAGTTTTAGCAAAAGTCTCTACAGTACAAGAAAAAGAGATTCATATGGATACCTGCATGTTGTTTACAGTCAATGCCACATCCCTATGGGAAACTTCCTACATGGCAGACACTGAATCACACAGCTGTTCAGATGCAAAAGAGTTAACTATAAGGTACTGGGGGGATACAAACACTCGGGCATTTTGTAAAACTTTTGAAATAGTCTTCTGGGTATTTTTCCCAAGAATGTTTTTGTTCTCTCTGCATCTGTGTGTGTGTCTATGTCTGCACGATTGTGTATGCACACAACTAAAATGTATATATTGTCACAAAAACAAAATAAAAATGACAAATTCATTTCTGAATTGCTATACTATTGATCCTAGATGTTATTTTTCATAACTTTCCAAACAACACATATTTGATCTTTTCCTAAATTTCATTTCAAAAATCAAAGAAAGCACGTTGCTTTATGGTTACAACTTAAAAGGGTGGAAGACACTAAACACTGCTGAGTGAAGCATGGTGTGTTATAAAGAAAATCTCAGACTGCGGTGGGTTATGTTTGAAAAAAAGATTAGGAAAAAGAATTTGTGAATTAGATTGTGTTCCAGCTACCTAAGTTTAATTTTAGTCATCTCACTTTAAGCAGAAAAAAAAACAAAAACAAGCACAAAATGCATTTCAATAGACCTTTAAGATATTTTTTCTGTAATATTCCCTGGGGTTATCTCTTTCTCCATAGTTCATGTTTTTATAATAAAGCAATGTTTATCCTGATAATCATGTTAAGGTAGAAAATAATAGGTACTTATTTTAGCTTGAGTGAAAATTCTTTTTTGTAAAATGGTACCCATATCAGTGAAACATTAATGTAGATACCATGAACTCTACAGAAGTTGCTGTCATCAGGATGATAGCAAAAGGAAAATATGACTGTGGAGATAAATACAATTGTCTGTAGAACAGGACTCTGAGAAACTCCGTAAGTGGATGAGGAGACATTGCTTAACATTGCAATGTATTAACTTGATAAAGAAAAAAAGCTAGACAAATTCAGAACTTCCAGAATACCTAAATTCTAGCAAATACCTTATTCACTTTTACATATCACCTAACTCTATGCAATTATTAGTTATATAACCATCTTTCTATAGAAAAATGTAATTACTATATGCATTAAAAATGTTCTGGGCATGTTGTAGTGATGTTCTAGTATCCTTTACAAAATTCAGGACAAAGAATTGATGATACTGGCTCAGAAAAGATCCACAATTCGTGGGATTTCTGGTATCGGTGGGCACTGTTTTACTGCATCAACAGCTTGTACTGTATAATAAAGACCTAGGAAGGCTACATACAAAGGACCGATAGAATTGGTATTGAAGCTCTGACCACAATGTTAGAGTGAATAAAATTGATCAATAAGATACAATTGAATACTAAATTTTTAACTGCAAGCTCTATTATTTCAAAATAGATAGAAAATAATTTTCGAGCTTAAAGGGACTCCATACATTATCTTACTCTTAATATTTTATATGCCAGGTTCTCAGGGTTCAACATTATCCATATGATTTTACAACTCTAGCAAAAGCAAAGCTCTATTCAAGTTACGTATGCTTATACAGCCTGGGAGAAATTCTGCCTTTAAAGAGTCAGACTCATAGCTGATACATCTGATGCGTGTTATAGGCTGACACTGTATTTTTGTTCAAAATTTGTTCTGTCATTTGCAGGTCCTTTATGTTTTTCTGCATCAGTGATGTTTGTGTCAAACTGATCATTCTCAAAGGCATGGCCTAAATCTCTCTAACTTTGCCACAGTCAAGTAGTTTTTATGTACTTCCTGGCAAGGCTGGAGTTGATGCCTAAGCAGGTTTAGCCCTGGGCCAGAGGGTGGAGAATCAGAGGCAGCATTTGGCAACTGTGCGGAACCCGGGCTGGGTAATACAGAAGCGTTGACAGACAAGAGTCAGATCATGACAGTGCGGCAGGGTAAGACTACATTCCATTGGTTGAAACAGTTGACTTGCAGGGGCGGTTTGTCCAAAGCCAATGTATCTATTGACCAGGAGATTTAAGACAATGCTTTCTAAAGGACATTCCAAATTCAGTCATCGTTAAACATTCAGGAATTTCTCAGTCACTTCTACCTATAGCCCATCTGGGAGCTAGCCTACTTGGGAACGATTTCCATCCCTCTTAGAGATTAAACCAAAAACAATTCATGCTTCACACCTCCTAGATATTGGTGGACGATAAAGTCAGAGTCCTAATATGCCAATGTAATGGGAGATAGCATGACCAACCTAATCCAAACACTTCATTTTATTTATTAATTTTAAATTCCATCCCTTCTGTCCCCTCCCTCTCCAATCTTTTCTTAGGGCACCTTTTAAAAAATGAAATGAACTGATTTAAACTGCATTATCTTTCTTTGGCTCAGCCTTTAATAAGACACCATACAGTAAGAAAACATGAAGTAGAAAAGAAACACTATATGTTGTTTTCAGTAATTAAATAAGAGTTTCAAAAGAAAGTTTAACAACAAATAAAAATACTATGTATGTTGTCTGTTCAGTGGTTTTACACACAGAAAATGAGGGAGGAGAACATATTTTGATGCTAAGTAGCATTGATACTTAGACCATTTAAAAATAGATCTACTTTGAGTTCCTTTGGCTCAGATACTAGTCTAGTAGTAGTTTTTGTTTGTTTTAATTAGTCTTTCTGGAGTGTAAGTTTCTATTCTCATCTATTTTATAAATCTCATTTTGCTCCATTCCATTTAATTGACTTCACTACATCTTAACTTTCTTGAATTTAATTCAACAAACATTCACAGGGAAAAGTAAAAAAAAATCACATAATTTTCTAAATCACCATGATAATTTAAACTCTGCTTAAACAAAATAACTTTGGTGTGCTGTCACTTTGATGGTTAAAATATCTGGAAATGGGAGTAAATGAGGAATCAAAATGAAAACACCATATGTAAATAAAAAAATGAAAACCATATTTCACTTACATTTTATAATTGTGCTAGCAATCTTTTTAAAATGTTAAAAATGCAAAGTGAAACCCAAGAAAAAAAGCAATTGTTTTTTCATGTAAAAGAGTGTTGTACCTGTTATTTTGAAGTTCAGGTGCTTTAGTTTTAGCACTGATGTCATAAATAAAGTGTTGTTGGGTAATTATTATTCTATTTTCTGCTGTTGAATTTCCCAAGATGGTGATAACAGGATAACCCATCTGGAGTGTCCACTGATCCATTACTTCTTGTATATTTACAAACTTTCCATTCCGTTTTAAAGCCTTTATAACCCAAATTGTATAAATTAGTTTTATAAACATGAATTATAAACATAATTAACGTTAAACCATTTTTACTTTTAACCTTTATGATTTACTTAAGGATGAAAACATGTAAAATCAGTGAAGCTACTATAACGTGTTAGTAAAATTAATCTCCTTGCCTTAAATTAAGCTTCATGCATATATAGAGAAACGAAAGCTTTATTAGCATTAAAGTTTTTACTTAATGGAAGATAAAAGAGAGTTGATTGTTAAAACAAGTACTTCTGGCACCATTAAGTATCCCCAGTATGTCCAGTACCAAATTTAAATATTTGTTATTCACCTATAGAAAAAATTATTTTAACATCAATATTTCTCTCATACATGAATATCTGACACAATATGAATGTTATATTTCAGAAGTATTGTCTTGTTTGAAAGTAGGCAAGGTACTTTTTACTACCATTTGTAGTTTAAGTAGTTTTAAACCCCATTACTTTTATAATATATCAAAAATAAAATGATAAAGCGATATGAGAAAATATAAAAAGTAAAAACATCTGTTAGTGTCAATAAAAGTTAAGAATGGTTTATAAACTCAATTCAAATATTCAAGAGGAGGTTTCGGTATTCGAGCTTCCTATACTTTACCTCTGATAGTGTATTCCAGAGATCATTTCTGGCTGCATTGCCATACTTATGAATGGTTAAATAATCCTACAAAGAATATAAAATTATAATTACAATTTGGAGGCTCAGCAATTTCCAACACACACACTTATTTCTCAATTCAATTAATTTCTATTTGTTAGAATTTCATTAATATGAAGACAAGGAGAAAGACGTGGAAAAAGATGAAGAATCTCATTTTAAAATATCCCAAAGAGCTTTAACGTAACATATTTCTTAACTCATCAAACAATGCTGGTCTTTTAAAAATTATTTTCATAACCATAATCACTCCTTATGGATTTCCAGGGTCAAAGACCTTCCTTTAATTTAACAAATCAACCTCAGGCAATTTTAAAGAAACTACCTCTGCAGTGAAACATTTAGGAGAAACTTCCCCATCAAGCCTTCCTGTTGAAGCGTTGAAAAAAATAAATTCTGTTTTATGGAAAAGAAAAAACAACAACAGAAACCCGACTGATATATGCTGATGTGAAGAGGAATTGCTTTGCTGAAAGAGTGATGACTGTCTGCACAAGCTGCCTGGTTCCCTAGTCTCTCTGCAAGGGACAGGCTGCCTAATACAAAAAAGGATACATACTTATTTCCATGAGCTTGAAACACATATTAATACTTAATTAATACTTAATAAGAAATAACACATATTAATACTTAATAAGAAAAAAATAAATCCTAAATTTATTTAATATTTTTGAGTGTAGGACTTCCCATTTCCCAGTTTCCACCATTAGTAGTTAAACCTACACACTTTCTATCTAACCTCATGCCTGCTCCCTTCTACAAAGCATGGTTTATGTCACTGTGGATATGTGATTTGGTTACAGCCAATTGGTGTTATTCCTTTTCTGAATCCAAAATGGAAAAACGAATAGAAAATAGTGTTTTATATTATAAAACAGAGGGTCTCCTGCATTTGAAATTCCATCATCTCTACATGTAGGTAGTAGACAAAATCCAAATTTACATCACAATACTGAAAATGAAAAAAATTGCTGACTCTTTTCAGTACTTTGTGTAGAGTAGAATACTTTGGGGATAATTAAACTTGGTGAAGAAATTTCTCTGAAATACAAATCGTAGCACCTGTGACAGATTCAGCTTTGTTGGCAATTCACAGCACAGCAAATGGCAAATGCCACCTAATCAGACTCTAAAGATGCAATTCCCAACACTAACTTAGCAACCACAAATTCATCATCGTCACTGGGGATTATGAATAACTTTATTGAAAAAAATACAACCCCAAATAACCAATCTGAATTCCACTTTTGGCTTTGAATATGCCATGTGAGTCATTTTCCATTAGAACTCGGGGACCAGGATTTAAATAAATTATTTCAGATTTAACTGTCAGCATTATCTTTCATGCTTTTTTAGCACCTAAATGAATAAATCTGGGAACAATAGGAATTATGAAACACAGATTTGAGTTTTATTTTAGTAATGTGATAAGACAAAAAGTATCAACAGTAGAACTATTTATTTATTGGGTTTGCCTTATGGATAGTGCTGCTAGGATAATCCCAAAGAGGAAACAAAGGAATACTCCATGGACTTTGAAAGGTCCGATACCCAACTACAGGATTCTCTTCACAGACAGATCATAAAAATCCAACTGTTCATGATATGAGTTGGCATTGGCCCGACATTGGTCATCAACTCAAGCTCTTGGTTCCCTCCCCAATTCAGAACAAAGTTCAAATTTACACTTCAAGCAGGCTGAAGTGGCAATTATCTGGCCTTAGGAAAGCAGCTCCAACTTGCTCACCTCGAAAGTCAGGGCAGAGAGCATCTTCTTGGATTCCCAGCAGTCCCAGTTTTCAGGTGTTACTGGAATTCTACATAAGTCAATTCTTGTTTTCCAAAAACAGAGAAAACCCCAAGTGTTTTCCTTAGTTATCTTAGCCTTCCTCTTGCATGAAAATAGTCATATTTTAAGTGAAGGAAATTGTGTTTTGTCCTTGTTGAATTACCAAGAAACTTACAGAATAGTCAATGTGGTTTTTCTGATAATCAATCATTTATTTATTCATTCATTCCACAAAATGTATGGTGTACTTTGCATGTGCCAGTAGCTTTCAGGTGCTGGGGGAACGGCGGGGGAGATTAGGTTACTGAGAACAAGGACAGACACTGAAATGGGATTTGTGGAGGACGGTTTCTGTGACTGAAACTCTAGAAGTCTTGGTAGAAAAACTACTTGACAAGATGAATTGAAACATTTGCTATGCAATTAAATAAGAAGATTTTAAGTTCCTTTCAAGCCTACAAGTCGATGAATATGAAAATGGCTGGAGTTATGAATCCGAAATGGAAATTTATGTTTATATGTATGTGTATGAAAGTCAATCAGCAGTGGATTTGACATTATGATATAAAGTAGAAGAATATTTTAATATTAACTATACAAAGAATTTCAGAAATAAAGGAGTTGTTGAAAAGAAAAAAAAGATGACCACTAGAATATTCTTAAGGAATGAAACCAACATTATAAACTGATTAAAAGTCAAAGGTCTATTTAGCAAAAATATATTCTCATCCATAAAGTACAAGAAACAGAGTCTGACTGCCTTTGTCCAAATCTGCACCCCAATACTTCCTAGCTACCTGATTTTGGCAAGTTGCTTAATTTCTTTGGGTATGAAAGTACCTGTTTCACAGAGTTATGTTAAGGAATAAGTGATTTAATATCTGTACAGTATTGGAAGAGTCAGGAGTGTCTAGTACACAGTAAGTATTCAGCAGACATCAGCTGCCATATCTTTTTAATCATTTCAGGCGACCAGTTGGAAACAGAGCGACAGAAGGAAAAGCATCACTGACAATAATAACCAAAGAACAGAACTCATGAAAACAATATCTGCCTCTGAGTTGCTTTATTTTATCTCGTTCAATCCCATGACATTTATGAGGTAGATATCACCATCATCATCATCTAATAAATCAGAATACGGGAACTCAGAGACGCCAGCCCACGTCCAAACTCTGTACCTGTGCACACAAGTCCTGACCCAAATCCAATGTCTGCTAGATGCCCCACAGACAACTAAGAGCCATGTTCGAAGCTGAAGCCACTGTCCTCCCCCACATCAGCTCCTTTTGGCAGTCCTTCCCCAGTGATGACCTTCCATCCATCTCAACCAAGCAGTCCCCTTGGGTGCCTCTCTTTCCCTTTCCACCACATTCAAGTAATGACCCACATCGTAAATCTTCCGTCCAGGTTCCCCTTTCCTTCCTCCTATTTGACAGCCCCTCGGGATGACTAGCATGGCCACTGCTTCTGCTCTGTCCCTTTCATGTCGTGTCTCTGCCGTGCAGCCAGAAGAGCTTTCATCAAATGCACACATGGATCCCTGCTGCATTCAGAAGCAGTGCGAACACTCTAAATGAATGCTCCTTCTGTACTTCTGTGATCCCGTCTCTTACTCTGTTGCCCCCTGCCTCCGCTTAGCCACTTCCTGCTCTCTGCAGATGCCTGTGCATCCTCTCTCCCTTTTCTAGTCCCCTGAACGAGCCCTTCTCCACATATGCTTTTCTCTCTTACCTACTTCAAGTCCATTCAATCTCCAGGAGTCAGGCTTGATACATTCTTCCCAGGAGTCCTTTCTTGGCCATTCCCACCCCTTCCTGAGTTACATACCCCTCTTATATTCTCATACGTTGCACCATATGAGAGCATCTATCACACTGTGTTACAACTGCTTGTTCATCAGCTTGACTGCCCACGTACTCTGTAAACTCCATGTGAGTAAAACCCCCGTTACCCCTGTTGGCCACTGTTGAGCCAGCATCTATGTGCTCAGCCCGGTACACAGCAAATGCCGAATGTATTTGTATGATTTTTGACTTGCCTTATTCAGTATGCCTTTCTGTTAACAACCAACAATCCTGTCAAGAGACGTTTCTCGTACCCATCAGATTCCTCCAAAATGTCGTATTTAAACACTAACATAGGACATAATTTATTATTTCAGTGCATATATGTCAGCTATATAACTTGCATCGATATGTGCAATTGCATATGATGTCATTGAAAGACCGAACTATTGGGTAGGAGACCATTTTTATTTTACTTTCTTTGCTAATAAGTGACATGATCCACAATTTTTCATGTACAAAAGCCAATGGGACTAATAAGTAAAAAGGAGAAAAGGAAAAAGTGAGCTGAGGAAGTAAAGCTCTATTATCTTTTTACATGTTTACATGGAATAATTATACTCTCCTAGTAATGAGCCCCTTAGCATGTTAAAACAGAGGACTAACTGCACAAAGGATGTATTCCTCAGGACATGAAAGGACAGTTTAATAAAATCCAAAGATATATAGACTGGTTTATTTGTGTTTAGCTGCAAATTATAAAAAATCCACCCTAGAATGCCCTTTATAATGACAAGATTTATTCTTTCCTGTTATAAGAAGGTAAGACAGCTGCAGCTCTTTTTCTCCAGAAATTGTTTGGCCTCACCTTTACTTGTGTTTTCCCTTCATGCTTGAGTCTGAGGCTGGATGGGACAAGCAATCCCAACCATCACATTCAGACAGGACATTGTGCAGAGGAAAGAGACAGAATTTCTTCCCAAGAATCTCTTTTTAAGAATCAGGAAAACTTCCTCTCAGTTCCTGCATCAAACTCTCTCTGTTTTCCATTTGTCAGGATTGTATCATGGGCTCCAGCCAAAATGCTGATGAAGTTCCAGGGGGTATAGTTTTGGGGACTGCACAAGGCAGGCCCAGTCCTGTGTTCCCTCCATTGACGTAAGAGAGTCAAGTCTGGGCCTCCGTGACACTGGCAAGTAGGAGGCCTTCTACTCGAAGGCTAGTCTGGGAAATACCAGGTAAATCCAGGCATTGATTTTTCTGACTATGTGACGAGAAGGTTGAAGCAGGGATTTGAAATATTGTTCCTTTCTAGTAAGAATAATTGTATATCAAAAAATGTGTAGTGGGCATTTGTCATTCTTTTGGCTTTCCAGCATTTAAATACCACGCTTATATGGGGGCAATAACTCACCATGGAATCCTGCAGAAAGGTGAGGGCTCTACCTCCCACTTGCAATGGAAGGCACAAAATACTAAATTCTACCTTCTCCTCTCCCCCCCTTCCCCCCTTTCTGGCAGCTAAAGCACGCACATGTACCCTGGCCTCAGATGAACAGATACTTCATCCCAGGACTGTGAATCCTGCCAGATCAATGCAAAGGAGCAGGAACAGTTGAAAGACTATCCCAGGCTCCAGAGATAGCCTCACTAATGGTAGCAGTTGAACCGGCCATTCCTGTGGCAGGACCTTGGCTAGGTTTCTTAATTTCTCAGTCCCCCTTAGTTCCTACTACCCATTTTGTAAGCCTGGTGCTCCAGCCTGCCCAATGCTTCCAAAGGTGGCTGTACATACACCCTTCCAGCAAATTCCTTTTTGCCTGATTTAGCCAGAGTTTGTTTCTATTGCTTTCGAGCCCAAACTGATTACTATAACACTAATGGGGGATTATAATAAAATAAACACAAACATCTTAAATTTTCTCAGTAACCTCAGAAAGAAAAATAGAAATTCTCTCACACAACTTATACAAAATGAAAAGCAAAGAACACCCAGTTTGTGAGACAGGAATCCATCAAAATCCTAGAGGAGAACATAGGCAGTAACCTCTTTGACATCAGCCACAGCAACTTCTTTCAAGATACATCTCCAAAGGCTAGTGAAACAAAAGCAAAAATGAACTTTTGGGACTTCATCAAGACAAAAAGCTTCTGCACAGCAAAGGAAACAGTCAACAAAACAAAGAGGCAACCCACAGAATGGGAGAAGATTTTTGCAAATGACACTACAGACAAAGCGCTGATTTCCAAGATCTATAAAGAACTTCTCAAACTCAACAACCAAAAAACAAATAATCAAGTCAAAAAATAGGCAGAAGACATGAACAGACACTTCTCAAAACAAGGAGAAAGGGAACCCTCTTACACTACTGGTGGGAATGCAAGCTGGTACAGCCACTTTGGAAAACAGTGTGGAGGTTCCTCAAAAAATTAAAAATAGAGCTACCCTATGACCCAGCAATTGCACTCCTGGGCATTTACCCTAAAGACACAGATGTAGTGAAAAGAAGGGCCATATGCACCCCAATGTTCATAGCAGCAATGTCTGCAATAGCCAAACTGTGGAAAGAGCCGAGATGCCCTTCATCAGATGAATGGATAAAGAAGATGTGGTCCATATACACAATGGAATATCACTCAGCCATCAGAAAGCATGAATACCCAACTTTTGCATCAACATGGATGGGACTGGAGGAGATTATGCTAAGTGAAATAAGTCAAGCAGAGAAAGTAACTTATCATATGGTT
>NC_138373.1:119357142-119377490 GCF_054177405.1 Leptonychotes weddellii | reverse complement strand
GATGGGTTAGCCTGGTGATGGGTACTAAAGAGGGCACTTACTGAATGGAGCACTGGGTGTTACACACAAACAATGAATCATGGAACACTACACCAAAAACTAATGATGTAATGTATGGTGATTAACATAACATAATTAAATAAAAAAAACTATGAAATGAAATAAAAATGAGTAGCACAGCACTGGAAAAGCATTATGCAAAATATAAGAATGTTTACATTTTATTCTATTTGATAGGAACCAAGAATGAAAAGGTATGAATAATTGTTTAACCTTTATTATTAAAGTATTACAAGTTTCTTAGGAGGAAGCCCAGTAAAAGAGGAACCACTACGAAACTTTTCAAGGTACAGGAGCGTCTGGCCACCAGACACAGTAAAAAAGAAGTGGTATTTAGGAAAGAAAATTATTTGAATAGATAGAACAAAAGCAGTTATATCATTGTTTGCATGCATTTTTTATTTTTATTTTTTTAATGTGTGTTTCACCTAGATTTACTATTACAAGTTGCTTACTTACACACAGGAGAATTCAGATATTTCTCTAGGAACAAAAAGGCATTTTACATATTTGAAAAATACATTGCCCACCTAAAGAGTATAATTTTGTAAAATCAGTATACTTTCTTAAAGGGTTGCAAAATATACCAGAAAATCAGAGAATTTTAAATCAAAACAACTTGCTGGCACATAAAAGGTTTGTTTGTTTGTTTTAAATTATAAACAATGGCATATTTGCACATCAGTTTTGTTTTCACAGATCTCTTATTTAGCAATTACATATCATGCCATCAATGCTTCCACGTGCAGAAGCATCACCAGAGGTGTAAGTAATATTGCCGTTGCTGAATTTGTACATTCTGGAGCAAGCTGACAGGGTCCTACACCTGTCAGTAAAATAATGTGAATGTAAGTCTATAGGGATATTTTAGGGTACTAAAATATCCCCACCTCTCACTTCTGCCACTAGCTTGAAATATTACTGAGACATAAAATGAATCTATTGGTAAAACTGAAGTTTGTGAATTGCTTTTCCTGAATGCCCTGGTAAAGGACTTTGACCATAACAAGCTCATGAAATAGATAAATTATATCCTGGCTGGTAAAAATACACTGCCTTTTGTAAATCAAGATGCCCACAGACTGTAGGGCATGTACATAGAGCTCCCCACTTTTCTCAGTCAGCCCTAGAGCTGGTGCCTAGTTGAGAAAAAAAATGCAACTCAATTGAGAAAGATGTGTGTATTTAGAAAACTAAATAGGAATTTGGGCTATTCTTTATCAACCATGTGATCTTGAGTACGTTATCTATTTTCTCTGAACTTTAATTTCTTCTACTGGAAAGGGTAGATAATATAGTACTTACTTAGGAAGACTGTGCACAGAAAATGACATAGAATGAGAAAAGCACCTAGAAAAATGCTGTCATACCAGAACCCAAGAAATGTTAGTTATTATAAGACCAAGCTCAAGGGAAAAATACCTCTAGAGTTGCCATATTTGATCTCACCCCCAAGAGTAGTCAAAATGTTCCAGAGGCTCAAGAAGGGAAATTATATGAACTAACTGGAAGGAGGATAGTGCTTAGAGGGACTTTTTTTTTTTAATTTTTAAAAAAGTAAAAATGCAAGAAAAAAATTGAGGCCAGAGTTTTTTTAGACTTGAGGAAAGCTTAGAAACATTCCCTCTCCTGGGTCTGGAAAAAGAAAGAAACTAGGAGGGCTCCCGAGTTGTGCAGTCTAGCACCCTATTTTTCACAGAGATCTACTCAGGTGACAAGTCACTGATGGCTGGTGACTTGGGTGGCTCATGGAAAAAGGGCACTAATTAGGTACCTCAGCACAAAATAGCCATACCTAAGTTGGCATAAAGCCACAAAAACACTAACATTCAGGTGACCAGAAAGACAAGGCTTGGACAAGATATATACCAAACACTCAAGCAACATGTGCTCTCTCACTTCTTTCCCATTTACAATTCAGCCCACACCAAGAAACCAATATGAATGCATATCAGCGTGGAGAACAAAGGGCTCTTCACCATATGTACCAGAATGAAAAAGTCCCCTGGAATATCCTCATATTAATAGGCATGACATTAGGGAAATTCAATAAGGGCAGAGATGCTCAGAAGCATGGGGATTTCTTCTAGTCAGTGTTAAAATCATATATACTTGTTAATACATTGCTTGTCAATGGCAGGTATTTGTCTATCCGATCCTTCCTATTTTTGTTTCCCTAATTATCCAGCTTATATTTCATAGCTCATCTTAATCAATTCCTAGCCAATAGCCTCATCTCCTTTGCAGCTCTATCCTTCAAGTTTACTAGTTGGCAAAACCCCAATCCTGGATGAATCCAACTATGTGCCTTCTCTAAACCTGCATCATGCCTCTGAGCATTACGGAAGAAAATAATGCAATTGAGCAGTTTAGTTTTATTATGAATTCATAATTCCCAAACTCAAATAGGCACTCAATACAATAGTCATGCCATCCTACTCTTCCCAATCCTCAATCTTCAAACCTCTCTCCCACCCAGTATTACCCCACTTTAGCTCCTGACTTTGTTCAAAACACACAAAAAATTAGAATTCATCAGAAAGGAACTCCCTTGTCTTCCCATTTCCAAATTCCCAAGTTTACTGGAAGTGTATCTCCTATCAGATACCATTTCTTTTACCTTCTCAAGGACCAAGGTCCCAGTCATCTCTCACTTCTCTAGTTTCTGACCATCAAGTTTTCCTCTCCTGACTCCTTCTCTACCAGCCTAACTTGTACAACTGTCCCCCATCTTTAAAAACAAAACAAAACAAAAACTTTCTTTTCTGATCTCTTTCCTTGGCAAATTTCTTTAAATTTTACTCTCCAGACACTGTTTCCACTCAGACATTTCCCATGCACTCTTTAACCCATTCCACAGATAATCAATAAATTTGCAAGCTGCCAAAAGAAACACTTTTCAGTCTTTACTCCACCTCTCAGTTGCATTTAACCTCATGGATCACTTTCTTGCAATAAGCTTTCTTCTTTAATTGGGTGATGCCACACCCTTGGTATTCTGCCTGCCTCTCCGGCTGCCCCATCTTGGTCTCTAGCCTGGGGACCCCTCCTCTTCTGTCAAACTCCAATTGTTACAGCCCTGCAGGGCTTGTTTCTAGGCCTTGACCCCAGAAACGTCAGAATCATTCTCAGGTACCTCTTCTTCCTCACCTCTCATACATACCCTTCACCCAATCTATCCCTAGATCCATGTATTTGGCCTTCAAAAAACATTTTGAATCCATCCAAGTCAATGTGTATCTACTGACTACATTGCCATCATCTCTCACCTGAATCCCCAAATATCTTCCTAATTTTATTACCTGATTCCTCTCTTGGTATGCTGACTGCCCCACTCCCAATATATTATTACAAGTTGCTAGATAACTGTTTTAGAACCACATCACATCCAGTTTCAAACTGTTTAATAGCATCCCACTGCACTCGAAATAAAATCCAGCCTTCTTAGCACCGTCTCCTTTGGCACTGCATGATTACTTCCTGCCCTCCTCTCTTACCTTCTCTCTTGTCCTTACTAACTCTGCTCTGCCACACCAGTTTCTTTCTTTTCCTTGAACTTGCTCAGTCCTTGGCCTCAGCCCTTTGCACAAGCCCTTCCATATTTCCGGAATGATCTCCTTCCTCCCCCAGCTCTCTCTCAGTCTTCAGACCTCAGTCTGCATGCCTTCTTCTTAAGAAGGAGTTCCTGAGCACCCAATCTAAAATTGTCTGACCCATCTGCCCACATGTTCCCTCACAGCGTTCTATTTTTTTCCTTCCCAGCATTTCTCGCATTTAGTAAATATATATGTATTTGCTTTTTTCCTGTTGAGGGCCAATCTTATCCTGTTATATATGATTCATGAAATCAGGGGCCATCTCTGCTATGTGCAGCATGCCCTGAATCCTTGGTACTTATCACGGGGTCTGACATAGAATGGGTATGTAATAAGTTGGTGTGGAATAAATGAATAACTGAACATGCTGATGGGGGAGCAACGTGTGCTGTGGATCTAAACCAAAGCACGCTGGTGCAGGAAGTGAAATCACAATTTTGGTTTATTAGCACAAAGCATTAAGAAAAGATCTTAACACTCTAATGAGTTATGGTTCTTTAGGGGGAAAAATGATTTGTAAAATAATCACAGGGAGAGACCTTGAGCAGAAGAGAACAGGTGACTATAAGAGACTGATTGCAAAAGGAAATGAGCTTCAGGATGACAAATGAACATTGCCATTTCTTTGCTCCTAGAACCAAGCCCTCTCTTCCATGGATAGAAACACAGAGGTAGATCAAATGTTTTGAATGCGTTTGAACCTTTTGTAAGTCATTCTCCAAATATATAACTTAGGTCTTTAGCACTCCTCCTAAGCCACTAATTTATAACATGGGCTTTTTCATCATAATGCGAAGATATTTAGATATCATGGGGAAAAAGAATGTATAGTACACATGTTATGGTTTATTATTTTTAGTGTATTGCCATTTATACAAAATTATGAAAACAAGAGTAAAACTTCAATCTTCAAGTGGGTAGGACACATGGATGATTATGTCACCAAAGAGTGAAATCCAAGAGAATATATGAAATGTTTTCAACATCATTTGTGATAAAAACATATAAACTGAGACAGCAATTGGATAATTTTTTACTTACTAAATTAGTAAGAAAATTATTTCGAAAGTAAGACCTAAGGCTATTTGCTTAGTGCATTATAAAATGAGAACTTTCAAACTTCTACCACTATATACTGGCATAACATTTTGGAAGAAAAATTGATAATGTGATTCCAGAAATAGATATGAAGAGACAACCAAAATGTAATGGGAAAATCTATAATTTGAAGACCATGACAGTATTGTTTAGTTAACAGAAACCGGAAAGTGATCTGGATGTTCACAAACAAGGAAAAAACTAAATATTTTATGGTACACCCAGTATTAAGCTATATAATAACATCACCAAGCAGTTAGGAAAATATCAGTAATGAGAAAAACCACCTTCCCAACTCAGAAAGGTCCTTTTTGCATCAAAATTTACAACATTGCCAGATATGTGGTTACATGAAGGTTCTGAAAAGAGAACATTAAAGGAAAAGAAAAAAAATTAATCAAGGAAAAGAAAGAAAACTGCTGATGTCGGAGTTATAATAGGTCAGGAAAACAGAAGCCTGTGAGGCAAGTTTACTGTATCCTGCACTAGCAGTCTAATCAATTGGTACAGTCCTCAAGGAGTGAGAGACACTTTGCAGATCGGTGTACCCAAGGGCATGCATATTTAAAGATTGGTGTACATTTGCACATATACCCACATCAAATATATCCACTCATCAACCAAAGGTGTCTAAAAATTTCACAGATACATTTTAAATAAAGTTATCTAAGACATCGTTTTATAGGACCAACTCTATATAGCTAAAATGTATAAAATATCCTGAGACCTTAACTAACAGGTAAAAGAAAACCAATAAATATAACTTTCTAAGACTTCCTATTGAGCTGGGTAAATGCCTACAGGATGACCAAATAGAGATATTTGTCATTAGTAATAAACGCTTTTTAGTTAATGCCATATAGTCAGTGGTCAGGTAACAACATTGAACTCAGAGGCAAAACGATAAGGATTCAATCAGTAGCTGTACCTAAACAAAATTAGTTGAAACTAATGAAATAGAAGTTATTTCTCTCTGACTGAGAAATATGAATAACTACTGTTATTTAATTTTTAAAGTATTTGTTTTTTTATTAGAGATAGTATTTTTGATTCTCAAAACCATGGAATCTTTCCTTATAATTAATATTTTTTCTATATTAACATTCTCAATAATTTTAGCTTTCTAGTTAGGTCTATAATAAATTAAATGCTAATGAGGTCAAATCCAATGACTAAAACCAGCAACAATAACATTATTATCATATGGTATTGAGTGATCACAACAAATTAGTGTGAAGTGTTAACCTTTCTACCAATAGTATATCTAAAACTGCCCAGTGATCTACGTGAAACCTGGAGAAATTTGAGCAAAATCTGTCTGTGGTTATTCATTTTAGATGAAGCATGATTCAGCTACCATCTGGATGAAAACACAATACTAACTCTTCAGAAAGGAAATGAACTTCGACACACTGTCTCTGTTTCTCTATTATTCTATGACTTTTCATTTTTCTGAAAAATCTACATGCAAGGGAGAAAATGCTCTCTCAGAAATGCAAGCCGGAAGTTATCGAATAAAAACCCTGTGTACACATGTTAACATAGAACTTCTCACTGGAACACAAGTTATTGAGTATGTTGTTGCTGCTAATAATCCCTCTGGCTTTATGCCTGTCATTACCTTCAAGCTATCAGAATTTTATGAGCACAAACCAATAATAATGATATTTCCCTTTTGCTTTTTATCCACACCTCATTGCCTTACATTGATTTGCATAAGCAATTTCTAGCCTGATAATTGGAGCCAAACATCTTGTTCTGGATTATCTTATGGAAAAGAGCAGTTAAATACTAATCAAGAGAAATCTTTTTTATTCAACTACATTTTAGATGATACTGAATTACCCTCATTGGCTGAGCAAGAAGGTAACTCATTTTCTGACATGGATTTCAGGTTCTGAGTTTACATTAAGCTTAATAATGATGTTTCTTCACAATTTCAATTCCCCAGTGTTGACTCATAATAACATGAAGAATGGTGTCGTGAGGTTCAAATCATTATAACAATACAGTTTTTTTTAAAGAAAAAGCAATAGTACTATGTAATAATTATTTTTAATAGTTACTGAGCTAATCAATGTTATCTGAGGGTTTCATAATTATAGTTTTATTCTTTTATTTCCAGAAAAATAAGAGAAAAAGAGAAAATATAACTAAGAGGTTAAAACAAGTAAAAATGAAATAAGAAAGGTCAATGTCGTGTAAAAAAAAATTCTATCTAAAGAATCATTACTTGAATTACTTCAGAAATAAGCCTATAGTACTTACATAGAATGAGGATTTGAGCTATAGGAACTTAAGTTATAAAAACAAAGTAAAAGAAGTACATCTTAATTTATTGATCATATGCATAAGCATTACTACATGTGGGTGAAAATTAACAAATATGCACTGAAACAATAAGATCCCCAGGAAATAAAAAGATGTAAGGTATTTAAGTATTCAGCAATACTTAAACAGTATCATGGGTTGAACATGGAGTGAAGTATGTCCACACTCAGGAGACCACTGTGTCACAAAAGCCAACTGAAGACAGTCTTTCAAAGCACTTCTGGATAAAGACTATATATTGAACAAACCCATCTAATTTCACTCTCTCTCCAAACCTAACTAGAACTACACCGAGTATATGAGTATCATCAATTCTTTGTGATAACTAAATATTTTGATTTTCTGAAGTCTAGCAGTAGCTTTCCTGACCTTTACTCCTCTAACCCTCCCAACAGTTTTAGGAAATTCATATAGCCTGTGTTAAATCCCTTTCTATTTGAAAGACCTAGAATGGGTTTGGTTTTGCTACCGTATTATGTACCAAGAGTGGTATGTTCCAGGAAATAGAACCTCAAAGATGGGAATCTGATCTGTATTTCTGTCTTGATTAGATTTAGATGAGGTAATATCATTGATCATGGATAATAAGGTCCTGGTAATGTATGGTTTTCAGGGTCAAACAGTTTCTTTTTTTTTTTTTTTAAAGATTTTATTTATTTATTTGACAGAGACAGAGAGAGCGAGAGCAGGAACACAAGCAGCGGGAGTGGGAGAGGGAGAGCAGGCCTCCCACCGAGGAGGGAGCCCGATGTGGGACTCGATCCCAGGACCCTGGGATCACGACCTGAGCCAAAGGCAGACGCTTAATGACTGAGCCACCCAGGCGCCCCAGGGTCAAACAGTTTCTTAAATTATCATCTACAGTTGTCTAAATTGAAGAAGAGGCTTTGGGAAAACAAATGATTGCTTTACTAGAACATTACCAGAGCATACAGAATTACAAAGTCTTTGAGAACAAAGGCTATTTCTTTTCTTTCTTTTTTTTTTTAATGTTCAGTTATCCACTATATGGTACATAATTAGTTTTTGATGTAGTATTCAATGATACATTAGTTAAGTGTAACACCCAGTGCTCATACAGCACGTGCCCTCCTCAATACCCATCACCCTGTTACCCCCTTCCCCCACCCACCTCCCCTCTGAAACTCCTAGATTGTTTCTCGGGGTCCATAGACTCTCATGGTTCATCTCCCTATTTCTGACAGGAGAGAATTGCATCCGGATGGGGACCTTGAAAGTCTAAATTCCACTGAGCCTCCTTTAGGGTCAAAAGCATCTCTTCCTGTCTCTGAAAAAGTTAGTTACCACTAGTTTGAATCCCTTATAATGACACTCATCAGGGGGGATGCTGATTCTCAAAACCAATGTCCAATATATCTCAATGCCTTCAGACCCACAGGTACAGTTGACTCCAGCTGATTCCAGGAATGTAAATAGAAATTCTGACTTTAGAAAAGATAGCATATGCTATTAAAAATCACCAAGAAATTTCAAAAAGTCCTTAGAAAATGTCATCTGAGACAATTGTAGCTTCATCATAAACACATAAAGTATCTAGAGCAAAATATGAAAGTGTAACAAATTACGAAATATAACTAAAAAGCAAGGGAAATAGAAGCAGTTTCTTAGCAATTGGCTAAAAAGAAACATCACCAGCAAAAATTCCCTGTAACAACAAATGCTGGTCTGGTTTGATCATAGTTACAGTACTATGTACATTGAAGGCCATATAGCCTTAATATTCAGATAATAACTAAGATTCAAGAATAGGGAGTCACTCACTTTTGCACATCTAGCTTACTAATTTTTCTATCAAATTAAAATAGTTCCCAAATTAAAGTATCAAACCCAAATTGTCTAACTAGTAAAAAAATGCATTAAATAAATCTTACATTTGGAGAATCTGAAAGATGAAAAAAATCTTAGAGAGTATTTTGTCCAACTCTTGCATTTTATAACTATAGAGTCAAGGGCCAAGAAGGATTTTGTGACTTGTAGAAAGCCCACCATTAGAAACAAAAATGAGAATCATTTCCATTGCCTCATGCTTCCCAAAATACACCAGCTATTATTTTGGGAAATGGATTATGTAAAACAGTAGATACGTAGAAATACACCAGCTATTATTTTGGGAAATGGATTATGTAAAACAGTAGATATGTAGAAGTTTGCAAAACTATAAACATTTCTATGTTTTAAAAATATATTATTTATGAGGGCATACATAATCCAACAAAAGTTCATACTTGGTTTGCTCTACATTTCACTTTCAATTTAAACATCAAAACAGAAGCTGATGTTAGTGGTAGCCAGGACTAATTTTTTATAACTGTATATACTGTTATTTTAAAAAAGAAGTTTTAAGGCAATTTATTTTATTTTTTTTATTATTATTTACATACAATATATTATTTGTTTCGGAGGTATAGGTCTGTGATTCATCAGTCTTACACAATTCACAGGGCTCACCATAGTACATACCTTCCCCAATGTCCATCACCCAGGCACTCCATTCCCCCACCCCTAACCCCTCCAGTAACCCTCAGTTTGTTTCCTAAGATTAAGAGTCTCTTATGGTTTGTCTCCCTCTCTGGTTTCATCTTAATTTTTTCCCTCTTTCCCCTATGATCCTCTGCCTTCTTTTTTTTTTTAATTTTATTTTATTATGTTATGTTAATCACCATATATTACATCATTAGTTTTTAATGTAGTGTTCCATGATTCATTGTTTATGTCTGCCTTGTTTCTTAAATTCCACATATCAGTGAGATCATATAATTGTCTTTCTCTGATTGACTTATTTTGCTTATCATAATACCCTCTAGTTCCAACCATGTCACTGCAAATGGCAAGATTTCATTTTTGATGGCCACGTAATATTCCATTGTGTGTGTGTGTATGTGTGTGTGTATGTGTATATATATATATATTATATATATATATATATATCTTCTTTATCCATTCATCTGTCGATGGACATTTGGGCTCTTTCCATAGTTTGGCTATTTGTGGACATTGCTGCTATAAACATTGGGGTGCAGATGCCCCTTTGGATCACATTTGTATCTTTGGGGTAAACACTCTGAATGCATCCAATCTCTTCTGATCTCAGAAGCTAAGCAGGGTTGGGCCTGGTTAGTACTTGGATGGGAAGCAATTTATTTTAAAACTATGCTAAACTGAACCATTTAAGCATCAAATAAAATTTAAGAAATTAAGGAATGATAAAAAAAAATATCAATAAGACCAGACCAAGGAAAGTTGTGATAATAGCTGAGCAAATGAATTATATGGTTATTAGGAATAAAACTTTTCTCAAAAAGCTTCTAGAGTCCCTTCCTACTGAGAAATATATGGGTGAAGTGAAATTGAAAATGTATTTTCCAATACAAAAGGTAGATGAATAGAGTTGAATTGATACTCAGATACTTTGTAAGTTAAATACGAACATTTGAACTGTTCCAGAAATTTTCCAGAAATCTACTACCTTTCTATATTACTTTTATTATTTTTAATATATAAGTATTATATTTATATAAATTATTTTATAGCTATTAATATTTATTATATATTAGTGTATATTTATTTATATTAGATTTTAAATTTTATATTGTGTATATTATATAATATATGCAGTTGACCCTTGAACAACATGGGTTTGAACTACACAGGTCCACTTATATGTGGATTTTTTATAGTACAGTATTGTAAAGGTATTTTCTTGTCCTTAATATTTAATAATACTTTTTCTCCAGCATACTTTATTGTAAGAATACAGTATATAATGCATAGAACATACAAAAATGTGTCAAATTGACTGCTTATGTTATCAGTAAGTCTTCCAGTCAACAGTAAGCTACTAGTAGTTAAGTTTTTGAGCATCAAAAGTTGTATGAAGATTTTTGGCTGTGTGTGTTGGGAGGGATGAGGGGGTCAGCACCCCTAAATTGTGCATTGTTCAAGGGTCAGCTGTATATGTTTTATATATTTGTGGTTGTATTTGTGAAAAATAGTTGCCTTGTTCCCAAAAGGGTTTAAGGCAGGTCATAATGATACAAAAACTGTAGGAGAACACAAATTTTAGAAGAAAACTCCATTATAAAATTGTTCCTGCGCAGAACATGAAAGGTCCAAGTAATAAGCTGAAGAAAAAAAGCAGGAAAGGAAAGGCAAGGAAAAGAGAGGGAAGAAGGAAGAAAAGAAAGGAGGGAGAAAAATGTAAATGAAAAACACACTATTTGCAGTCTGGGATTGACTACAAACCTAACTCTAGCTGTCTTCAACATAAACTTCCATTTGCCAACACAGAAACAGCCATGGTTAATGTAAAAACAATTAATAGATTTTTCCAGCAGAGGTAAGCATTGACAGTCCAGATTAGCTCCTACAACAACATGTAAACCAAGACTCCCCAGAGCCTTGTGGATGGGAAATATATTAATATCAACTCGTTGACCACTCAAGCACCATGACACGAACTGTCTGTTCAGGAGGTCATTTCCAAAATGTATCCCATACATCTTCATGCACAAGAGATGATAATTTATCACCTAGACATAGGGATCTACTGTAAACTAATCCAAACTGCTGATGATACACTAAATCAGTTTGAGTGATGAGTATAAATAAAGCTGCAAGCGAAGTACTGAAGGATACAGATCTATCTGATCAATGAGATGTCACAAGGCAAATGAAATGCAATGTTGACAAACATAGAGTCCCCTCAGTTGAGAATTAACCAAATCATGTATCAGAGCATAAAGGCACACATTAATATAAGTTTAATATAATAGGAGTTTGAGGCTATATTCTTTTTCAGATAAAACTGAAGAGACTGGGTCAGTAAGGGTGTATTAAAAATTGATGTATTTTTGCATACCACCAAAAAAGCGACAGGCTAAAGAAAAACTTTGCAAAACAATAATCCTTTCCAAATAATATAACTAGAGTTATTCAATCTGCTGAGCAAATCCACAGATGAGGAAAAACAATAAAATTTTTATACAGAAAGTGATTTCACATCAACTCGCTACCAGGAAATCAAATTCAATTTGTGTTGCCCTTATGAAAGCTTAGATATTTTCTGGAACTGTAGCACTACAACTTCAGGGGGAAAAATAAAGGATTGGGGATAGGAAGGACATTCCTCCAGACAGTTGATATTCATGGAGGGCACTCCTTGAGAAAAAAGATTTTCCCAACTATGTGATCAGAATAGACACTTGAGCACCCGTCAAATAGGTTCAATAGAATTCAGCTATTCTGAAGGTGTCCCGAATGGAAAGAGCTGATTATAGTAAATTTCAACCCCTGCTGGAACAAATCTGTAAGAATATTTTCTAAGAGAAATTATTCTTCAACAAATTTATTTATATTTTTCTTTGTTGTGTTAAGTATATGTAACTGTCATAACATATTTAACTCTTGCTTTGTATTTTATCTGTTAGTTTATTTGGGTAAAGATAGAATTATACTACTAAAATATGACCTAATCCCATATGTAGTTTATTTAAATTTCAAAATGAAAAGCTTACTAAGAACAGATAAGATTGATTGCTCTTTCTGTCTTAGCATAATTGTATTTCAGGTGAACATCAATTTACTTTAAAGGACACTTCTAAGTAGCAGAATGCATCATAAATAATTCATCAATCACAGCTGCTAGAAACATGATTTACTTCAACAGATTCAATGGAATAAAAGTTCTATTTTTCTATATTTGTGTTTGCTTTAAAATGTTTAAGAATCCTCCTTGTTTAAGAATCACTCTTAGATTCCATACTTCATATTTTAAATGCAGTATAACACTGCTTCTTTTTTCTTCTTTTATTTAAAACACTGTATTTCCAATTTTAAAAACATTTAAGTATCTTAGGAACAAATAACAATTTACGCATATCAACAGTAAAACAACAACAACATAAAAGGCACATGTCTGAAAAATTGCATTAAGATTTTAAGTCTAACATAATTTATTTTCACTTTACATTAACTTTTATATCGAAGGAAAGAGAAGTAGGCTTTTAGAAAATCCTATGCCACTTATTTAGAATCTCACATATTTGAAAAATACTTCAATTTAAAAATGCATGTTTAACAGATCTAAATTGCATAATAGTTCAAGTTTTACCAGTTGATACAGTGAGAATCCTATCTACCACTTTCATTTGTCATATGGAAAGACACTGCTTACCTTATTCATCTTAAAGTTTTCCGTCAAATGCAGCAATTTTGTATTGGCAATTTCTCAAGCTGTGAAATATCTTTAAAATAAATATATTGACAAGGAAAATGTAAGAAAAAATAGAAAGCATTTTACTCACTTGCAAACCCCTTTGAAATACTGAATGGCCCATAAAATTAGCCAGCATTCTAATTAGAGCAGCACCCTATAGGAAAGAGTATGAAAAAAAAAAAAAGAAAGAAAGAAAGAAAAGAAAAAGAAAAAGAAATTTCAGTGAAGTAATATGATTCTACAATTATCCTATATCAATTAAAAATTCTGCTTCATTCATGCTGCTGTATTTTTAGAAATAGAAAAGAAACAAGAGAATCATGAATACAATATCCCACCTTACAGATAACAATTGAATTTTTTGTTTTGTGGATCTAAAAGTTCTGTGGATATAAAACCAGTGACTTCTGGCCAGTCTCCTGGACAGAGTGAGTATCTCAAGGCAATAATAAGCTGTAATTCAAGAGTAATAAAATTTTTATTGAACACCATCTATGACAGAGTTAATAAAACATGGTTCTTGTTCTTACAAGCTCATAATCTAGTAAGAGAGGGATACCCATGTTAATAAATAATCATATTAAAATAGAGCTTTGGAGTAACATAGCCATTTACTCTACCCCTGGCTCAACTAAAAGTTGAGCTACAAAAGTGGAAAGTAAGGAATACCAAGTGTTTAGACTGCTTGGGTTCAAATCCTGGCTCTGACACTTATCTTGCTATGTTTACTCAAGAAAATTATTTAACCTTTCTGTTCCTCACTTGTCTCACCTTGTAAAGTGTAGGCAATACTAGGGCTTATGTAATGTAATTGTTCTGAAGCTTACATGTAAGGCAAACTGGGTCTGAAAAACAGTAACCGTGATATGAGTATTAGCTCTCAGTATTAGATCGGGCTACTTGTTTTAATTTCCTATCTACTTTGTTTAGAGGCTGGATGGAGCCTTATGTCCAGGAAAAACATGTGATCGATATAAATATTTAGAATAATAAAAGAAAATACTAGTTTAAGAGTTTACCTCACCTATAACAGTTATAATACTGTGGAGAAATATCAGTGAGAAAGGGTAGACATGTAATCAATATGAAACATTCCAAGTGATGATGAAGCCTGGATAATCACAAATTTGTGTGTGAAATATAAATAAGACTTCAAGAACATGTTTCATAGTCTGCACTAGGTTGTTTAAGTACGAAGCAATGGGTTACAAGCAGCAAAAGTATAAATATAAATGATAGCCTGGTTTTAGGGGGAAAAAAATCCCTTGACGACTACATACCCCACTTCATCCTTATTACAAATTCACACCCTCCAACAGCTCATTTCTTACTCGTCATTTGTTTTTTATAAGAGAATCATTAAGAACCACACATGGATTCATCCTGCCGGGAACTGAACTGTGGCAGTCGGTCCAGTAACAAAAATGAATTTCTATTGTTTGCTAAAAATTGTTTCCTCTAACTCTGGAATTTTAATGCAATCCAGTACTCAGCTCCACGAACTGTCATTAAAGAAATGTCTCAAAAAATTTCAATCATCACCAAAAATGTTCCCAAAATTGGTGTTTTAATAAATGCTCAATAAATGATAAGCTGGACAAGCCATAAAGTTTTATGCCTCTTCTGATGTATTTTCCTCCCACACCTTCTACTCTTTGCTCTTTCTTTTGCTTCTTCCTCTTTATCTTCTGCACACTTGTGTAAGTCCATAAAATATAAGCATTTATGATTCAATCAGAGGACCAGGTTAGAATTCCCTCTAGAACTTATCAGCTCTGCTCCTTGAATTTCCTTGACAAGCTCTCCTCCTATACATTTCCCAGTCTAATCTACCCACCCAGAGGGTAGAAACTGTCAGTTCTGCAGCGAAACTAACCCTTGCCACTTGGGAAATGAAACTTAGAATCTCAAGCAGTCAACTCAAACTTTCCTTCAGAACAGAATAGTCATCTTCAGATGATTTGTTTCCCTCCAGGTAATGATGACTTGGTCTCTTGTCAGGCTATAAAAACTATCAATTTAGCATGGTCTAATGGCAAAAGAGTTCTTTCTAATCATAAAGAATGTACCCGTTTTCCTGTCTGGGTTGAGTGCTAATAGGAAATAAAACCTAGAAATATAATCAATATTTAAAAGTTATATAATACCACTGGACTTATTTTATTATTATACTGTGTAATTTAGTTAACTTTTAGAAAATATGTCTGTGTTGCCCACTTGTACATTTAAAATTCTCCGGAGTAGCATGCACTTTTCTATATTTAACTAGCCTTTTCTTTCCAAAGCTAAATTTTGAAAATCCCTATATCATAGAACTGCATAGACAGATGGGCTCTCCAACTGTTATCATTCAGCCAACATACACTGAGCACCTACTAGGTATGGATTATAACAAAGATCACACCTCTTAATGCAGGCATAACTCACCACAAACTTTTTTTTTTTTTTTTTAAAGAAAACACCAAATCCCATTCCAGCTTGCCTTTAAAACCAGGCAAATACCATTTAAAATATTGTAACTTATATTCACCTGTTATTCAAAATTCTAGACCCATTCAAACAAAATGGATGTTAGACAGCCTAAGTAGATTTATGGGAAATAAATACACTGTGCAAGATTTTTTATAATTTTAAGACTTGCTCAAGAAAAGCCATCACTGTGTTTGCTATACTAAGGTTCAGGGAGATATAAGAATGGAAGCTACTGATTTCTTTTAAGGTTTCATAAAGAATATTCCGAAAAAGTATGCTTATAAACCCATTCCTCATGTAGTAATTCTCCTATGTGGAGTATTTTTTCATATAAGTTCTCAGCTAAAATTTCTTTCATTTTACATTGTACTCATCTGTATGCATGCCAGTCTTATAGACATCTCCAGAGAAAGGACTGTGTCGTCATGATTTGGTACCCCTGCTGCCTTTGCCTGGCTCAGAGAAGGTGCTCTCTTAACGTTAGAACTGCATGAGAGAGAAAGCTAAATTAGTAAAGGTACAGCAATTACTTTGTATTCTTGAAGACTGCTCAGCCAGAATACACAGTTTATTACTTTATCAGTGTACTTTAGTGATAAGTAATCACTTTGGAAGAGAGGAAGATCTTCTCACCTAATTTATTCCTTTAACATATGCTTATTGAGTAAGGCAGTGTACTCGGTATCCTGTAGAATACAAATAGGAACGCCATAAGTTTCTGTCCTCAAGGACCTCAAAGCCTCTTAAGTGAAATGAGAAGATACAATATATTATATGATGAATAACAAAGAAATAAAATACTCTATTGTGTTTCAGAAGGGGGGAAGTTCTTATATCTGGGGGGCTGAAGGATAAAGGGGAATCTAAAAACGTGATGTTTGGGTTGGACCTTGAAGGATGGACGGGATTCCAGGAGCAAAGTTAAACAGAGAGTATGGTATGGCAAATGGCCTTTGTATGGTCATGCAGGTGTGAAAGTGAGAAGCACAAGTAGGGAAGGTGATACTGAGGGACAAAGGGTATAAACCCAGGCAATAGAAGATTTGATGGAATATAAGATTTCAACAGTCATTAGAGAAGAGTGAATACCAGGGCTAGGAATTAGATCTTATTTAGAAGATGAGGAAGGATTTTGGAAAGGTGGTTTTAAAAATACAGTTGAGCCTTGAACAACACAGATTTGAACTGCACAAGTCCACCTACATGCAGGGTTTTTTTTTCCAGTAAGTATAGTACGGTACTATAAATGTGTTTTCTCTCCCTTATGATTTTAATAACATAGTATTCTCTTACTTCACTGTAAGAAAATAGAATATAATACATATAGCATACAAAATATGTGCTAATTGACTATTTATGTTATGGGTAAGATTTCCAGTAAACAGTAAGCTGTTAATTAGGGCACCTCGGTGGCTCAGTCATTAAGAGTCTGCCTTCGGCTCAAGTCATGATCCCAGGGTTCTGGGATCGAGCCCCACATCGGGCTCTCTGCTCAGTAGGAGGCCTGCTTCTCCCTCTCCCACTCCCCCTACTTGTATTCCCTCTCTTGCTGTCTCTCTCTCTCTGTCAAATGAATAAATAAAATCTTAAAAAAAAAAAAACCAGTAGGCTGTTAATAGTTACGTTTTGGGGTAGTCAAAGTTATACATGGGTTTTTGCATAGAGTGTCAGTGCCCCTAATCCCTGCATTGTTCAAGGGCAAGTGACTTATCTATGATACTCTAAGAAGGAAGTAAAAGAACTAGAAGCAGAAACAAATAATGGTCACAATAAGGATAAACCAGAGATCAGTTTAAGGAATAGAACAAAGATCACTTTAAACCTTAAAGTTTCAGTGACTGGAAGATGGTATTAGCAGATATATAGAATTTAAAAGAAAGAGTTAGGTGAATATGGTAACATCCATTTAAAACATGTGGAGTTTGAGGAACAGGTAGGGAACCAGAAGAATAGAAGGCATAGGTGACCACAGGAATGAAATTCAGTGGCAGGTTATGATTGAAGACCTAAATCAGCATTTGTAGTGGAATATTCTTTATGAAACCTTAATGCTAAGAGAAAAGCATTGAGGTTTTAGTGAAGGAGAGAGAAAACAGAATTTTAGACTCTCTCTCCAGAGTCTGTATGATCTGCACTTGAGTGTCCATAATAGGTACCTAATAAATAACTGCTGAGAAAATCAGTGCAGATATGGAATTAAGAGCAAAAGATGACACATTATGATGAAAAAACAGAAGTAGCACTGGGTTTAAGTAGTGTCATGTTTTAAGACATGTTTTAAGAGTAAGTGCTTCAGGGCGCCTGGGTGGCTCAGTTGGTTAAGCGACTGCCTTCGCCTCAGGTCATGATCCTGGAGTCCCTGGATCGAGTCCCACATCGGGCTCCCTGCTCGGCAGGGAGTCTGCTTCTCCCTCTGACGCTCCCCCCTCTCATGTGCTCTCTCTCATTCTCTCTCTCTCAAATAAATAAATAAAATCTTTAAAAAAAAAAAAGAGTAAGTGCTTCAGTTTTTAAGGGAAAAAGTAGCTGAGAAGGCCATAGTAGGTCACATTTAAGAGAGAGCTATTTAAGTAGACTTGGTGTGAAAGCCAGGTTGAAAAACAATGGAAACAGAAGGAAAAAAGAAAAAGCAATAAGCATGTCCACATGAGGTTTGTTTGTATTTTTCTTTGTAAGATTATGGGGGAAAATTTTATGCAAAGAAAAAGATGATCTAGTGGAGACAGAGAGTGGACACACAGTAGATCAAGAGATAGTTTTTGGACCAAGATTCTAGGATAGCTGGGTAAGAAAAGAATTACAGTTAGTATTGGAAATCAATAAGGACAATCTTCCTATGAGACAGGACTAAGGCAGAAAAGGGAAGTAGAGATAAATAAGACATTTTGAATTATATAACACAGAGGTTGAGGAAATGGATTATAAGCTTCATCAAGTTGAACACTTGGTTTATCTGATTCACTGCTATAGACTCATTGCAAAAAATAGTTCCTGGCACATAGTAGGTTCTCAATAAATACTGAATAATTGATGGCCTGTCACTTCTCAATAATGTAGGGGATGTGGTCCTAAGATTATGTGAATTGGAACGAGTGGAACTAGGTTGAAGTCACTCTAGGGAAAAGGTAACATGGAATCAAGAATGTGGAAATGTGCAGAAAATTTATAAGTCCTAGTTGAAATGATTAATAATGTACCTTTTATTCACGAAGCACCTTCTACATGCCATATTCACAATACTATAAGGAAAATACTATCTTATTTGTCAGATCAGAAAATTGAGGCTTGAAGCGTTGTGTAACTTGCCCAAATTAACATAGGCAGTAAGTTATGGAACCAGGATTAGAAATCCATTTATATCCAACTCCAAAATCAGTACTCTTAACCAATTTGGTTTACATTATCTTGATCTTAAATCAAAATATTTACATGCTACTCTTCAGAAATACTGGATACAGCAAGAACTTAGAAAAAGAAAGGAAATTCTTAGAGTTACTCATTTCTTGGAATCAGTAGATGTTCCCAAAAGAGGATGAAGGGAAATCTAATTCAATGAGACATAGTTGAAATACTTGACCAATATGCCCAGGATTGGAGATGAATTAGAAGATATAAATTGGCTAGCATTAACAGAACATGTAGATAGACTAGGAGTCACAAATCTAGTTTCGGACAGGTTGAGTGAGAACAAAACACTAGCAAGGTTAAAAATAGTGATATTTTTTATCCGCAGCTATATGTGGATGTGGCAGCTGTGAAAATGTACTGCTCAAAATTTCTACTGTTGGCCCTCTGCATTTGCCACCATGAAAGCAACGCTTTCCTCAGTGTACTCGCAGCCAATGATTAAGCATAACAGTGGAATTAAGGTGCCCATTCCACGGAGACAGGGACTCTTCTAACAGGAAATTCTGCCTCAAGGAGTCTCCATTGTCCTGGATGAATGTTTCTTGCAACTGGGCTGCAGTCTGAAACTCTTACAGCCCAGTGCTTCTTCCTTCCCTGTCTCCTTGCACCGGCTGTGAAATGCAGTGTAGTCTTTTTTTTTTTTTTTAAGATTTTATTTCTTTATTTGACAGAAGGAGAGAGAGACAGCACAAGTAGGGGAGCAGCAGGCAGAGGGAGAGGGAGAAGCAGGCTCCTCGCTGAGCAGGAGCCCGATGCGGGGCTCGATCCCAGGACCCTGGGATCATGACCGAAGCCAAAGGCAGACCCTTAACCAACTGAGCCACCCAGGTGCCCCTGCAGTATAGTCTTAAGGAGACTCTCCCTACCTTCTTGGGCTCCTTTTCCAAATAAATATCTCACACACTACAGTGTCTTCTTTTTAGAAATCTGACCCAGTAGGACAACTTTAAATACTGAGATCCAAACAAGTATAAATTGTTGGAGGACAGGTCACTGGAATAAGTTGGCCATGAGTATACTCTAATAATAACTAGCACACACACCAAAATCAGATCTTCCCCTTCTTACTCCTCTCAAAAAGCCCTTTAGTGGGTATATTCCTACATTTCACATTACAGATGTGTTTTCCCTTCTTCAGGATAGAAGCA
>NC_138373.1:119231531-119357042 GCF_054177405.1 Leptonychotes weddellii | reverse complement strand
GGGGGGGTGGCGGGGAGTGGATAGAGCCAGAGGCAGAGGGAGAAGCAGACTCCCCACTGAGCAGGGAGACCAACATAGGACTCGATCCCAGGACCCTGAGATCACGACCTGAACTGAAGACAGTTGCTTAACCATGTGAGCCACCCAGGTGTCCCTAAAATGTAAATTTCTAAATGATGTCTGTACATTAAACCTAGAAATACGTGGAGATAACACGATGTTCTCACATCATTTGGTACTGAAGAATGGTTTTTGGTCTGGAATAAAAGCATATCTTAAATCCTCCACAGTTTTTCAAAAACATGATTTTTTCCTTTGTTTTTTTCCAACAGTACAATAGCTAGATTTAGCACCTGAGAACAAAAAAAAATAAATATCTAATCCTGTATATCGCTCACTCATAAATTGACTACCAGAAAGAAAGGCTGATGGGGCAAGAGAGTGGAAGAAGAGAAAAAAAAGGACAAAAAAAGGTAAAGAAACTTAACGTAAGAAAGCAGACTTAATGTCCCATTGCTCCAGTCACCCATGCTTGGAAGCCTGAAGTCCTCTTTGATTCATTATTTCCTAAGGCTAAGCCTCTATCACTGCACAGCAGAATTATTCCACAGCCTCCCAGCGACAACCTCAGATGCATTCTTTTTCTCAAGTCCATCCTATGGACCACAGCAGACTAATTTTAATAATTACTTCTGAAGAAGCATGTTTGCTAAAAGTCCTAGTTTTGCCATCTACGAGACAGAAGAGCTTAGGCAAGTTAGATGAGCTCCATCAGTCCCTGCATTAAAATATCGCAACGATCACTACTACTACTGAGGATGGCGACACTGCTGGGATGTGGCTGGTGAAGATGATAGTTACCTCAAGATTTTTCTAAGTGTTCATTTAAATCATTTATAGGAAGCACTTGAAACATGTTTGGCATATCATATGCTTCTACAAAAGTATGTAGTTATTATCATTGTCTTCATCATTACCATCATTTTTATGTCAGCTCCCTACCCCCAAATTCTGCTTTTTAACACATTTCTTACAGTAGCCAATCAAGCCCATACACAATGAAACTCACCATTGCCTACCAACACATTTTCCCCATATGACCAAATAATCAGCTTCTACTCTAGTTAAGCTGATCTTTTCATGATCCCATGAGCCGACCTTATACCTTCATGTTTTAATCTTACTATTTACTCCAATAGCAATAATATTCCTTTTCAATCTTACACTCTAAGTCCTATACATTATTCAAAAGCACAGGGAAAGTCCTTACTGTCATTGAATACATTCTGAAATGCTAGCCCTCAACACTTTTCTCTCTGCTATAGTCATAAATCCTTTAAGCCTGACTACGCAATTTATCAAATTATTTTACATCACTCACTAATTGTTTCATATGACTGTTCTTCTTTCCAAAAATGGATGCAGGTCATGTCATTTAGACTTATTATTGGCACACTTGTTAGCTGTCAATGCTATAATTTTTCCATAGCCAGCTAAGAGAAGTATCCACCAACTACTTGCTGTTTTCAGATCAGCAATCCAAACCATGAGCTTGGAGTAAATACATAAGTCTTAGTCGTCCCTGTTATGAAATTCAGCATCTCCCCTACACTGGGAACTTTTCATTTTTACTATTCTCAGGCAATGATATTCAAACAGTGCAATCTATATTTAAGTCAACCAAAATGAGGACCACAGATCCAGAGACTAAGAAAATAGGGAGTTTTCAACGGTGTCTGAAATAGCAACTACATGAAGGCATTCAATTAAAGAAATTTGAAATATAACAATACTGTAAATTCAAATGAATGTTCATGGAAGGACACAACATAAGAGCAGAAATTAACAGAATAGAAAATAAAGAAATGGTTGAGAAGATGAAAAATAACCAGATTAATAGGAAAGTTTTGGGAAAAATTGATCAAGGGGAAAAAAATACATCAAATGAACAATATTAGGAATAAAAATGCGTACATAACTACTGAAAGAATTAAAAATAGTAAAAGAATACTATAACAACATGCTAATAAATATGAAAACTTAGATAAAAAGAAAAATTTTCTATAAAACTACAAAGTTGTCAAAAATGACCCAAGAAGTAAAAATACTAATCACTGATAAAAAAATAAAAATAAAAAACCACAAACACATACACACACACACACACAAATCCATGCCAGACAGTTTTACAGGCAACTCAACTTTAAAGGAAATTCTGTAACATGTTACCCTTATCTTATACAAATTACTATAAGAAAATAAAAAAGAACAAAACCTTGGAATTTTTTATGATGCTTTTGTAACTGATAGGCAAATGAGACACAGTAAATGATAGTCTAATTTCATTTTTGATCACATATGGATATATAGATATAAAATTCTGGGACAAATCCCACTTACACACTATATATACTAGTATATAAATGTAACTTGGTTATATATATTATATGTATTCTATAATGCAACAAATAATATATGCACATATAATGTATATTAAATGGAGGAAGAGAGAGACTTTAAAATTAGAGTTTAAATAAAAGTAGAGTTTATCCCAGAAATTTAATAATGGTTTAATAACAAAAATTCTATGGATGTAATTCATCCCATTAATGGACTAAGAGAGATAAACTATATAATGATCTAACATATGTGGGAAAAACATTTGCTATGACTTAGAAATCATTCAAAATAATACACCTTAGTAAAGTAGGAAGAGAAGGGAATTCATTAACATGTTAAAGGGCATCTTCAAAAAATACACTGAATAGTGAAACATTATATGCATTCTCCTTAAAATGGCAGAGACAAAAATGGCCTCTATTAATACTTATATTCAACAGTAGAATAGAACAAGTAAACAACAGAAATCTGAAGCAAAAGATACCAATAAAACAACAAATTAGTATTATTCAAAGATGATGTAAAAATCCCCAAAGAAATCCAAACAAATATATAGAATTATTCTATAAAATCAATAAAAGAATGCAACAGGGTTGCCTGACACAGATCGGTACATAAAAATCAAGAATTGATATATATTAGTAAAAACTAATTTAAATAAGTAATTTACAAAGAGTCTTATTCTCAAAAACAAAATATACAAATATAACAAAATCAAATATTATATGGAGAAATTAAAAATTATTCAGCACTTTAATGGAAAAAAAATCACATAACTGACACAAGGACCTAACAAAGAAGAACTATATTTCTTATTAAGCTAGAAAGAGCTGTTATTATAAAAATGTCAAAATTAATCTATAAACACTTGAAAAGATTTTTCCTAGAAACTGTCTTCATCTGAAAATTCATATAGATTGGCATAGTTAACAGTAGCAGTTTTAAAAGAGAACAAGACAGGAAGAATCATCATACCTGATATCAAACCTAAAAGGCTATAATAGTGATAGCTGACAGGGCTGGTATTATAGAAGAGTGGGACTAGCACAGAGAATTCATAAATAGCACCGAGAAGATTGATCTAAACAAAAATGAAATTACATTTACATCACAACACACAAAAGGAAACAACTGAAAATATCCATGTCAATTAAAGAACTTAATATAAAATGCAAAATTTTAGAGGCACCTGGGTGGCTCAGTTGGTTAAGCAACTGCCTTCAGCTCAGGTCATGATCCCGGAGCCCTGGGATCGAGTCCCACATCAGGGCCCCAAACCTCTCCCCTCTCTTGCTCTCTCTCATTCTCTCTCTCTCAAATAAATAAAATCTTTAAAAAAATTAAAATAAATAAAAAATAAAATGCAAAATTTTAAAAATGTTAGGAAAAAATATCAAAGCATGTTTTTAAGAATTTTCATTAAAAAAGGATACTTAAATAAAACAAAAAGCATGAAGCATAAAAGAGAAAATGGACAGACTACAACAGAGCTAAAAACATCTGTATGATAAAAGACATCATAAATTAAAAGACAAATTACAGTCTTACTAGCAACAAAAAATTAGTATCCAGAATACAAAAAAAGACTCTCATTAATCAATGATTAAATAAGCAAACACATTTAAAAACAAAGACCCCATTGGGAAATGGGCCAAGGATGAAGTCCCAATAGTTTATTTTTCCTTTTGTCTTCCTTACCTCAAGAGACATAACTAGAAGGAAGTTGCTATGGCTGATGTCAAAGAGGTTACTGCCTGTGTTCTCCTCCAGGATTTTAATGGTTTTAGGTCTCACATTTAGGTCTTTCATCTATTTTGAATATATTTTTGTGTATGGTGTAAGAAAGTGGTCCAGTTTCATTCTTTTCCATGTCACTGTCCGGTTATCCTAACACCATTTGCTACGATCCAGCAACTGCACTACTAGGTATTTACCCAAAGGATAAAAAAATACTGATTCAAAGGGACACATGCACCCCAATGTTTATAGCAGCATTATCAACAATAGCCAAATTATGGAAAGAGCCCAAGTGTCCATCAACGGATGGGGGACAGATTTATAAATTGTGCTTTAATCATATCATACAGCAGTGAAGATGAATGACATAGATACCTTAGCATAAAAATATGAATGAGATAGAGTTACATCTATTTAATGGATATCTCGGGGAAGAGAGGAAGGAACATGGTAAATATAATAATGAGATGATGATATGTGTTAAATTTGGGTCTTGAGTACATGCATATATTATTCTCTGTTTGAAAAATTTCTTGAGATTTTGCTTAAATATAGAGGTCTCTGGGAAAATTGCTAACCTGAAACACCTTACAATTAATCTCCATTTAGTTCAATCTTCCCTGTTTTATATAAATCTTAAGTTCCTCTTATCTTGATCTTAGTGGTAGAAAACCCGATATTCCATGATTTATCTGTGGACCCTTCTAGGAATATTTTGGTGCTACCATTTATTATTATATTTATATAAAATGAACTTATCTGACAGAGGAAAAATGAATTGAATTAGCCAGGCATTTGGAGTAACTCTTTAAGCAATTCAGATCTTATGAGTAATAATTTTCTTTTAAAAATAAAATTATTAATGAACATATTGTAATTCCCATTACAGTGCAAAGGTATTAGCAAAGCAAAAGTATAAAAGTACATGGTAAAAATATTATTATTTTCTATTTCTGAACCAAATGGAAAGCTGAAATGTCCCAAACCAATAATACTGCTGAATGAGTAAAACAATTTAAAGAATTATAAGAAACACAATTTGTTTGTAAAACTCTAAATATTCTTTAATCTCAAATTCATTTGAGAACTTGAAAACAACACCCTGTAAAGTAATTGCACAAAGATGTCAATATCATTTGTGTTTTTTAAAATATCAGCCAACAAATGGTGTTCTTGTCACTTATTATAGAACAATTGCTCCTTTTTGGAGTTAAACTATCACAGCTGGAAACCCATATGAAATTTAGCTTATTAAGAAAAATACAACATAAATTAATGTTAATGAACGAGGCATATCAAACACGCTACATAAATAAGACTTTTAAAGACACTCACATAATATTGTGCTGGCAAATGTCACAAATTAAATACTTAACAGAATCATTATGAATTAGGTTTTAGATATGCTTTGAATACAAAATACTTCCCCAATTTCTAATATAAAAAAAGGACATGGTACTTCTTAAAGAGGCATTGCTGGATTAAGTTGAATGCTAATAACTTGAGTAAATATGGTTTATTATGCAAACAACAACATACTTTGGTGTAATGAAATTTTAGTGTCAGCAGGATATTTTGTCTGAAAATAAGAATGCAGCGCTAACCTTTGATACATTAAGTTGCATATTTTCGGAATAATCTAAATATTCACTTGTTCACCTAATAATCAAAATGCCAAATATTCAAATTCTGAAAAGTTACCTATAAACTAATGTATAAGCACATTTAGCTACATTGTTAAAATCATTCTTCCTTCCAATCTTTCTTTTCTTTCCTAAATTTTATTTTATTTTTTTAAAGATTTTATGTATTTATTTGAGAGAGAGAGGGAGAAGCAGGCTCCCCGCTTAGCAGGGAGCCCGATGCTGGGCTGATCCCAGGATCCTGAGATCACAACCTGAGCCAAAGGCAGATGCTTAACCAAATGAGCCACCCAGGAACCCCTCCTAAATTTTATTTTTATTATGTATATTAATATATATAGTATTGAGGTGTATAAAATATATACAGCATGCAACAGTTCCTTCATATTTTTTATTTGAGTTATTGAAAGATAAAAGAAAATGAATGGGCATGTGACTCTTAAGGAATAATATTTTCTTAAATATATCTTTCTTTTATAATCCCTCTCTCAGATTCTGGCCTGTATCATCTTTTGAGAAACTAAGTAAAGAGCTGTTTATCTGGTCTCCCTGCAATTCCTGTTATCCTTGACTTTGAATGACTTCTTCATGCCTGAAATGCCCCAATTGCCCCAAATCAGTTCTTAACTCTAACAGGACTTAAGTCTTTAATATCACCATTTTTCCTAAGAAATCTTTCCTAATTCAAAAAAAATTAAAATTGTTCTCACAGTTTTCCTACAGTCCTTGTTTTCATATCTATTTTTGTATTTATTTTGACATATAGCACAGTCTGTCTTATTTTGAGAACTCATATAAAACAAATGTTTGCCATACACTAGTACTGAGGAGGAGAGGGGGCCTTGTTCTAAAAAATCCAGCATTTTGCTGCATGACTAGACGTTCAATACATGTCTACTAAATGAGATAACTAAGTAAATGTACTAACTGTGTAATGTTAGCAGGAAATGACAGAAAAAAAGAAAGTAGTAAATAAATATGGTTGCAGCATTATTTGAGACAAAGCATTTCTCCTGTTTTCTAGAAACCAATCCAGGTGGGGATGTCAGGAAGAAAATGATTGTATAAAACTACATACAGATTTTGTTATTCATCTACAGTGACTCTTTTCTTTAGGGATTCCCAAATTCATGATTCCCTTTTATAGATTTGCCCTCATATTTTCAATATTTCTTAATATTTTTTCTTAAATAATTTTTTCCATAAACCATCAACCATTAAATTATAACCTTTAGTTATAAAAGGTGCTTTTGGTATTTATATTAAAGTCATAAAGAGATATTCCTCTACAGCTTAGCTCTCTATGTGCAGACACCTCACTGACTCTATGTCAAGTGTAGCCATACTGCAAGCGATACTTGGAGAAGGGTGAACTTCAGGAGAGTCCAGGCCCATCTGCATAATCCTTATGTCACCAGAGAAAACCTGTTTGCAGGTTATAAAGAATTGATTTTAATAGTAATGGGAAAATGTCTCCACATACTTACTTTTAAAGAATAATTTTGGGGGTGCCTGGGTGGCTCAGAAGGTTAAGCGTAGGACTCTTGGTTTTGGCTCAGGTCATGATCTCAGGGTCGTGAGAGGGATCCCAGTGTTGGGTTCCACGCTCAGCACACAGTCTGCTTGGGATTCTCTCTCTCTCCTTCTCCCTCTCCCTATGCCCCTCCCCCCTCTCTCTAAATAAAAAAAAGAATAATTTTGAACTATTACATATCATCAACAGAACATTTATAAAGTAGACATTCTAGCAACATAAAATATCAATTGTGAGCTATTTTAATAATCAAATCAAAAGAAGCTGTAATCTTCAGTTACTATTTCTAAATCGTCTACCAATAGCTGATAAAAAGTAAGCAACTGCTGTTGTCTAGAGTTGCCAAAAAAAAAAAAGAGGATTTTAGCAATAAGTTATCTAACAAAAGTATAAAAAAATCAATTCAGTGAAAGCACAACAATAGAATGCATGACCCTTTGCTCATGAGTATATTGAGTATCTGAAAGTGCTATTCAGAATGAGCACAATATTGGGATGTAAAATATAATGCAGGAAAAGAAAACATTATATTGAACATGATTTGAAATAACCATGTACTGCAAAAGAAAGTTATAGGTAAAAATGTCAGAGGGATATCAGAGAAAATCCAGAGATAGGATAAAAAGTTTTAAAACTAGATATAAAGATTTTTTTTCCTGAGAAAAAGGCCATCCAAATGCTTAATAATAATTTTCAAATGTAGGAAAGTTTCATATAAAGTAGATACGGTCAGTTGATTTTCAACTCCGCTGGGAATTAAAGAACAACCGTATGGGGGAAAAAAAAGTCTAAGAAAGATACTTGAAAGAAGGAAAGTATTTCTTAACCATGAAAGACTTAATATTTGGTATTAATTAGCAATGGAACATGTAGATTGTTCTTTTTTTTTTTTTAAAGATTTTATTTATTTATTCATGAGACAGAGAGAGAGAGAGAGGCAGAGGGAGAAGCAGGCTCCCAAGGAGCAGAGAGCCTGATGCGGGACTCGATCCCAGGACCCTGGGATCATGACCTGAGCCGAAGGCAGACGCTTAACCATCTGAGCCACCCAGGCGCCCTGTAGATTGTTCTTTAAAGTGTAGTTTCAATAAACTATATATTTTTTGTATTAAGAGTTTAAGTATTAAACTGTCAGAAAGTAGAAGAATATTCTCTAGTAAGACCTGCCACAATTGAACAGCTGTATATGGACTCCTGTTTAGCCCATCTCCAAACTGGCACATTCTTTGATCTATTCATTTGCTCATCCATCTAACCCAGCTACCTACTAATAATATCGCTGCCCCCAAATCCTTCTCTACCGTAGCTCACTGGTATTCCTCTTAGGAAAAAGACAATGGCCTAAAAATTACCAACTACCCATATACACACACACACGCTAATAAGTAACAGAAGAAGCCTAGTATATAATATCTTATAGTTATATATGGTTGTATATAGTAAATACAAAAAAATCTATTTCAATAATATAGTCCCAAAATATACTGGACATAACCTTTTTATTTTTTATTTTGTAATTCATCGGGCTACTTAATATTTAAATAGTTCTTTATACTATGCTATTATTTAAATTTAAAAGAGTTGATATTTTTAGAAATGAGTAACCTTAGAAAATAATAGAAGAAATAAGAATAGACTACTTTTCAATTTAAAAATAATACACATCTCTTGAAATGATCATATGGCTCTTATCCTTTCTCTTATTAATGTGGTATATCACATTGATTGATTTGAGAATATCAAACCACCCTTGCAACCCAGGAATAAATCCCATTTGAACTATATGATCATTTCAATAGATGCTGAAAAAGCATTTGACAAAATACAACTTCCATTCATGATAAAAAGCCTCAACAAAATAGGTTTAGAGGGAACACAGCTCATCATAATAAAGGCCATATATGAAAAACCCACAGCTAATATTATCTTCAATGGGGAAAAACTGAGAGCTTTTCCTATATAGTCAGGGGCAAGACATGAATGTCCAGCCTCACCGCTTATATTCAACATAATACTGGAAGTCCTAGCCACAGCAATCAGACAACAAAGAGAAATAACAGGCATCCAAATTAGCAAGGAAGAAGTAAAAATTTTACTCTTTGCAGATAACATGATACTCTATATAGAAAACCCAAAAGCCTATGCCAAAAAACTGTGAGAACTAATACACAAACTCAGTAAAGTCGCAGGATACAAAATCAACATAACAGAAATCTGTTGCATTTCTGTACAACAATAATGAAACAGCAGAATGAAAATTAAGGAATCAATGCTATTTACAATTGCACCCAAAACAATAAGATACCTAGGAATAAATCTAACCAAAGAGGTAAAAGACTTGTACTCTGAAAACTAAAAAACACTGATGAAAGAAACTGAAGCTGACATAAAGAAATGGAAAAACATTCCATGTTCATGGATTGGAAGAACGAATATTGTTAAAATGTCATACCACCCAAAGCAATCTACACGTTCAATGCAACACCTATCAAAATACCAACAGCATTTTCCACAGAGCTAGAACAAACAAACCTAAAATTTGTATGGAACCATGAAAGACTCCAAATAGCCAAAGCAAACTTGAAAAGCAAAAGCAGAGCTGGATGCATCACAATTCCGAACTTCAAGTTATATTACAATGCTGTAGTGATCAAAACAGTATGGTACTAGTACAAAAATCGACACAAAGATCAATAGAACAGAATTGGAAATCCAAAAATGAACCCACAACTATATGGTCAATTAATCTTCAACTAAGTAGGAAAAAAATCAAATGGGAAAAAGACAGTCTCTTCAACAAATAGTGCTGGGAAAACTGGACAGCAACATGCAAAAGAATGAAACTGGACCACTTTCTTACACCATACACAAAAATACATTCGGAATGGATTAAAGATCTAACTGATATCTGAAACCATAAAAATCCTAGAGGAGAACACAGGCAGCAACTTCTTTTGATATTGGCCATAGCAACTTCCTTCTAGATATGTCTCCTGAGGCAAGGGAAACAAAAGCAAAAATAAACTACTGGGACTTCATCACAATAAAAAACTTCTACACAGTGAAGCAAAATATCAACAAAACTAAAAGACAACCTATGTAATGGGAGAAAATATTTGGAAATGACATACTGACAAAGGGCAAGTATCCAAAATATATAAAGAATTTATAAAACTCAACACCCAAAAAAATGAATAATCCAATTAAAAATGGGCAGAAGACATATAGGCATTTTTCCAAAGAAGACATACAGATGGCTAACAGACACATGAAAAGATGCTCAACATCACTCATCACCAGGGAAATGCAAATCAAAAAACTGCAATGAGATATCACCTCATACCTGTCAGAACGGTAAAATCAACAACATAAAAAACAACAGGTGCTGGCCAGGATGTGGAGAAAGGGGAACCCTCTTACACTGTTGGTGGGAATGCAAACTGGTACAGCCACTCTGGAAAACAGTACGGAGTTTTAAAATAAAACTACCCTGCAATCCAGCAATTGTACTATTAGGTAGGTATTTACACAAAGAATACAAAAATACTAATTTGAGGAAATACATGTACCCCGATGTTTATAGCAGGGTTATCTATAATAGCCAAATTATGGAAATAGCCCAAATGTCCACTGACTAATGAATGGATAAAGAAGATGTGGTATATGTATACAATGGAATGTTATTCAGCCATAAGAAAAAGAATAAAATCTTGCCATTTGCAACAACGTGAATGGAGCTAGAGAAGATAATGCTAAGTGAAATAAGTTAGTCAGAGAAAGACAAATACCATATGACTTCATTCATATGTAGAACTGAAGAAACAAAACAAATGAGCAAAGGGGGGAAAAGAGAGAGGGAAGCTAACCAAGAAACAGACTCTTAACTATAGACCAGAGGGGAGGTAGGTGGGGGGATGGATTAAATAGATGATGGGGATTAAAGTGTGCACTTGCTGTGATGAGCACAGGGTGTTGTATGGAAGTGTTGAATCACTATATTGTACACTTGAAACTAACATTATACTGTAAGTTAAGTAATTGGAATTTAAATTAAAACTTTAAAAAAATAAATTCTAAGCTTATAAACAAAAATAAATAAGTAGATAGATAAATATAAATAAATAAATGTCTAAAGGGCAAAGTTATTTTATTTTTATTTTAAAAAGGAGATTCTAGATTCTCAAAACTTTTTCTAAACTATGTATACTTGTCAAGTGACCTTTTTCTAAATGATTTTAAAATGAAGTAAAATGTGGCACAACTATCTTCACAGGGTATTTCACATAAACATTAAAATGAGCAGGGTATTTTATGTAAACATCTATAGTTTGTTGGTCTAATTCAGAGAGTCTAGATTCAAATTTATCTTGGTATAAATTTTGTCTTGGGTGGTATAAATATATCTCTGAAGACAGGTATTAAAAGACACATCCATGGAAAATTAAGGAAATTCAAGGCAAGAGGACTTGAGAGTTGGAGGTCAGTTCTCTGAATGTTGAGGCATACTTTCCACATGAACAAAATTCACTAGACATGACCATAAATAACTATGTCCTTCATGTGGGCTCAGGATGGTCTTTTTTCTGTGAAACCCAGGATGCACTAGCTGCTTACTCATCCAGATAAAATGTTACTGGGCCTCCTCTTACGACAGAAGCTTTATTTAGCAGTTGTGCCGAACATCTCATATGTTCTGACACCACTGACAAGGACAAAAGCATAGTATATTTTTCATTAAGCATCCATATGAGGAACTCTTCAAGGATGGGCTTACATAAGAGGTTGATGAGGTTATTTACAGAGATGGGCCATCACAGAGTTCAAGAACAATATTGAATAAAGCCACACTTTTCAAACTCCACTGAGCTATAAAACTGAATTTACCATCTTACTAGATCCATAATAAATAAAATATGTATTATCGGTGAATACCAGCATAACTAATGTTTTGATCATTGCAATTAATCCACATTGGAAATGGATCAACTGAAACCTGCACATCATCTTATCACTCAGATATACATAGAAAAGCAAAGAAGAAAAACTTCTTGTCTAGGGTATGGGCTTAATAACTGACACTTTTTCATCTTCATTGTTGGACTCATTCATATGTGATATGACCGATTTTCTGGAAGCAAAGGAAATTATTTTACCGTACTGATATTTGCAGGATAAGGGAAATAATTGCTAGAGTAAGGTTTTCTCTCTCTCCCTTCCGCTATTCTGACTTCAGGGTGAGTTTACAGAGAGAATGAAATGCCCAGATTAAAGTTTCATCAAACCACCTTCAGCTGTTCTCAAGAAAATAAATTAGCCTCTTCATGTATTTCATTGAGAAATGGATTATTTCTTTCCTTGCTTCTCCTCCAGGAAGGCAGAAGTCATAACTTCAGTTTGGATGCTTGTGGGTAGCAGAGGATAATGGGGAGTGGGTTAGTATCGAGGGCTTGATAACATCTAGAATCCAGTCTATAACATCCAGAAGTCAGGTATGTGTTCATCACCTGCCCCTCATGTAAAACGTAAGGACAGCTTTTGCCTCCAGCTTTTGATTTTTGTTTTCAGTGTGGCAAGGCACAGATGTATTCTGTCCCCAGAGAGTTTCAAAACTCAGAAACATATCATCCAGGGAACCAAAGCAGCAAGCCATTTATCATGAAACAAACCCTTCTGACAGTAGTGGATCATAAGCACGAAGAATCAACCCGATTCTATATATAGACAAGCAAATGCAATCTTGCCAGGGTTCATTCAGCAAGTCTACATAGGAAATTCATTGCTTAAACTTTTCATTTAAGGTACAGTTTTGTACCTTAAGCCAAATCAATAAAATATGAAGTTTTACTATCCGAGTAAAGGGGAAAAAATAGCTGTAAGAGAATATATTGCAGTGTTCCACAGATCGCACTTTGGGAAACACCACCTTTGCATGATAAAACTTCCCAAGACAAATGTGTAAAAATACACGATGCCCTTCTGTCTGGGAATCTATGAGGAAGAATTGGACACTCTCTAAGCAAACATCTACATCACAAATTCTGTTGTTACATTCCCAAAACTTTAGCTCTTTGTATGTGGCAGCAAATTTCTACCTCTAGCTTTCATTCATTCTTTTTATCATCAACCAAAACAAGAAACATTGATTATTGTCCCTGCTAGAAGTCTAGAAGAAGTAAACTACCCTAACACCTGGTGATCTACCTTTCAGTTTAGGAACAATTAAAGGTCCTCTTGACTCTGTTATAGTTTAACAAAGAGCAAATGTAGAAGGGAAAAATTAACTGCCTCATATTTCCTTTTTTCTGGGAGAAAGTAAGTGTTCTTGGCTGGTAGCAAATTTTTCCCATACTCCACCAGCAACATCATGGTTTCAGTTGGCAACAAGGTCACTGAAAAGAGACATTAAAATGAGCAGATGAAAAACATTTGGTCCCAAAGCTGTAAAAATGGTTTCTCAAGCAGAAGTGGAAAATAGGGAAAGATTTGGCTTTTAAAGTAAACAAGAGTGGAATTAGGAACAAAAATGCCATAAAGGGGCAGATCAATGGCCCGTCAGACTGGGGGCTGTATCTGAGAGATGCATCGAGGGATGCTGAGAGGCAAGGATGCTCCTTTTTTTCTAGGTGAGGGGCATGCTCTGAACATTCCTAACTTCTCTATCAGGTTTGTCTAAGGAATCATAGGATCCCAGAACAAGGGAGTATTCCTAATGGTCGAGGCAGGTAATTCAGAACAAGCAAAAGAAGTTTCACTCTGCATTATTTTACAGGAAAAGTGTGAATAATTCAAAGGTAATACTAGTATTTAATAAAGCATAAATTTGTGTAATGGTACAGAGCCATATTCACTTCTCTTCTGCATTCCAAATGTTTAAAAAAACAAAAACAAAAAATATCTCAAAAAGATACCGCTGTTAGGAATCTGAAACAAGTAACCACCTCATCTCTGAGGGTTTTGAGAGTAGAATAAATCACTGTGGAAATTCCTTTAAACTATAAGCATTTATTGTGTGCTCACTATCTATAAGGCACTGAACTAGGTAATAACTAGGATATGGCTAACCTTTGCCTCTAAAAAGGACTAGTGAAGCAGATATATACAAATAATGTCAACATATAAGAGCTCTGCTAGAAATGAAATGAGTGCCTTTTCATGTTTTATGTTCAACATGTTCTGTAAACATAAAAAGAAATTGAAGGATTATCAGTCTAGTATAGCTGATGAAGGGCTCAAATAGAAACATCACTGTATGAATCCCAACTCCAACACTTACTAACTTTGAGATGCTGGATAAGTTACTACTTAAGTTTCCCCATCCATAAATTAGGGATGGAAAGAATATCTAGATCATGGGTTGTTGTAAGGATTAAATGACTAAATATACATAAAGAACTTAAAGAGAAGAGATGTACATCATGTTATAAAGTGTTAGCTGAGGTTATTATTTCAGACATAAATACCTTTAAACATGCTAACTTTCCCCAACACTCCCGCCACACTCATTTCAAACTGGAAAAACCATTTTAGACATTAGAGAGCACTTAAAACTCTTGCTTTTACTCTTTAATGAACGTGACCAAACTGCTCCAATTTAGTCATGAAGTTCCTGCTGTGACTGATGCCCTTCCAGAAGGAAAATGGTGTGGCATTAAATGTTTGCACATTTCATCTTACAGCTGTAGGGCCGGAAAACAGTTTGGCGAATATGTAAGCAAAACACAGACATTCGGCTGCTTGATCATTGCTTTGTTTTGGCTTATAGTACTTACCAGGGGGATACATACCAAAAATTCTCTCCTGTAGGCCAGATATTTTTATGGTACTGAGTTAATTGCATCCTAGTGTAAAATTACAACAGAGAGGTGATGCACATCTGAATTGCACCAGTTGGTTTGCTTCTGGATGAATTCTACTCTACAGAAGCTTAACCATGTGTCTGAGTCACCTAGGTCCACACAGCTTCACTCAAGCTAATGCCCATCTCTCCTTAGAGTCTCTCAGTTCCAAGACAGTCTTGGCATAGACTGTTTCTGAGGGTCCATAGGTTATTGGCTCAAACGTAAAAGAGGGTAAGCCAAGAAGAGCTAAGTAGGGTAAAATAAGGATTGATGAGAAGGGGAGGACCATGAAAATAAAAATATGATAAAATAATGATACTGGTTTTCTTAGACAGGCAAGAAATTGTATCTAAAGGTCCTTATAAAGGAGAGATTAAATAAATGGTCAGAGGAAAGGCGGAATTATCTGAATAAATGTGTAACCTTTTCTGCTAGGAAAGTCAGCACATATTTGACTATGTGATCAGGCAGTGGGAGAACAGAATTTGGAGTCAGGTAGGCTGGGTTGAAATTTTGGTCCTACTTATGAGCTATGTAAGCTTGAGCCAAAGACAAATAAATAATGATTGTAGGCTTCAGCTCGATGTAATGTGTAAAACTCCTGGAACATAGGGAGTACTCTTCAATTGCTACTTTTCCCTGAATATCTTGATGAAGAAACAAAGTAAGTGAAGCTAAGCCTTGAGTATATGTATTGACCAATGATTACAACTTTTCAATCTCTCTCCCGTCCCTTAAGCTCTCTTGTGAATTTCCCATCTCTTTGTCTCTCAGTGCCACACTCTGGATAGTTTCCTCAGTTCTATCTTCCTGTTTACAATTCTCTCTTCAGCTCTTTCTAACCTGTAATAAGCCATCTACTCCATGTACTGTATTTTTAAATGTACTATTACATTTTCATTTCTAAGAATCCTCATTGGTTATGTGTAAAATCTGCTTGCATTTTGCTTATATTTCCAAGCCTCTTTTTATTCCCTGAAATTTATTAACATGTCATTTTATATTCTATGTCTCACATACCCAATATTTTCATCATCTGCATGAATGATTCTGCTCTCAATTGTTTTGGCTATCTGAGGTTCACAAGACTTTGGTTCCTTGCATGATTAGTGATTTTTGACTGTGAGATGCTCTTTTTCCTTGGAATTTATCTGTGGAAATCTTTTGAGATGTGATACAAAAGCATGTATTTCTAGAAAGGATTTGTTTTAGCTTCCATCTGGCATCTGGGGACACCTCTGGTGCAGGAACAAGCATTTTAAATTAAAATCCTGTCTTGAGGTTTAAGTGTACCAAGGTCATTTTCATTTGAGCTGCAATGTCATGCAAGTGTTACTTGTGGTCACAAATTTTCAGGGGAAAGTTTGGAACAGACAATTTCTCTGCAGTCCCCCGAGGAAGGGTATGGGTTTATTTCTAGTTCACCTATGTGCTGAGGGTAGAGATCTTTAAGGTCCTAGCTTTGTAGGAGGCCTCCCATTAAACTTCTCACCTTAGGCTTTGTCTTCTTTTCCTCTCTTTGCAAAACCCTGAGAAGTATGCTCAAATTCTCCTGGTTGGAAAAATGACCTCAAGACAAAAGCCAGTTTCAGTATTTTTTGAATCTCTCTGTTTTTTAAAGGTAAGAATGTGTTGTATGAAATCACAGTCAAGCCTTCTAATACTGATATAAAGACAACTCAAAAAAAGCTGTAAGACATTCTATTTTAAAGAAGCAGAAAGACTTGGGGCACCTGGGTGGCTCAGTCAGTTAAGCATCTGCCTTCAGTTCAGGTCATGATCCCAGAGTCCTGGGATCAAGCTCCGCGTAGGGCTCCCGGCTCCGCGGGAAGCCTGCTTCTTCCTCTCCCACTCCCCCTGCTTGTGTTCCCTATCTTGCTGTCTCTCTCTCTCTATCAAATAAACAAATAAAACCTTTTTAAAAAAATAAATAAAAAAGCAGAAAGACCAAAAACTTGATTCAGTGCTACCAGGAAATATGCAATAGCATGAATGATAAAGGATGTAGAAAACATGTAGTCTCTAGATAATTTTCTCAGTAGGGTCATCAAATGGCCCTTAAGCCTCCACTGAAAGAATCCATGAAAATCTCTGTGAAAATGTGCCCAAAGAACTGTTTTCATTATTTCAAAGGAAATAGTATACTTACCTTCAGAAAGCTGACATGGGTCAAACAGAAAGGGTTTTTGTTTGTTTGTTTGACTAAAATTGTATCAGCCCAGCATAACGGCACAATTTGGCCAGTTTGAAACAAAAACTCTGATTAAGACTTATGTAAGTCTTTGATGAATATAGAGGCACATTGTTTAATACTTAGAAGGTACATTTTTTTAAAAGTAATAAGATCAGAGAATCTCAGCGTTCACATGTAAAAGGAACGGTAATGAAAAGGGTCACTAAGGGTAATTAGGATAACTGGAGAATGACTGTTTGAACTTTGCATGCAACATTGGTAACTATATAGGGCTATTAAAGATTTTTATATTATATAAACATACCATGTATGATTAAAAATGGATGGCGACTATGTTGAGTAAAAAGATGTGAATCCATCAGCTGCTAAAACACAACCCATTCATGATTGTTCTTCAGGAAAATTCAATTCAGTTCAACCTCTTCCAACCTATTCCATTGTCATAAGTACACAAACAAAAATTACATTGCAAATGTTTTTGTTCTCTATTTTCTCCAAACATTCTTTTTTTGTGAAAAGGAAACTTTATTCCTGTTCTCCTTTTCCCTCTTCTGTACTTCTCATTTATCAAAATGTCAACCTTTAATTCCAGTTGTCTTGCTTGTTTATCCCTCAAATCTTAATTTATTCCTAACTTTACTTGTCCTTTTTCTAACCACCATAGAAGCCTGTTGTTATTCCAGAAAATCTGTTCAAAACATTGCAATCCCCAATGTGCTAGGGGAATATGCATTGGCTGATTCCCAGTTCTTTTTGGTTTTTATCTTCAATTGCTACTTTTCCCTGAATATCTTGTAAAAAACAATTTAAGATTCACAAGCTTACTGACTGAATTGATCTTGTTCTGTTAACAGAAGCCCATTCCTTTCTGAGATGCATTATAGCTGCCTCCTCGCCTAATGGGATTAAAATCACATATAGTCACATGATGAGCAACTAATAGGAATGGAATAGTCTTTGTATATTACCATGTATACTAATCAAAATGGTAATTTTTATTCTTAATTTTGGCTATTGATGAAGTCTGGCATGAGTGAACCATTGCAAAAGTCATTAGAATTAGTCTTTTGCATAAGCAAAATACTAAGAACAAGTGTAGTTGTGAAAGTATTTCAGAAAGCTGCAGAAACACAATCTTGCCATAGCCAACTTCTGCAAGCTAAGAGTTACACAGCTCTGACTCGTAAGCTTCTTACATTGTGTGATCACCACTCTGGCTTTCACAAAAAGAGCAAAAAAATAAAGTCAAAACCAACACTGTACCTTCTTAAGCATTTCAGGAAAGTCAAAAAGACAGAAATTGTGTGCAACAGAGGAATTCAAAAGTAGTATACTGAACCATTAGTTAATATCAAAACAATGAGACACAGAAGGGCAGGAGAGTATGAGAATTCTTCCAATGGGATTATTCCATTCCTTACATGATGGAGTAACCTGCGACTTATTTCCACAAATATGTACTTTTTCTTTCAGTTTCATCAAGTAACTCTAAATCATAGGTGGAACGGGTAATGGGGAAGAAGTACAAGTGACTCAAAAGAAAAGGCAAGCTGTTTTAAGTATTAAGAGTTGAGAAAGAAAAAAAGAGAAAGGAACCATCAACCAGATGCTGATGAGTCAGTCAAACACACGTGCAAAAGAAAACTTGCCTCCATCAGCAAAATGCACAAATTAATAATTTACCAGTAAGTGGTAAAGGCATTTCTCAGAAAAATGTCAATAAAGTCACCTCCTCCCACCATGTACATTTCTTTGCAAGGGCAAAAAGGCATTTCCTTTACATGATATTCTTAAAATCACCTCTGGCCTAGAAAAATGGTAATTCAAGGCCAAGGACAAAGACAAGATTCCTGGTAATAAAGGGAAAGAGTTTCTAAAGTATGTTCTATCGTGGACATTCTATCGTGGAAAATCTTACCTGATTTTTTACAGGTATCAACAGATGATTCAGAGATGTATAGGAATTATCTCTAAATTTTCCCATTTTACCTAAGACACAAGTAGTTTGCTGCCTTTACCATTTACACTTCTACAATTATAATCAAGAAATTGGGTGATACACACATAAAGATAGGCATGTAAATAAATTTCCAGTAGATTATAAATTTTATATTACATTATTTGATTATGATACACTATGAAGTCAGGATCTAGGAGGAATTTTTTTAGTGCCCTTCTTCAATTTAGTTTGCTAATTTGGGAGCAAGTTCTTAATTTTATTTTTAAATAATATCAAAGAATGAAGATTTTCTAGTCCTTGATATTTCACACTGAAATATTTCATTCCCTTTTATGTCAAGAAATTCTTTCTTAGATGGAGCTGAAATTTCTTCCTATAATTTAAGGCTATTTATCGTACTCTGACCTGAATGTTGACAGAGAAGCAGTAAGCAGCCTTCCTATAATGACCATTCATATATTAGAGCCAATTATTAAATCACTTCTTTGCCCTTTCTCCTCCAGGCTGGACATATGTAAATTCTTCAGCTTTTTCTGATAGGATTTATCTCCAATTGTTTCTAAATCAATCTCTCTCTCTCTCTCTCCTTCCATCCCTCCTCCCTCTGTCTCTCTCTTCTCTGCTTAATTTTTCTCAGTCTCCTAAACTGTTCATATTTTCTTTATGAGATGATCATAACCAGTGATTATTACTCCCAGATTGTGTAACCCTTATTTTTCTGTGTATGCCAGTCCATTATTTATTTAAAAAATACTGTACTTCTTCATTCAAGGAAAATCCCTTACTTTAGTATACGTAACCCAAACCATACTTCCTACTGAAACAGTGACATGAAGAAGTACAGTATTTTTTAAATAAATAAGGACTTCCTATAATTTAAGGCTATTTATCGTACTCTGACCTGAATGTTGACAGAGAAGCAGTAAGCAGCCTTCCTATAATGACCCAGGTCTGACACTAAGAACCTGTGAACACCATTAAACCCCCTGGGCCTCTCTTTACTCTTATGAAAAGTGAAGATTACTTTCCTTCACCTTACACGAGTGGGAAAGTAAATGAGATAATTAAATGGATGTCCATCAGCAAAACAGACCCTCAAAGAGCAACGGATACTATTATTCCTACTAATAGTATATTGCCATTATGTACCTGACCCAAAGCCTATTGCCCAACTGTTTGGACAAAAGTGACCACAAGTGCTATAGTTAATCAATATATAAAATATACCAGATGCATAGCAAAGCTATACATACATACTATGCATACTATAAAATAAAGTATGCACAAATGTGTCAAAAAGGCCAAAATAGTCATCAGTTGTATTCGTTTGATGGTGTGCATGTAGTAGATTGTGAGTGAGAAAGCAGAGGCTATGAAAAAGGACCTGTCTAGAAGAGCAAGAGCTGGAAAGACTTGCAGAACAGGAGGCAATTGTGCCTGAGGCAGGAGAATGCAGAGACAGCAGAAGAGCTAAGCTGACAGGAAAGGGGTCCCACGAGGTCTAGGGCTCAGGGGTCAGGCCACATGTGACAGAACCCATTAGGAACAAGAATGATTGGACAACACAATCTTCTTTCCCCCTCTGGAATTCATATGGAATACATCTGAAACTCATGAATCCTAATTCTTTTTCCTAATTCCTATAAACAGATGGGATCTTTCCCTCTGAAACACCATAATGTTTCGCTTGTACCACTTTCCTGACATTTACTTTAATTCAATTCAACAAATACTTAGTGAGTGCCTACTATATGCAGGCAGTATAATGAGGACAGGAAAACAATGAAAAACACAGACAGACCCTCTCCCTCTGTGAAGCTCACATTCAATAGTGGAAAGTGGGAAGCCAGATAATATACTAACATAATCTTGAGAAAACTGTCTAACATGTTAGGTGATCGCTACCAAAACAGCCCTAAACAGGAAGTAGATCAGAATAAGAGAAATTAGTGAGGAAAAAAAATGAGGGTGTCAGCTGACATGTTAAAACCGGCAGCCTCTTCAAGAAGGTGACATTTCAGTAAAGGCTTGAAGGAGAACAGGTTAGAATCATGACAACATCAGGAGGAACATCATTCTCTACCAAGGGAATGGCCAGTTCAAACACCCTAGTGTGGGAGGGAGGTTAGTTGGATTTCAGGGAAAGCAAAAGAGCTGGGGGAGCAGGAGGGCCATGAGTGAAGAGACGGTAATAAGAGATGATGTCAGCGTGGTGAGAAAGAATAAATACTGGAAATACTCTGACAGCAGAGACAACAAGATTTCCTGACAAATAGGATCAGAAAAAGAGAGGATCGAAGATGGCCAGAACTTGAAGTTGGCCATCCACTGAGACGGTTCATATCGTAACCTGCCTTAAAATACATTTATTTGTGAAAAGTGTTATAGATCTGACTTCAAATCCTTGGCTTGTTCACTCGCTAGATGTCTGACCCTGTAGAAATCACTGCATTTCTTAAGTTTCAGTTTCCTCATCAGTAAAATGGGTTAAAAATGCCTATATCCCAAGTATTCTGCTAGGAATAAATGGGATAATACATAGAAAGCATTTCACAAGATGCCTTGTAAATAGTAAGTGCTCATTAAGTGAGAGATGTGCTTTACTGTTACTCTTAGTATACTTGCTGTTTTCATTTCATATGTTTTATGTCTACAACTGGGTTATATTCTTGAAGGAAGTGACCATTTTATTTGTTTTTGTTTTTGTTTTTTTCCTGCAGAAACGACCTGCTCTGTTTGTAGGGTTGGTATGTGCTTTCTCTGTGTCCTAATAGTGGCCTGGCTGACACAGTGCTGTAGATGGGAGACCTGTTATCAGAAAGGACAACAGATGCAAATGACTGATTGGCTTTTTCGTATTTACTCCTAAAGATGATGGAAACTATACACATTTTCCTCGTTAGTCATACAAGGATTTTCATAAAATATATCAGCCTTAATACAAGAACTGTTCAAAAGTATTCTTGTTTTTAGAGTATCCTGTTTAAATTTGCTCAAGTCATTTGGCAATCTCTTCCTCTCTCCCAAGCTTGTAGCAATTCTCTTCAATTTGGCATCATATGTAAATTTAATGAGCATTTGCTCACTTTCATCATTCAGGTCACTGGGTCATTGATTCTTATTTTCTTTTGTGCTTTTAGTGCAAACAGACTATCTCCATCCATCTTTTCCAGTCTTTCTATGGACAGTATTGTCCTATTTCCATTATACTTTAGGAAAAAGCATCTTCATTTTCAATTACTACTAAAATGGAGAATTGTTATTTCATTGGAATGTAATTTTTTTAACAGACTATCTCTCACTTTTTTCTCTTCCCATTCTAAAAATGTGTATGCAATTTTAGGAGTTTATCTTTCTTTAAATCCTGGCCTTAAGACTATCCATATTTAACATCACTATTTATTCAAAACCACTCAGTTCTTAAATTCAAATCTACAAAAATTATTATTTGGTCTGTTGGTTCCTAACCTTTATTTCCGTATAATATTCTCTACCCCTATAATACATTGCTATTTAAAAAAGTTATTTAAAGTGTAACTGAATTACTATGCAGGAAGAATAACAACAACAACAAAAAAAAAACAGAAGTGGGAATAATTTGAATAATTATTAAAGGAATAATTACAAGACATGATAAGCCAACAAAGCACTGATGCAATGAGAGGTTGATTGTTGGCAGAGGTTAATGTTGTTTAGTAACAGGGATCTTCAGGGAGTAGAGCACAGAAAAGCAGTAGCAAAAAGTTTTTATTAAGTACCACATACTATGATACAAAAAATAGTAAGTTCTAAATGCTACAACTCTGGTCACTACAGTCTTTTCTAAAATGTCTAGATCTATTTATTCTTTTAATCTCTTTCACACCTCTAGGAATATTCTTTCTAGAATACAATTTTAATTATGTTACTCCTCTGCTTAAAACTCTTCATTGACTCCTCTTGGCCCGCTGGATAAAGTTCAAACTTCTTAGTATTGCATAAGAGGTCCTCCAGTTCTTACGGGCTTATCTCCTCACCCTGCCTATTACCCCAAACCCTCACTATTCTATAACCATGTCGAACTTGATGTTCTACTTAATCAAGGAACAAGATGGTCTTCCTTTTCTAAACCTCCTCTACAGAATGGTCCTTGTTTGCTTTTTTGTTATTCCCTTCCCTCCTTCCCCTAGGAACTATGTATTGTAAATATTTCTATCATAACACATAAGATTCTGAGGTTGACATCCATTACTTTTTTCTAGCCATCTTTTTTTTTTTTTTTTTTGGAAGCCCTCCTTCAGGTGATACCAGGGGCCTATTAATTATGTGGTCTATCTCTTATGCCAGATGATAAGCTCATGACACATACTAGCTAGTCAGAATATCCATAGGAATTGTTCATCCTTTGGACATAGGGATTGGCCAATAGTGATCTATTACCTAATCAGAAAAAAATCATAGCCTTTTGTGGAAACAGAGACTCTGTTGTGATGAAGGAAGTTTGCTCTTTCTCTGAGCTCGTTAGGATCACAAAGTTGAAGACTCTACCAGCCTAATTTCTTTGGGGCCACCTATCTAAGAATAATCTAGATAGAGATGAAGAGCTAAGAGGCTAGTAAAATATAGATTTCTGATGATGTTATTAAAATACCTGGAGTCACCCATTACTAAAACTACTACTACATCTCAGATTTGTCAGTTTTTCAGTCAACAAATTCCTTTTTGTTGCTTAAGATGGTTTGAGTTAGGTGTCCACATTTAAAATGGATATATTGCTACTAATAGTTACTGCACTGACTTATTTATATGCTGTCTCTCCTTTGTGCCTTATTGTTATATCCCTAGTACTTAGCACACAGTGCCTGGAATATGAGCAGAGGCTTATCAAATTATTTTGGAATGAATGCTCCAGCCAAACTGGTTGATAAAATATAGTAGTGCTTTAAGAACAATGGCTCTGGAACTTAAGTTCCTGGGAAACATACCCTTAGAATTGACCACAACTCAATGTCCTCATCTTTAAAATGAGAATCATGAAAATAATGATCCAATAAGGGATTATGAGGATTCATTGAGTTCATAGATATAAAATTTGGCAGAGTGCCTGGCACCAAGTAAGCATGCAACAAACGTTAGCAGTTGATCTTACTCATAGCTGTACAAATATCCATATTACCTGTCATACATCCCAGAATGACATAGTTTACCCATGCTACCTACAAAGTTAAAATGGCTACTGCATATTATCTACTTATTAACTTACCTGATAGAAAGAGCCTGAGAGAAGCCAAGTCAGAGACCTAGACTAAAGCACAAGGTGTACATCAAGGCCTGATACAGAGATTCTCATCTTAAGTCCCTGATATTTCAGCCAAATTGTTCTAATCTTTATTTTTCCACATTTACATTTGAAGATTATTTTTCAGATATACCAACAGTACCTGGGCCACTATTTTTCACTAAATTTTTAGATGTTTGATTCAGTATGATGTGAGTGAATCCAAACAATGAGGACTCATCAAGAAAGCATGATGAACAAGTAGACAGAAAATCAGTAAGGATATAAAAAACTCGAACAACTCTATCAACCAACTTGACCTAATTGGCATAATATATTCCAGTCAACAACAGTGGAATACACATTCTCTTGAAGTGCATATGGAACAGTTACCAACAGACACCAAATTCTGGGCCATAAAACAAGTTTCATCTCTAAGAAAATTCAAGCCTTACGGGAATATGTTTTACTGACCACAATAGAATTAAGTAAGAAATAAATAACAGAAAAAAATTCTGGAAAATCTTCAAATATTTGTAAATTAAATAACACAAGTTAAATAACCAATGGGGCAACTAATAAATCAAATAGGAAATTTAGAAAGTATCTTAAAGTGAATGAAAATGAAACCTCAATATATCAAAATCTGATGCATACCTTAGGCAGTACACTTAAGAGAAAATTTATGGAATAAACATCTAAATTAAAATAGAAGAAAGGTCTCCAATTAATAATCTGAGCTTACACTTAAGAAACCAGAAAAAAGAATAAGTTAAATCCAAAGTAAAAAAAGAAGGAAATAGTAACGATTAGAGAGGAAATCTATGACATAGAAAGTAAGAATAAGACTCAATTAAACCAAAGGCTGGACTTTGGAAAATAATATGTATAAACTTCTAGCTACACTAATTAGAACAATAAGGATAAGACAAAAATTAACAATATCTGGAGTTAAAGAGGAGACATTATTAGAGAATCTGTGATTATTAAAAGGATAAGAGAGGGGTGCCTGGGTGGCTCAGTCGTTAAGCGTCTGCCTTCGGCTCAGGTCATGATCCTAGGGTCCTGGGATCGAGCCCCGCATAGGGCTCCCTGCTCTGCGGGAAGCCTGCTTCTCCCTCTCCCACTCCCCCTGCTTATGTTCCCTCTCTTGCTGTGTCTCTCTCTGTCAAATAAATAAATAAAATCTTTAAAAAAATAAAATAAAAAAAATAAAAGGATAAGAGAATATCATGTACAGTTTGATGCCAATAAATTAAACTTCTTAGATGAAATGAGCCAAATCCTAGAAAAGATACAAAGCCCATTCTAGAAGCATAAATAACCTGAATAACCTGCTAATATTATCAAAATTAAGTTACTAGTTAAAAATCTTTCCATGAAGGAATTCCACGCTATATTGGTTAACTTGCTGTACTGATAAATTCTACCACATATTTAACAACAACAACAATATATATGTATATATACACACACACATATATAAATTCTCCCAGAAAATTGAAAAAAAAATAGAAGGTAATAGTTTCTATGAGGCTAGCATTATAGTGATAACAAAACCAGAAAAAGATGTTACAAGAAAACAAAACTACAGACTGATATCCCTCATGAACATAGATGCAAAATTTCTAAATTATGAAATAATTCACTATTATGAAAATAAGGGTCAGGTCACAAATTGGTAAAAATATTATTTGAATATCATATATCTGATACAGAACCTATATTCAGAGTATATGAAGAATCTTCAAAAATCATAGTAAGAGGAGTGCCTAGGTGGCTCAGTGTGTTAAGCGTCCAACTCTTGATTTTGGCTCAGGTCATGATCGCAGGGTCATGAGACCGAACCCCAGAGTGGGCTCCATGCTCAGTGCAGAGTCTGCTTATCCCTCTCCCTCTGCTCCTCCCCCTGGCTCATGCTCTCTTTCAAATAAATAAATAAAATATTTTTTAAAAACCTCAGTAATAAGAAAACAAACAATCAACTTAAAAAAAACATGGGCAAAGGATTTGAACTGACTCTTCATTAATGAAGATATATGAGGGAAAATATGCAAATGAAAAACTGGTCAATATCATTAGTGGTTATGGAAATGTAATATACAACTACAGTGAGATACCATTACAATATCTAAAATTAGGGGTGCCTGGGTGGCTCAGTCGTTTAAGTGTTTGCCTTCAGCTCAGGTCATGATCTTGGGATCATGGTACTGAGCACCATGTTGGGCTCCCTGCTTAGCAAGGAGTCTGCTTCTCCTTCCCTCCTCCCCCCACTCCAGCTCATGCTCGCTCTCTCTCTCTCTCAAATAAGTAACAAAATCTTTAAAAAATATATCCAAAACTAAAAGACCTGATTATACCATGTTTATGTTGGTGAAGATGTGGAGAAAGTAGAACTTTGATACATGTTCAGCGGGAATATGCCATGGTACAATGGTACAACTACAGTGGAAAACAGATCAGCAGTCTTAAAACACTGAACATACCTATCATATTACCTGGACATTCCACTTCTAGGTATTGACCCAAGAGAAATAAAAGCAAATATACATACAAAGACCTGCACACAAATGTTCATAGCAGCTTTATTTGTAACAGACAAAAACTAGAAAAAACCCAAATATCCAGGAGAATGTGGAAATTGTACTGTATCCATATATTCTACAACATGAATGTATCTCAGAATCATTACTTTGAGTGAAAGAGAGCAGACAAAAACGAGTACGAGTACATACTTATGATTTCATTTATATAAAACTCTAGAAAATGCAATTTACTCGATAGTAAAAAAGTTGATCAATGAAGGAGAGAGGAGAGATGGGAAAGTGATTAGAAAGAGGCATGAGACAACATTTGATGGATATGCTCATTAACTGGATCATGGTAATGTTTTCACTGTGTATACATATGTCAGAATATATCAAATTGTACCTTTTAAACATGTACAATTTACTGTATTTTAATTATACCTCAGTATAGCTGTTAAAACTTTTTTCTTGTGAAGTCTTCTTTGAAAATACAGTAGATCTATCATCACTTGAAAACACACAGGAAGGACAGTATTTTAGTGGTACTTAAAGCATAAAGATACATAGATATGAAGACAAGTCCATAGCTAACATCATACTAAGTGGTGAAAGTTAAAACCCTTTCCTCTAAGATCAGGAATGACAAGGACGCCCATTCTCACCATTTCTATTCAACACAGTACTAGAAATCCTAGACATAGCAACTAGACAAGAACAAGAAATAAAAGGTATCTGAATCAAAAAGGAAGAAGTAAAATTATCTCTTTGTGTAGATGATAGGGTCTGATATATAGAAAACCCTATGACTCTACCAAAAATGCAACTAATACATTAATTCAGTAAAACTGCAAGATACGAATTCAACATACAGAAATCAGTTATGTTTCTATACACTAACAATGAACTATCTAAAAGAGAAATTTAAAAAGCAATCCCATTTACAATAGCATCAAAAGCAAAGAATACTTAGGGATACATTTAACCAAGGAGATGAAAGACTTGTACACTGAGACAATAAGACATTGATGAAAGAGATTGAAGAAGACACAAATAAATGGAAAGATATCCCATGATCTTGGATTGGAAGAATTAATACTGTGAAAATCTCTCTACTACCCAAAGCGATCTACAGATTCAATACAATCCCTATCAAAATTCCAATGGCATTTTTCACAGATATATATATATATATCCCCATATCCTAAAGACCTCAAATAGCCAAAACAATCCTGAGAAAGAAGAACAAAACTGGAGGCATCTCACTTCCTGATACAAGCTATATTACAAAGCTATACTGATCAAAACAGTATGGTACTGGCAAAACAAAACAAAAACAAAAATGGTTACAAAGAACCAGTAGAGCAGAAAAAAAAGAGAGTCTAGATATAAATCCAAGCATATGTGGTCAACTAATTTGTGACAAGAGCAGTAAGAACACACAATGGGGTGTCTTTACAATAAATGGTCTTGAGAAAACTGGATATCCCTATGCAAAAGAATGAAACTGGACCCCTATCTTACACCACTCACAAAAGTTAACTAAAAATGGATCAAATATTTCAATGTAAGGCCTGAAACCATAAAACTCCTAAAGGAAAACATAAGAGAAAATATCCTTGACTTCAGTCTTGGCAATGAATTCCTGGATAAGACACCAAAAACACAGGTAACAAAAGCAAAATAAACAAATGGGACTACATTAAACTAAAAGCTTTGGCACAGCAAAAGAAACAATCAATAAATGGAAAAGGCAACCTACAAAATGGAAGAAAATATTCGCAAAATATATATTGGATAAGGGAGCAATACATACAAAATGTATAAAGAACTCACACAAATCAACAGCAAAAAAAAACCCCACAAATAATCTAATTAAAAATGGGCAAAGGACGTGAATAGACATTTTTTCCCAAAGAAGACAGAAAATTGGTTAAATGATCCATATAAAAAGGTGCTCAACATCACTAATCATCAGGGAAATGCATACCAAAACCACAATGAGACATTACTACATAACTGTTAGAATGGCTACTCTCAAAAAGATAAGAGATAGGGGGCACCTCGCGGGCTCAATCAGTAGAGCATGCAAGTGACTCTTCATCTTGGAATTGTGAGTTCTAGCCCCATGCTTGAATTGCACTACTAAATATTTATCCAAAGGATGCAAACATAGTAATCTGAAGCGGCACACCTCCCAATGTTTATAGCAGCAATGTCCACAACAGCCAAAATATGGAAAGAGCCCAGATGTCCATTGACTGATGAATGGATAAAGAAGATGTGATATATAAATACAATGGAATATTACTCAGCCAACAAAAAGAATGAAATCTTGCTATTTGCAATGACATGGCTGGAACTAGAGGGTATTATGCTGAGTGAAATAAGTCAATCAGAGAAAGACAAATACCATATGATTTTACTCATATGTGGAATTTAAGAAACAAAAACAGATGAACATAGGGAAAGGGAAGGAAAAATAAAATAAGATGAAAATAGAGAGGGAGGCAAACCATAAGAGACACTGAACTCTAGGAAACAAACTGAGGGATGCTGGAGGGGAGGTGGTTGGGGGAAGAGGTAATTGGGTGATGGGCATTAAGGATGGCATTTGATGTAGTGAGCACAGAGCATTATATGCAACTGATGAATCACTAAATTCTACCCCTGAAACTAATAAAGTATGTGTTAACTACACTGAATTTAAAAAAAAATTTTAAAAATATATAGTTAAAAAACCCTCTTATATAAAAAATAATATATATTTTAAATTTTGATATTTTACATAAATATATTAACATATATTTTAAATATGGTTCTATACTTCCACTTATTTTTCCAAATCATCAAAAACCCTTTTACAGCCAATGCAATGATCAGTGACTTAAAAAGATATTTTCTAACACAATTTGTATCTTTACATATTATAGCATATAATATTAATGCATAATCATTGAGATAGTCATTTCCGGAGTACAAAACCAAAATCCAAATTAGTGTACCAAGGAATTTTGATGAATCATTATTTGACCTCTAGTTGTAAATAGGAATACTTCAGGAAAAATATTAGGAACAGTTTTAAAAACTTAAAACATTTATAAATCAATTAAGTACATGGAAATCCCAGTAAATGCAATTCAATCTACACCAAAGATGAACTAGACTTTAACACTATTTTAACAATTCCCAAGTAGCTACAAGTATTAAACAAAGAGATATACATACTTATGTTAAATTAGAACAACTACGGGATAGAGATAAGAAAAATCTTAATCCACGTAACAATGGGGAGAAGTTCAGAGTGTGTCTTATTTCTGTGTCTAATCCTTGGTCCAAGATCTTTGTCAGTCAAAGTCTAGTCTTTAAAATTTCATTTATCATGATTATTATCCAAGAAAGATCTTTAATTCCCTAAATGTCCCTTAAATAATGTTTATAAAATATATATGTCGCTGCCTACAACCATTTGTATCAGCCAAGCAAAATAAGTAAGTATTTAAGGGGTACTGATGACAAATAATCTGTCACTGTGTAGGTCAGCTCTCTTATTAATAATAATAAAACCTGACACTGACACACCACCATTGTACAGCGATTTCATATCAAGACTCCAAACACTTATTCATTTATTCTCCCAACATTTCTTTGCATTGTTTGGCAAACATTCATCTCCATCTTGCTGATTTGTAAAGCAAAACCCTAACTCATAAAATGACATGAACCTAGTGACTCTCTATTTTCTAACTCGGTCCATTTCTACCGGCCAGGAGGACGAGAAGAATAGATCTCCCATGAAAGAGTTTGGCTGCCCTGGGATTGTGAAACATCCAATTGGCACTTGGGTCTTATCTATTCCCACCTTTTTATAGGCGATCCAGTCAAACACCCTGTCAATATCTGTTGCCTGTAGCACTTCCTGTGATACTGGATGGGAACTGGCCAAGCCGTCAAGCAGCATCACTTCATGCAGAACATCCGTCAGAAACCTCTGTTTTTCCTGCAATACAGTAGATGGGGCAATATCATAGGTGGTTCATGGTTATGACAGAATGCATGTGACAACATTAACAGAATGTGTGTTACTTCATTGATGATGCTCGTAGGCCTATGTGGTGAGACTGAACTCCAAAGAGAACCCAGTAAATAAAATGCCTCTAAGTTACTCTAAAATGAAGGTGGTTGATTTGAGCACAACATGAACAAAATCAATGTGTTACAATGGGCCCTAAACAGATTTAAAAACAGTGGACGGTGCCTTAACAGTGGTTAGAGCAAATTCAGACAGTGGGCATGTAAATGAAACAGACTAAGCTTGTTTGTGTGTTCTACAGGATCAAGGCGACAATTCCAGTCCCAAATAACCTTTTTAGTTAAGTTCGTCAGAAGAATAAGAACTAAATTTCTGGATTTCAGGGCCATTTTGCTATTTATACCATTTATTGGTAATACCATTTGAACACCTTATTCTCTCTCACTGATCTGTCCACTTTTCTTCCCTCCTCCCCCGACCTCATTTTCTAACACACACACACACACACCATTTATCTTCTGAAAGAATCTCAGGAGACCACAACAAATAGCAAAAGACATATTGACATAAAACTGTAATATCTGTGGATATATATGCAACTTCAGGATAATGAACATAAAGTGGAGAGCAATAGGTATTAATAACCATTACCATAAAGTTATGAAAACAAATGAAATCATAAGACTTCTATTCTGTGTGATGTTTAGACCTTTGTATTTGCTCTGATAAGAGCTGATTTGTTATGTTAGAAATAAACTGTAAAGAAAAAGTACTTCTCTGTCGTTTTGTTTTAAGAAGCCTGCTTTAAGGAAACAGCTTGGGTTTTGTTAACAAAAATGCTGGCAGCTATTAGTCCTGGTCTCCTGCCTTCATTGAGGGAGGAGGGAGAGAGAAAAGAAGTTGCAAGAGATAACAAGGGCTAAATAGCCCCTAGGTAGTTGGGACCTGAGGAGTATCATTACAGAGATTAAAGACCACAAGACTTAAATTGCTATAGCTAATTCTGAGCTCACTCCTGGAGCCTCCTAGTTTTGAGCCAGCAGATAAACAGCATGTTATTTCTGAGTGAGTTGTAATTTCAAGCTGGCAGTACACCAATCCTGGATTTTTACAAAAATGGAAATGGAGAATAGCTATGCTAAAAAAGGAATAGTTAACTAGGCATTATATATGTGTGTTCTTTCAATCTGGCTTTAAAGAAGCATCTTACTTCATCATCATTTGTTCAATGATTTGGTATGTTTAATCAATAATTTAATTAGTTCTCCAGCCAACTGTATACTATAATGTTTATTTCTAATGGGATATTTTTATAGTCTGTGGACTATAGATCTAATTTCTTCAGTCCTTTTTTGGTCTGAGAGTTTCACACCAATGGTCTATACTCCATCGCACTGTACTGGGATTGAACGGTCCCAGAAGTCTGCTCCAGAGAGTAAGAGCCCACGGTGAGAAGTTCAAACTTACAACAAACTGACAATTATGACATAAACTAATACTGTATTTCTTCTCAAATTAAGTTCCTAATTCAAGACAAATTAAGGAGAGTGAAATTGGACCTTGTGATTTAAAATTTTAAGACTAAAAAGACAGATGGCCTAGACTGAGAGAATAAGAGAAAATCGTGTATTTCCAAAATGAAAATGTTAATGTTACTTTTAAGCAGGTATGCACTCTTGTTACTCATTCAATTTAAAAATGCACATTGAAACTATTTGATATTGAAATTAATGGGTGGGAACATGGAATATATCATCATACTTCAACTTGACCAATGAACACTTTTATTTATAAGAAATACCAATTGAAGATGTGGTTTTCATTCTGAAGGAAAAATAATATTCAATTCTTTAAATAGTGATTGCCCACTCCATTATGTAACTCAAACATCTGATCGAAACCACAGTGTAAAATAAACTTAAAGTGGTGTTTTATTTGAATCCTAATTTTTAATATTTAGCAACAATAAATATATATGATCAATATGAAAATTTAGTCCACATATCTTAGTTTGCTAGCAATGTGATTTTTAAATGATATAAAGTAAATGGCTAAGTAATTACAAATGTGAAACCTAAGGTAAATTTCTAAAATGAAACTCTCTTGTTTAAGGAAATATAAGTTATATATGATATGTTGCATCATCAGTAGAATTTCAAGAAACTGTTTAAATTTAGTAATGTTGAGTCATTAGCCAACTTTTGGAGAAAATGACATTGTGTAATTGAGAAACAAAAAGCATTAAAAGAGATTAAAAGAGAGGAGAAAAAAAAGAAGAAGAAAGAAAAGACTGGCAGAAGAACACTCACAAAACTCAGAAGAGAGAACACTTTAAATTAAGGAAGAAAAAAAAATTCTAGCCAGAGGCAAACCCAATTTAACAAAACTACAAAGAGTTTCCAGGAGAGAAGGTGTTAATTTTTTATCAAAACTTGTGTCGTTATAAAATAATAAAAAAAAAGGTCTTAGCTTATTAGTCACCTGTTGGGGCCCTTCCCCCCTTGATCCACAACAACAATAATAGTAACAGCAACAATTACAAAGTATTGATTAATTGCCTACTGTCAACCTGAGACCATGAAAGTTTCAAAATAAAGTTCAAGAAATCCTGGCTCTAATATGAGATAAAAGAACAAACACTGAACAAAATAATGGTTTTCTCTTACACACGAGAAATGCCAAAGGAAATCTGAGGGAAAAAATCTGTAAAATGGAATTATTTATACAAAGTTTAATGGAAGAAGTAGAATTTGTTCTGATTCTTGAAGGAACTTTAAAGGGGTGTGTGTGTGTGTGTGTGTGTGTGTGTGTGTGTAGGGAATAATATATTTATGGTGCATATTTAACAGCTTTTATTCTAGTTCATATTTTAACGTCACCATGAAGCTATTCTATCAAAGCAGCACAACAAGGTAAAATGTGAAACTTTAAAATTTGTTTCAATAAATTTAATGTTGGGCGCCTGGGTGGCTCAGTCGTTAAGCGTCTGCCTTCGGCTCAGGTCATGATCCCAGGGTCCTGGGATCGAGCCCCGCATCGGGCTCCCTGCTCCGCAGGAAGCCTGCTTCTCCCTCTCCCCTCCCCCTGCTTGTGTCTCTCTCTGTCAAATAAATAAATAAAATCTTTAAAAAAAATAAAATAAATAAATAAATAAGTTTAATGTTAATAGTAAGAATAAATCCTACCACTCTAATATAGAGCCTTCTTGGAGTTGTTGCAATATGTGTCTACATTTAAACAGTTCAAATAATACCAAATATATCATTTTGTATTGAACTATTTTCAAAAAGATATTACATTTGAATTTTTGGAGAATAGTGAAAAGATTTTTCAGGTAGGTAAAGAAAGGGTGAATAAACTCAGAGCTGAGAATAACACATGGAAAAAAAGAAAGCCCCCTTTATTTTTTTTTATTCGTTCATTTAACAAATATGTATTAAATTCTTACTCTGTGCCAGATATTGTGCTGTGTCTGGGGAGGAAATATATGACTGAAACTTAGTTCCTAACCTTAAAGAACTCAAAAGTGTAAGAGAAAGACCAATAAACAGCTAACTGTATTACAATATGATGGATGTTATAAAACACAAAGGATGAAATGATTAATTAGTTCAGAAATGGCTTCAAAAGGAAGTGACATTAAAGTGGGTTGTTGAAGGATGAAGGGTTACTTAGATGAATGGGGGAAGCAGCTTTTTAAAAAAGGATAAATCCAGGCAGAGAAAACATGAAAAAAAGCTCCTCTGTGTGAATCCTCAGGTACCAGGTGGAAGAGTTTGGTCTTAATAAATAGGCAGTAGTAGGCATAATGACATAATAAAAGTAGTGTCTTAGGAAAATTAACTTATCTGTGGTATCCAGGGAGTCTTGATGTATGCAGAGAAGGGAGGTAGAAAGTGGCTATAGTACTCAGAGGGGAGGTGGTGATGATGTATTAGAACAAAGTGCTGCCGAAGGACTGTTGTATCTGAGAGATATTTTGGGTGAAAAAATCCACCAACATTGATACCTCAATGCCCTGGCTCCCTTAGCAGATGATGGAGAGAAAGTATTAAGAGATGACTTGATGGAATTTTTTTAAAGGGGAGCGGGAAGCTACTGAAAGAAATGGAGTAGTGGAAAAAAGGTTGCTTTGGAGGGCAAGTTAGATGGGTATTGAGGAGGGCACATTCTGCATGGAGCACTGGGTGTTATGTACAAACAATGAATCATGGAACACTACATCTAAAACTAATGATGTAATGTATGGGGATTAACATAACAATAAAAATTTTAAATAAATAAATAAAAAGATCACTTTTAGACATGTTACAGGTAATGTGACGGTAAACACCCAAAAAGCAATATGCTACAGGCAACTGAAAGTAAAGGCCTGCATCTAAGGAGCAAGTGTTAATCAACTTTTGGCAGTAAATTGTAGTTTGTATAAAAATATAAATAAAATCTCAGAATCCACTCTTTTTTTATTATTTCTTACAATATTAGCATTTCGGGCGCCTGGGTGGCTCAGCTGGTTAAGCAACTGCCTTCGGCTCAGGTCATGATCCTGGAGTCCCTGGATCGAGTCCCGCATCAGGCTCCCTGCTCAGCGGGGGGTCTGCTTCTCCCTCTGACCCTCCCGACCCTCCCCCCTCTCATGCTCTCTCTCTCTCAGTCTCTTTCTCAAATAAATAAATAAAATCGTTAAAAAAAAAAAACAATATTAGCATTTCATAGACTGGTGTTTAGTAACATACGTAAAGGGAGTTATTAAGGAGGGCACGTACTGCGTGGAACACTGGGTGTTATACGAAAACAATGAATCGTGGATCACCACATCAAAAACTAATGATGTATGGTGACTAACATAACACAGTAAAATAAAATTTAAAAAAAAGAATTCTTATTGAAGCGTTAGAGACACTTGACTAATTATATTCCTTAACATCTCAAAATGGCTTCTGCCTGGACATGTCAAATTCTAAAGGGTTAACAGTGAATATGCCTGGTCCAGCCACAGTCATGGTGATGAGTAGGAAAACAGGAGGTACTATCATCAAGTTTCTACAGGAAGTCCGAGTAGTTTTAATGAAGAGCAATATAAGGCGGACACTTTGTCACCAGGAAAGAAAGAAAAACAATCAGAAACTAATCTGAATCAAGATCAAAGAAAGTCAGATACATCAAACCAGACGAAGATGACAGCCAAGTCTGAGCCAATTCAAGTAGTGGTGAGGTGCTCATAGGCATGAAAAGAGCAAAAAAAAAAAAACAATTCTCAGGGCAGCAGTGGGTTATATCAGCGAGGCCACAAGGACTCAATTTTCTAGGAGGATGGATGTGAACACAAATGGCTCTTTGGTATTCCTGGGAGAAAAGGCAGGTGCGCTCCTGCGAAGTTGATAAAAGTGTCCTACACTCGAAGTAAAGTATCTGCCATTCACTAGCTGTGTGACCTTGAGCAAGTTACTCAGTATTTTTAGACTTCAGCACCTTCATTTGTAAACATATGTGGTTGTGAAGATTAAATAACAGAATGTGTTCTACAAATATTTATTGAGCACCTGCTATATCCCAGATGGTATGCCTGGTTCTGAAGATCAAAGATAACAAAGACATGGACTCAACCTTCAAAGATTTTAGAGTAGTAAAAGGAGAGAGTGATGAAAACAAATATTACAAAACCACCTGCTGTATGTAAAAGTGGAAGCAGGTTCAGGAGATGGTGTGCCTATACAAAGAAGACTGTGATTTGTTCTGCCTGGGGGAAGGCAGGAAAAGCCTCTGAAATGAGAGTCGGTGTTGAATTTTTAAGGATGATTTGAGTTTTCTAGACAGAAACAGCAGAAAAGGGCATTTGGGACAGAAAGGAGTATCTTGGAAAAGTCATGGAGATTTAATGGCTTGTTTGGGAGACTACCAATTTTTGTGTGGCAGAAATCATTTACAATGGGGTAAATGACTAGTGATTATCACGGAGAGATAGACAAGAACAAAATCATCAAGGATCCTCCATGCCAAGTGAGGGAGCTAGAATTAAGAAGTGACATCACCAGACCTACATTTAGAGAGATTATGAATAAATACTGGAAAGTGGACTAGGGCGAGGAGCAACCAGAAACAAATATAGGGCAATATTGCATAATTATGCTAAAGAACACACAGTATGGACATTATCTGTGACTATAAGACATCATAGCAATTATTTATCTAAAATCTAGATGTCCTGTTGGATATAGATAAAGGTACTTTTCTAATCCATAGAGTCAAATCAGTAAGAATATCTGACAAAAAATATTTGAACAATGCAAACTAATTCTATACATGCTTACTGATTGCTTTGTATATGGGACATCCTTTTAGAGGCTGGGGAAACAAACACAGCTGGGACCCAATTTCTGCCTCCAAGCAACTCCCATTATGCTAAGGGAGACAGATAAGTGTACAAATCATTAGTGCCACCCAATGGGTGAAATATTAGTAGCATAAATAAAGTACTATGGGAGTAGAGAATAGAGGGAAGGTTATGGGTAGAAATGTTTTCAGTGTCTCTGACCAGGTCGATTCAACCTCAATTGATCTATCAATACAAGGAAATAAGATATAATATGTTATTTATGTTTTACCCCTCTGGAAATCTACTCTACCATGAGATAAAGACTTTTAAGATTTCATAGGTTCAACAAAATGTCACATAAAGCATTACTAATCTGAGCCCCTTTCTACACAAGACTAGAACAAATGATAGAGCTTTGCATAGTTTGGTTTTTTCAGTCTTGTTCTTTGTTACTTATTCACATGGCAAAAGTTAAAGCCGAGGAATATGACCAAGAATTCAAAAAAGAAAAGAAAATATATGGAGGAAAAATATTAATAAGGTTTTATTTATGTGATACGGTATCTCTGTAACCACAATTATCATCTTTGTAAACAACACAATACCATATTTGTAAAAACTAGAAATTATTTGGATTCCAAGTTTCCTAAAATATTCAAAGAATTTTACTCTGTAATTTTATATTGTTGTCCTACTTTTACAAAGTTCTAAAATGTCCAAAAGTATTTCAAACTTTACTCAGTTGAAAGTTAGCTAAATGTACTTGTGAAATATTATGTCATTATTTAGCTGATTAGTTAACATTTTATAGACAGCTAAATCATATGGATGGATGAAATAAAACTAAAGAGCTAGTGAAAATAAATGGTGCTTCCCTATAGCAATGTATCTTAAAAATTAACATTTTAAAATCTCATGTTTAAAAGACACATGCCCAAGATGGTAATAATTATTTTCATGGGCAGTTTGTTAAAGCACTCCATTTATATTAAAATCAAACTTGTGTAAACACACATGTATAGTAGCCACTGAAGAATAATTTTTAAAATAATCACCATTAACGCCTATGATGAAACAAGCACTATACTGAAAATTTTACTTCTGTATTTGTTTACATAACCTTTAACAGAAAATGATACATAAACACAATAATCCAGCAGATCTCTAATGATATAACATTCTTCTGGGATTTTACACAAGCTTTACAGTAAGTAACTAAAATGAGTTCTATACGTTCTTATTTCTTTTAACTATCAACCACATTTTATCTCCTGCCAAGCCACAAATGTTCTAAGATGCCTATTCAATGCATAAACTAAAAAAGCAATTATATTTCTATAAGCCTATCTCAAATGACTTTGTAAGCCTCTCATAACCCCAAATAACCCCCTGCACAGGTTTCTATGAACTGCTATATTCTCACATGTTACTAACACAGAGAAAATCAGTTAAATTGTGTCTCCCACGACTACATCCTTCAGCTGCCTTATGTTTTGTTTGTAACATCCAAGTTGAATGTGTCACATCTCATATTATCCAAAATGTGGCACAGCTACAGGAAAATGCTAAGATGGAACACAAAATGTACTGCATTATATACAAGTAAATTACGAACCTTCTGCAGACTTACTCAAGACCCTGAAAAGTATAGCAGTATTGATAGGGCAGAAGTTATCATCAATTAGTCACTCATGTTTTCATTAATTATGATAATCCTGGGTCTTATGGAACAATTATGAATGTGCTTCAAACAATGTCAATCACGGTAATAATTATGAGCAGGTTGTCTAATTACATAGCTCATTCTGATTCTAGCAGCCCAAAAAATCACTGTGAATAATAACCACATGCCATATGCTTTCATACAGCGCTCTTAAAATGTTCATATCATTTAACTTCCCTTCACTTTTTAGGATTTCTTGACACCTTTCTCTTGGCTTTCCTTCAAACATTTACCCAATGCTGTTATATATATTGTAAATCTTAATATCCTTTTTAAGTCAATGAATGAGTTCCTAATAGAGGTACAGAAACTGTTATAATCTTTCATAAGTGATCTATTGACCCTCATTTCATAATTTTTTTGTTAACTTTTGACCAGACTTTTATTATTGAATACCTCGGAGATGCTATACTTTGGGTTAAATTCTGAGAAATGAGGGTAGAATAAACTCTCTAACCTGATGAAAGCATATTGTTTAGTAAGGGAGATTTACTTCCTGTCCTTTGCTGGTTAGCAGGAACTAATTCTTGCTCTTCCACATGTCACTTCAGGATCCTTTCCATAGATTTGGAAACTTCAGACAGAGAATAGTTTCTTCATCTTTTCTAATAATCCTATCTCGACTTTGGCAGTGAGAATCTTTTTCTCTATTTCTACGCTTAATTTTTTTGACAGGCCAATAAGGCATTTCAATGAAATAAAATTTGCCAATCTTCTTTGATAACCACACATTTGCTTCTCACATCCATCACAAGGACTCACTAATATTTTGCAGACACATTAATAATAAGCTAATGATGGCATTATAGTATTTAATTGATAAAATGTAATTCGGAGTATTTTTAAATGTATACTGACTAATTATCTTAAACAGAATCAATTTCTGTTTAAATTCTAAAGGAGGGGTGTCTGGGTGGCTCAGTCTTTAAGCGTCTGCCTTCGGCGCAGGTCATGATCCCAGGGTCCTGGGATCGAGCCCCACATCGGGCTCCCTGCTCCGTGGGAAGTCTGCTTCTCCCTCTCCCGCTCCCCCCTGCTTGTGTTCCCTCTCTCGCTGTGTCTCTGTCAAATAAATTAAAAAAAAAAAATCTTTTAAATAAATAAATAAATAAATAAATAAATTCTAAAGGAAACTTTCTTATACCATTCAGTCTGGAAGAATTCCAAGGATAAGCTAATCAACTCCCTGAAGTTATTAACATGGATACCAAGTGGCCAATTCATTTTATGTTATTTTAATTTGTGAAATAAATAATGATTCAAATGACCTTAATCTGTAATAAAATTCTTATTAACTTGATGAATGAAATTTATTAGCACATTTTTTGTACTTTAATTTCAATATTTAGTGCTACAAATGGTCAGTTCATCAAATAACCTAGCCTGATAAAACTTTACATTTGTTGGGGCACCTAGGGGGCTCAGCTAGTTAAACATCCAACTCTTGGTTTCAGCTCAGGTCATGATCTGAGGGACGTGAGATGGAGTTCCGCATCAGGCTCCAAGCTCAGCACAGAATCTACTCAAGATTCTCTCTCCCTCCCCACCCTGCCCCTCCTCCTGCTTTTTCTCTCTCTCTCAAATAAATAAAATCTTAAAAAAAAAAACACTTTACATTTGTTGCCAGATCATAGAAGTCTGTATTTTCAATGAAAATAAAAAGTATTATTTTTTTTCAAATTTGAAAGATTTAAACCCGTAACAACTCCAGAACATACACGGCACTTATGGCCCAGAAAGTTAACCAATTCAGAAAGGAAGTTCCATATTTATTCCCAGATCTCCAAGTAAGCTACTATAATATCTATACGTTGGTTGTGATATTAATAGAGAAAATTTTCAACATTCAGAATGCAAAATCTGGACTAGCAATTCATTTATAAAGTGCAAAAGTATTAAAATATTAGTATTCTAGCATCATTCAGAAATGAAATAGGTATACTCAAAAGTATTTTGTGAAAGGCACTTTCTTTGCTCTTACTAATTTTTATGGTATTATTATTAATAATAATGAGTGATACTATTGTGATCCTCATTTTACAGAAAGTTCACTGGCTTGCTCAAGGTTGCCTAAGAACTGGGGATTGAACCTGGGCAGTTTGCCTCTAGAGTCCATGCTCTTAGCCACTGCACCACGTTGGCCAGAATTAGAAGAAATAACAGAGCAACTCTTTGTATGCACCCCATTGGAAACCATTCTCAAACTCAACTAAGACCCAATGGACATAAAACACTGCTTCTGGTATAACCAGAGAGATTGGTTATGGGCATGACCCAGGCCCATTGCTAGCCCAGCTAGCAGGGCTGACCTAGCACTGAGATGCTACCAAAATCAACGGAGAGTCTGTTTAATACTCAATAAGGACTGCGGTGAACTCAGACGGAAATTCTATTCTTGAGTCTAGTTACAGTCAGGAAAATCAGATTTATCATCTTTGCTTAATTGTAGCAAATGTTGATCTGGCCTAGAATGTTATTCACCCACTTTCTTCAGCCACTGAAGCCAATGCTGAGATTGTGTGGCTAACTTCCATGACAGCTATGGTGTAGACATGAAGCAAATCACTCATTGCAAACGTAATAGCACACAGGTGTGCATGTGTCTACTCACAGGCTTCCCTGTGGCTGGCTTTGTTTTGTTTTGTTTTTTCTGATTCTACACAGTTTTTTTTTCTTTCTTAAAAGCTTTTATTTTAATTCCAGTTAGTTAACATACAGTGTTATTTTAGCTTCAGGGGTACAATATAGTAATTCAACACTTCCATATATCACCCTGTGCTCATCACAACAGATGCACTCCCTAATCTCCATCACCTGTTTCACCCATCCCCCTAACCACCTCCCCTCTGGTAATTATTAATTTTGAATATGTGATTCACAATATTCTCCACTGAAAGATAATTTTTGGACCCTAAAGGTAATACCATTACACTTAAGTACCTAAGAGTAATAATAATACTGGTGACAATGATAGTAAAAACAACATTTTTTTTTATTCTTGAAACTATCCCATGACAAAAACAGCATGGGTTATTTCATACATATTTTGAAGATGAAGAAACAAGATCACACAACTAGTAAGTGTCAAGAGTCAAAAATTTAATCCATGGAATAGGTAGAAAAAAGGAACTGAACCTCATTCTAGGAAACTGTAAAGTAACATTACTCTGATGAAAATAATTTATCCTGTTAAAAGACATCTGTGAGGATTTGATATTTCACACTTATCAGTGTGCTCCCCATCTCTGGCAGAAAAACTAGCAAAAAAAAAAAATGGGTATCCAATAAATGTTTGTTAAATAGTGAAAAATGAGTCAATATAGATTAATCCCTGGAAACATTTTGTCAATTAAGGGCCCAAAGATGCCAACAAAATGCTTAGCAACAAATAGTAAAATGTTATTTTGTTGTGAGAAGCCAAATTATTTTCAGGCTTGGGAAGTGATATGGCTCGTCAGCTCTCAAAACAAGCCAACAATTCCAAGAAAAGCTCCTTATTGCCTTAAAACTAAGGCAAAAGCTTTATTTAAAGAGCTTTTATTTTTAATTAGTCATCTTCAGTAGTGTATTATGCTTAAGATTCTTCAAATTGGACCAATTATGTGGATAGTTGGAAAGAGAATATAATGAATGCCAAATCCACTCTGAAGGAGCAACTGACCTAATCTTATCTTTAATCAGACAACTTTGGAAATAAATAATATTTAAATGAAAATATGCCATTCTACCACCCCCACCACTACCACTACAACCAAGAGAAGACAAGTCTTCTTCATAAAGTACTTATCTTCCAAGTAAATTTGTGAAGCTTACAGAAAGAACAGGACTCAAAAGCAGAACTTAACTGAGCAGAAAGACACTCAAAATCTAAATGAAAAGAAATGGCTACTGTAACCAGATAAATTTGATTAAATATTAGAGAACATGTTTGAGCCATGTAATATAAACATAATAATAGGTAGCTAAATGTTCTATTATTCCATCATTTGACTAATCTTCTGAGACCAACTGTGCTAATTTTCCAAATGTATCTATGAACATGAACAGTCTGATTGAGCTATTCCATAAACAAAGCAACTTCTGACAGAGGCATGATTGGTCAACTAAGAGCCAAAAAATACTAATTTAACCACACCTGCTAACTGAAACCACTACACCAAAAACAGAATACAGTGTATACAAGAAACTGATATATAGCAGTTCCATGCTTATAATACCATGAGGTTTGTTCCACAGAAATTAGCAAAACAAAGGCCTCATTTTAAGTGCTTGATAATTCTTTTACTTAATTAATAAAGAGAACGAATGAAATGTATGACTGAATGTAATGGCAAACAAGTAACAGCAATCCATCAAAGTAGTTTACATAAAATTATTGAGCTAGTACATCGTTAACAGCACTCAAGAAAGGCATCACCGGACTATATGTAGAGAAGAGAAAATAGAATGATTAAAGGAATTAATCGGACATAGTTGTATCTGGAGTAGGTAAAGAAACCATTCCCACATATCTTAAATTTTTAAAGAAAATATAACACAAATAAGACAAAAGACAGCACTCTGATCATTGTAAAGAATTCTATTTCATCGGGGCGCCTGGGTGGCTCAGATGGTTAAGCGTCTGCCTTCGGCTCAGGTCATGATCCCAGGGTCCTGGGATCGAGTGCCGCGTCGGGCTCTCTGCTCCTTGGGAGCCTGCTTCTCCCTCTGCCTCTCTCTCTTTCTGTCTCTCATGAATAAATAAAATCTTTAAAAAATTAAATAAATAAATAAAATTAAAAAAAAAAAGAATTCTATTTCATCAATCGGAGGGAGAGGTGAAAAGCCAAAGATATAAATGGTTTCATATAAAGGGGCTTTCCTACGTTTGTGAATGTAGATCCACAGAGGTTATTTAGCTCAATGCCAAAACATGTTCTACCCCAAATCATCTTTTTGGAATCGTGGTTGAGGAGAACTGCCTGAGCTGTGGACTGCATGGTGGTCTAGCCATTACCACACTCTTCAAACTCTTAGGAAAGATGGTCACAAAGAGGTGTACTCTCAAGACAAAATGTTTAATGCTACACGGTAAATCAACCTAAGTCTTTATCATTTCAAATGGTAATGGTATGGGCGTCTGGGTGGCTCAGTCAGTTAAGCGTCTGCCTTCAGCTCAGGTCATGATCTCAGGGTCCTGGGATCGAGTCCCGCATCAGGCTCCTTGCTCAGTGGGGAGTCTGCTTCTCCCTCTCCCTCTGCCACTCCCCTCGCTTGTGCTCTCTCTCTCTCAAATAAATAAATAAAATCTTAAAAAAAAAAAAAACAAGCGTTAAAGGTATAATTGAGACAAAATCTTCAACAACCTCAAACTATTTATTACCCTTTGTGGGGTTTTTTGTTGTTTTTTGTTTTTGTTTTTTTTGCCTTTCTCTTCACAGGATGCCCTTTTACATTTTTTTTTATTCATATCACTTGAACTCACTACTTCCCTTTCTCACATTCTTGTCTGGTAACATCTGAATAGTGTGAAAGTAACCTTGATGAAAAGAGGGAAGAAAAAAGTCCCATAAAGTGTTATGGACTGAGACAGTCACTCCTTGCTTAGAAATGAGTTGTGTTCTAATGTCTTTGAAAACATATAGCTGCCTGCTTAAGGATGATTAATAATTAGGAAATTAATAAATTAGCTTTGGTTGCCCTCTTAGTCCCCAGCCTTCAGTTTTGTTGTATTTGTGTTAAAGGCTTTGCAAAGCAAGTTCTTTTTAACATATCTGGGAAAAGGCTGAATGATATCAAATGTTGAACAATACATATATTGTAGGGAGATAAACATTTTTACTAGTGGTGGTAAGAGGTACAGATTAATAATGGTATAATCTGCTATCATAAGTAATGTATGTTTGTGAACAAGGATGTCTAACAGAACATTCCATTATTTTGGTATAAATTTTTGGCATTATCATTTTTTTGGTTTATCAAATGCTGTCTGACAAGTTTTAGCAAGTGGAAGTATTCTGCTTACAAACTGCTCTTACTTGAAAAGGGAATGAATGGGTTGATTTTCCCTGCAATATTTCTAGATATGAAAAAGGATGGCCTTGCATTATTGTTGGGCTCCAGGTTCAGAAGAATTTTCTTCTTAGAAAGTGTCTAATCTTGTTAATTTATCAGTTGCTTTTGAAATTCCTATGGAAATGTAGAAAGACCTTGACACCATGCAAACCTGAATGTGGTCTTCGGAAGAAATACTTTATTCCAAAGGGAGTGCTCATTTATCTTTTATCTCTAAGTTTAAAATATACAAAAACCTGAAACACTTAGTGTCTTTCTGAATAAAATGACTTTGCTTTAAAGAAAATTCATTCTTTAAGAACATACAGGAGACTTCCATTTGCAGCTTTGTTTTAAATTTTAAAAATTTCGCATTGGAGAAAATGTGAGGTGATGTGACTAAGAAAACCTCCCAGATACATACCTGAACATACAAAAGGATAAGTGAATATATATGAAAACTAAGGAATTATGTTTGCTTTTTCTTCTCTTCCTAAAGATATCTTACTTAATAAAAGTTGGTCTTCTATTAGAAGCAGTAAATGAAGCAGAGTTACATTTTCTGAAACTTAACACACCTTGATAACAAGCTCTTCAAAAGCTCGCATTTCCCAAACAATTGTGAAGCCAACGTCCTGATTCTTGAGAAAGAACAAGCGTAAATAAAAGTATGAATGCATTATCTGTTCTTCAGTTGTAGTTTCATCCTCAAAAATGCATTTGTGTCATAAAACTTCTAAAATCGTTAATGTATTTTCACAATTAACAAATGACTGCTCAGCCTTTTTCATCCCTTTTGTGAAGAAATGCCCTTAACAGGGCTACTAGCCCATCACTAACATATTTTGTAAAAAGCACAGAATTGGCCCTAAAGTGAGAGAAAATGTAAACACAATTTGTTATTGTAGTGGCCTTGGCGAGAGGTATTGTCATGTGTTAGTATAATAGGTATCGTTCCCGTTTTCACTGCTATTTCTCCTAGAGATTCTTCGTGTCTCTTTAGCCACCACTGGTTAGAATCCAAGTCTCTGGCCTACTTCTTAACACTGACATCCTTTCTGGATGAGCCCAATTTGTACACTCTTTGAGTGTTAGTGTAACCCTGAGTGCACTGGGCATATACACATTAGAACTTCTCTGATGTTTACTCGGAGTTCGGATATGGCAGACGAGACCCTTTCCTTCAGGGGCATCTGCTACTGTCCTCACTGCAGTTCTTACTTCCTCTGTGCACTTTTGTTTCTTTGTTACAAGCCTATTGTCCACCAATGCCCCAAACTGCTCTGATCACAAATGCTAAGGAAAAAGCAACTCTTTCTCCCAGAAGAGAGGGCGACAACTCACCAGTTCCACTGAATTAAGGAAAAAATTTTTTTCTATTCTTTAAAATAAAAAAATCTATGTTTTCAGCAAGGAACTTGCTTGCAGAAAGGAGGGAAGAGTAAAGGGAAAGCAGGAGAAGAGGTCTATTTTGAAAGCTGTGGTTTCCCAACAGACCCAGGTAGACACTCCTTCCACCTTCCTTCTAGTCTTTCAATGTAAATGTCACTGCTAAGCTACTGAACAGGATCAAAAAGACCATAACCCTGTGGAACTAGTCACAAGAAGCCTTTAAATTTTTCATACACGATATGTGTTAGTCATTTGAAAAAATATATATATCATTGACCAGTTGAAAACAATTGGATCTTCTAATTTACTGACTTCTCAGGAGTAGAAAGGTTATTATAATGTGGATTTTGATCATAATAGACAAACACAACTACATGGAAAAGCATGAATATACAAACACACATTTATTTGGTATTCAGTATTTATGAAGTAAGATTCTAAAATAAATATTTAATTTCCACATAATCTGTGACCCTATAGCCCTACTGAGCAACATATTTTGATATTGATGAAGTATAGACAATAGTATCAATATACCAACTATTATTAAAACATTTATTAACTAATTTTGAAAAGCATGCAAAAGCATTTTTCCCTACAGACATTAAGCCAAGTATGTATTTGAGAAATGAAGAGCTGAACAAGTAAAATATTAACAAAAACCAAGACGTTTTCTCTCTACCTTTCTATTCCCCCTCTCAATAGCAGAGTGTATATTATTATTTGGAATGCTGAAGCAGTATATCTTTACATTTAAACTGAAAAAAAACCCACTGAACTCAATCAACTATATTTCAGTTCATCAATGATTTTCTCAACTTCTTTTTGAGTAAAAATAAAATAATTTAAAAAGTAAAGATAATTTTATTGCAATGCCTGTTAACTTAGGCAGGCAATTTTTGTTGGAGCACATTAAAATGATACTAAGTCTAATGGCAGGATTCATTTTTACTATTTTAGTCCTATCCATGATAGAGACAACTGAGAACATTTTTTCAAGGTTTTGGGCAATACACCTTAAGATATCTTAAGTATTTAGCATAATGAAGTTTAGTTGCATGATTCTCCATTAATATTATCTTTATGCCCAGGTATGTGTCCTCATAAAAATTTAGGGAGAATTCCCAGTCTGCAGACTGTATCAGCATACAAAGTTATTGCTGTGTGAAGCTCCAGAGAATCCCAATTCATTTAACAAAAGAACATACACTCATGTTTAATAATTCTCATTATAGCAGCACGTCCTTACAATGCTATATTCAGGAAACTAAAGGACATGCCTACAATATAGATACAAACTATAATGAAAACCTATGCAATACGCAGAGGAGATATGATTTTGCCTGCAACAGCACCAGGTCTATAAAATAAGGAATTCTTCAGAGTAGCATTTAACCATGCATCCTTTTCTTGTACTAAAACTCTTTTATTATAGACTTTTTCGAATTAAAATGATCAAGAATTATTGAAGAATAGTAACTGTGTTGAGTGAGTCTTCCCTTTTTTTTTCTTCCCTTCCAGGGAACACAGTGAGATTTAATACGACTGCCATCAATATCATATTGTAACCTGATTCATCCAATAACGTTGTCAATAACAGCCAACTTTGATGAAATAGTGTCAAGCAAAAGGACTACATGCCCCTGAAATACATCCTTAGCCCTCAGCTGAAGAAGCTGCTTCTGATGATCTTGACACTTCTGTTTGATGAATGAAACATTATATAAGGCTTATATTCCTATAGCATAAACCACATTGCCAGGATAGATAAGAATTGATTTGGTGAGACTGAGTCTAGTTAAAAAGATTATAAAAATTATTTTGTAATCTATACATAATTGTTATAAATCTAGGGTGTCAAAACAGATGACTGGGCTTGGAAATGTTAGGGCATCTATACATAAAATCAATGCACCTTTCTAATGGAGCATTTATTTTCCAGGTACATGATGCCTACTCACATTTGTATAGTGGCTCATACATTTCAAAGACTTTGCAAGTTATTTTATCTTCACAAAAATTCTGTGAGCTTGATAAGTCAGGACAATTGGCCCCATTTTTCAAATGATAAGAAACAATCAGAGAAGTGAAACACCTTTCCTGGAAGCTGAATTTCTTCTTTCCAATCCATTCCCCTGACCTTACATCATACTACCTGTAAAGGCCCATATCTATAAAATGGTAAACTTGATTAGTTTGTTGGGAACAAAACTATCATAACAGTTTTTATTCCATGTAGTGTTTCTAATATAAAAACTGATTACTTCTGTATCAGAAACTGGCTCTGAACACACACACACACACACACACACACTCACACAAAATCTAAGATTTTACTAACTAAGCAGACTAAGCAAATTTACTGGCCTAAATCAGAACAAGAACTTCCTTGGCAATATTATGTAATTCTGGGCTTCTTTATTGCTATTCCATTGAAGGTAGCTTGTCATAGCAACCACCCTAGAAAACTGAAATTGTATTTTCGTGCTTGAGACTCGGTGTGTAAAAATGACAAAAGCACTGTTTTTGAGATTAGAGACAAAAGAGGTCAGCTTCCTGAATTTCTTTACTCCTGACACAAGACTGACTTCTGATTTTTCTATTTTAGGCTAAGCTCTAGCAAAGCCCAAGCCTTGCACTCCTAGGTAAGCTTTTGTGCAATATCCTAATAGTATGAATTACTGCTGACACAGCCGTCACTCTTGTTCTTTCTGGTATTTCTTCCACTCTTGCTGATGCCATTATGAAAAATAGTGCTGGCACAGTCTTAAAGTCACTTATTATCCTCTTATCTGTGGGGCTAACTTATTCTTAAAATTTTGTTTGGAAAGAAGATATTAATGACATATAGAGGAGCAATTTGTTTATAGTTTCTTCTCATTGGTTTTTTGAATTGAGTATATTGAGGTACTCTACCAACTAAATAAAGCTACTACAAAGCAAAAGCAATCAGAGACCAGAATGTATCTGAACATAAAGAGACATCATAATAAGACCTGCACATCCTCACTATTGCCTAATTAATTATAATGGAGTTTATTCTTTCATTTATTAGTTTAATAAGGTGAGCCTTCTATATCACTGTACTTACACCATCATTAATTCTCATTTCTTAATTATAAAATATGGATTTATAAGAAATAAAATCTTGGATCTTACCACCTCAAGGTTTTTATACTTTCAGTTCATGGTCTGTATTCTATTAAGAACAAAGTGCCAGGTGGATTATTGATACTTTATGTTCATTTTCAATACATCTTATAAATATGTTCTCCAGAAGGCCTACATTTATAACTTAACTGATAAAAATGATGAAAGAACACAAAAAATCATTCAGAGACAAATTCCAGTATAAAGACATTGAAACTTGGGCTATATTGCCATGCTAACGCCATCAAAGGCTGTCAGTTTCCAGCCCATGTATAATTCTGTTGATTACTTTTTAATCCAAGATGTATTTTTCATAATGATGAATAGGAGGGATTTTACGATAGATAGCTGAATGAACTTTAAAAAAAGCTTACCTATATGAGTAGCATGTCACTTGTAATAAGGTCATTTTTTTAATATTGAAACATAATGAAATTATAAATCAGTAATAATCCACAGCATAATGAAAATTAAATGAAAATTTTAAACAAAGTTGGTTGAAAGTCATCTAAAAATCAAAAGATATTTTGGGGAATTGGAGGAATATTTTCAATATCCTTAAACATTTCAGTTTTAAAATTTCACATTTGTTAAAAGAATACTTTAAATAATTAATATCGTACAGCATTGGTGATTTTTCTTCAAAGTTCTTTAAAGGCATTTTCACTTATTTCCACTGCCATGATAAAGCAGTTTCAGTAAGATTTTTAGAATCGTGTCATATATGCAGACACATCTAGATACAGAGGGCTAAGTAAAAGGATCTCATTGTTTGAGGAAATGACCCATGTTGCTTTTACAAAATAAGGACAACACTGCATGAACATAATGAAAACATATCAATCTGATATTACTATTATCACGGTTCCTCTGTGAGATATGTAAGATCACATTTTTTTATGCAGTAGAAGTTGGCTGAATTGATGGTAGAGAAGTTCTATCATGACTTACAGACACCTTCATATTTCATCTTGGTTTTACTCTTCAAATCATAATCATGATTATAACAGATAATTAGGTAATCACTATTAATACTTTAAACATCAAAAAAGAGCAGTGCAAAATAAATACATGTTACTGCTATGCTATATCGCAGGTGAGATATGAGTTTCTGGAAGCTGACAAATGTTAGTATTTGGCAATTTTTACGCAGTATCCCTTAAAATTCAAGTTCCAAAACAGCATATGCCCTGGGTTTCATTTAATAATAACACAGTCACTTATTGATTAATAAAAACATATATAAAATGAAAACCTTATATTAAAAGACACATAAAAACCACGCCTTCCCTCCACTTTTTCTTTTAGGATGTTCTAGAAACATCACTGCTTAAGGGACAACAAATCCGACTTCAGGTTCAGACAGACAGATATATTCTTAGAGTACAGGTACCATGTGCATAACTCCTCCTGAAGTTAATGACATCTTACTAAGTCATTTGATCCTAGGGTACATCTACAGCCATAATGTATTTTATAAATAAGCAAATATTTTAGCTAATTTTTAGTCACAATGAAGAAATATTAAGGTCTCATTTTTGTATATATTGAAATACTGTATACACAAAATATTACTTATGAATTACTGTTACCTTCTCAATCTTAAAGAATTTTCCTTTGTTCTCAAATGCAACAATCTAAGATATTTCTAGAAGAAAAGCTATACCATTTTGAAATCAATTTACAACCAACCAAACTCTATTCAGTTCTAATAAATAAAACAGAACTTTTTTGGAATACTTCAAATTTAAGTTAAATTTAAATTTTGGTTACCTTTTCTTTATTGGACATGTGATTTTCCAGATGGCATTTTCAGCCACCTCTAATGATAACATAAGCTCTGTAACACGAGACCAACCTTTCACTAGAAGTCCAAACAACTAAAAAAAGTGCACCTACCATGTTCCAGCCAGGGTAGAGGTAGTCCGTGCCAACAAATTCAAAGTAGTGAGCAAAACCTTCCTTCAGCCACACATCTTCCCACCATACTGGAGTCACGAGGTCACCAAACCACTGCAATTGAAAAATGAATGAGCATCAGATAAAATCAAATTTTTTTATCTAAAATCAGAATTATTTTATCTAAAATCAAATGTATTAAACTATGACTATCATAACTGGAATTCATTCCCCAACAGATTTTGTGATCTTTTTTTTTTTTTTAAAGATTTCATTTATTTATTTGAGACAGAGAGAATGAGAGACAGAGAGCATGAGAGGGAGGAGGGTCAGAGGGAGAAGCAGACCCCCTGCCGAGCAGGGAGCCCGATGCGGGACTCGATCCCGGGACTCCAGGATCATGACCTGAGCCGAAGGCAGTCGCTTAACCAACTGAGCCACCCAGGCGCCCCAGATTTTGTGATCTTAAAATGTATTAGGGCAAGACAATTGATTTGTTCAAATACTTGGTGACACTAGGTTTTTGTTTTGTTTTTGTTTTTATAAATGCTTTCAGGGAAGAACAAAAATATAATGACCAAGGAATACAAAAAGAATATTTAACCCGGAGAAGAAAGGACTCAGGAGAAAAAAACTGATTACAGCTATTTTCAAATATTTGGAGACCTGGTACACAGAAGAGGAAGAGACTTGTGTCTTGTGGCCCTACAAGGAACAAATAAGAACTAGTGGATGGAAATCAGGATTGGTAGATGTCTGCTAAAAATATAGGAGACCCTCTAACAGAATGAGATGGCCAAAGATGGAAAGTACTGCTGCAAGTGGTGAGCTACTCATCACAGGAGGTATGGAAGCATTGCCTTCCAACAGCACAGACAACTCAAAGAAGACATTGGCTGACTGAAGGAACTGAGGGCTTTCATGATGCTCCACACCTGACTCTCCATGATCTTGTGATAATAAGGGCCTGGACCAAAAAAAAATCTCTAAAATCCCTTCATGAAAAATAATGTCTTTTTTTTTTTTTGAGAGAGAGAGAGAGAAAGCTAGTGTAGGGGGGAGCAGAGGGACAGGGAGAGAGCAAATCTTAAGCAGTCTCCACACCCAGCACGGAGCTGGACACAGGGCTCGATCTCAAGACTCTGAGATCATGACCTGAGCTGAAATCAAGAGTTGGATGCTTAACCAACCAAGCCACCAAGGTGTCCCAATAATGTTGTTATCGTTAATTGGTGTTTTAATGAGATCATGATGTCCCACTCTGACATTCTTGCTTAGTTTGGCAGAAAGTTAAAGACATTCTTTTTTTCATTAAAAATAAAAACAAAAACATTATATGCCTAAAGTGATCCTAAAGACTTTGTGTGTGATGATGAAAAGTCAGGAAATGTCCCTTCTTGTGCAGCTGACACTTAATTGTGGAGGCAAGGGCAATGAGGTGAGACACAAAATAAAAAATATAAAAGCAAATGAACAACACAATTCCAGATCCAATAAAATGTGATAGGAATGGGGAAAAAGCCACTTTAGATTGTCAAAAGCAAAAATGCTCTCTCTAAGCAGGTGACATTTGAGCTCAGACTTTAACGATAAGAAGGAGCCAGCCATGAGAAAACCTTGGGAAGAAGATTCCAGGCAGATGTAAGCAACACTTAGTGTGAAGACCTTAAGTGGGAATGAGATATTTAAGAAACGGAAGGAGAAGGCAGACACTATCAGATCAGGTATAGCTTTAGGAGCTCCAGTGAAGAGCTTAGTGACTGAGCGTTTCAATATTAATAATAAAGTATCAGTTACTCAAGAGGATTGAAATACAAATAAGAGATAACTCTACATTGATGACCATAAAATAAATGATATTTAAAATCATTTTTATTCTTAATCAAAAATGCATGTTTCTCCTTTAAATTGAAAGCCTGTCTTAAAAATCATGACAATGCCTAGATGGGAGAGAGGGTAATGTAGAAAATAATTTGGTAATGAGAGTGGAAATTCTGTTTCTCCCAGCTTCTGGACCCTTTTCTCGTGGTTTAGTAGCCTGCACTACCAAGTTCTAACAAGAAAGTAACATATAATATGGAACAAATGAAATCCGGTTCTAGGAACAAAGATAACATCATCAGTGTGCTTATTTCAACAGAACTATACAAGTAACCTGTTTCTAGGAATCTGCAAAAAGGAAACTGCTTATGCCTCGAAGAATTACTATGTTTCACTGGAAAACATCCTCTTTAGCACAGTGGAGGAATCCTGATTATCTGTGCAATGGATCCCCTTACGTCTGAGGCAAGAGACACATGCCTGACCTGGCAAGCATGACAGGTACAAACATCATGCAGGTTTACTTGCAGAAGGTTGGCATTGAGGGAAATGGCCGTATGGCCTGAACCAATTTATCATTATGTCAGTATTCATGTATTAGCATTTAGCACTTCACTTTCTTTCGCTGACAGCATTTTCCACATAGTTCCTTCTTGAGTTTTTCTAGCTTTTTAAAAAGCTTTTGGGTTTATAACAAATAGAAGCCATACAGTATCACAATGAGATTTCCAGTGGTTTAACTTAAAGCTATCCATACTCACCAGGACAGGTATTGCTTTCCATTTGCATGAACATTTATTTTCAGTTTTGTCTTTTTTTTTTAACTAGAATCAAGATTCAAATAAGCATTGCAAAATCTCTGTAATACCTTCCACTCATTGTAAGAAACTGCATAGAATCAAAATGAAATTAATTTTATCTCTGCTTCACTACAGAGTTGGCTAATTTACATATGAATTTCTAAACATGCCAAGACAAAAAAGTATCAATCACTGGAGAACAAAGAGTCTATGGCTGAGTTAGTGAAAGACTTCCTAAGTGTCTCTGTGATGGGAAAAAGGGAATAACAAATTGATTTCAGCAAAAGCAAATTTTGACACATACACAAAACTCAGCTGCATCTTGCAGCAATGCAATAAATCACTGCCATCACTGCACTTACCATATATACACACCAATAATCACAAGGAAATAAAGCAAGGTTGACAAGGACCCGGGACTGGATAGGGTCTCCGAAGAGGCTGCAGTGCCATCTCACTCCTCAACTAAACTGAATGACAGTTGTTTATTCAATATCATCAGTGGGTTTGCTTTTGTTTGTGCTGTCATCTGAGAAAAATGACATATCATCCAAAAAGAACTACACGGTACTCTCTATATAATTAAAACTTAATTGGGAGGAAAATAATTTAGCTCCTAATCTAAGTATCTGAAATCATTCTGCATTCTCAACAGTTTGCAATTATACTTACACCCAATCCTTTTTCTCATACCTGGTGACATATCTCATGAACAATGACCATGGTGACATCCAGTAAATAAGAAATAGATGAAACACTGGGATCCAGCAGTATTCTTTGCTCCACAAAAATACTTAGTCCCCAGTTCTCCATAGCAGCGTACGGGTGCTTAGGCACAGCTAAAAGATCTAGAAACAGGATAAAACAATTCCAGAGGCTTTAACAAACATACCGGATTCTAAATTCATACCCTAAAAAAGTCCAGAAATCCTAATGAAAAGGAATATTTGCTCTTTCTCAGTAATTTTTTTTTTTCTAAATTAAACTACCTGCCATTTCTACATGACAGCAGAAATATAGGCTATCACAGTACACGCTGGCCATATCCATTCATCTCCGTTCATTTTCAGACCAGGTGCTGGAGGAGGCTGGAAGTATCGGCACCATTATTGATGGGCCCACCCTAATAAGTTTCAGGAAGTCAAGGAAACCAAATGCAGCAGAAATCTACAGAGTCAAAGGCATTATGCCTTCTAATGAAAACATATTCAGCTCAATGCAGTGAATACTGTACTCTTCCTTTTACCTCAAATGTTTTCAAGGGAAAACATTTTCTATATCAGTTTAAAAGTATGATGTGTCATTTTTCTAACTGCAGAGATTCTCCTGTATTTTTTGAGTTCTGTTAAAAATAAAATGTTGCATTCAAATATAGCTTAGAGACAAAACTGAAATAGTGGAAACTGGCATAAGGGCTATTGAGGAAGCCCGCAGGCTTTGGTTCTGGTCCTGCCCTCCACCATTAACTAGATATATGACCTTGGTAAATCACTTAATTTCTCAAGACCACAATTCCCTCACCTATAAAATAAGGTTATTGGCCTTCATTATCTCTAAAATCCCTTCCACCTCCAAAACTCTATGATTAGATGATACTAAGATGTGTGCTTATTTTAAAAGGCTGTAGAGGTATTATCAACTTCTGGTTAAGGTGACACAATAAGTTCATGCTTTGATGTACTCCCTCGGCTCCAAACACATAGCAGTGATAAATAAAATATTAAAAGGGAAAACTAAAAAATATCTCCAGGCTTGAAAATAAACCTCTTCGTGGATCAGAAATGGTACAGAAATGCAAAGCAGCGATTGCATGTGAAGCCACAGTCCTGCTGCGTTCTGGCTCCAGGGGCAAGCAGTGGCCGCTGGGGACTGGCTCCAGCAGGATCCGCTGGAGCCAAAGGGACCTAAGCCAAGCTGATTGCATGATGCCAGGGGTTGAGGTAGTGCATGCGTCTTCACAAGGGCTGTAAATAGCTGCCGCTTGTTGCTTCTTGGGAAAGCTAGGAAGTGGCAGAGTTAGGATTCGAACCCAGGCAGCCTGATTCCAGTGCCTTGCTCATAAGCACAATGATGTAATGTTTTCAGTCTCTGACACAAAAGTTCCATTTCCCAATAACCCCAGAGTACCCACCTAGGATGCCAAGAAAAAAATGGTACGAGAATGTTTGCTATAGTATTGTCCCAGAGTCCTGGGATCGAGCCCCGCATCGGGCTCCCTGCTCAGTGGGAAGCCTGCTTCTCCCTCTCCCTCTGCCCCCTGTTCTCCCGCTCATGCTCCTCTCTCAAATAAATAAAATCTTAAAAAAAAAAAAGAGTGAAAAGGGAAAACCAAATGCCTTTCACCAAGATAGTGGGCAAAGAAACTATAAAATAGTTAAAATAAAGGAATACTACACAGCAATTGAAATACACGATCTTACCCCTAGATTCTTATACTATATAAATCAATATGGATAATCTGAAAAACATAATGTTGATGGAACAAGTAAGATGTAAAATGACCCCTACCATATACTACTTAAAATAAGCAGAGTAATACCATATGTTATAAATGGACACTCACACATGCACACACATACCCAGACAGATAGTAGCAGTAAAATGCACATGCAATCACACATGTATAGGAATGATGAACACCAAGTTCAGAATCATGATTGCTTCAGTTCAAAACGGGCAGAAAGGGGATGAGGGACAGTCTTTCAGGTTTGTGGACCCCATTTCAGCATGGGGTTGGGGAGGATTTCCACACCACCAAGCAATTCTTGGACACTGGAGAATATGAGAATTCAACTCAGTTCTGCCACTATCTACCTGGAGATAGCATCAGATTCCACAAGTTAAGGGTTCAGTCCTACAAGACCGTCCTGTACCCCCACTTAAGATGCCAGTAACCAGCCCAGGTTGCTATCTGTACTTCTGACTGACTGGCTATAAATCAGAGGTTCCCATGATCTCCTCCTTAGGTTTGATTAATTTGCTAGAGAGGTACACAGAACTCAGAGAAACATTTTTACTTACTAGATTACCAGTTTATTACAAAAGGATGTAACTCAGGAACAACCTGACGGAAGCGATGCCTTGGGCAAGATACTGACAAAGGGTGTGAAGCTTCCATGCCCTCTTAGAGTGCACCATTCTCCCCAAATCTCTCTGTTGACTACCAGGGAGGCTCTCTGAACTCCATCCCTTGGGGTTTTTACACAGACTTTGTTACATAGACATAATTGATTTAATCTTGGCCATTGACAATGGACCTCAATCTCCAGTCCTTTTCCCCTCCCAGGAGGAGGTGGCCAGAGGGTAGGATTGAACGTTCCAACTCGCTAATCATATGATTGGCTGGCTCCACAGCAATCAGATCTGCCCCTACCCTTAGGTGTGTCCCAAAAGTCGCTTCATTAACATAACAAAGACACTAACATTAACTAACATTAACATAACACAGACTCTCAAACCCTTAGGAAATTCCAAGGGTTTTGGAAGCTCTAAGGCAAAAACCCACGTAGAACACCAGTATTTGAGAAATATATATCAAATATATATGAAAAATACATATTTGGTCATTCTGATGACCAGATAGACATTTCTTATAAATCACAGTACTACAGATGGTCACAAAAGGGATTTCAAATCTGTCTTTAATATTAATTTTTTTAAAGCAGGTGATGGGTACATGGATATTATGTATAATATTATTGTTTCTTTTCTGTATGCTTTACGTATTTCATAATAAGAAAAAGAATAAAATGGTCAGCAGTCTTATAATATGGTTGACTGTCATGTATTCATCATTTCAACAAACATCTTCTCATCACTTCCTGTGTCCTTAAGTCTGAGATGTATAATAAAATAAATTGATATGATCCCTATATCCACTACATTTTAATTTAAGAATGGGGACATGAGAACATAATACAAGAAATAAAGAATAAAAAGTGCTGTGAAAGAGAAAAAACGTCTGGCTGGAGAAGTTCTTGAAAGAGTTATTATTTGAGCTGGACATCAAAAGCAAATAGGATTTCAACAGGCAGTCAGAGGTACTATCTGCATTCATTGACACAAACATTTATTTAACATCTCCTTTGCTCAATATAGGAATTGTCCTGTCCTTTGAGCTCTCCTTGCCCCCCGCTCTAATGGCACTTATATTCATATGTGGGTGTGTGCAGGAGGAGGAGGTCAATCAGCAAAGAGTAAATGAATGAAAGAAATTCAGTGAACAATAAGTTCTACAAAGAAAATACAACAGAGTAAGACAGTGATTGACGGATGGGGTTGGTGTAGTGTGGTCCACGCAGGCCTGCTAAAGTAATCACATTTTACCTGAGGTGTGAATAATGTTTGAGGCCAGCTATCCAAAGACTTGTCGAAGTGTGTTCTAAAAAGGGATAACAAATGCAAAGGTCCTAAGGAAGAAATGAGATGGGAAATGAGATGAGTATATTGGACAAACAGAAAGAAGGTCAGTGTGGCTGAAGGAGAACAAATTGCAAATACATCACAAGAAGACATTCTTCTATTTAAGATTTTAATTTGAGACCTTCCCTAAATATGACCAAACTAGGCAACAGACCCTCTCTGTGCCAACTCTGTCTGCCACCATCAGATGGCAACAGCAGTAAGCCATCTGGGATCATGTACTTGAAGGGACACGTGAACTTAGGAACAATCCTTTGGAACCAAGCCTGTTGTAAACAGAGGCACTTCTGTATGCGGGAGTTCTCCAAGAGTTGAGAGTAGTCAGGTCCCCACAAGTAAGTGAGCAGAGCAGGCCACACACTGGAATTTGGATTGGCTCAACTGGCACGAGAGAGAAGATTCCTGACTTGAGCCAGATGGAGACTCTAGGAATTTGTAATAAATGGGAAGGTACACTTAGGCGGCTGTCATCAGACAGCAAAAGCCTAACTAGCAGCATAAGCAGTACAGCGAGGGGTCAGTTAAAGGTTGGTGCCAAAGAAACCACTAATGGTGACCTAAACCTACTGGTTTCCAGACTTCCGAGAGCACAGAAGTCAGGCCTGGGTAATAAGGCTAAACATCCACCACACAAGAACTCTTGAGCAAATGGAGCTAGACTCAGTAAAAAGTGATGGAGAACAGAGTAAAGCACAGAAGCATCAGTAATAGGAGACAGCTTCTCAGACACAGAAAGGTTTTACAATAGATATAGGGAACCATGTCTATGGATAGCAGAAGGGGGAAAAAGTGGAACTAAAAAAATTAGATTATGCTACTATCCACATAATAACCTTGTAACAAAATACCAACAAAACTTGGATTTTGTTCTAACAACTACTGAGAGATATTTTAACTGGGCTTCTCTGCTCTATGCCTTTATAACTTAAAGACTCTTAATATTTTTATATTTGTATAGCTTTATATTTTAAGAATACTTTTGGGGCACCTGCGTGGCTCAGCGTGGTTGAGCGTCTGACTTGTAATTTTGGCTCAGGTCATGACCTCATGGGTCGTGGGATCGAGCCCTGAGTCAGGCTCTCTAGCCAACGAGGAGTCTGCTTCAGTTTCTCACCCTCTGCCCCTTCTCCCACTTGTTCACACATTCTCTCTCTCTCAAATAAATAGATAAATCTTAAAAAAAAAAAAAAAGAATTCTTTCATGAAGCATATATCCATATAAACACTGAGACACAAATATTCTTAACAGTTTTACTTCCAATAGCCAAAAACTAGAAATAAATCAAATGTCTATCAGCAGGTGAATGTGGTATATCAACAAAATTCTATTCAGCAATAAGAAGAAATGAACTATCAATACATGTAGCAAAGTTGCATCCTGGAATAGCTAAAAAGGAAGAATATATATATATGTACAGTATGAATCATGCATTTATATGAAATTCTAGAAAATGCAAACTAACCTACAGTATCAAAAAGCAGATCGGTGGTCTCCTGGAGACAAAGATGGGAGGTGTTAAAAGATTGCAACAGGAAAATTTTAGGGGTGAAGGATATGCTCATTAGGGTGATGATTTCATGGGTGTATACATAACTTAAAAAATCAAACTGTACACTTTAAATGTGTGCAGTTACTGAACTTACTATACCTCAATGAAGCTGGTAAGTTGAAATGTTCTTTTGCTTAACTTTGAAGTTGTTAAGATTTATTCACAATGAATCAGGTTATTTTAATTTTTGCAAAAATAAATTTGTCATGAGGCTACATCCATTAAAATGTGCAACCATTCTCTTTAATATGCCTTGAAAACAGAAGAAAATTCCAATGTTTCAGAATCTAATTTACTTGGAAATTCAAAGAAAATCCTGGATAAAATTATGCATAATACTGTTTCCAATTAATTACTACAGTTTTAAAAACTATAGACAGCAAATATTCATATAATTCTAGTGAATGCAATTATATACATTAACATAAAAATCTGACTTTCTCTACTTGATCCCTTCAATGCACTATAATTTGCCTCCTACCTTTAACACTGTGTCAAAACAGCTCTTGCTAACTAAAATCACAAAATCTCATTTGTTTGATATTGCTGAGAATTATCATACTGTCTGTTGATCAGGATCTGTCATAACAGGATATCGATGTTCCTCCTCCACTTCTGAGATTAGCCTATCTTATTTTTGTTGCTTGTTTGTTTTGTTTTTATTTCGTCATCCTGACTTTTGAAAATCAAAGTTCCTAGTACTTCCATCTGTGAGTTGTTTTGTGTGTGTTTGTTTTGTTTTTTTTTTTAACTCATTCTACTAGTTTTTTTTGAGTGTTCTTACCCACTCCAATGTCATCTGTCACCTCCCACATGCCTGGAAGCTCTCTTTGAGCTCCAGAAGAAAATATGGAAGCATCTTTGTGGTAGACATTTATGTGATAGCTCCCCAGTGTACGATTCCTTCTGGAATAGATCCCTCCCATTAATCTGGCTTAAACCTAAAGATAACCTTGCAACTTCCTCTTTTGCACTCTGAAGTAGTCAATCACCATGAAAAATGTCCTACTACCCTGACAACACTATGCTAAGAGGAACACTGAAACTATGTGGAAAGGTCCAAAGAATCACCAAACAGGGTCTAATAATACATACAAACCGAAATAGTCTCCAGTATGAGTGGCAATGTTCTGATGCATGACTTTGTAAATATCTCCTCTAATGTACTCTACATTATTAAATAACCACGAGCAAAAAAAGTGTGCGATATCAGTCCTCCCTATGCCACGATCAGGCTCTGGGCTCACAGATCACTGTCGGTTGTCATCTAGAATAAGATATATGGGCCCTAGTGCTGGGCACATCCAAGCCCTGGCTCTAAGGTGAGAGTCTAGTGTCCTTCAGCTCAGATACTTTCTGCCACAATATCAAGTTCACACTCCATGTTCTAAGAGTAAAAGTAAAGGAGATATCATTTGAAACATGACCTCTAGCTACTTGTCCATTGTCTTGCTCTCCCTTAACACTTTCCCTTTTGCCTAAGCCAGACTCCCTAAAGTCCTGGCTCTCCTCAGCAATATTTCTTCACCAGCCAATTCTGCCTTCCACTGTCCATACCGAAACTTGTCAATTCATTTTGCATTTGCCATCTATTATTTATCTAAATATTCTGAGAGCAGTAAGAGAGTCCAGGGTAAGATCAGAAGTCACAATGACCCAGATTTCAAACTTTAGCCTGAACAAGGATAGAAAGTCCTGGAAGATAAAAGGTTAAATACCAAAGAAAGAAGTTTGACCCCCTGCAACTCAAGAGCATCACCTCAGTGGCCAATCCCTCCAGACCTGAGCAGAAGACAGAGCTGTTGCCAAGCCTGGAGTATGACCAGAGGAAGTGGCTCTTTCCTTACAGAACAGTAGTGGTCCCTCGTTGGGTGTGTGATTTTCTGCTCAGAAAATCTAAAATGCCAGACATTAATCCTCGAAGTTTTGGTCTCACAAAAGGGAAAAATCCGTAAGACTTTCTCATGGGAGTAACTAATCTTTCTTATTTTCCCTGTATGTGCGTATATTTTCTCCATTCATCCAGTCATTCACAAAGTCTGTTGAGTCCTTACTCTGCCTCCGGAGAGGAGTCTGACAATGACCTGGCTCCCATGGAGCTCACATTCCAGCTTTGGGGCCAGAGGACCGTTTCAGGGGGACAGGTAAGGAGCCAAAAAATACTCAGATAAATAAATAAAACAATAAGAGATTAGGATTGGGACTGTAATGAAAATAACACAGGGGATGTTAAAGAATATGGGGTTGTGGGGATGATACTTCCTGGTCAGAGTGAGTGACCAGGAAAAGCCTCTCTGGGGGGATAGTATCTAAGCTAAAACCCCAACCCAACTGAACTTTACCTCCATTAAGGCAGGTCATTTTTCATTTCAATCGCTGCATTTCTAGAGTCTAGCACAGTGCCAAGAACATGGCTGATGTCCAAGAATTTATTGCAAAATAAATGAATAGTTTTCCTTGTGATGACATTCGTGCTGAATATAGCTTACAACTGGTTTTGCTGGTTTTACAAGCCAGACAGGTACATAACCATTACCAATACTCATCTAAGAAAGAGCATTAAATTCTGCAATTCTGGTCAGTAGGCCTAGGGTTCTCTGCCATGTGAAGTATTCTGCTGCTTCTTTAAACTCCACCAAGGAGCACTCAGAGGCACTCCCTCCAGATTCACAGAACCATTCTGAACTCTGCCCTGGTCCTTCCACCCAAATCCATCTTGCTCTCAAAAAACCAACTTCTGACCTAACTCTTCCTTCTGTGTCCTGCCTCATATCACCCTTTTAATTGTACCCCCAACACTGTCCTCCATGCCCTACCCTAGCAGTATCTCAACACAACCCAACTTCTCTTTCCAACTCTTGCTGCCTAGGCCTTCTTGGCAGAAGATAGCGAACATAACAGTTAAACGTTGGAGCTTTGGAGTCCACACTGTCTGGGATCCAAACCCAGGTCCAACACTTCCTAGCCGGAGGACTTGGAACACATGGCTTAATCTCTCCCAGTTTCCATTTCCTCATGGATAAAATGGGGATATTAATGGTACCTTCCCTGCAGGTTGTCGTGCAGATTAAATGAGATGGTCCATGTAAAGCACTTAGTCTTAAGTACAAAACATGATAAATCAATGCTATCACTAGTTGGGATCTTTCCAGTTCAGCCCCACCTTGGGGAATTGAATGCATCACAGGCTTTAGCTTAGAAGAGGAGGAATTTTATCTTTGAACAAAGATATGCTACATCAGGCATCTTAATTTCTGAATTGAGATTTTATGCTAGGATGTAAAGCCATATAGGACCTACCTACAAATGAGCAAACAAAACAAAAGAGACTACATCATAGGACATTTACATATATAGGGATGCTGAGTAAGTTTTAAAGGTATAGCAGGTAAAAACAAATGTTATATTTTGATTATGCCATGACCAGCGCTTGCTCAAGATACTATATACGTATGCATTTATGCTTAAGTATAAAAAATAAAACTTGCTCTGACAATTACCATATGTGGCTAGTAGAAATAGAAGTTGCATTTGAAATAGTAACATAAACAAGATAAAATTCACAGAAGTTACCTATTACCGGTATTTATCAAATGAGAACTAACTTTTTTTCTTCTTTCCAAGAGCAAATTCTGAAGTTTTGTTTTGTTATTTGTTTTTTTACTCACAAACTGGTTAGGTTCTGAACGGCTGCTTTTAAGTTCATTTGACAAAGAGGAGTTTAAGCTTTGCCCCTCCCTGGGTACACTTCCACCAAATTTAAGAGTGAATCAGTCCTTCAAAGCTTAAAACAAAACACACTTTCTCCTGATGGACTTTCTATTGGGACGTCTTTCTATCAAAAAAAGGCTAGTTTCAGCTACACCTTTTGGCCTATAACAGAATTTTCATCAGTACCACTTGTATTCACAAGCTTAGCATTTAAGTTCTCAAATTCCTAGCATTCTCCCAAAGAAGCATTAGGCCATAATACGCAGTCTGTGTTTTTGCTGATCCTCCTGCCACATATTCAGAAGATTTTTTTTTTTCATTTCTGCAATCACTTTTTTTGACACTTACTGATTACTGTCAGTTGCAAAGGGGGAATGTGTTTCATGTGTTGCCTAATTTCCTTTTCCCTTGAAAAAGAATTTCTATGCCAAAGGACTTATCCTATATGCACAAGGAATATTTGTCATTTTCTCACCCATTTAATTTTTTAAATTAGCTCTACTTCAATTTCCATCATCATATTTTGCATCTTCTCCAAGCACTTTCCAAACTCATGGTCTTTGCTTTAATGGGCATGATTAGGCATAAACATCGAACACACACTGAATGACCCCGATCTTCATCGTTTGGTAACAGGCCAAATTGACTAATACTTGTTATATAACAAAGACTTGCTGTTACCTAAGAGAATGTAGGTTGAAAGTAAAGGTTGCTCTCTATTAAGGTTTCATTTATGATGCATTTTCATTTATTCCTAAAATACCGATTCATTACCTAGTATGGGCCAGACTGATCTGGACACTGGATATAAACCTTGAACAATAAAGATGAAATCCCATTAAGCCCCAATGGGGGATACAGTCAAGTTAAAAAGTAGAGACATTATAGACAAACATGCAGGAAACTGCAGTACAGAGAATATGCTACGATGAATACCTGGTATAATGGATGCAACACAGAGCAGAGATTAAGAACATGGGCTCTGAAGCCAGGCAGCCTGGGTTCAAACTCAATTCTGCTACTTAATGAGGCATGTTACTTATCATTTCTGTCCCTCATTTTCTTTACCTGTAAAATGGAGATGATTATAATTGCAACTATCTCACAGGGTTACTGCGAGGGCTATTGTTGGAACACAATTCTCAAGGGTCTCTCACATTTCTGTATGTCTTATGAGCACAGATACTGACTGCATTTTGTTCCAGGCTGTCTTTTTAAGAATATTTGTATAGCAAAAATAGAGATCGTGTCCTCTCCACAGAAAGGACAGGCAGAGATACCATCATTTATAAAAGAATCAGGTTCTGTAGGCTCAGGTTCCTCACCTGTAATATAATCCACTGTATATGGAGGTATCACCTGGCCCTCCTTGCATTGCTCTTGGGAACTGGGGCTCAGGGAACTGGCACAAAAAGTACTGAATCTCTGGCTACTGTTGTAGCTAGAGCCGTCAAGATTTTCTCTCTAACCCAGGAATTTCGTGTCTTCTGCAAGCATTCCTGAAACAATGCCAGGCTGACTTGTCAAGCTTGTAAATGGGGTAAGGTAAAACTCTCAGCCCCCACACCATTCTTAACAACTATATGAGCTCATACACGTGAGGTGCTTAGAACTGCACCTAGCGAGTGGTAAGTTCTCAATAGCTGTTAGATATAATGGTAGACAACAAAATGCACTTCCAAAGATGTCCATGGCCTTGTTGTCAGAACCTGTGAATATATTACATAACGTGGCAAAGAGAAATGAAGGTGCAAATAAAATTAAGGTTGCTAATCAGCAGACCTTAAGATGCAAGAGCAACCCAGATTATCAGGTGCACCCAATATCATCACAAGGGTCCTGAAAAGTGAAAGCAGGAGCCACAAGAGTTGGTGTCAGAGTGAAGCAATGTGAGAAAGACTGTAGAGGTCACTGCTGGCTTTGAAGATGGAAAGGGGTCATGAGCCAAGGAATGCAGGCAGCCTCTAGAAATTAGAGAAGGTGAGAAAGTTTAGAGATTCCCCACCCCCAAGCCTTTAGTGAAAGCAGTGTCAAATTGCCAATGTACAGAACTATAATATAACAAATTTGTATTGTTTTAAGCCACTAAGGATGTGGCAATTTGTTACACCATCAATAAGAAACTAACAGAGCATCACTCTCATCATCATCATTACCTTTATCATTATTACTGTATTGACAAATATGCCATATTACTATATATACTATATAATATGTATTAATATTATATATTATAATATATTGCTATTTTATATACTATTATTACTACAGCATTACTATATTATTATCATTACTACTATGTAAAAGAGGTCCCAAATCTTAACATAAGAATGGGGAAAGGCTATCTGGAGAAAGTCAGTTATGAGATTTATTGAGTAAAAAGGAATTATCTGGAGGGAAAGTATATTTCAGGTTAAGGGTATGTGCAAACAAGTAAGAGAGAATATGGTACTTTCAGTAAATAAAAACTAAATCAATGTGTCTGAAGAATATAGTGACAAATCCTGTTTGGGACATGCTGAGTCTGAGATGCCTCTGGAACATCCAAAGAGAGAGATCTAGTAAGAGAGGCTGAATACAGAGGTCTTATGTGTTGGGGAGAGATCTGGGCTGGGGGAACAGATTTAAAAAGTTATCAACATGTATATACTAGACTGTGACTGATACAGAGCATAGAAGAGGACCAAAAAGATCTCTGAGGAGCACTGAGATTTAAAAGACAGGCAGAGGAAGGGGGAAATGGAGCAGGACACATAAAGAGTATTAACAGGCACTGTCATAAGAGTGGGGGGAAAAAAACCAGAAGAGTGTGACATCACATCATTCAAGAGCAGTGAACCACCCAAAAAGGAGGCAAGAGTAGACAATGTCTATGAGTATCTTCAGTAAATTCAGGTGAATTTAAAAAAAAAAAAAAAAAAATTCAGGTGAATTTATAAAGCATGGCTATTATACACTCCCGTAGTTAAATATTAATTAATTAAATATTAATGCTTTCAAGTAATACTAGCTTACCATGCAGTATCATTCTCAACAGATTTTCAAAATGAACTATAAAAACTTTACACAATACAACACAAAGTCTAATCACATGTGTTAGCATCATCACACCTAAAGGGGAAAAAAAAATACAATACTATGCTAGGGGCTCTCATTAATCAGTTATTTATTGAGTGTCAGTTGTTGGAGTGGGCCCATCCCAAAACACGCAACTCAGGTGTCTTTCTTGTATCAAAAATGAGGTAGCTGGGAGTCATTTTGGAGGTTTGGATAGCTCTTTGACATTCTTTAATTGACAGATTCACATTTCCAGCAGAAGAGAGTATAAAAATGGTACTATTTATTTATTTTTTTATACAGTTTTTTTTTGTTTTTTTTTTTAAGATTTTATTTATTTATTCATGAGCGAGAGAGAGAGAGAGGCAGAGGGAGAAGCAGACCTCCCGCAGAGCAGGGAGCCCGATGCGGGACTCGATCCCAGGACTCCGGGATCATGACCTGAGCCAAAGGCAGACGCTTAACCATCTGAGCCACCCAGGCGCCCTAAAAATGGTACTATTTATAAAGGAGCATTCTTAACTCTTGAAACTTGGAGTTGTCAGTAAAATGTATTTCCAAATTCATATGCACTTTAGACAGTCTGAGTACAAAGTGGTTACCTCTAAAAGAAATTATTTATGTAGGTCTGGTAAAGTGGAAACAAAGATTCATTGTGCCTTAAAGCCAGTCCCTCTAGCATAAACTGTACTAGTAGTACACACAATATTCAATAAAAAAATGCAATCATATAATTCAAAGGAACCAATGTTGGATTCTTAGCTTAAAACTGTCAAGCATTAATTTCAAGCAAAATCAAATACTTGTGGAAGCCCCCGAGAAAAAAATCACTGAAGCCCATGGTTGTTGATTTTTTATCACTTCTTATTGCAGTGTAAAGTATTATCTGATATTAACTGGCATCTAACAATGGATGCATTTTCAGAGAGATAGCAGTATAAACAGGAAATACCAAAATTCACTGTGAATTTTAAAGGTTTCTAGGGAAATCTCTGATGGTGTTTGGGGTAATGAAGGCAGAGGAAAATACAGTTAAAAAATAGTACAATTATAGAACCAGAAAAAGTGGTGACGCTGTGTTACTTTACTAAATTTTAACACTACTCCAACCTAATTTGCCTTTAAGGGAACTAAAATAAAACCTTATCAATTTAGTCCTTGGCATATTACTTAAAGACTTTTTTAATAATCCAAACCCATAGATTTACCATTTGAAATAGCATCAAGTCACTCAATGCCATGAAGAAAAATGAATGTCATGTCCCATTCAGGGCTGAATAATGTATCAGATGGGAGGTGTGATCAAAATACGAACCATGTCTTTCATTACTGAAGGCACCTGATGATTTGCTATAAATATCTTCTTGAGAGTATAAAAAAAAAACTACCTTTTCCAAATTTTTCTACAGAAGGTTTTCTGAGAATTTCTATTCAATGATTTTTTTTTCAAAATCCATTACTAGTGTTCCAAATATTCCCTAGTTCAATTTACATTAGATCAAGAAATGAAGTACAGAAAGAACTAATAATGAGCCAGAGATTTAACTGAAACCTTTACTTCTCCAAGCTCCAGTATCTAATGTGCATCACTAAGTTATACTCCTAAGGTGTATTTTATAGGAAGGAAAACATTTTGTATGCCTAATGGGGAAATGCTGAGAAGAGGGGATTTTTTTTTTTTTGTACCCATCATAAAAATGTTGCTCCTAATGTAAATATGCAGGGAACTGACATGATGGAAAATTGCCAGAAGCCATTTTCCTAACACCACAGTTAATAGAACATGAGGGTTCTATAGCTCAAACCGACAGGTAACTGATCACTGTACACTTGGGCAGGGCGGGGAGGCTACCCTGAAGCAAATGGCAACACCCCTCTCATTATTTCTGTTTTTTCTTGACCTCTTAAATACACTATGCAAATTTTTTCCTTGTGCATTGGAACCTGTCTGAATAGTTATTAAAATCAAAACCAGTATTCTGTGGAGTGCTGCACTACAATGCACAGGTCCAAGAGCACTAAAGCTGCTGCTCAAGTTTTGCAGTAGCATTTGGGATATCCCAGTCCTGGATGGGGGTTGGTACTCTGAGGACCTGACTATCTTATAGCCTGAGCAGAAAATGTTACAAAGTGTTTGGGATGTTCTACAAGCTAACTACCTCAGGGAGCTTGTGTCCACTTCTCTGGATCTCAGTGCATTCATGTATGTATATACATATGTGTGTATGCATATATATGTATATAATATACATTTTATATAAATATATAGTGAGTATATATAAGTGTACACATTATATAATATTACATATATGCATATATATACAGTGTATACACATATATATGATTGAAATTAGCTGGATTTTGGTGACTTCATTTAATTTTATGACTCTACCATTCTAAATTCATGTTGGAAGTAGATCACTTTTTATCTTGTCCTATGTAACTTCAGGCAGATGTAGGTATTAAAATCAGGCCACAGTTGTGGGCTTTGTCCCATGGGGTCTAATTTAATACAAATAATAGCTAACAATACTTTCCAAAAATCATACTCAATGTCTCCAAATTAGCTATACAAATACAAGACCTCTAACTTCTCAGCTGGTTTTACTCCTAACCTCCTGATCTCTACTGCTCCTCAAGTGTCATCAATTGTTGATTACTAGGCAAGTTCTTCTATTTAATGAAATCTCCATCAGACTCTCAGGACCAGCTCCATATTTACTGAATCAGAATATGCCTTTTAACAAGAGCCTCAAGTGATTCACATTCACATTAAAGTTGGAGAAGCACTGACCTACAGCAGATCATCCATGGTGGGATGTTTTCCCCCAGGAGTTTCATAAGACTATCCATGAAGGTGTGAAACTAAATTACAACTTTTATTTGTATTTACTTTGGTCTGATATGAAAATACTCTCCCCTGGCCAAATTATTCAGGACCTTGGAGAGAGAGCAGGAGTTCACAAACAACATGGCACTGACTCTCTCACTGGTTCACTTTCAAGGGATTAGGGCATGGGGTACCCAATTAAATGGATTTGTGAATTATATTACCTAGTTCAACTAAACCAACCCTAACAAAATAGGTGGTTTAAAAAGACTCCTGCAAAAAAATAATAGATAGAGCTTAATATAATAACACAAGGACAACAGAAAATGACAAAAGCTGACAGCTCTTTAATTCTGAGTAAGAATAGCTGATGTTTTTGAGCACATACTAATAGCCAGGCACTTTCTAAGTGATCTGCATTCATTAACTCAGCTAATGCTAACAATTCTTTGAGATGGACACTATTCATAGTTCCATTTTGCAGATGAGGACTTGAAGCACAGAGACATTAAGTCAATTGCCCAGGCCAGTTTGGTACTGGCAGAGGTGGTATCCAAACTTTGACAGTCTAGCTTAGATCTCCCAACCACTATACTCTATTCACTCTATTGCATCTGCATTATAAGGTTAAAAACAAAGATATATTATTTATTACAAAAAAGAAAAAGAGAACATATTTACCAACAAGAGTACTTATACTATTGATTTACATCCATTCTCACTAACAATGAACTGCACTTTAAGCACATATTGTGCCTTGAAATTTAGCTGGTATAAGTATTATGTGTATTACTTCAAAATAAATAAATATAGTTAAATAGGTATGAACATGCTAAAAAATTTCATGCTAGTGACATACAATCAAAAAAAAAAAAGACTTCTGTCATAGTGCTGTGGTTCTTAAATTCAAGCAGTCATTGGAATAATTGGTTAAAAATACATATTTCTGGGCCTCAAGCCCAGAGTCTCTCTCTGATCCAGTAGAGCCAGGGTAGGGCGTGAATTTGTATTTCAAACAAGTGTCCAGGAGATGCTGATGCTGATGCTGGTCAGGCGATCACACTTTGAGAATCACTGTTATAAAGGAGCAGTTAGAACAGAGGACCTCAAATACTCTTATACATTTAAGTCACCTGAGAAATGTTTAAAAAATATTAATGTCTGGTTCCTCTCCCAGAGATTCCAAATTGATTCTTTTTTTTTTAATCCATTTTATTTGGACATCACTTCAAGCCTACATAATTAAGTACAAGAATACATAAATACTCTTTATCAAAATTCCCCAAATGTTAATATCTTATCACATTTTAGTTTAAATATGCTGACTAATATGTTTTTGTACATGCAAATGATGAAAATAAGTATATAAATATTAACTGTTTCAGGTAAATTGAGAATATGGTGCCCTTTGCCCCTCAATCTTTCATGGTGTATTTCCTAAAAAACATGGCCATCCTCTTACTAAGCACCTATAGTCACCAAAATCAGGAAATCACCATTAATATAGTAGCAACTGTTGATAGACCTCACTCAATTTTAGCCAATTGTCCCAATAATGTTCTTTGTAACAAAAGAAAATTTAGTTACGTCTTGCATTTAGTTGTCTTGTTTCTTTAGCCTCCTATAATTTGTGACTATTCAAAGTCCAAATTGACGGTTCTAAGGAGGGACCTAGGCTTCCTTACTCTTTAAATAGTCCTCATGTGCAGCAAGAGTTGAAAATCACTGCTTTAGGAGAGGGAAAATGGAAGGACAAAGACTAGTTCAAATTAGTCCAGGTAAGAAATAATGGAATCCTGGGCGCCTGGATGGCTCAGTCGTTAAGCATCTGCCTTCGGCTCAGGTCATAACTCCAGGGTCCTGGGATTGAGTCCCACACTGGGCTCCCTGCTGGGCGAGAAGCCTGCTTCTCCCTCTCCCTGCTTGTGTTCTTGGTCTCGCTGTCTCTGTCTCTGTCAAATAAATAAAATCTTAAAAACAAAAAAGAAATAATAGAATCCTAAAAATATATTCAGCCAGAGTGGAAATGAAACATTTCCCACCCTAATATATATGTATATATATATTATATTTCATGTATGAAACATATATGTAATATAAAAAAATATTTTTATATTACAAATAGAACAAATTATTTTCATAATGCTAACCTCAAAAGTCCATTTTTGCCAGTAATGGAAAATGATACAAAAGTTCCTTTCCATTAACAGCATACATGTCTTTAAATCCTTCTAATAGTTAAAATCCAGGCTGCCTAGCTTCAGAGTTCATGTTCTTAATCTCTACTCTATGCTGCATCCTGTTCTATTTTTATGTTAATGAGAAAGAAATTCAATTAAGAGCCAAACAATAAGTCAAAAATAGTGGGGATTAGCACCCAGGGCTATGAGATACTAAACCCATCAAGCCTGCCCTAGTCTGTCTATCTTTTTATTCCCGATGACACAGTCTGAACTGGTCTATCGTTTTAGGAAACTTTTGGAAGAAACAGTAATAATAACAGAGGTAGTGTGTCTGGAACCCTGGGTAAAAGTGTTGAAATTTCAGATTACATGGACTTCTGCTGGTGTCTAGGAAGATACGAAATAAACCATGTTTTCAGGTTTATTAGGGACCACCAGTGCTGATTTCCACAAATGTTCAATCCCCTCTTACACAATTATATTATAAAAGGCAAGACTCCCAGTAAACTAGCTCTAAATTCCTTTGCTTAAGTGACAAAAACTTAATGTAAAAATACAGTTAGACCTCTATTTTAAACATAATTTTGTTGTCAACTAAGAGCCTGAAAAATTCTTCAGTATGGCATTTTATCTGATGTTAATGAAAAACATCAAAAGCTCCTCCCCCATCCACAAACACCCTATAACAAGAATGAGTGAATTTTAATCCTTAGGGAAAAGGGGAAACGGGATCTGATGCAAACCACACTCTATTGACATTCTCAAATTAAGAAAATATATATGGCAAGGTACTGACTGCTACGATATAAAAATGTTTCATTTCCACTCTGGCTGAATATAACAGCAGGTGGTAAAGTGGCATTACAAGACAGTCACTTTAAGCCCAAAGGCAAAAGATCCATTCTATTTGCAGAGTTAGCTTAAGTTATTCTATTGCTTCTTCTATATGTGTGTGCACGCGTACGTGCACACACACACGCCCCCAAAATAAAAACTTTCCATTATCTCCAAAGGCAAACACATGACTAGTTGATAATATGTCTCCCTTTTTTTTCTTTCCTAGATTGCTTTCTATAATGCTGTCATTCAAATCATTGGGCTAAACTACAACAGCACTTTGCTTACTCTAAAATGCTTTACTGATATTAAGTGTTATTTCTGAATAATCCTATAATTCACAATGCAGTACATAATAGGCACGACTTTTAAAAATAGTTCTAAAATAGTCAAATGAATTAGACATTAATATCTGGCTTTCAAATACATTTTTATTGGAACACTCCCACCCTAAGTTTATAGAAGCTAATTAAAACCTATTAAATGCTTAACACTAATACTAAACTGAATCACTGCTCATTTGCCAAATGATTGATTACTCAGAATGCTTTTCATTTGAAGGAAATCTGTTTTATCAGGAATTTACCATGGTCTCATTTGTTAGACTAAACACAGCCCTACTGCTAACCCAAACGACATCATCACACAATTTAGAAAAAGCAACCTCTCTTCAAGGCACTGTACTGCCATCTGCCAGAAAATGGTCTTAATAAATATACAAATCTCTGATGGTTACAAACACAAACAGTGCCGTTCTAGAGTTGTGCACAACCTAACCTATCAGATTGTGCCAACAGAATTAACAAAAAGTGATTCCTGATCCATGTAGCTCACAAGTCTAATGCACTCTGCAAGGAGACAGTGAGGTGCGCTTTCAAAATAACAAATACACTGCGAATAGATGATTTATGAAATACCACATGTGATCCAAGGACCCAGCAATCATTAAGAACATGATGGAAAATCAGATGCACTTTCCTTTACATAGGCTATAACAAAAAAGACCAGACTTAAGTTAAAAGTGTTAGAGTTAAAAAATTTTTTCTGACAAGAGCTATTGAAAATCCAGGTAATGTGCCAAGGAAGTCTCCTTACTTAGCATTGTTCTCAGCTCTGCTGTACACTTGAATCCATTCAGGAGCTTTTAGCAATACTGATGCATAGGCCACCCCAGATTCTGTCTGAAACTCTAGGGGTGGGGGCCCAAGCATCAATCTTTTTGGAAGTTCCCCAAATGACTGATCTAAAACCTCTGACTTAGGTGATTTTATGAACAATGTTCCTACTAGAATGGTGGTTCTCAAACTTTAGTTTGCATTAGAATCACCAGGAGGGTTTCCTAAGACAGACTGTTGGTCACAACTTCCAGAGTTCATGATTCAGTAGATGCTGATGCTTCTGATCAAAAACCACACCTGGAGAATGACTGGTTTGGAAGCTTAATACTCAAAATGTTGTTGTCCTGAGATGTAAACTTTGACATCACTTGGAGCCTGTTAGAAATGCAGAATCTCAGGTAGTACCTGGGTGGCTCAGTCAGTTAACCATCTGACTCTTGATTTCGGCTCAGGTCATGATCTCGGGGCCATGAGATCAAACCCTGCATCGGGCTCCCACTCAGCATGGAATCTGCTTGAGATCCTGTCTCTCACATTCCCTCTGCCCCTCCCCACCTCAAATAAATAAATATATAAATAAAATCTTTAAAAAAAAAAAAAGGAAATGCAGAATCTCAGACTACACCCACTACTGAATTAATATCTGAATTTTAACAAGATTCCCAAATGATTCATATAGAGATAAAAAGGTGAGAAACACTGTGATAGAGCACAGACTAATTAAAAAGTTTACTAGAACAAGAAAAATATAAATGGGGATGAAATAGAGTAGGGACTTATAAATACCTAGAGAGCTCATAGTCTGAAAACTTCTGTGCTAACCAACCATGTCCATGTGGGAATGCAGAGTCAGTTACCAGATATTCTAATTTTTCAAGAAAGACAGCAATCTGGATTTTTATGTGAAATCCCCCAACTGTAAAGTACTAGCAATTAAGTCAAAGATTTTATAACACCTTTAAGACCAAATAAAATATGTCCATGGGCCATATTTGGCCCATAGCTTGCCTGTTATGTGACCCCCGGCCTAGAAAGAGTCGATCAACTAATTGAATTAGACTCTGAAATAAATCACTGGAAATCCCCTTAGAATTCTTCCTTTAAAAACTGAAGATAAATGATATATTTGACAACAGTTAATTATTTTCCATAGGGCATACTTCTGCCTGACATGAACTCAGCAAAGCAACAGAAATAAATGTTAGACAGGGCAGCTTTGATATATGTGTTATGGAAGAAAAACTACATAGTTGTAAGGTAGAGGTGAGAGAGGATGCTGAGATGCCTTGGTTGCGCCTCTGAAGAACAGGGAATGCACGAGCAATCAATCTCAAAATAAGAAAAGTGAGGCATTTTGATTGTGTTTGCTGATAAATACACAGATGGACACAGCCAAATTTCTAATCCTAAGCTTTTCAGAGAGAAGAAAAATATGTAGAATTTATTTTCACTTGTAAAGGAAGATAAGGTAAAAAAAATACCTCAGTTCCATACTTCTCCATCTTTATTTAACAGCATCGCACTGTGTAATTTCCTTTAACTAGAAAGCAGTCTGAAAAAGTTTTCCAATGAGACACACGATATTCTTCGTGGATGCCATGTTAATGGTCAGTGGGTGTTTTTTCTTTAAACCTCATACAATCACTTATTAAAGTCATCTTAGAAGCTATCTAGAGAATAACAAGAAGGTACCTTTCAGGAAGGTCACATAGGACTAGAAAAACACAAAAGGAGTCACTTAGCAGGTTGAAAAGCATCATAAAAGTCAAATTCTATATCTGAAGTGGGAGAGAAGAGAACAGAAAGTTATGAAAACTGCTTATTACTCTGCTAGAGTAGCAGTAAACAAGCGAAGTTTCATAAAGGGCATGGGAATGGTACAGGAAAAAGAATTAAGAGAAATATCTGATCTCCCCCAACCGGCTGGCCTTCCTAGCACACCTCTTCCACTACATGATCCTTAAACTCCATAACCTCGAGAGGCATTCTTTCCAGGATCAGTAACACATTTCTTAGCCTGTGATAAAAGGCATTCATAATACAGTTTAGCTTTAATCCTATTAAATTATTAAATACTATCTCACACTTCTCTCTAAATCCCTTCAATTAGGCCAACAATTAAGACAATAGATATTTTCCTATTCTCTAAATATATCCTTATAAACTTTTCAAGCTTTTGCCATCAGAATAATGAAACCAAGGTTAGCAGGATGTCCTTCTCCGTTCAATATTTGAGAGAGCCACCATCATCTCTCTGTTCTCTCATCAGCCTATTTTATAAAGTCTTGGGTATGCCAGTGACATTTTACTAGCAAAGGTATATTAGATGAAATTATTTCTTCAAAAAAAATCATTAACATCAGATAAAGTAGCACCTCAAACTGCATATGGCACCTTAAATGACATATATTAGCAGATAAAGGACAGACATCTATAGGCCTACCAAAATAAGGAACTTAGCAATTGAGGCTGCCAAGGTTGGAGACTACAAATGTGAGTATATCCTAAGATCTATATTTAGGTAACTTTTCATCTTTGGGAATTTTTTTAAATAAAAAAATTAGAACATGATATCAAAGAATTCACTGAAAATCAGAAGCACTTTATTTTTTACCACTGCCTGCAAGAAACCATGTGACCTAAGGCCAAAGCATTTCAGTTTCTTTATCTTAAACTGATGTCACAATTTCATTTTCATTATATACAAAAGGAGGAAAGAAATAAATTAGCATTTAATCGAGGCCAAATATCTGCTAGGCTCTGTTTGACAAAATCACCAGTCAGATGAAAGGATGAAACAGACAACCTTTATGGCCCCTTTAATTGAAAGCTTATCTTGTTTCTATGGAATATTTAATAAATTGATATGTAAATCACATGTAAATCCTGATCACAGTAAGTTCCTTACACAAGAACCACAGTTCTCTTGGAATCCATTTTCTTTCGACCATAGCCTTACTCACAATGAATAACTCTTTTATCTACTTATTAGTAAGAAATCCAGAACTATAGAGAGGATCTATAATAGGAAAGAAATAAAATGCCTTTCTTTCTGGTCATGTTGCCATAGCACATTATAATGTTAGAGCGAGGGGAAAAAAGAAGAAAATATATGTTCACCACTTACTGCAAAATGTTCCAATCAATGTGTTTCCCATTTTTCCTAACAATACTCAAGTTTTCCTTTCTTTTTCCCAGTTCACTTCATTGACATATCTCTGTTGATACTGCCTTACTATTCTAAATGCTAGAGAAACAAAAAGGAATGATACTCAGTCTAAGCCCTTGTTTTTTAGGACTCAAAAAGATCATAAAACAAATTGTTTCAGTACACAGTAAGTGCAATATGCCTAAGACATTAAGAAAACACAAAAAGAGAGCATCTGATTCAATCAAGTAGTCAAAAGGAAGGTTTCCTAGAACAAATGATGCTTGAGTAGGTCCCCTGAAGATGAAACAGGGGTGGGACAAAAAGCAAAAGGGGACACGAGGCAACCCAAGCAGAGGGAATACTGAAAAGAAAGACACAAGGGTCAAGTAGCACAGTACACATGGAAAACAAGCTATAAAATATTATTGAAGTACCAAGTGAGACATAAAGAGTATGAGAAAATGTAGTGGTTGTCAGTGGTGAATCATGGAGGACCTTATATGTCAGGCTGAGAGTTTGGATTTTATTTTAGGAACAACGGGAAGCCAATGGAGGGTGCAGGAGAAGAGCACAGCCAGATTTGTCTTTATTGTGTTGGAAAGATGGATCTGAGATAGAAATGAGAGAAGGCAAGAAAATCCATGACATGTGAGTCCTTATGTTGTGCAAAGTTAACAGTGGATAGAATTAAGAAATATTTAAGATTTAAAATCAAAGGAATGATCTGAGGGCAACAAGATGGACGAATCTAATAATCCTCTCCTTAAAGTTTATGGCTCTAGGGCCCATTACTTACATAGGAATGCAAACAATTGAGATATGAAGTAAATGGGAAGAGCGGGACTGGTTAAGAGGCAGAATGGGGAGTAGGGAAGCTGAATTCTGTTTGGATCTGTTGCAAAAACATGAGTCATAATCCGTGAGGGGAGATTCAGCAAGCATTAATCAAAGGAGGAACAGGAAGTAATGCTATCAGAGGAAATTAAGTTCTAAGACTGAAAGAAGGATCGATAATGCCAAATGCAGCAAGCAGATGCAGTTAGAGAAGTACTGGAAATGTGTTTATTGGATTTGGTGATTTTGCCTTTGCCAGGCAGTTTCAGGGGACTACTAGGAAAGAGAGCCAGACCGCTGTGGGCTACAGTAACTAAGTGGTAAGGAAGAGATGGTCGTGAATCTTCCAGAGATGACACGCCCGTGCAGATGAGTGAGACTTGCCCAAGTATCTCTGTCCTCTTCCTTTTTTTTTTTTTTTAAGATTTTATTTATTTATTTGACAGAGAGATACACAGCGAGAGAGGGAACACAAGCAGGGGGAGTGGGAGAGGGAGAAGCTGGCTCCCCACCGATTAGGGAGCCCGATGCGGGGCTCGATCCCAGGACGCTGGGATCATGACCTGAGCCGAAGGCAGATGCTTAACGACTGAGCCACCCAGGTGCCCCATGCCCTCTTTCCAGAGCTGAAATCTCATTTCTACTTTATCATGTATCAATGAGGAGCTCTATCAAGATGGCTTGAAAATAGAATCATTTTCATGAGACTGAGTAAAAAACCTTAATCACATGAAAAAGTCATTGTGAATAATAGTTATCAACCACTTTAATAAGTTTCCTGTAGAGGGGCCGGATGAGGCAGGATGCCAACCACAAATCTCAAATCATCCCAGCATTATTTAGGGACTATGTCTTCTTTGCAAGGTAGAATGTTGTTCTAAATACACACCAAACATTATAAAGAATACCAAGAGACTTGTGGCTTCATTTTGGCCACCCCATCTTTGGCTTAGTGTTTACAGGGAAAGTTCTAGAGAATTCTGTCTCTTGTACCCAAGCTTACTCAGGGGAAAAGGGTGGCAGAAAAGGAGAGAAGGAGAGAACGCTCATCCAAATTAACTTACTTCTTTTTTTATATTTCAAGCACTGTCTCTGAACTATTATTGTTCTTTTCTATTTCTTGCAAGCATTGGCTTTATTGTCTTATTCACTGTCATTCGGTGATTAGATTCCATTCCTGTTGATATGATGAATTGGGCCTACCAACATCAACAGGAATGGAATAGCCTAGTTCTTTGGAAATAAGAATGCACCTATAACAGCTCTCTTCATTAAACTCAAATCTGGTATTACTTAAATTTTATGATTCTTCTTGTAACAGTAAACCACTTAAAGAGATTTTAAGAGAGTCTTCTCCAGGAGGATTAATAGGAAGCTGTGCTTCTCATCAGACTTTTCCCATGCCTCCTGTCACTTTCCCTTTTTTGCCTATCCAGCTGCATGTCAACCACCTTGTGTACAGCAATGATGGACTGCCTTATCCAGAGATATTCATCTCAGGACGCTTCTGCAGGGACAGCAAGTCAGTCACTGTGGGGGCAGGGAGGAGGCAAGCAAAAGGAGCAAAGGAAAAATAGAAAAGTTATTATCAAGGTAATTTTATTTCTGCTTCAACCAAACAACAAATTACCTTTTTTACTTGCAAATAACTACATAACTTCAATGATAAAAAGAGAAAACTTTATCTGAGAGGAGGGGGAAGAAGTGTCAGTTAAAAACAACAACAGAAAGAAAACAGGAAGGACCTGTCACAATACAGCTACTGCAAATTGCAAGTAGTTAAAATTTGACTTTTTTTTTTAAGCCTTTCTCACCTACATAGCACTAAAATTTAAAGCAATAACATGGGACTGAGTTAAATAGTATTTCGATCCTCCCTATTTCATCCTTATTTTTCTCATTTCAGAAAGTTATAACAGACATAAATATCCTTCACCTGAAAATAATCACCCAGTGTGTATTGTTTATTAATTGAGCCATTTGTTACTAGATCCTTGATTAAAATCTCTTTTGCATGTGCACACTTCCATCCTTTGCAGTCGACTCCTCAATCTGCCACCTACTGCCACGGCTTAATCTCTTTGGCCCTCAGTTCCTGTTTTGGTCAAAGTGTCATAACATGAACGTACATATCGTAGGATTGTAATGAAGACTACATAAGTCAGTATGTACGTGCTGGCATATAATACATGCTGAATATGTCTCAGCATTATTAACATGAATGTAAAGAGGTAAATATATGTTTGACCCCTCTACAAAACAAAAAAGGTTTGCAAAAAATCAAGTCCTGTTTATGTCAGCTTATTCTCATAAACATCTATGTAAAAATTGAAGTCGATCTACATGTGTGTAAAGATAAATTAAAAATGGACTTCTGAACATTCGGTAATTACCTTGCTCCGATTCCATAAAAATTATTAAATTATATAATAAGCTGAAAGTGACAACAGTAGCTCAAAACATGCCTGACTCTGACATTTGGTATTTGGGGACAAAAATGCCAAAGGTCCCAGGGCAAGCGAATGGGGTAACAGGCCTCTTTTAACAACCTGCCCGACAAATATTGGATTATCATGTGAGATGTGGCTGAGAAACAGTGTCAGGAGGCCAGAGAAGGGGGACTTAGGGATGACTGGGGGTTTGAAGAAAGCACAGTAATAATTACTTTCATGGGATGCTCATTCTTGTCAGGCGGTGTTCTAAGTGCTTTACTCATCTTAACTTGTTTAACCCTCATGACGACCTAAATTTTTAAAAGGGTACTAGTATCATTTTCATTTTCTATGTAAGGAAACAGAGAAGTTAATTAACTTGCCCAATTCATACTATAGCCAGTAAGTGGTATAGATGGGGATTGCACCCAAACCAGTGTAGCTTTTCATACTATATCGCCTCCCTCAAATATAAGGTAATGTAAGTGTTTAGCTTGACTAGGTCATGTATAAACTGAAGTTATGAATACCTGAAAACCCATAATGGAGGGTATGATTCGTGGTGAATTTATTCAATCAGGTATTAGCATAGAGCAAATATGCAGACAATATGTGGCTGCCTGTTAAAGTTTTGTTTTAATATCCTGGAATCTGTGAGGTTCACAGGAATGTCTGTTTGATTATGACCCTTAAGAAGGAAGTTTATATCGCACTTCACCTGCCGAGATCCCTCCTTGATAGTGCCAAATACAAAAAGATTCTAGAGTCAGGAGAGCAAGAAGAGAGTTCAGAGAAATAGCTCTCTGTTCTTCAATACCTCAACTTCACCGAACTTTCAAGCATTCTAATTCTGGAGAACATGTTGGGCGGATTTCCTTAGAAGACTATTAAAGGAAGCAGTAATATTGGTGCCAGGCCATGTATTATCACTGGACCTGACCTCATAGGAACCCTGTGAAGCCCAGCAGATGGCATATGCTTGAGTAAACAAGACAAAACAGGACATCATTATTTTGTAGTAACACCTCAAAAATAATCCCTGTGAAGTAATTACGATAATGTCTTTACATATAGAACATTTTCAAATTTTAATAGGTTTCACTTATGATCATCAAACATCAACATGACAAAAAGGAAGAGTGAATGATTTAATCGAAAGAGCTGGTGAATTATCAGGATTGGAAATAAGCCTGGTCATACCCCATATCTTTATTAATAACCTGAAAAAAAGCACACAATATGTTAATTAAATCTATAAATGTAACTAAACTGATATGGTATTTCCAAAGGTTAAGCTAGGACAAAAGTTAAAAAGAAGCATCTTCACCTTAAGGAAAATATTTTTAATAAGTAGAAGTACTGTTATAAACTCTTACTCAAAGCACCATCAATTATCATCAAACAGAGATGCTCTTTAAATAAAGGTCAAACTTCACACTTGAGGACAGACACATGGCCCTGGCTTTAAGAGAGGCTTCATCGTTTATATATTCATTTAGTGTAAAAACCCTCCCTCTTGTTTTTATTGGTCAGAGGGGAAAATATGTGAACAAGTAAAAAAATTAAGTTTTCACCTTTATCATTTATACTTATTTTTTGCCTTTCCTACTTAATGAACCAGAAACTCTCTGTTTGCTAGTAATAACATAATTATGTCCTTGGGAACTGGTTTTTATATTGCAGCTATTTATTCCTTTACCTATCAGGTCATTAGTTCAGAATTATATGTTTCTCTTGTAACAGCTGATAATAATAAATTCTTACATTGCATCCCAAAGGAACTATGAAAAAAATTCCTATTAACTACTTCATTCAGAGCAAACATAATGCACCAGTGGATTGGGGAAATTTTGGCCAAAAAGGTATGCCCAACTTTGGCTCTACTTTCATTCAAGTATTGTACCCACAAAATTAAATGAAGTACATTATTAATGAGAGTGTAAGAAAAACAGAACAATGTTATTAATGTCATAAAATTATAAGGTTTTTAAAAATATTATAATCAAACATATAACAATCTAATTTAGAAGAGACTGAGGTGGGAAGCATTTACCCTCCCACCCCAGTTTGGAGGAATTTGGCCTAATTCTCCAATTCAGGAGGCTCTTAACCTAAAAGACCACTGATACTAATGAGCCAATATCATAAAGATCAATTCCTGCAAGATTAGTTAAATAAACCGCTGTGTTTTGAGGGAAGATTCCCATTCTTTGGGGAGGACAGATTATTAAAGTGGATACTAATTTCATCTGATTGCCAGATATAGATGACAGCCATGTTTTGCTTAACCTACAGGGTTGTTTTAGTTTCATTTCATTTTTTAATTAGTTGTCAGCAGTTAAAAATTTGGGAGCTTTCACATATAAAATAAATCTGGATTTCTGATTGCTCTTGAATAATGGCAAGATCTTCTGAAGAATGACAAGAATGACATCCATCTGGAAACAATCATATGCTGATGAGGAATAAATTTTCCTTTCAAAGAGTGGCGCATCTTCCTTCCCTGGTTTACCTCGATTTCCAAATTCTCTAATTCCTATTACACTCTTGACCCCCATAGCCATATTCACACTATTTATACTTGCCATCTTTGTTCTATAGTCCAAGACCACATCTTACTGCTCTTCTTCTACTCTTCTACTCTGGAGTCTTACCTTAGAGAGGAAGAAGTGTGGGGTACAGAAGGAGAACAAGTGGTGGGATTTATTCCCATAAACATGTGAGCATATTGGGGGTGGAGAGTGATTTGATAGACAGTTCTCCTCCCACCCACTGGAACCCTTGATTTTCCCCATGACCAATGTAGCCTGGAAGTTAAGAAGTATGCACTAAATATGTGACCTTAATATTAGAAAGAACCTATGAGGTCATTTCGTCCATAGGTCCCCCAAACTGGCCCATCATGAGAATTTTGAAAACCTTTGTTTTTGACAGGAATTTCAGTAATGACTAAAAATCAAATCTAGAAATTCAGAATATTTCCGGAATAATGGCATGTGGAACTCTACAGACCCAATCCTCAACAAAGTGGTCATAACTGGTGAGAATTACAAAAACAACAAACATATACCATCTTTGGAAATTTTCCTAAGGATACATAACAAATGAAGAAACATTTATTTAAGAAAACCTACAAAGTCTCAGTAGGAAACATGAGAGTCTAGGCATGTGAACCACAAAACAATCCCTCACTCATCCCTCTCTTCAAATCAGCATGATGGAAGCTCCACTACAGACAGCTGTGGCCAAGAGGATGGGGACCAGGAAACTCTGTCTCACCAGCTCCTGGTTATTGTCTACAATATCTCTCCTGGAGAGAAAGGCTGCCAGCATTTCTACTGTCCCAGCTCCATGTTGCAGAAGTTAACATCCAGGCATGTGTAGCAAGAAGATATCAGGAGTTTCCTTTCTATACCCAATCCCAACTTGTACAGTAGGGACTCTACTCCAGATGTGACAGGTTGAGAACAGTGCAGCCTCAACTGCATTTGCTTCAGCTTTCTCAAAGCTTCCATGCTAGAAGAGGCAAGCCAAGAACACTAGACTTACTGCTCCTGCCTAGAACCTCTCTTATTAATCAGGGGTTTTACTCTAAGAGAAGGAGGTCACTCTCCCCAGAACCAGTTGTAAAGCAGTGGCTCAGAGATTTTGCCCAATAGAAAGGCAGGGTAGAACAGAGGACTCAGTAGTTATCTTCATAGATATCTTTATTTGGAACAGAACAGGGAAAAATCCAAGCCTAAAGGTACTCTCAAAAACCATGGATATTTTGGTAGTAAGCAATTAAAAGGAGAGCAACAAGCTAAGCCATAGGCCAGCTTGTTTACCAGAGAGAATCAGAGAAAGAAACAGCTAAGAAGAGCACTCTGAGGTCAAAACAAACCTCAGTGATTAGCTTCATAAATTCTTCCTGCAAAGAAGCCTAAATTTAATTGGACTGGAGTTTAAAGAAGAATTCATACAGATTCACCACAAACTTTTCCAAAAAATAGAAGAGGAGGAAACATGTCTCAATTCATTTTATGAGGTCAATATTACCCTGATACCAAAAGCAGACAAGACATCAAAGAAAAGAAATATGGAAGTCAGTATCTCTTATGACCATAGACACAAAAATCATCACCAAAATACTAGCTAACCAGATCCAGAAATATATAAAAATGATTAAACACCATGATCAAATGAGATTTATCCTAGGAATGCAAGGTTGGCAGAATATCCAAAAATCAGTAATGTAATATAATATATCAATAATAAAGAACAGAAACCACACATCTCAATAGTAGCATTAAAAGCATTTTTTAAAAAACACTACATAATAAGTAAACAAACAAACAAACAAATAGGAGCTTCCTCAATCTAATAAAGGGTATCTATGAAAAACCTACACCTAGCATACTTAATGGTAAAAGACTGAATGTTTTCCCCCTAAGAACAAGACAAGGATCTTTATTCTCTCCACTTCTATTCATCATTGTACTGGATGTTCTAGCCAGAGAAATAAGGCAAGAGTGAAATAAAAGGCATCCATATTAGAAAGGAAGAAGTAAAATTGTCTCTACTTGCAGATGTCAGGATATTTTACATAGAAAATTCTAAGGAATCCACTAAAAAAACCATTAGACTAATGAATGAGTTCCACAAGTCTAACAGATTCACTTCAATATGCAGAAATTAGTTGTTATTTTATATACTAGTAAAGAAAAATCCAAAAATGAAATTGAGAAAATAATCCCATTTACAATGGCATAAAAAAGAATAAATGCTTAGGAATAAATTTAATAAAAGAAGAACAAGTTGTGTGCACTAAAAACATACAAATCATTGTTGAGAGGAATTAAAGACCTGACTAAATGGCAAGACAACATATATTCATGGGTCAAAAGACTTAATTTTATGATAACACTCCCCAGACGGATTTAAAGATTGAAAGCATTCTCTATCAAAATCACAACTGGCTCCATAGCAGAATTTGTCAATCTGATCCAAAATCCATATGTCAATTTAAGGGACCCGAAATAGCCAAAACAATCTTGACAAAGAAGAACAAAGTTAGAATACTAACACTTCCAATCTATCGACATCAAGACACTTGTGGTACTGGCATAAAGGTAGACAGAGAGATCTGGCAGAATGAAATGACTTAAGCTCTATGCAGAAGCTGAAGAGGAGAGGCTGGGCCCCAGGGAAAGGACACAGGTTGAAGGTGTGTGAAGAAAGTCCAAGAAGAGGAAGTGGAGCATATAAGCAGGGGGGGCCTTCTAGCTTAGGTACCATAGCATCCATATGCAAATTATGATCGTCCTCCAGGTGATCCCACCCTCTAGATCAGGGGTTCGTAAACTACAGGCTCTAGGGACAAATTGAGCCAAGTCCACTTGTTTACATATCGTCTATGGCTACTTTTTCAGACGGCAACAGCAGGCAGAGTAAGTAACTACTACCATCTGTATATAGTCCACAAAGCCACAATACAGCACTGCCTCAGACCCTAGACAATACACTTTGCCAGATTTTGTTTTAGAACTTGATTAACTACAGACTCACTCTTAAGTTTTCTGGACCATCAGAGGGTCAGGACCAAATATAGATGATATCTGGCCACCTGGTGGAAATGAATAAAAGGAAGACAAATTTTCTTTTCATGGGGAAAAAGGTTTGACAGTGATAAAAGTATGAGGGAAAAAGAACAAAACAACAAACAGAGTATTAGGAGTAATTTTCTCTGTGCTTACTAAAGGATATTTTTGACTTCTTGATAACTATTCCCTTCCCCAGGAAAATGAATCCACAAGAACATAAATTACAAAAGAACTGGATTTCTTAAAAAATAAGTTTTGTTGCTGCCATGTCTCTAACATCTACAAGAGTAGAGGCCACTTGGTAAATAGCTGTTGATCCCACCTCTACTACTTATCAGCTGGGCAACTGCTGGCAAATAACCTAATATTTCTTTTTTTTTTTTAAGATTTTATTTATTTGTCAGAGAGAGAGAATGCACAAGCGGTTGGGGGCGGGGGGAATGGCAGGCAGAGGGAGAAGCAGGCTCCTCGCTGAGCAAGGAGCCCAATGTGGGACTCGATCCCAGGATCATGACCTGAGCCAAAGGCAGACGCTTAACTGACTGAGCCACCCAGGTGCCCATAATAACCTAATATTTCTGGCCCTGAGGTCCCTCCTCTTTTTGGGGGGAGGGGTCTTTCTTTATTTAAATTCAATTAATTAACATGTAGTGTATTATTAGTTTCACAGGTAGAGTTCAGTGATTCATCAGTCTTACCTAACACCCAGTGCTCTTTACATCACTTGCCCTCCTTAATGCCCATCACCCAGTTACCCCATCCTCCCACCCTTCTCCCCTCCAGCAACCCTCAGTTTGTTTCCTATGATTAAAAGTCTCTAATGGATTGTCTCCCCCTCTGATTTTGTCTTATTTTATTTTTCCCGGGTTTGTTTCTTTTAGTAACCAGAATCATGCTGTATGTATTGTTGTTTGATGTGCTTGTTGGAGATGTTCTCAACCTAGTACACTTCTTTTCTCCATTATATATTCCACAGAATTAGTGTCACTATTTGGGTTGCTTCATTCTGCTGTTATAATTATGCCCACTTTTGTGCACAAACTTGAGTACAGGGGCTGGTACTTGAGGGGAAGAGTGTCAGTTTGAATCCTTGTCAATAGGAGGTGAAGGCGTGTTGACTTGGCCTTGAGCAGGTGGCAGGCAGTGCATGCTGACTCAGGCAAGAGGGCGGCTGGACTGTGGATTTGGGACCCACAGGCCAATGGCAACATGTGTGACAGGGATGTGGCTGGTTTTGCTCCTGGTCATGAATTCCTTTAACTTTTATTTTTCTGGGAAACTCTCTCTCTCCTTCTATTCTGAATGAATGCCTTGCTGGATAGAGCATTCTTGGCTACAAATTTTTTCCTTTTAGCACTTTGAATATATCATGCTGCTCCCTTCTGGCCTGCAAAGTTTCTGCTGAAAAATCCACTGACAGCCTTATGGGGTTTCCCCTGTATGTAACTGCTTTCCTTTCTCTCGCTACTTTTAAAATCTCTCTTTACACTAATTTTGGCCATCTTATTTACTTTGTGTCTTATTTACTTTGTGTCTTGCAGACCTCTTTGGGTTGGGTTTTTTGGGGGCTCTCTGTGCCTCCTGGATCTGGAATTTTCTTTCCTTCCTCAGATTTAGGAAATTTTCAGCTATTATTTCTTCAAATAAATCTTCTGCCCCCTTTTCTCTCTCTTCTCCTTTTGGGATCCCTATCATGTAATATACTTGATAGTGTCACTGAGTTATGCTTGACAGTGTCACTGAATTCCCTGGGTCTGTTCTCATTTTGCATATTTTTTTTCCCTCTCATCTGCTCAGCTTGATTACTTTCCATTACTCTGTCCTCCAGGTTGCTGATTCTGTTCTTCTATTTCCTCTTGTTTCCTTTTTATTGCAGGTGGTCTATTTTTAATTTCATTTAGTGAGCTCATTATATCTAATTGGTTCTTTTTTTAGGTATCCTATCTCTTGCTGGAGGGTCTCATGGATGTCCTGCACTCCCTTCTCAATTCTAGAGAGTATCTTTATAAGCATTACTTTAAATTTGCTATCAGACATATTATTTATCTCCATTTTGTTTAGGTCTCTTGCTATGATTTTGTTCTGTTCTTTCATTTGGGACATATTCCTCTGCCTCCTTATTTTATCTATTGTTGTGTCTGTTTCTATGGGTTAAGAAATTCAGCTATATCTCCCTCACTTGAAAGTAGTGGCTTTATGAAGAAGAGGTCCTGTGGTGCCCCATAGTGCAATGTCTCCTTTTCACCAGAAAATGGGGCTTCGGGTGTGTCTCCTATGTGTATTGCTACAGGGGTGTCCTACTGTTGTGGCAGAGCTGTGTTTGCCTTCAGTTCAGCTTGCGATGGCTCTCTCCCTGGTGTGGGCAGAGTCTGGTGCCTTGGGCTTGAGATGAGTCAGACCAGGTGTTTGCCAGAGATGCAGTAGCACCAAACTGCAAGGCACTTTCCCTGTGTTGTCCCCTGAGAAGCTTTTATTGGTGGGTGGGGCCTGCAGTCAGACCAGCTGCCTGCCTCCAGCCCACTGCTGGGGTCACAGTCAGACTGGTGTGTGGTTATCTTCCCCTCTCCCTGGAGCAGGACTCACTTTGGAGTGGTGCTGGCCCTTGTCTGGGCTGCACGCACATTGCCAGGCTTGTGGCACCACTTTGATGGGATCTTGCTAAGAGCGATCAGAGGGGGTGGATCTGCTTTGCTGTGGCCTCTTGTCTATTCTGGGCTGTGGAGAGTCTGTTCTGTCAGTTTTCCAGCTGCTTTCTGGGTTATTTATGCCAATATGGGTGTTCTTTAGGTGGCCACGTGGCAAGAGGTTAGCCCAGGGTCCTCCTACTCTGCTGTCTTCTCAGCAGCCTCTCTCAGGTCCCTCATCTTAAAAATGAGGAAAACAGCAGTCCTATCCCATAGGTTGTTATGATTAATTGAGTTGACATATGTAGATTATTGTGAACAGTGTCTGGCACAATGTATTTAATACTGCTGCTATTTTCTGAGTCTTCAATTACAATATACAATTGATTATTACTACTGTTATTCTTAGAAATTTTGGAACTTCTCGTGATCTTTCATGGAGATTAAAGTTTGTAATTTATAAACCTGTAAAGTAAGAAAGACCAACATATATATTGTATATTTCTATGGCAATATTTTACCCGCTAGGATACATGAACAATTTTATTATCATATCCAATAATGAGAAAGTAGTGTGTGCCACTGTATTTCTTCCATCAAATATATGCATACTATATTCACTTGCTATGTAATCACATTTATTAGGCAGTGTGGCAAGTGCTCCTTAATGATATTAGCTTAATCCCTACCACTAGGTTGATTGATTCTATCACCAATGCTATTGGCATGAACACCTGGTATCTTACTTTTCCTTTCTAGATCCTCCATGATTTTTTTGAAGTTTTATTTAAATTCCAGTTAGTTAACATGCAGTGTAATATTAGTTTCAGGTGCACAATATAGTGATTGAACATTACCATACAACACTTGGTGCTCATCCTGACAAGTGCACTCCTTGATCCCCATCACCTATTTCAACTGCCCTTCCCACATCCCCTCTGGTAACCATCAGTTTGTTCTCCATAGTTAAGAGTCTGTTTCTTGGTTTGCCTCTCTTTTTTTTTCCCTTTGCTCATTTGTTTTGTTCTTAAATCCCACATATGAGTGAAATCATGTGGTATATTTCTTTCTCTGACTGACTTATTTCTCTTAGCATAATACTCTCTATTTCTATCCATGTCATTGCAAATGGCAAGGTTTCATTCTTTTTTATGGCTGACTAATATATATATATATCTCCACATCTTCTTGATCCATTCATCAGTCAATGGGTCAATGGACACTTGGGCTGTTTCCATAATTTGGCTATTGTTGATAATGCTGCTAGCATCAGGGTGCATGTATCCCTTTGAATTAGTATTTTTGTATTCTTTGAGTAAATACCTAGTAGTGTGATTGCTGGATCATGGGTAGTTCTATTTTTAACTTTTTGAGGATTCCCTGTGATTTTATATCTACAAGTTTTAGTAAATCCTGGGCTTCTTAATTTCTTCAGCTAAAATTTGTTCCTGTTGCTGTGGTTGTTATACACAACCATGCATATGGTTTATTTGTCACAGACCCATAGGAAAAAGCAAATAGTTAAATAAATAAGTACAAAAGAACAATATGAGGAAATGTCGAGGTCTTCCTCCTAAAATGGTTTCTTCCAAGGAGGGTTGGAAACAGGAAGATAGCACAAAACTTCAAAATGTTGAAGAAATAATTGCTCAGAATTGAGAGAAAAATACTGTTTTCCCATGTATTTTCAATGTTACCTTATAATGAAAATTTCTTTTGAGAGGGTTCCATCAGCTGTCATGAAGTGAGGATTTTTTTTTTTAATTTTATTTATTTATTTGACAGAGAGAGACACAACGAGAGAGGGAACAGAAGCAGGGGGAGTGGGAGAGGGAGAAGCAGGCTTCCCGCGGAGCAGGGAGCCCGACACGGGCTCGATCCCAGGACCCTGGGATCATGACCTGAGCCAAAGGCAGACGCTTAACGACTGAGCCACCAGGCGCCCCATGAAGTGAGGATCTTAACTGAAGACAAATTACAGAAACACCATTGATTTGAGAACTTAAAGAACAGTTGCTAAAAAAAATGGAGCCAACACACACACACAATGGACAATCTGGTTAAGAGATTCCTCCAAATTCTTCTGTAAGTAAGAATTTTAGAACAGTAAATGTACTCTGGAACCATCAGGAACTATAAAATAAAGTTTGGTATTAATTATATACTTTGGGCATATTTAGTCAGGAACATGCAATTTTCATTAGTTGCAGAAACTGAACCAAGTAGGGGTGCCTGGGTGGCTCAGTCAGTTAAGCATCTGACTTCTACTCAGGCCCTGCTTCATGTTCCTTGCTCAGTAGGGAGTCTGCTTCTCCCTCTGCCCCTCTCTTGCTCATGTTCTCCCTCTCACTCACTCTCTCTCTCTAATAAATACATAACATCTTTAAATTTAAAAAAAGAAAGAAATTGAACAAAGTAAAACAAAACTGATCCATTCAAACTTTTCAAGGGAAAACTTCCAGGGTTTTGCTGGCCAACAGAATGCCAACACTTTCTGTGCTACACTTGAAAAACACTTTCAGAGTCTAAGTCACACTAACAACAACAACAAAATGCATGTGCAGTTGCTCTTTTTTATCAAGGTATTCTAAACCCACAATAAAATTTAATGTAAAACACAAAGTTAGTATTGCTTTCATTTCTCTTACAGGAGTAAAATTTTTATAGTGACTTTAAAAGCTACTATAAAATGGTTTTACAGTAAAGTTTTAAAGGATTTTTTTTCCTTTCTTAGATTTCTTCAATCTTATTTTAGTTTTAAAATAGTTATTCTGAGAGAATCCCTTGACACTATAAATAGGAATTATGGTCTGGATAAGAATTCATTAGATAGTTAAAGAATGTCTATTGGGCGCTAGTTACTCAAGGACGTACAAAGATGAAAAATTAATTGCCTCTTCCCTCAAGAACTTTAGAATTAGAAGGATACAAGCATAATGAAATGACAGGGAAATGATTAATGGTTAATATTTAATCAGAAAAAAATAAACAAGTTAGTAATAGGAGAAGAGATGGAATTTAGCATGGGGAGGTAAAAGACTTCAGAGATAAGACAGCATTTGTGTTAGTTTCCTTGCCTCATGGCCCTTTTTCCCCATCTTCAAAGCCAACAAGGGCAGATCTAGTTCTCATATCACACTACTCTGAGCTCTGCTTCCACTGTTACATCTCCTCCTCTGAATGAAAAATTCCTCGTCTGCTTTCCTCTTCCACTTTTATTTTTTATTTTTTTAGATTTTATTTATATATTTATTAGAGAGCGAGCGAGAGAGAAAGAGCATGAGAGAGGAGAGGGTCAGAGGGAGAAGCAGGCTCCCCGCTGAGCCGGGAGCCCGATGTGGGACTCCATCCCAGGACCCCGGGATCATGACCTGAGCCGAAGGCAGTCGCTTAACCAACTGAGCCACCCAGGCGCCCCCTCTTCCACTTTTAAAGACCCCTGTAATTACACTGACCCTCCAGGGAGTCAATTATCCAGGATAATTTCCCTATTTTAAAGGGCGATTGATTTGCAAACTTAATTCTATTTGCAATCTTAATTTCCCATTTAACATGACGTATTCACAGGCTCCTGAGATAATGATGGGGACATCTTCTGATCACTATTCTGCCTACCACAGTCCATAAAGTAGAATTCTTCAAAGCGTGGTGGACAGAGCACCTATATCGGAATCACCTTGGGGTTGGTTAAAAAGGCAGATTCCTAGGCCTTGCTTGCTACGTTATGAGTGGGGACCAGAAAATCCACGCAACTTTAAAAGTAGAATAGGATTTTTGACTGGCAGTATTGACAGAAAAAGTATCTCAAATGGAAGAATACTTTGAGTCTATCTATAAAAAGAAGGAAATAAAGATTGTGATCATAGAAATGTAAACAGTGTAGTTTTACTATAGTGAAGGATAACCTAAAGGAGGTTCGTGAAAAATAAGTTTGAAAATGAGGAAGGGGCCAGAGCTGAAATAACATCAAAGGTCAACAACCTAACTAAGTTTAACTTCATTTGGAAAGTCAAGAAACCGAAGACATTATAGAGATAGAATCGTTTATTTCTTGGACATGTTTGCTTTCTCTCCAAAAAGAAATTTATACCAGGAAAATTAAAATGGAAACATTCTGTAGAACTTGAAGATATGATTGAAATAATACCATTTTGTATTATTCAGTTATGAGGACTTAAAAAATTACTACTCCTATCTTAATCCATTTCTCTCCAAGAGTAAATCATTGGCTAGAATTCAAAAGATAGGTTGCTAATCAAAATGTTTTAGTCACTTGGCACTGTCTATAACCAGAATACAGCATCTCGTCTTTCACTGCTAAAGAATATAGACTCAGAGAACCATATAGGGAATGCAAAGATTAAATGGTACAAGTTGTAATAAATGTTAGCCTTTTCCAATTCAACATGATGTTAATAGCTAGTTAACCAATTTCAAATTCTTTCCATTTTTTTAAGGTGCACTATAAAATTGGCAAGATTTTCATACTCTTGTCACTATTTTGAAGAACCATAAAATCCCAACTGCAGAAGGAACTATTTCTAGAGATAAAAATTTAATATAAGAGATGAACAGCAGCAACCCAAGAACATTTTAAAACAACTGTTTCAGGATGAGAGATAATGAATCATTGCAACTATGAGAAAGACACCACACTCTTTATAACAATAAATCTGTGTCAATATTAAAGAATAAAGGTGGACATATATATCTATTGTCTCTGTACCATAAAATATTTGGCATTCTGGTTTACACATTTCTTTTTAATAGGGTATTAGATTATATACTTACCACAGCTTTTACAAAAATGTCCTAAAGCAATAGAGCTTTTAAAACTCTTAACTGAACTGCCATTATCACCATAGACAAGTCTCAAAAAGCTTAGGTACCTAGCAAGAAATAACTTAAAGATTTATTTTACATTTTCCCATTTTACTCACCGTACAAGAAAAAGAAGTAAATCAACCAAAATAATTAACCAAAACAGCACAATGTGGCAGATATTTTTTTCAAAAATATCCACAACAATATCTCTCATTCCATAGGATCTTCCATAATGTGATCTTGCAAAGTCCCCTCCCCTTTGAATCTGAGTTGGCTTTAGAGACTCTCATAACCAAAAAATGTAGCAAAATAATGCTTTATTAATTCAGACACCAGATCAAAGGAAGCTCTATAGCTCCTGCATTGGTCTCTGGGAATGCTCTTCCCTGGGCTCCCTCTCAGACCATTACTCCAGAATGAGTCTCCATGCTACAAGAAGACCAAACTACACAGAGAGGTCACATGTATGTACTCTTGCCTCAGTCACAGTTGAGCCAGCCTTCAATTCCTCTTGGCCCAGATATCAGACATGTAAGTTAAGAAGTTTCCAAATGATAACCCAGCCATTTGAGAGTCACCCTAAGCCTCAGAATTTCCCAGCTGAAGCCCAGGCATCATGGAGCAGACACAAGCCACACAATCCATGAACACAGCAAGATGGCTTTTGTGTGATAGCACAAAATTTGAGTTGGTTTGTTTTTCAGTATCGATAATTGGAATATTCACCCTAGTTCATATTTTGTATATAAACTATATTAATCTCAAATTTAGTCTGTTAAGAAAAGAATCCAATACAAAGGATGTATTCCTCCATTTAGGAATCATGATATCTGTACTAAAAGTCTACCATCTACATGTTCAGACCCATGCCCAGTCCTCAACCAAGCTGTGAATTTAGCTTAAAATATATTAGGCATTCTTATCCTACTAAAGATTGGAATCTACTTCCCCACATCTGATGTCGCAAATTTGGAGACAACCTCAATACTTGTGAAACTGATCTAAAGTCTTCCTATATATCTTTTGTGTGGCCAGTCTGTGTGATTGACTCTATATGCTTATCTCTGGTGGAACTGAACTCAGTCCATTTAGATGGTACTTTAATTGCCTTGGCTTTTTTCAAGATCTTTTCTCTAGGGTTGAACTCTACTTCCAGGTAGTTATTCAGATTCTCCTTTCCATGAATGAGAGCCCATCTAATAATAAAAGCCATGGATAATATTATATATCATATCATGCAGACCCACTGAATATGATGCTGGCTTAGATCAAAAAGGTCTCAAGTCCCTCAGACTCATTTATGTAAACAGTTTGTACCAAGCACTAAGTCAGCCTTTCTGTTCCAAGACTGTTCCCTCAGCTCCCGACATTCATCCTGTGAAAATTAAGATACTAGAAGTGGCTGCCAAGATAAGGGATCAAGAACATTAACAGGACAAGCCTGCAGTTTCCAAAATTAGGACTGGACTGCCTGGATTCTGACATTCAGGGTTCTAAACTAGAGTTCCATGATTACATTCAACCTAATTTTGAACCTGGCCTTAGAAATGTGAGGTGGGCCTGAATCTACAGTGAGGGTCTAAGTGCCCTGGTGGTAAAATGTAGCAAAATGTAGAGGCCAGAAAAAAACACACTGTTTAATAGAAGATTTCTCTTTTGTATGGGGTATGGCGGCAATTTTTAACACAATGCATTCTAGAATTATATCTATTGTTAATTGATTTGTTGGCTATGGTTTTACTAATTTGTCTTTTTGCTTCTTTGAAAAATGGAGCATTTCTCAATTTCCATGATTTTTCAAAGATTTACCCATAGTAGCTTGGCAGATTCCTCTGTAACTCACTGGGACACAATTCATCAGGGTGTGGGAAGGAAGTGTTAGGCAATTAACATTTATTTAAGTGGCTACCATTCACCAGACATCCTTTAACATTAGTTATCTCTTCTAGTCTCCTAACTTCTAGTATCTAGGTATGTTTTTCATAATCACCATGTAAGGAAACTGAGACTCGCAGAGGTTAAATACCTTGGCCAAGTTCTAAACCAAGAAAGTGGCATAAATCAAGATTTGAACCTACATCTGTCTGACTCCCAAGCCCATGTTCCTTTCACCATGCCTCACTGCCATGAAGTTCCAGCTCCTTTGGGGCAGTTATTTACCTCCCATAATCTCCTCAGTCTGGGATTTCTCATTTTTCTTTATAAACATTTCTCTCATCAGTCTGAGGATTATTTTTCTTCACATAGAAGAGAAAGAGAAATTTGAAGCTGAGAAATTTCTCTTCTTCCTGCCAACTGTCCCAAGGAGTAAGCTTTCTTATCTTGCTCCACATATAACTTGCCCTTTTGATTATTATTAGCACTTTTTTTTTCTTTTCAAAAAATCTCACCCAAACCTGTATTTTACCTTTCAGAAGGTTACACAAATCCATGCCACTCTTTTATACTCATCTACAACCTGGAGTAACTTGTTTAACCCCTCTGGAACTTGCTTGTCTCATCTTTAAAATGAAATAACAATAGTATCCAACTTATAATATGTAGTGAGATTTTATTATTTTTTTATTTTTTTAACAGGTAGTTTTATTTTGTTTTCATTTTGTTTTTTGGGTTTTTTTTAAGTAAGCTCTATGCCCAATGTGGGGCTGGAACTCCCAACACCAAGATCAAGAGTCACATGTTCCACTGACTGAGCCAACAAGGTGCCCCTCTTGTGAGATATTAAAACACAATGTGGTTGTACTGAATGTTCAGCAAATGTCATATATTATTTCCATTTTCATCCTTGGTCATCCACCTCTCCTTCTACCTTTTTGTATGCATCCTTTTACATCTTTACTCTGACAAATTCATCCAGGAGCTTCCTAGTGAGATACATCAATTTCTTTAAACAATGATTATACTGTCAGAATTTTGGTTTTTTTTCCATTCCTCTTGATTTATCTACTCATTCTTAAGTTTCCATCAAAAGAATTCTGCATTGTTTTTCCCCTATTAATTTTGAATTGTGATGTGTTCAAATAGCTCCTCTGTGAGTAACTCTTGAATGGCAGAACTGTTTTTTCCTAGAGTTATTTCCCATCCCTTCCCTTTTAGGGTTCAATGTCTCATTGGCCAGATTTAAGACAAAATAGCAGTATTCTACTCACTTACTCTGTCTCCCAAGAAAATCATTAACATCTGCTCATCATCATAATCCCTGTGATTCTCTGATGACTTTTAAAAACTAGAGACTATTCTGAAGCATTTTCTTCTTATTTAACATCAAAATGCACAGGAGACAGCAATACTTCTTGGAAGCAGAAAGAAAAAATGAAATTCTATTATAGACTTGATTTCTGATTCAGCACGTGACTGGAAACAACAAGACTGCTTGATACTGTCTATTTCTCACCAGAAATACTGGGACAATAATGTTTTTTCTGTTATTGGGGTAAGAACTAATGAGACAATGTTTGTAAAGCTCTTTGAGTGCCTCCAATGGAAGTTGCTCTATGATCACTCTGATTTCCCCTTAAAAATGTAGACATCAATTGACCAGTCTCTATGGAAAGTTTTCTGAAAATTCATTTTGCTCACCTTTTGTAACAGAGCTGGAAGAGGAAGAAGAAATTCACATAGGAAAAACTACAGATTCAATGATTTTTGTACTGCATGTTGTCATTAGAACCATGAAGTACATTAGACATAAGAAATTTGGCATGCGGGGCGCCTGGGTGGCTCAGTCGTTAAGCGTCTGCCTTCGGCTCAGGTCATGATCCCAGCATCCTGGGATCGAGCCCCACATCGGGCTCTCTGCTCCGCGGGAAGCCTGTTTCTTCCTCTCCCATTCCCCCTGCTTGTGTTCCCTCTCTCGCTGTGTCTCTCTCTGTCAAATAAATAAATAAAATCTTAAAAAAAAAAAGAAAGAAAGAAATTTGGCATGCAATGGACAGGTTTTAAATATATTAAAATATGCATTTACCTAAAAAAGTAAATGGGCACTATTCCAGTGATTATCACATATTTTTCAATCATCCACAAAAGTATTTATCTTATGTTCTGCTGTTACAATGGGATACAAAAGAAAAACATTAAGGTTATAAAAACTTTGAGTCATGCCTGAATAAATGTGAGAATTAAAAGTTACTCTTGAGAACCACTATTGCTTCATATCTTCATGCCTCGAAGAAATTTGATCAACACACTCACTCTGCCAGTTATTTTTGATAGTAAGAGTTAATAAAGGAGGAATTATGGAGAGATTTAAACTTCACCATAAGTTCTGAAATACTAGAACTAATGCTTAGGACATCTAAAAACACAAAATACTCTAGCTGAGTTCACAGTGTCTACTTCCAGAAGTTGCTAAATATGAAATTTCCATTTTTCTACTACATTTGATAAATAATTACTATGTAAAAATGAATGTTTCCATGTAATTTAGAAAGACAATAAAAATATGAGAAAGACACGAAAATTTATCAGTAGACTTAAATAAAATATTAACATATGCAGGGAGGAAATTACTTTATGATTATCTAGAAATATCTAAGGTTTATTTAGATGGTTAGATACAGAAGGAGTCATGTTCCTAGGAAATTCAAGAATCAAACTGGGGAAAAACCTTCAATAACAATACAAATTATATGCACCAAATAGAACCTCACAGCCTAGATTTTGGAAAACAAACTATAAAAATCCATCATAGAGCATGAATGCAAATAAAATCTAGCAAAGAACACTACTAAGCTCTACCTCTCCAGCATTATTTTTTTTCCTTTGGAAACAACTTTAAATCAATCATCAACATTATACTTGGTACAGAAAGTATCAGCTGCTCATAGTAACTCCCAACATGCAAATCACAGTTGTTTGGCCAAAGACTCAGCAATATCTTGGTTTGCTCCAGACTGCACAGGGTAGAAAAGAAAACCAGAGTAATCAAATAAGCCAAAACTGGTGTGAAATTGCAAGAATAAGTGTAATTCTATAATCCTCACCAAGGCTAACCTCCCACTGATTCCAATTATGTATCTATTGAGAAAACACAATTGAAATTTAAGACTATTGAAGTCATGTTTCAGCCTCCTTGTGGTTACTACACTTGTCTTATACAGGTTAGTGGTAGAACCAAAAGAATTAAGAACTAAATATTAAAGGAACGAACTATAGCAATGGTTTTCCAAGTGAGGTGTTGAAGGGCTGGCAATGTGAGGCAGTATTACATCATATATAGAGATCTCATTTGTATAAAGGACTCCACCAATAAAATCCTGAAATACAAATTCATGAAGTAACATAAAGGCAACTGCACAAGCCTCAGAATCAGACAACTGTAATTAAATTCAAATCCTTGCTCAGATCCTACTAATTATACAATTTTAAACAATTTACTTAAATTTTCTGAGTCTCAGTTTCTTAGTTAAAAATAAAAGCATATTAACACCACCTCCACAGGACTGTTATAATGATTCAGGGTTTTAATGTATGTAAAGAGATCAGCAGAGAGTAGTAAATGAATAAATTATGTCCTCCCTTTCTTCACCCCAGAAGACACTAAGCAGCGATCAATTAAGACATCCCTATGTCTCTACCAAAACTAAATATTTTACATATTAAAGGCTTTAAGAGAAAGCAATTTTACAGCTAGCCATCTCTTATAGGTTATCATAGCGATTTACAACCTTACTATCAAGATGCTGGTCCTTACTGCTTACCCTAACTACAAATTAAGTCACTTTCTTCTTGACCTTATTTAATTACCACACTCCATTCTTAATTTTAGGTTTCTAGACAAAGGTTTATTTGAGAAACTCTTTGCCTTTTAAAATTCATTGTTTTAAACTAAAATCTATTAATGTATTTCTAATCTTTCTTTGTTCTTCTAATTCTGTGCAAATGAACTCTTGCATCAAGTAGCTAGTACCTAATATTGGGGTAGTACTCCAGCACATGAATTTCATTATCTCTATATCTCCACCAGTCCTTCAAATTTATCTAAGGTGTCCATGGTCTCTGATTTCCCCCACTACTCATCTATAAAGCAACTGATTTCATTACTTAAAGCCTAAATCTAAATTAGAACTTTGCATTGTCACCAATTTGTTATAATCCTAGTCAAAACTATGTAATTATTCACTTCCCTATGTATAAAATATCACACCAACCAACATAATCATGGAAGACAAAGACAATTCCAAGCCACACAGAATGAGTAAGCACAAGAGAATCTGTTCCTCCAAAAGGCTACTGGAGGTAGCCAAGCAATTACCAAAATTAGTGTCTTCTGTGGTTATAAAAGCACATTTTTTTAAGATTATTTATTTATTTATGAGAGATAGAGAGTGTGCGAGTGGGGAGAGGAGCAGAGGGAGAGGGACAAGCAGACTCTGCACTGAGCACAAAGCCCGACACGGGGCTGAATCCCATGACCTTGATACCATGACCTGAGCCAAAATCAGAGTCAGACGCTTCACCAACTGAGCCACACAGGAGCTCCGAACGCACATATTTCATAAAATGTTGACTTTAAAATTTGACCCTGGACACTAATTTTCATACTTTGAAAATTTCTTTTAACACATCTTCCCAGCTATATCCACAGCAACTCAGAATCCACTTGTAGAAAGCAGTAAAATAAAAACACAAAAAATAATAGGTCTTGATCCTTAGATAATACATAAGCAAATGGAAACTATGGCAGCAGTAGTCTATCCCTATAAATGGTAAAGGGAAAGAATTTTTAAAAGATTTATTCTGTGACAGCCACCATGCTAAGAACTGGCATGTAACTTCTCTCATTTTACTGTCAAAATTGCTCAATGAATTAAGTAATGGTATATGATTTTATAGACAAAAACAAGACCTAATTAAATTACATAGCTTTATGAATAGCTACTAAGTCGTTCTGCTGAGACGTGAACCCAAGTCTGTATGACAACGAGGCCAACATTCCTTGTATTTTACCACAACCATGTGACAATATAAAAAGTTGTGGAGGACTATGATGCTCATGGTCTTTTCCTGACTCCAAAACCCTCAGGAAAATTTTAAGTTGTGATGTATTTTATATAATAATGATAGACAAATTTGAGGGATGGCAAGTAATTTACTATATTTGGGAATGCATTTTCCCATCTGTAAAATGGTCTGTATCAATACCAATGTTCATGAGGAATAAAATGTGAGCCACTGTGTAATTTAAAATTATCTAGTAGCCAAGTTTAAAAAAGTGAAATGAAACAGGTGAAATTAATTTTAATAATATTCAACCCAATATATCTAAATATCATTCCCACATGTAATCTATATGAAAATTATTATTGAGATATTTACACTATTTTTTTTTCTACATCTTAGAAATCCAGTGTGTATTTTAGACTTACAGCACATTTGAACTGGCTACATTTCAAGAGTTCAACAGTCACATGTGTCTAGTGGCTGCCATACTGGACAGTCTAGCTCCAGACAAACTTTAAGTTTCCCTCTTAACCTAAAAGTCTAGAAACCTTTCATTCTATAGTTTGTAAAACATGCAACACAGTTATTCAAACTATCTTTGTGAGATTCATGTATCTTTTAGATATAGTTTATTCATTTTCATGACTATATTAAGTGCACTGTGTGACTATTATCATTCTACTATTGATTTCCATTCAAAGTCTTTCTGGAGTTGGACATTATAAATAATTCTGCTTTGAACATTCTTGTCCATGTATATTAAAGAGGCAAATGTCCAAGAGTATCTCACGAGGACACTTAGGAATGAATTTCCTATGTCATACGATAGGCCCATCTTTAGCTTTATTGGATAATGTCTAACCTTTCTGATTTGTTAAATAAGTTTACATTTCCACCAAGGGTGAGTTCTGCCACATCTTTACCAATGGCTGGAAAGTCAGACTTTATAATTTTTGTCAAACAGATGGGACCATAATGGTATTTCATTGTATCCTGATTTCATATTTCTCTAAGTGCTAATAAAAAAAGTGGTCACCTTTTCAAATATATGTCGACCATTTGGGTATCTTCCTTTGTGATGTAGCTGTAGAAACCTTTTAGTCCATATTACTAGTACATTGTCTCTTTTTTCTTATTGATTTGTTCTCCTTTGCATGTTCTGGATATTTATCTCCCCTTTATTTCTTTGGTCATACTAGTTTTTAATAACTCCCTAACTCCGTAATTTGTCAAATCATGCTTTTAATGGGATCTTCTAATGAATAGACATTGTTAATTTTAATGAAATCATACATCAAACTTTTCCTTTACAGGTACTGGTTTTTGTTTTCTGTTTTTTTTTTCATCTTGTATAAGTAAGCCTTCTCTATATTGAAGTTATGAAAATTCTCCTATATTATCTTCTAGACTTCTGTATTCTTTTTACATTTAATTCTTTAATCTGCATGGTGTGAGATAGGAGTCAAGTTTAATTTTTTTCTACTTGGATATCTAAATGGTTTAGCATTATTTATTAAAAAGTCTATCTTTTTCAAGCTAATTTGTAGAGCTATCTCCTTCACATATCAAATGTCCATAAATAAGTGGGTTTCTTTCTGGGCTTTCCTGTTCCTTTTGGTCTACCTGCCTACCCTATGTCACTGTCACATTCATATAACTTTAAAATATGTCTTGATACTTGATAAAGCAATTCTCTCTCAACTTACCTTCCTTTTCCAAAAGTTCCTTGACTTTCTTTTTGACGCTTTCAATTTCCATGTAATTTTTGAACTAGCTTGTTGAGTTAAACAAAAGAACCTGCTAGGATTTGGTTTAGAATTCATTGAATCTGCAAATCAATTGAGACAGAATTAAGATATTTTGTAATTTTGAGTCTTTCTATTAATTTTTTTCTAAATTTATTTAGGTCATTCTTAATACAAATTTTTTATATTTTTTCACATTAATCATATATCTTTGTTGGATTTATTCCCAGGTAGTTCATATTTTTTAAGCTAGAGTAAAATGTGTTATTTTATTTTAACTGATACATTGTTGGTATATAAAAATACAATTCATTATTGTATGTTAATGTATATTTAGCAATTCTATTAAACTTGTTAATCATAATATTTGAATCTTGGTTGTTCCAAATAGAATTATATCATCTGTAAATGGTGGTAATTTTGTATTATGTTTTTAATTGTCACATCTTTTGCTTCTTTTCCTGCCTCACTTCACTGGCTAAGGCTTCCAATGTAATACTGAATAGAAGGGGTGGACAGTCAGCCAGTATCATTGTCTGATTCCTGATCCAAAAGAGAAAATGTTCAATGTTTCATCATTAAGTTGTATTTTACTATGGGTGCAAATGACCTTTTATTATTCTAATGCTGATCCTAATTTGCTAGGAATTTTTGTCATGAATTACATATTAACTTGGATTAAATATTTTTCTGCATCTATTGAAATGATCACATATATTCTCTTTTGTATTATTTTGCTGACTTACACTGATTGATTTGCAAATGTTCAACCCATCTCACACTTCTGGAATAAAGTTGACTTTGCAATGATTTATTTTATATTTGCTATTCTTTTTTTGCTTAGAATTTTTGCACATATTGTTCATGAATGAGAAACACATGTATTTTTACCTTATAGAATGGCCATGTCAGGTTCTGATATTAAAGTGATAATGGCCACAGAATAAATAGAGTGAATTGGGAACATTCTTTCTTTTCTATTGAATTTAAGAATTTGTGTAAAAATGACATTATTCCCTTTTTACTAATTATTAAAATATGATAGAATTCAATAATAAAAGCCAGCTAGCCTCAGAGTTTTCTTTGTATGACTATTTTAACATAGTCAATTTATTTAATGGATATAGAACTATTCATATATTTCTATTTATTCTTTTATCAATACTAGTAAGTTTATTTTTCTAGGAGTTTGTCCATTTTACTGAGCTGTCAAAACTATTGGCATAAAATATTAATAAAACCCTCATTATTTTTACCATATACAATATCTGTGGCAATACGTTATTTTATTCCATACATTGATTATTCATACATTCTGATTTTTTATTTACTGGTTAATATGCTCAGATATTTGTAAATCTGATTATTCTTTTCAGAAAATCAAACTGTGGCTTTGTTGATCAACTCATTTTGGATTATCTTACAGTTCAATTTCTGCCCTCTTCCTAGATAATGCAAGGACCTTAGAACACTTTAACTACATTTATTCCCCATCCATTTTTTGTTATCATTACCAGCTACTTTATTCCAATTTTAAATCTAATAATACATTGTTGTTATGCCTCTTTTATTATTTTAAATAATTAATATTACTTTATTTTTGCCTAGATATTTACCAATTTTTGGGGGGGTCATTCCTCTTGCTTTTCAGACCTTCCATCTAGGATCAGTTTCCTTCAGACTTACTGACATCTGTGTCAGAAATTTAAGCCAAATTATGCTGCAATAACAGACAACTCCAAAATCTTATTGGCTTGGAATAACAAAGGTTTAATCCTCTCTCACATTTTTGTCCATGGTGGATCAACTATAGTTCTGCTCAATGTAGTCTTCATTTCAGGATCAAAGCTGAAGGAGAAACCCCTACTAGGACAACAATTTTAAAACTTCCACTCAGAAGTGTTACATGAAACTTCTACTCACACTTCATTGGCTTATAAAGTGATATGGTCACATCTGATGTTACTGGGGTCTGTATTAGAAAGAGCCAGAAAACCTAACATTAATAAGATTTATCCTACCATTTTTTGGAGTTTCCATTTGTTAGAGTCTGTTAATGACAAACTCAGTATTTGTTTGCCTGAGACCTGGGTATGCAATTCCCTGGGTATGCAATTCCCTGGGTATTCTTCCTTTTTGTACAATATTGATATCATTCCACTTTCCTCTAACTTCATTCTTATTATTGAGAAGTTAGCTGTCAGTCTAACTTGTACTACTTTAAACATAATCTCTTTTTATCTCTGGCTATTTTTAAGATCTTAACTTGTATTTGATGCTCTGCAATTTCACTATGATATATATATATAAATATAGATATATACATATATATATATATATATACACACACACACACACAGGTGAGTATTCCATTCTATTTATGCTTTAGATTTGCTGGGTATCTTGAATCCACAGACTGTACTGTTTTTCAGTTCTGGAAAATTTGTAGCTAGCATCTCCTCAAATATTTCTTCTTTCTCATTCTTTTTCTCCTTTACTTCTAGAAATACAGTTAGACATATACTATACCTCACATATTAGATTTTCTCTTTCTGTCCTACACGATGCTTAATGCCTCTTTTCATTCATATATATATTATCATATTATATTATTTCATATATATGATCTCTTTGCCTTTTCATGCTATACTTTGTAAAGTTATTCTCACTTATTTTATGCATAATTATTCTGACTGATTCATTGAGTTTTTAATTCCAGTTATTGAATTTCTCATTTCTAAAACTTTTATTTGATTCTCTTTCATATCTGCTGCAGGGTAGTTTTAGAGTGCTCTAAACTCAAATATGTTTTTATTTCTTTAAACATTATTAGTATGGTTGTTTTATAATATTTAACTATAATTGCAATATCTAAAGTATTCATGCATTTGTTTTTGTTTTCTGTTTTGTCAGTTGGTTCCTGCCCTTGGTGTTTGTTTCCTTGTCTGATTTGTTTTTATTCCAATAAGTGCCATTGAGTCATTTCCTAAGAAAACTACTTATAGATACTCTTTGTGGATAAGATGAAGATATCTCAATTAGCATTAAACTGTCTCACTTCCTTCCACTCAACTTCAGTAACTTTAACTTGTTTTGTTCTGGAGTCTGATGTATTGGAAGGGATCACTTTGCTATTCTACTCTACTGTACTCCTCTATATGCAATTTCTTCCCCTTTCACTATCAGCTAATTAGCCTCCCTCCAGGATCAAAGTTGTGTATGGCAGTCATGAGGATGGAAGAAACAAAAGTTAACAAAACAAGAAAGTACTTACTTATACTGGCAGATCTGGGCTCTATGCATCTAGCAAATCATGAAAGCTGACTCTTTATGGAGTACTTTGTGGGTTCAGTGGATGATCCCTGACAGGACATATGAGATTCTATTCCTCATGGTCATTTGAAATTCCTTCCCTAAGCCCTGGCTACTGATTATATGCTTCCAGGCCTTTTCTTCTGAGGATGACCTTTGAATAAATCCTCAGGTAATTCTATGTTAGATTTCTCCCATATAGCCCATATCCAGGCCATTAGAAATGCTCCACATCCCTTTCCCTGACAAACTCTGGAAGTACAGGTCAACCAGTATACTTCAGGACTCTTAGTTTTGTCACAAAGCAATCTGTCAACTTTTTATCACCTTCATATTTTTCAGGGAAGAGTCAGACCTCAGTCTTATGTCTGCATTAGCTTTTTTTGACATGTAGGTCACACATTGCAAGAAACATATATATAGTTCTAAGTGGTCTCACTAATGTCTTCCCCAACTAGCTTTGACAAGAAACAGACCATCCTTCTCCCAAAGGCTGTGGAATGGAGACTCGCCATGAGGCCATAGCTCTCTGAAAAGAAACCTCTTTGGCAATCTTTCCCCCAAATCCTCTGACTCTTATTAAGATTGATTTGCAAATGTTCAACCCATCTCACACTTCTGGAATAAAGTTGACTTTGCAATGATTTATTTTATATTTGCTATTCTTTTTTTGCTTAGAATTTTTGCACATATTGTTCATGAATGAGACCTTGATCTTGATGAGGAATCCAAGAGTCATGGAATAGCTTATCTTCATTCTCTATAAATTCTGCATTGGAAATGAACCATCTTACTCTTTCTTGGCATCCTTCTATCTATGGTTCTGACACTTCAGTAAAAAATGGGACATTCTGTACACTTTGATAATCATTTTTTATAATCAATAACAAATAAAATTTTTTTAAATTTCATAATAGTGGATTGGTAGAATTTTATAATTGCTAATTGACAAAAAATCCAAACTTTAGTAGTGAAAACAAAGGCAATAAATATGTATCTCACAAAAACAGAATTGGGAGAGAACGCTTTAAAGTTTTCTAAAAGAGAAAAATGTATTTCAATAGTACTTAAGAGAAGAAGATATTTTTAAGACTTTAAAAAAAAAAGCGAAAAATCTACGCTCACCAAAAACAATCCGGTATGCTTCCATTCATCTCCTATTAAGACCACTACCACTTACCTTACAAAGCAAAGGTTCATGAAGAGGTAACAGTGATATTAATTAAACATAGGAATACTGACCATCTATTTGATATTTACACAGGAAAAACCCTATTTCCTCTAAAGGCTGTGTGCCTCTTACATGAGGAGAAGCCTGAATATCCTGGTCCCTGCTCAGAAGCTGTGATCTTTGCCGGACTTCTACTGGGAGTCTTAGTGGAAACAATAATCTGTTGACATTATATAGAGCACTATACAATGCTCTGAGAAGCTCTAATTCTTCTAAATCAAAGTTCTACTTGAATGCAACTGATCTATTTTGGGGAATGCAATCCTACTCAGGATCAGATTTGTCACGGCACATTCCTTTAATCCTTAGCAGTATGAGCTCTGTAAACACAGTATTTGAAATAATATAACACATTATTTTATAGAGAAGCCATCAGAGTCCTGCATTCCTGAATGCTTTCTAGTAAAGCAGCCAAGTTACTTACTTAATCTTTTTTTTTTTTTTTTAAGCAGGAGAGAAGTAAAAATCCTATGGGCCAGTGAACAAAGAAATGTTTGAATATTGAGAGGAGTTAATGAGACAGAGAAGGAGCTGTTTCAGTTGGCAAGTCCCACAAAGCAAAAGTTAGCGTAAAGGTAATAGTGATAATGAATTAAAGATGGGGACACTGACCATCTTTGATATTTATACGCCAGAATCTTGTCCTCAGTAACAGTTCCACGTATACAACTTGCTTGGAAATATAATCCTCATGAAATGTTATGTTTTCCTTTACACTGACCAAGCATTCATCCTTTTAGAAACATCACAAAGGACCCTGCATGAGGCATTAAATCAGTCTACATAAAACCTCTTTGAATTAGCTAAGCAGTTTTTTTGTTTATTTGGTTTGTTTTTAATTTTCCTTTCTGTGGTCCATGCACTTGAAAAACGAGTGTAGATGGAGAAAAAAAAAAAAATAACAGAAGACTTCAATGAGACATGGTTAAGATAAGTGATGACTTTGGGGAAAAGTACAATTAGGAATTAACCAAGTATTAGAGACAAGAGTTACCAACATACAACTAGAGAACTAAATCAAATCATGGAAGAGAATCATTGAAGAAAGTGGAGCTAGAGTAGTGAGCTATGCAGAGGTCAATTTAAAGGAACAAAAATAAGCAAATTATATACAATATTTTACAAGTCAATAGATAAAAATATTAAACATTATCTCCTTCATGAGACTTTCAGTGACCTTCCTCTATACCCACCAACAAACAGAGTTATTACAGTGTCCTGGGATGACATTCTACTATATATACCCATATATTGTTCTCCTTGTCTCAGCTCTCCTTTGTAATTGAGTTCTTTACTAACTGAGAAATTACTATTCACTAGGCACTGGTCTACATGTCTTACATGTAGATACCATTGTTACCCTTATTTTACAGACAAGAAAACAGGGACTGACAGAGCAAATAACTTGTCCATGGCCACATATATGGGAAATGGCAGAGCTAAGACTTAACTCAGGTGGTATGGCCCATAAGTAGTAAAACACACTGAATATTGATACTATAGAACCGCCCCCCCCCACACACACACACACTTGCCTGAATTCTACTTAGCTATAAAGACAACAGATGTCAAGTCTCAATCAACTTGATCTCCTTTATATTTTCCTTTCTATCCCTAGTCAAAATCAGAAATGCTGCTAAAACTAACTTCAATTAAGACCCACCTCTTTCACTCTGTATTCCAAGCCCCTTCTGGTAATTCTGGTTTCTGTCCTATTGGGTTCTGCTTTTCTGACAATCCTCATCAAATAAAAATCAATTTAGACCTCCTACCTAGATTTCAATGTTCGCTTCATTCCAGAATCTAAATTACTTTTGGTTTGAAATTCAGTTATCTTTGGATATGGCCTATCCTACTCCTGTCTTTACTATATTTTATATCATGTGTTTCTTAGTTTATACCGCTAGGTTTTCAGCTTCCTGAGAAAGGCTGGTGTGTGTGTTTGGGGTGGGGGTGATCATATACTACTTACCTATGTTCCCCCATCATAAACACTGGCTTTTTCTGGACTTAATTGAACTGAGTATACGATCTTATGTCACTACAATGTAATAGGAAAGTGATACCTGGCTAAATAATGAGTCTGGATGGAGCAGAGGGAAGTTAGTGAGGAAGTATTCATCAACCTACAACTGTTTCTCAGCTCCAAGGCAGAATGAAGTACTTTGAACCTCCACCCTGCCACTGAATCAGGTAGTCTCCCCAGTGTAGATTGATCACCCTTTGCCTTAGGAAGTAAAGAATGAGAAAGTACGTCCTGCTAAAAATAAGTTAGTGGGGATATTTCATAAGAAACATAGCATTATCAAAACTAGAATGAGATATTGTCATGGGTTGAATTGTGTCCCCCAAAGAGATGCTGAAGTCCAAGCCCCCAGTATCTACGAATGTGATCTTATTTATAAATAGGCTCATTAAAGATGATCAATTTATGATGAAGTTATTAGGACAGCCCTAACCCAATATGACTGGTGTTATTATAAAAAAGAGGAAATTTGTGCACAGAGACAGACCATGGGAAGACATGAGGAGAATGTCATGTGAAGATGAAGGCAGATATCAGAGTGATTCTTCTATAAGTCAAGGAATACCAAAGACTGCCAGCAAACCACCAGAAGCTATGAGAGAGGCATAAACAGATTGTCCCTCAAAACCCGCAAAAAGAACCAAACTTGCCTATTACACCTTGATCTTAAACATCTAGCTTTTAGACTGAGACAAGGAAATTTCTGTTTAAGCTAGCCAGTTTGTGGTATTTTGTTACAGTAGCCTTAGTAAACCAGTACAGATTTATTCAGGAAATAAGGAAATCTCAGTAAAAGATAAGTATAACAGAATCCAATGGAGAAAATAAATATAACCATTTTAACCAAAATACTGAGACAAAGAAAAAAATGTTACTCATCCCAGACCAACCCAATTCCACTTAGCAGCTTATCTCCACATCTGGAAAAGCAAGCACTCTCCAGCCCCAGCCATTATTATTCTCTTTCCAAATGTTCAGGGTCCATGCTTGCTCAGCTATTTCTATTCCTCCAACTGAACTTTAGGAGCCTTTTGTTAAGCTTATTTTAAGATATTATATAAAATGGTTCAAGTCAATTTTTAAATGACACTGAAGATTCAAAAATGTCTTATTCATGATATTCCTACATATTTTATAAAATTTGTTGTTAATGTGAACTTGATCACATTTCTCATATTTATATTGTCACTTGCTAGTACAAAAGAAACCTCTACTGCTATGTGTAATGGTCAACTTTAGGCCCTGGAATACAATGCTCAGGTACAAACTCATACTTTTCCACTTGCTGTGAATGTGACTAAATAGGTTCTGGTACCAATTCCAACAGCAGCTGGAGGTTCCCCACACCAAAAATCTATTCTCTGGGACACCAGCCAGGTGTCCTATAATTCAACTTAATTCTGATACTTTCTACGTGGAGATTGCATAAGATTCCACAGGTTAAGAATTCAGTCCTATAAGACTGCCCCCCACATACACTTCAGACTCCAGTTGCAAGTCCAAGTTGTTACCTGTGCTCCTGACTGACTGACTACACTACAAACGTAGGTTCCAATGATTCCTTCCAACTCAGAATGCCGGTCCCAAGTCCAGGTTGTTAACTATACTTCTGCCAACTAGCTAGGTTCCATTGTCTCCTTCCTCAGGTTCAATTAATTTGCTAGAGTTACTCACAGAACTCAGAGAAACTGGGGTGCCCTGGCTGACTCACTCAGTGGAGCATGTAACTCTTGATTTCAGGGTTGTGAGTTCAAGCCTCACATTGGGGGAATATTACTTAAAAAATAAAATTAAAAAAAAAGTTCAGAGGGGCGCCTGGGTGGCTCAGTCGTTAAGCGTCTGCCTTCGGCTCAGGTCATGATCCCAGGGTCCTGGGATCGAGCCCCACATCGGGCTCCCTGCTCCGCGGGAGGCCTGCTTCTCCCTCTCCCACTCCCCCTGCTTGTGTTCCCTCTCTCACTGTCTCTCTCTCTGTCAAATAAATAAATAAAATCTAAAAAAAATTAAAAAATTAAAAAAAAGTTCAGAGAAACATTTTACTTACTAGATTGCTGGTTTATTATAAAATGATATAACTCAGGAACAGCCAGATGGAAGAGATGCACAGGGCAAGGTATGGAGAAAGGGCATGGAGATTCCATGCTTTCTCCCAGCTGGCCACTCTCCCCAAATCTCTGTGTGTTCACCAACCCAGAAGCTCTCCAAACTCTGTATTTTAGGATTTTTATGGAGGCTTTGTTACATAGGCATGGTTGATTAACTGATTGGCCATTGGCAACTGATTCAATTTCCAGCCCCTCACTGGACTGAATGTTCCAACTTTCTAATCATGTAGTTGGATCTCTTGGCAACCAGCTCCCATCCATAGGTGCAATCCAAAAGTTACCTCATTAACATAACAAAAGACACTTGTATCATTCTCATCACTTAGGAAATGTGCCAGAAGCACTGTGCCAGAAACTGGGATGAAGACCAAATATATCTTTCTTAAGTTCAATATCACAGTGACCCCAACCACTAAACTTCTTCAAAGCTGTTTTCTCTTCTGTAAAGTGAGGATAATAGTCATACTTACAATATAAGGATTACAAGAATTCAAAGAAATAATGGGTGTAAAATGCTTAATTAGCAAATGCTTTGAATATAGTTAAGACCTCAGTGAGTATTAAATATCTTTGGTGCTGTCATTAGTATTTGTGATTAATTTCCTAATGAGACGTTGAAAAAAATGATAACTGTCATGGTTGTCTGTCCTAAGAAAAGACAAATGCTCCCAAAAAAACTAAAAATCACTTTAAAACAGTATCATTTAAAATTTAAAAGACTACAATTTATTCTCTGATCGTTATGTTTTCCCCTAGTATATGTAAGTCATTTACAAACAAAATGAAGTTGAATAATAGTGTTATACATAGAGACGTTCAGAGAAGATAGCAGAGTAAGACCCTCAGCTCACCTCCTCCCACAGATACACCTAGATAACAGCCACATCAGTGTAAGTAACCCAGAAAATGACCCAAAGACTGGCAAAACAGACTCTCTACAGCTAAATATAGAGAAGAGGATAGGAAGGATGAAGATGCAGGTGAAGAAGAAAGACCTATGACTGTCAGCAGGAGAGAGGGACACTGCAGATGCCAAGAGGGGAGAAAAGCAGATCCTTCATACCAGGCACCCCAAGTGTGGGAAACTTGTATGGGGAAGACAAATCCCTATAACATTTGGCTTTGAAAACCAGAAAGGCAAAATTTTGTGAGATCTTAAAATCAGCACGGCTTAAAACCTGGAACTTTAAAAATCAGTGGGCTCCTGGGAGAGTTGGAAGGGCAAGAGGAAACTGGGTCCCTACCCTTAAAAAGCACAACAAACAGTGGAGATACACTATAGAAGTTTGAAAAAAAGCCTGGGATATATGGGAGTAAGATTTCTTTACTAATTTCAGAGCACATGCTGGAAGGGCAGGAATTCTTAAGAGACTTTTCCAGGAACAAAGGAGTTGGCAGGCACAATTTCCCTCCCACACCCCCCAGCCTAGACACACAGACACCTGTCAGAACCAGCGTGGTGTCCACACTCACTACCTAAATTGATAACAGCACACCCTACCCCAGTGTTCTACTGCAGGAACACCCTTCCCAGCCAGGCCTCATGTCCAGGACCCCTCCTAAGGCAGACAAACCTTGTTAACACCAAACCCCACCCCCTCCAACCTGCCTGCCTTGGTTCCCAGCTCCCCCAGTGGAAGGTTCCCTTCCTGCCAGCTGAAACCTTGCTAGCACCATGCACTCTGCCCCCACATTCCCCTACAGTTCAGTGCCACTGCATCTCTGACAATTACCTGGTCTGACTCAACTTAAGCCCAAGGCAGCCCCAGACTGGCCCACTAACAACACAGGGGCCAATACCTGCCCACAATAGGCAAACAGGCATTGCAGGCTGAACTGAAGGCAAAAGTGGCTCAGCTACAATAGTAGAGCACATAAAACACACATAGAAATAGACACAGAGAGTTAGTCAAATGAAAGGGCAGGGGAATATGTCCCAAATGAAAGAAAAGGACAAAATCACAGCAAGGAACCTAAATGAAACAGAGATAAATAATATGCCTGATAGAGAATTTAAAGCGATGGTTGTAAAAATACCCACCAGACTTGAGAAAAGAGTGGAGAACCTCAGTAAGACCCTCAACAAAGATATAGTAAACATAAAAAAAGAACAAATCAGAGATGAAGAACTCAATAACTGAAATTAAAAATACACTAAATGGAATAAATAGTAGACTAAAGGAAGCAGAAGAATGGATCAGTAACCTAGAGGACAGAGTGATGGAAAACAATCAAGCTGAATAGGAAAGAGAAAAAATAATTGTAAAAAATGAAAAGAGACTTAGGAGCTCAACGACACTATCAAGCATAATAACATCCCATTAGAAGGATCCCAGAAATACAAGAGAGAGAAAAGGGGGCAGAAAACTTATTTGGAGAATAATAGCTGAATGCTTCCCAAATCTGGGAAAGGAAACAGAAATCCAGATGCAGGAGGCACAGAGAGCCTCCAACAAAATCAACCCAAGGAGGGTCACACCAAGACACATAGTAATTAAAATGGCACCAAAATGAAATCAACCACAAAAAAAAAAAAAAAATCTGGAAAGAACATAAGTACAAGGAGATTAAAGGAGGTTAAATACCATGCTACTATACAATGAATGGGTCAACAAAGAAATCAAAGAGGAAATCAAAAAATACATGGAAACATGAAAATGAAAACACAATGGTCCAAAATCTTTGGGATGCAGCAAAACCTATTCTAATAGGAAGTTTACAGCAATACAGGCCTTCTTCAAGAAGCAAGAAAAATCTCAAACAACCTAGCCTTACACCTAAAGGAGCCAGAAAAAGAAGAACAAACAAAACCCCAAACCAGTAGAAGGAAGGAAATAATAAAAATTAAAGTGGAAATTAAAAAATAAAAACTTAAAAAATCATAGAAAAAATCAATGAAACCAAGAGCTGGTTCTTGGATCAACAAAACTGACAAACCTTTAGCCAGACTCATAAAGGGGGGCGGGGGTGAAGAGAGAGAAGACTCAAATAAACAAAATCAGAAACAAAAGAGGACAAATAACCAACACCACAGAAATACAAATACAAAGGACAACCTAGAAGATATGGATAATTCCTAGACACATATAACCTCCCCAACCTGAATCAGGAAGAAACAGAAACTTTGAAAACACCAATAACCAGCAAAGAAATTGAATCAGTAATCAACACACCCAACAAACAAAAGTCCAGGACTAGGTGACTTCACAGGGGAATTCTACCAAACATTTAAAGAAGAGTTAATGTCTATTCTTCTCAAACTATTCCAAAAAACAGAAAAGGAAGGAAAGCTCCCAAATTCATTCTATGAGGCCAGCATTACCCTGATACCAAAAACAGATAAAGACACTAGAAAAAAAGAGAACTACAGGTCAGTATCTCTGATGAACGTAGATGCAAAAATCCTCAACATAATAGAAGCAAACCAAATCCAACAATATGTTAAAAAAATCACTCACCACAATCAAGGGGGATTTATTCCTGAGATGCAAGGGTGGTTCAATATTTGTAAATCAATCATTGTGATACATCACACCAACAAGAGAAAGAATAAAAACCATATGATCATTTCAATAGATGCAGAGAAAGCATTTGACAAAGTAAAACATCCATTCATGATGAAAGCCCCCAACAAAGTAGGTGAAGAAGAAACATACCTCAACATAATAAAGGCCATATATGACAAACCCATAGCTAACATCATACTCAATGTGAAAACTGAGAGCTTTTTCCCTAAGATCAGGAATAAGACAACAATGTTAACATTCACCACTTTTATTCAACATAGTACTAGAAGTCCTGCCTGCAGCACTCAGACAAGAAAAAGAAATAAAAGGCATCCAAATTGGCAAGGAAGAAGTAAAACTTTCATTATTTGCAGATGACATGATTCTATTATATATAAATCCTAAAGACTCCACCAAAAAACTACTAAAACAGATAAATGAATTCAGTAAGTTCACAAAATACAAAAGCAATGTACAGAAATCCATTGCATTTCTATATACTAATAATGAAGTAGCAGAAAGAATTTAAGAAAACAATCCCATTTACAATAGCATCAAAAATAATAAAATACCTAAGAATAAACTTAACCAAGGAGATGAAAGACCTGTTACTCTGAAAATTATAAAACACTGATGAAAGAAATTCAAGAGGATACGAACAAATGGAAAGATATACTCTGCTCATGGATTGGAAGAACAAATATTGTTAAAATGTCCATACTACCCAAAGCAATCTACAGATTTAATGCAATCAACAGCATTTTTCACACAACTAGAACAAATAATCCTCAAATTTGTATGGGACCACAAAAGACTCCAAATTGCCAAAGCCATCTTGAAAAAGAAGAACAAAACTAGAGGTATCACAATACCAGATTTCAAGATACACTGCAAAGCTGCAGTAATCAAAACAGTATGGTACTGGCAAAAGAACAGACATGTAGATCAAAGGAACAGAACAGAGAGCCCAGCAATAAACCCTTCAACAAAGGAGGCAAGAATACGCAATTAGGAAAAAAATAGTCTCTTAAACAAAAGGTGTTGGGAAAACTGAATGAAGCTGTACCATTTTCTTACACCATATATAAAAAATAAACTCAAAATGGATCAAGGACCTAAATGTGAGGGCAGAAACCATAAAAGTCCTAGGAGAAAGCATTGGCAGTAATTTCTTTGACACTGGCCATAGCAACATTTTTCTAGACATGTCTCTGGAGCCAAGAGAAATAAAAGCAAAAAGAAACTATTGGGACTACATCAAAATGAAAAGCTTCTGCACAAAGCAAAGGAAACAATCAACAAAACTGAATCACAACATGCCAAATGGGAGAAGATATTTGCAAATGACATATCCGATAAGGGTTAGCATCCAAAAATATGAAGAACTTATACAACTCAACCCCCCCAAAACAAATAATCCAATTTAAAAATAGACAGAAGAGCTTAATAGACATTTCTCCAAAGAAGACATACAGATAGCCAACAGACACATGAAAAGATGCTCAACATCAATCATCATCAGGGAAATGCAAATCAAAACCACAATGAGGTATCACCTCATACCCATCAGAACGACTAAAATCAAAAACACAAGAACAATAAGGATTGGTGAGGATGTGGAGAAAATGGAACACTTATACACTGTTGATAGGGATGCAGCCACCGTGAAAAACAGTATGGAGGTTCACAAAAAAATTTAAAATAAAATTACCATATGATACAGTAATTCCACTATTGGGTATTCACCCAAGGAATATGAAAACACTAATTTAAAAAGATATATGCACTCTTATGTTTATTGCAGCATTATTTACAATAGTAAAGATATGGAAGCAACCCAAGTATCCATCCATAGATGGATGTGTAAAAAAGATGTGATACACACATTCACAGATGCATATACACCGGAATATTACACAGCCATAAAAAGGAATGAAATCTTGCCACTTGCAACAGCATGGATGGATCTAGAGAGTATAATGCTGAGTGAAATAAGTCAGTCAGAGAAAGACAAATACCATATGATTTCACTCACATGTTGAATTTAAGAAACAAAACAAACGAAGAAAAAAAATAGACAAACCATGAAACAGACTCTTAACTATAGAGAACAAACTGATAGTTACCAGAGGGGAGGTGGGTGGAAGGATGGGTGAAATAGGTAAAGGGGATTAAGAGTACACTTATCACAAATGGCACTGGGTGATGTATGGAATTGTTATGTCACTATATCGTACACTGGAAACTAGTATAACACTATGTGTTAACTATACTGGAATTAACATTTTTAAAAAATATGGCACTATGCATATTTTTAAAAGGGGAGATAATGGCTGAGTAGGACCTTCCCAAAATATTTTAACTTAAAAAATTGCCTGTATCTTCTCAGCAGATTACCTTAACTGAATACAAACTATAATAATTCAAGAGATAAACTATTTTAGTCCATTAATGTACTCCCTTTCTAGTTGACAATTACTTTCTTCAAGCAAAGAAGATATAAGACAGCATGATCTGACATGCAAAGTATTTCAGTAAATCATAGCCTCCCTAATTAAGAAAAATTTGTTTCTCAAATCTGAATAGGATACAATATACAGTGAAATCAAATATGTGATTTAACAAAACATACGTAATCTATAATTCAGTCCTAATATGGCTTATTTAAAATTGTTTCTATATGCTAGGGATGTGATTTACTTAAGTTACTCATAAATATATGGTAATATCTTGAAAGGCATTTCTGCCAGTAATCCGTGCACAGTCCTCACTCTTCCAAGGTTTGAGAATATGCAATACATGTTAAATGGAAACTCTCTAGGTGCACAGCTGCTGATGTGCGTAACAAACACGTTTACCCTGAGAGTTTTTATTTGGCAGTATGTGAAATCTGATTTTGCTTACAGCTCCATGTTAAAGAAATGTATGTGTAGTCTAAGATGTATCTCTCTTTTGAAGAAAAGAATTACTCATAACAATAGCAGTTAATACTAATGCCTAGTTTTCTACATTTACAGTGCCAAAAACCAGGAAATGATGTTTATACTACTAAACTTGAATGCTTTACAAAATACTTTCTGCTGCAGTTTCCTATGAATTTTCAGTTTAAAATGATTCCTTTTACTAATACATTAGAAGATACACTTGCTTAATTGAACAGAAGAATTTAACACACTTTCATAGGTATCTAATCTATACTGACCAAATAAGTCTGACTCAAAAGGCTTGATACTCATCTGTCAATATCCTAGACAAAATGAAAATGACAAGTAGTAAGATCCCCATTTATTAGATTAAGAAACTGAGGTCCAGAGAGATTTTTGCCCAAGATTAAACAGTGAGTTAGTGGCAGAGTGGGAAATTAAAACGGAAATCATTGCACTCCATTTTCTCCCTTGACAGCCTATTCATCTACATTTTAAAATAGACCACAGACAATTGAGATACAGAAGCAATAAAGAACCCAGAAATCTGTCAGTCATTTATCACTGAAAGTTTACTCTTTAAAAAAAAAAAAAGTAGTCTATTTTTTAGAGTCATGGCTAAACTTTAATAAAGAGTAAGAAGAAAAGAACACTTTTAATTAAACTTGTGCAGGAGTTATCTAACACCCAATGAAAAGGAGTTATTTTTGCAGCTTATAGGTCTCATCAATTACAAACTAGGTTTAATTTGAACTTTCTGCATGCAAATGTTAGCTTTTTCAAAGAACTATGTGTTTTTCACAATAAAAAACTGTCTCTTGGTGGAAAATATAAGTCACAATATTGACATTCACATTCTCATGTGATAATATAATAAATAAATCATCCTTATTTCTTATATTTTATTAAGCAGCATGGAAGTAGTTTATTATTATCAAGTAAACAAAAAATTATCAAGTTTCACATCAGATCATTCCAGAAATTGGAAACTGACCCAAGTGCAATGGTTTCCTAATAAGAATGAGATATTCTTCTCTTGAAAATTCAATTTCATGATCTAATGTTTAGGAGATTCTCCTAAACCACTGTGCAAATATTTTTCTAACACTGGCCCTCTGTATTACTTGGAGTTTAATTTTTGTATTAACTTGGAAACACCTCAAGCTTAGACTAATAAAAATATTTCTATCACATACATTAAGTATATAATACTTCAGTGTGCACAACCTGAAGAAAGGGTAAAGTGAGGGATACCCTATTCAATCCCCGCCCCCTTAATAAGACAAGCTCTGCTTACATTTTTCTGTCTATACTGGGGATCCACATTTAAAAGATTTAAATTTTTTAAATTGGGTTCTGCTGACTTAAAATAATTGAAAAGTTGTCCATATTTACACAAGGGAAAAAATAATGAACTAGGGATGATTTAGAATAAAACACTGATATTTCAATAATTCACTTATCCAATGAGTATTTATTAAGCATCTACTACTTTTCAGTCATTGAGAAACCATATATCATTAACAAGATGAAATTCCTGACTTCATGAAACTTCCAACTGAGTAACTAGACACCACTGTATAAATGGCAAAATATGTAACACAATGGCAAAATATGTAACACAAGTGCTGTAAGAAAAATAAAAAAGGACAAGGAGGTGAGTTCTAATGAGTAGTTACTTTTGGTAACTTCACCAGAGAATGTTTGTCTGTGTCTCCATAGGAGGCAGCATTTGAACATATTCCCAAAATACATCTCTAGTGAAAAGCATTTCAGACTGAGGGAATATAAATTTAAGTTTCTGAAGCAGAAACGAGAGTGGCATATTCAAGTAAGCATATAAAGTCAGATTATTAGAGAGGCATGAACACAAAGTCAAGCGTGGGTTCTGTCAAAAGGGTAACCAGAGGTCAGATCGTGGAGGGCCTCCCATGCTGACATGAAAACTTGTTCTAAATTTGATGGGAAACAACACAGGGAGAGACTTCTGTAAAGCCATTTACATTTTTAAAACCTCGCTCTTGATTGTTGTTTGGACAATAGAATTGGGTGGTAGGGAAAGTTCCAAGAGCATAATTTGGAGGCTGTGTCAGTAATCCAGGAGGAAGAAGATGGTGATATGGAATAGAGAGTAGCAGGAGAATTAGTGAGGACTGGGAAAATACAGGATACACTTTGAAGATAGAAGCCTACAGGACTTGCCAATGGATCGCATAAAGGGTGTGCAGGAGAGAAGAATCAAAGCTGACTGGCCGACATTTTACCTAAACCTTCTGGTGTTTTGGTCTGCTTTTACTAAAATAAAGATGGAAGAAGGAGCAAGCTTGGTGGGGAAAACAAGACTTCTGAGTTTGGGTGTTCACATTTGTCTATTTGGCATCTGAAATGTCAATAAGATGGAACTCACAGAATATCAGAGGTGAAGATACAAATGTGTGGGTCATCAGCAAACATAAGTCTCCAAAGCCATGGACTGGATGCAATCAATAGGGAGACACCAAACAGAGAAAAAAGAGATAGCAAAGATTCCATTCTTGGATGAGCAACTATTTAGACATGGAGAAAATGAGAATCCAAGGAAGCAGTCTGAGAAATCCTAGCCAGTGAAGTAGGAATAACCTAGGGTAACATTCTAGAAGCTAAGAAAAGAAACTTTTGAATGAGTGATAGATCAACCCTGTCAAATGCTATTGAGGGGTCAAGTAAAACTAAGTCTTTCATCTGACCATTAAATAGAAGCCTTAGACCTTAGAGGTATTAGGGACACTCAAAGCCTAATTAGAGTAGGCTCAAAGGACAAGGGGAGGTAAGGAATAGAGACTGTATGGAAAATACTCTGAAGAGTTTTGTTATAAAGGAACAGAGAAAATCATAGCTAGAGGAAATCAGTGTCAGGGAATATTGTTTGTTTGCTTGCTTGCTTAAGGCAGAGTATATTGAAACCTATTTGTTTAAGGATAATCTAGCTAGGAGGGGAGGATTTGATGATGTAAAATTGAGAGGGTAATTTTATTCTTTGTAAAGATTTATTTGTTTAATTTAGAGAGAGAGAGAAGCATGAGCAGAGGAAAGGGGGAGGTGCAGAGGGAGAGGGAAAGAGAGAATCCTCAAACAGACTCCCGGCTGAGCATGGAACCTGATGCAGGGCTCAATCCCAGGACCCTGTGATCATAACCTGAGCCAAAATCAAGAGCTGCCACTTAACAGACCGAGCCAGCCAGGTGCCCTGAGTGGGTAATTTTAAGAGCAACATTTTAAAGCAGGTTTAAGATTGAGGACATTTGTGGAAGAGCTGGCTTCATATAGGTTTGTAGAAAAGTCCATCATACCAGGAGGGAAGGCAAGGCATATGGGTATGGATGCAGAAGAATGAAGAAGGAAATTCACTTCTGAATGCTTCTTCTTTTATTGTTTTCTTAATGAAATAAACATACAGATCATGGGCTCAAACTGAGGAGGGGAGGGGTGTGCTGAAGATCTGAGGAGAGGGAAAATGTGGGATAACTGTCCTGGAGAGGGGGAGAACAAAATGACAACAGAAATATAGTATGATTGCTGCACAGCTTAAGGACCCACTTAACTCTGTGGTCATAAATTTAAAGTGAATGCCATGATCCAGGCAATGCAGGCACAGGACAGACATAAAGCAGGGCTGTGGAGGTTTTGGAGAAGAGAGAATGATGGAGAGAGGGGCAAAGGAGATGAAGATAGCAGCAAGGGAAAGGCTGAACAGTTACAGTGATGCCTCATAGCATCTATCCTGGGTGAAATGGGATCTAGGAGATGAGAGGATGAATGGCTGTGAAAATGTGTAGAATTAATGGGTTGGGGATCCCAGGCAGGAGGAAGGTGACGTATTGTTGGAGCAGAAGCAGAAGAACAAGGCTGGGAAGGTAGGATGCTGCAAACAAGGACCGGGGTGCTTGAAATGATGACATTTCCAGGTGGTACAGGCATTGGAAAAGACAATGTCCAGGGTATGACCACGGACTAGGTGGGTCAATGGAAAAGATCACTAGAACTCAGGAGAGCAAAGCCTCTCAAAGGTTTTGAGGGATCATCAATATGGACATTGAAACAACCAACAGAGATGGCAGAAGAGTGGTAGAAAGAAAGTCAGTATTTCAGGCTCATCAGTGAGACAATGTTTAATGAAATGCATACCTAGAAGGCAATACCAGATAAATTCAGTCAAGATGAGGAAGGGGGCAGCATAATTCACTTGCATCAACTCAAGTTAGCTGGGATTTTAGGAAGGTGGTAGAGAAGCTATTTAACATGTAAGGAGCTTTCAACAAGGATGACATCTCCAGGCTTGTGTGTTGTGGGATGCCTGGGATTATGGTGATGTGGAATTGAATAGTCTTGATAGTCTATTAAGGAAGGCCAATAATCAGAACTAATTATGACTTTCTTCTTTGTACAGTTTTTTTCTTAGGCAGTTTGTACCTAAGAAAAGTAAGAGCTGTTTTGGGAGATGAGAGGAATAAAATTCATGTCATAAATACACACTGCTCCATGGAGCTCCTGTAAATCCTGTCGAAAGTGGCATCTTCAGAATCTACCTGTTACCTGGGCTGTTAGTCAAATTTCTCAGTGTTTAGAATTGCAGAGCTCAGAAAGTGTTGTATTAGACACTGGTGACTGTTAACAAATTTAAAGTAAGTACATTAAGATAGGCCTGAAAATAGTTCATCTGAACAGTTCCAAGTCTAAGCAATTAATTGCCTAAACTAGTATTTCTTATACTTTTACCACCCTCAGTGTACTAATGGGTAATGTATACCTGAGCATGTTCGTGTGAGTCAGGTGAATTACTAATTGCAATTCCAACCCATTCATTCTCTCCCAGGGAAGCACTGAAAAAAGCAAATGCATGAGAATTGTATTGATATACTCATCTAGATTCTGCTATATTTTTTTGATTCTGCTATATTTTTGAAGACAAAAGGGACTTATTAATAGTAAGCTCAATACTTCAATGAAATGTGTAGTAACATCTTTGTAATACTTATGACACATTTCCCATCTGATCTCAGCATTCTATGATTCACTCTCTAGGCTCAGTACAAAAAAAAAAAAGTATATCAACTATAACACAGCATTATATCTATCAAAATAAATCAACCGCCATCTAAGAATGAGGATCAGCGTATTTTCTTCTTTGTGATCATTTATTTGTAGTTTTTTTCATCTCGTATCTTCAGTGACTGATGTTTGACAACAGATATACAAAATCTGACACTGTCGGAACAGATCCTCAATTTTATTATTTGCTAGGTTTAAAAATGTGACAGATTCTGAAACATGTTATGTATTCTCTGAGATTGACTGTTTGTTATGTACTTCCTTTCACCACCCTTGCCTTGTTCCCCCTGCTCTTCTCAGGCATAACTATTGCAATGTGAGGGCCACCTTCCTGTGGCCCAAGTTCTGAAACAGAGCTGCGGTGGTCTAGGCATGAGGCTTAGTGAGTTTAGGACTTTGAGAAGAAGCATCGTATTAGTAAAAATAGTATCTCTTATTAGACCTACAGATCTGAAATTTAAGTCCAGTTGCCTAATTCAAAAGTCTTTTTCATTGTCTCCACCCAGTCCGTGGTCATACCCTGGACATTGTCTTTTCCAATGCCTGTACCACCTGGAAATGTCATCATTTCAAGCACCCCGGTCCTTGTTTGCAGCATCCTACCTTCCCAGCCTTGTTCTTCTGCTTCTGCTCCAACAATACGTCACCTTCCTCCTGCCTGGGATCCCCAACCCATTAATTCTACACATTTTCACAGCCATTCATCCTCTCATCTCCTAGATCCCATTTCACCCAGGATAGATGCTATGAAGCATCACTGTAACTGTTCAGCCTTTCCCTTGCTGCTATCTTCATCTCCTTTGCCCCTCTCTCCATCATTCTCTCTTCTCCAAAACCTCCACAGCCCTGCTTTATGTCTGTCCTGTGCCTGCATTGCCTGGATCATGGCATTCACTTTAAATTTATGACCACAGAGTTAAGTGGGTCCTTAAGCTGTGCAGCAATCATACTATATTTCTGTTGTCATTTTGCTCTCCCCCTCTCCAGGACAATTATCCTACATCTTCCCTCTCCTCAAATCTCCAGCACGCCCCTCCCCTCCTCAATCTCAGCCATTTCTCTCTACTATCTCCCTTCTTAATATGGAACATTATTAGAGGTCTAGAGAAAAATGGGCATGTTAATCCTGACTAAAAAAGTCATAGTTCTCAAATGCTATTCATTTTAAGTGTGAATGGGAAATAAATTATATTAGGGTATTCAGTATAATAGTCTTTGTGTGAATATGTAATATGGGATATGAATATGTAATATATAAAATGCAAATATGTAATTAGGTATATAAATTAACTAATTGTATACAAACATATATAGTTTAAAATTTATATATTAATAAATTGATAAATAGTATATAAATACATTAATAATTATTAATACAAATGTAAATTCTATCAATGTGTATATTCTGCACGTACTTATGAGCAAATGGATGCCTTTAAGAAGAACAAAGTGTACTAATTATTTTGAATGTACTGACTCAGTTTGATTCTTAAACATTTATAAAAATGTAGAAAAAATAAATCCCTAATAAGGGTCTCTTGGTTTGAGGGATTTGTAATTTTTATATTGTTGAACTGAAGAGGTTATCTAGTAAGGCAGGGCTCAGCAGACTATAGCCTATGGGCCAAATCTGGCCAACCATCTGTTTCTGTAAATGAAATTTTATTGGAACATAGCCACACTCATTCATTTATATGTTGTCTACGGCTCCTTGCTATTATGGCAGAGTTGAAAAGTTGTTACTGAGATGGTATGATTCACAAAGCTCAAAATGTTTTCTTTCTGACCCTTTACAAAGAAAGTTTGCTGAACACTATGATATTGATTATGGAGACTTCTTTAAATGATTAAAATTCTTTCTAATCACAGATCTTTTTTCAGTACCGATGAGAGGGCAGGGTGAGGCAAAGTAACAGATATTTAAGAAGGTAAATCAATAATTTCTTCTTAAATGATCAAAGTAATTCAGGCAAAATAGAATTGTTACTGGAAGGCCTGAATAATTCAAATGGGTGCTAGGATCTTTATTTTAGCCATGTCTTCACTGGCATCCTACCACAAACCTAAGCAAACAGTATTGAAAATTACATATAGGATTATTAGTCAGCTTGGGCTGCCATAACAAAATACCACAGACTGGGTGGCTTTAACGACAGAAATTAATTTTATCATAGTTCTGGAAGCTAGAAATTCAAAGTCATGTTGCCAGCCTGGTTAGGTTCTTCTGGTGGGAGCTCTCTTTCTAGATTGTAGACAGCTGTCATGATCTCACGTGAAAAATAGAGACACAGAGAGATCTCTCTTTTCCCTTTCTTATAAAGTCCTAATCCTATCAGATTAGGACTATTTTTATGACCTCCAAATTACCTCTTAATTACCTCAATCTCCAAGGATGGTCACATTAAGGGTTAGAGCTTCAACATATGAATTTGAAAGAGATACAATTCAGTTCACACCAATAGGTGTAAGAAATTATGATTTTGGGTATACCCAAATTTCTGATACAGACATGAAATGTTGGTTTTGTCCACTAGAGAAATTTAGCTCATCAAGTTTCATACCGTGTACCAGCTGACTTTACTAATATTAATAAAAATTGACAGGCATCAATGTATTTAAGAAGCTAAATGATCCTAAACATTGTCAACCTACCAATTATTTTACAGCTTAGTGAATATTTTTCAGTCTGTAAAATAAAAAGAAATGCTAAACAATTTAAAAGCTTAAAAACATATTATTCTATACTGTTGAAGACACACTCTAGGTCATTCATGAGTTATTTCCCATACAAAGACAGAATCCATAAAGAAAAAAAAATAAAGCCAATAAAGAATAAATCTAGGTTACAAACCATTAAAATTTCTCCAACTGAAAAATGGCATATGGAACTCACTCTTTCTTTTATTTTTTTTTAATTTTTTTATTCTTATGTTAATCCCCATACATTACATCATTAGTTTCAGATGTAGTGTTCCATGATTCATTGTTTGTGCATAACACCCAGTGCTCCACGCAGAATGTGACCTCCTCAATACCCATCACCAGGCTAACCCATCCTCCCACCCCCCTCCCCTCTAGAACCCTCAGTTTGTTTTTCAGAGTCCATCGTCTCTCATGGTTCGTCTACCCCTCCGATTTCCCCCCCTTCATTCTTCCCCTCCTGCTACCTTCTTCTTCTTCTTCTTCTTTTTTTTTTTCTTAACATATATTGCATTATTTGTT
>NC_138373.1:119118243-119231031 GCF_054177405.1 Leptonychotes weddellii | reverse complement strand
TTTTTTTTTTAAAGATTTTATTTATTTATTTGAGACAGAGAGAATGAGAGAGAGAGAGCACATGAGAGGGGGGAGGGTCAGAGGCAGAAGCAGGCTCCCTGCCGAGCAGGGAGCCCGATGCGGGACTCGATCCAGGGACTCCAGGATCATGACCTGAGCCGAAGGCAGTCGCTTAACCAACTGAGCCACCCAGGCACCCAAATAATACCAACACTTTTGATCGGGTAGCACTTTATTCTTGCCAATGAACAATCACTTTTATGTGGATCAAAACAATCACTTTTATGCTGATCAAAAATGTTCTTGGGAAGGAAAAAAGATGGTGGGTGAGGAACAAAAGACTGCCATGATGTAATATTTCAAAACAGGTTTTCCAAGAAGGAAAAATAACTTCAGCATTTCTAATGGGTACATGTACCCTTTTTAACTTCCTGGAAAGTCATAGTTCACTCCCCTGCAAAAGTGGGAGCTTCACTCAAATTAGGATCATAAAATTCATTTATTCAATCAACAAGCAACTATTGAACATATCGTATTTGTAAAAGGAAGAAACATCAGAGTATTCATGGTGAACGTAATCTCCCTTATACAATTTCCCTTCTGCTTTGTTTTTATTCTACTTGCTACAACTGTACTGAAATATGACTGGACAAAAATAATGTGAGGGATAACTAATACATTGTGGTCCAAGATCTGAGAATTAGGACAGAGAAAATAATCAACGAGTGTCTTCTCAGTGTAAAACACAGAAGAGTTCTGGGAGTCATCAAGACTTAGCTTGAAATCCCAGCTCACCACTTACTAGCTGTCTGAATGAAAAACAGATTCCCTGGATGTCAAGTCCCGTGAGTGGCAAATGTTCTAACAGTACCTACCCATCTAGTACTTCTGAGGATTAAATGAGATGTTGGCAAGCACCCCTCCATAGCACATATTCAATGATTATATCTACTTGAGTTATCTTTTGGAAACCTAAACTTACATAATGCCCTTCTTAATTCCTATGAGGAATTCTTGGCAAGATTTAAGAAACAGTAAGTTTTATTTTACCTCTTCAGAAGAAATTATTTTTCATGCTCATCTTCTCTAAAAATATAATTCTTGGAATTTTCATGTCTCAAATAAATGCATGAAGACAAATTTCTACCTTCAAGGATCCCTTCCATTAAAATAACCAAGAAAATACTTACCTAGTTTTGGCAATGAATAGGGCACTTTAAAGTAGTCTTCATAAAATTCTATTAATCTCTTTGTTATATGGAGAGCATAGTCCCCAGATCCTCTTCTGATAGCATCGGGTCTTGCATATAATCGTACCTAATTAAAAATATATATGAAAGTTACTTTAGCCTTTTGGTATTCAAATTTTATCTTCTCTGCCTATATGAATCTACACAAATCACTGTGAATACTACAAAAATTAAACAGTATTCTTAGTCATATATCAAAGCACGCTGTGGCTAAAAGAACCAAACTTGAACAATTAAAGTAACCAAGTTGAGCGAGTCACAATTTCCTCGCTTTACAAGATGACATAGAGAAGATTTATACACTTTGCATCAAAATAAATATTCAAGTTATCACTTAAATGTGCTTGCTAGAGATATGAAGGTACGGTGGATTAGTATAATGGTGCCCTGACTATGATGTAAGTAGGCAGGATATGGTGGCTCCGCAGGAGAGAAAATTCACGGTTTGTTAAAGATACATTGCATCAAGCTTTGGAAGTATTACCAGGCTGAACAAAATATAATTTATGCTTCCTTCTTTTCTTTGGAACCAACTGTCCTTATTCCCAATATGCAAAGTAAGAAGAGCAATTTTTCATGTACATAAGTGATTGCCACTCTGGAAGACTGTCTACAACTGCTCCCAGCTTCAAAACCAGCAGAAGTATTTCATATTTCTAACACAATTTGGATACTTAATATTGATTTTTAAATCAAGCATTGTATATTATCTAGTCCTTGGACAAAAAGAAGCCTGAGGCAAATAACACAAACTGAACAAAACTAACAATTGTACAGAAAAGGTTAAAATGAGATTAGTTTTCATAAAGATTTCATAAAGCTATCCAGCATCTTTCTTTCCAAAGGCTAAACCTATTTTTCACAGATGTGGCCCCTAATCCTCATATTAATTCTGTAAATAAGAAATATGCATTTTGTAGAGCAATAGAGAACACAGCAGCCTGGGAGTTGGGCATTAGTCCTGCTCTGCCACTAAGCAAGCTGGGTGATATTAAACAAATTACTTAACCTCTTTGGGCTTCAAATGTTCTCACTTATAAAATGAAGGTGTTGACTGAAGTGCTTTTAAGTTCTAAAATGCATTACTTCCAATCCCATTTTACAGATAAAGGAGTTTGTGTTCTTTTCAAATCACTAAAAAAATAAAATAAATGGTTTACTCAGTATGTGGAAATGGATATTTATATTCAACAGGAAGACAAAAGAAAGCTGTACTCAATCATATAAAAATTGATTATACAATTAATTCTGTTATCCTTGCTTAAGGAGAGAGAGCAGAGATGTATATAAATAAAAAGAGTAGAAAGTTAAGAAAAATGCATTGACTTGATGTTAGAAAGACCTGTAATTCAATAGATATTTACTAAATTCAATAACAATTATTTACTGAAATAGTGAAGCTACTTCTTACCCAACAACCAAATCAAATACCAAATTTAGTTCACAGTCACTTACAGTTTTAGTTGGCAGTAATATAAATCCAAAAACTATCAGGAGCTACCAACTGCAACAGCAGAACTTAACATTCTTAGAGAGAGTGTGGATATGATTCCTGACCCTAACATTACCTGATTATAAACATGCACTGTCTTAAATAAAGTTCCCAAGAAGCAAACCCTAAGGAAAGGGTGAGCGTGCAAGTGATTCACTAAGAAAGTGTTCTTAGGAGAAACCTACAAAAGAGCAAGGCAAGCAAGACAGAAGCCAAGCAAGGGTGCATGCAATTTCAGGCAAAGTCCTGGCCTTAGCCTGATCCCACAGGGAGCTCTAGAGTATAAACTGCACTTGGAAGCCTGCACTGCACTGAGGCATGACAGCTAGACCTCCATATTCTTGCATCTCAGCCATTGGATACTGGTTACCAAGGGGAAGGCATAAAATCCCAAGGACTTCTTGTTCTTGGAGCATCTACGTGATGCCAGCTCCAGTGGCCCAAGGATAGTCCCTTGGAAAAGATTTTAGGTGTGAGCTACGAGGAGCAAAGCAATGAAAAGCTGGGGGATAGGCACATCAAACAGGAAAGGAGATCTGGTCTGTGCATCATCAATAAACACCACAGACAATAATCATTCACTCATGTAGTCATTCAACAAATATTTATTTGGCATCTAACTTGTACCAGGTCCTGGACTAGGGATTTTTAATTTAGTGATGAAGACATGTTTTCTAACCAGAGATTGTACAAAGGATTTTGAGGAAAAACACAATGAAGGTGTAGTCCCCATTCTCAAAGAGTTTCCCATGCACTCGGCAGGTTAGATAATAACAGATAATGATATATGCCATATGAATGGTAAACTAAAATAACAAATGTATTCTGAGGAAGAATGGATAGCTTTCAGGAGGCTCAGAGGTAAAGTAAATAGTAAGTTCATGTTGAAACTATAACCAGGACCACTGCAAAATGAGGCATCAAAAGGTCGCTGATCTTATTTCTACAAAGCATCATTGATTTTGGTAGAAACACAGCCATTCCTGTCAATCAGCTCTACCAGTTGGTCAACCTATCTGTAGGCGCAGACAAGAGAAACACAGTTAAATCAATCTGGTTGTCAACATTGGATGGAAATAATCCAATCTGAATGAGAAGATAAAACATACGCAGGCTCAGCACAGTGACTGCATTTGCTCCATTCCAACTTGTGTCGTGTGCCTCTTGTGTGCCAGGCGTTGCATAAGGAAGAGAAATGGAACATACAAACTCCTACCGCAAAATGAACACGACATTCACACCTACTACTCTTAAAAGGTTCATAGTATGTGGAAAACAAACAAATCCACAACAAAAATATAATGTGAACAATGTAACAATGTAAGGCTCCCTGCCTTCCCCCCATTATAAAGAATTAACTGACTGTTCCTACACGAGGCCAAGCCCCCCACACTCTATCTCTTCTTGCCTTTTCGAACGTCATGCCCAAACTTCTCTCCTTTATCTCCCACGTCACCATACTCATGGATTGGAAGAACAAATATTGCTAAAATGTCTATACTACCCGTAAGAGACTCTTAATCATAGGAAACAAACTGAGGGTTGCTGAAGGGAAGGGGGGTGCAGGGATGAGGTAACTGGGTGATGGACACTGGGAAGGGTATGTGTTGTAATGAGCACTGGGTATTATGTGAGACTGATGAATCACAGACCTGTACCCCTGAAACAAATAATACATGATATGTTAATTTTTAAAAAAGAACCTAAATCCAGAAAATAGAAGGAAAATTTTTAAAAAAGAACATTTATGTGAAAGCATTTTAATGATTAGTCAATACTAAGAAATATTAATCTATTAAAGGAAACTAACCCAACAATGTCATCATAGGCAATGCCATCACAGGTGTTTCCCTGGCTACATAGTTTTTCATTTGTCACAGGCACAATTTTTAACATTAATATTTGTAATAGCCACAAGGTACCAAAGTTATTATTTATCATAATAAATTTTCAGCTTTTCCAAGTCTGAAGAAAATGGCTATACTACCCAAAGCAATCTACACATTTAATGCAATCCCTATAAAAATAACAACAGCATTTTTCACAGAGCTTAAACAAGCAATCTGAGGGCGCCTGGGGGCTCAGTTGGTTGAGTGACTGCCTTCGGCTCAGGTCATGATCCTGGAGTCCCAGGATCGAGTCTCACATCAGGCTCCCTGCTCAGCGGGGAATCTGCTTCTCCCTCTGACCCTTCCTCCTCTCGTGCTCTCTCTTTCTCTCAACTAAATAAATGAATAAATATTTTTTTAAAAATCAATCCTAAAATTTGCATGAAATCACAAAAGACCCTGAATAGCCAAACCAACTTTGAAAAAGAAAAGCAAAGCGGGAAGCATCATAATTCTGGACTTCAAGTTATATTACAAAGCTGTAGTGATCAAAACAGTATGGGACTGGCACAAAAATAGACACAGGGATCAATAAAACAGAACAGAAAACCCAGAATTGAACCCACAACATATGGTCAATTAATCTTTGACTAAGCAGGAAAGAATATCCAATGGGAAAAAATCTCTTCAAAAAATGGTGCTGGGGAAAACTGAACAGCACCATGAAAAAGAATGAAACTGGACCACTTTCTTACACCATATACAAAAATAAATTCAAAATGGATGAAAGACCTAAATATGAGACAGGAAACCATTAAAATCCTAGAGGAGAACACGGGTAGTAACCTCTTTGACATTAGCGGTAGCAACTTCTTACTAGATATGTCTCCTAAAGCAAGGGAAACAAAGGCAAAAATAAATTGTTGGGACTTCATCAAAATAAAAAGCTCTGCACAGTGAAGGAAACAATCAGTAAAACTAAAAGACAACCTATGGAATGGGAGAAGATATTTGCAAATGACATATCTGATAAAAGGTTAGTATCCAGAATATACAAAAAATTTATAAAGTTCAACACCCCAAAACCAAATAATCCAAATAAAAATGGGCAGAAGACATGAACAGACATTTTTCCAAAGATGGAATAGATGGCCAACAGACACATGAAAAGATGTCCAACACCACTCATTGTCAGGGAAATACAAATCAAACTACAATGAGATATCACCTCACACCTGTCAGAATGGCTAAAATCAACAACACAAGAAACAATAGGTGTTGGCAAGGATGTGGAGAAAGGGGAACCCTCTTGCACTGTTGGTGGGAATGCAAACTGGTGCGGCTACTCTGGAAAACAGTATGGAGGTTTCTCAGAAAGTTAAAAACAGAATTACCCTATGATCCAGCAATTGCTCTATAAGTATTTACCCAAAGAATGCAAAAATGCTAATTCAAAGGGATACAGCATCCTGATGCTTACAGCAGCATTATCTACAAGAGTCAAATTATGGAACCAGCCCAAGCATCCACTGACTGATGAATGGATAAAGAAGATGTGATACACACACACACACACACACACAGGAATATTACTCAACCATCAAAAAGAATGAAATCTTACCATCTGCAATGACATGGATGGAGCTAGAGTATTATGTTAAGTGATATAAGTCAGTCAGAGAAAAACAAATACCATATGATTTCACTCACATGTAGAATCTAAGAAACAAAACAAATGAGCAAAGGGAAAAAGAGAGAGACACACAAACCAAGAAACAGACTCTTAATTATAGAGAACAAACTGATGGTTACTAGACGGGAGGTGGGGGGGGCATGTATTAAATAGGTGATGGGGATTACTGGTCTAGTGCTCTCTGGCCACCCTGTGATTGGTGCAAGCCAAGAACCCTTAACTAGAAGAAACTGTATTGTCTTATAAGATCTGAACCCAAACACACTGAGGCCACACATCAAGGTGGTGACTAGTCTAACCCATGCTAACATTAGGGCACAACCTGTTGGATAGTTTTAGCTTCCTGTGAACATTTGTAACCACTGCTTTAATCACTTCCTACCTCTTGCCACCCGCTGCTGCTGTGATCTGTCCTTACTTGTGAGCTTCTCCATGGTATGCCAAGAGCTGGCATTTTTTAGTGGACTTTTATGTTTTGTAATTGAGAGCTCATTTCAAAAGCAGAAAAAGGCAAAAAAAAAATATTAAAGCAAGGAAAAGTGTCACTGAAACAAAGAAAAAAAACAGATTATATCACTGCAGTGTAGTTAGAAGGGAATAGGAAAAGTAGAAGGAAATGAGTTAGACTATTGTAGAAGTCCTAGTTAAAGATGATTATGGTTTGGACTAGAGAGATAGCAGGAGGGATGCAGAAAAAATGGATGGATTTATTCAACTAGTCCTAACATTCTATCTAAAAGTTCTTTAGTTACCAAGTAAAGTCAATTGTAGTCACATTCTCACATAAGGACAATCATTCACCTTGTCTATACCCATCCCACACCAGTGCCCTATTGGAACAAATGAGATCCAGTTGAAGGATGGGGGGAATAGTTTAAAATATGTCACCAACTGGATAATTCTTGTGTGGTTAGTCAGAAGTTTACTGTACAATAATTCATTTTATATGTGAAAAAAAATCACAGTTGTTTTCTTCTTTTAGAAGAACAAAGTTCTACTTAATCATAACATAGAAACTAAGTCTTCATAAATATAGCTATCACTCAAGAGCAATGAAATATAATTTTATTACACCTGCTTATTTGCATTTTCTGATATTCCATGAAAAGAGCCCAGCTCTAAAAATGTAAATCGCTTACCAGGGTTTTTCTCTCCCTCTGCCTAGCTTCTTCCAACAACCAGTATAAACCCAACTGCCCATTTAGCCCAGTGGAAAGGACACGACACTAGGAACATGCAGGTATGTGAAATTCAGCTTTCTCCCTAACTACTTCTGTCCATTTGTGAAAGTCAGTTAACTTTTCCAGGTCTTTGCTCAAAGTTCCTTCCAGGGATAATAGTTTATCATTACCTATATACATTATGCCTGAGAGATTGGTATATCTCAATTCTTCTCATCTACTCCCCTTATTTTGAGAATAAAATAATAAAAGGGTTTTCTTTATCTTCACAGAGTTTTAGTCCTTTGCATTTTCCACTTCCCCTGGAAATACATACATACCAACTGCTCAGCTAACATCCTTTACTCTTGATCGTACCTCTTTTTTTTCCCACTAACTGCCCATGAGCTTGGTACTGATTAGACAGAAATAACTTTAGTAACCAATTTGGAATAGAAGAAGCTGGCTTTTGAAAAATATTCTTACGATGTAGTAATACATCATAGTAATGAACTCAGGTATAGGAGTTACCTAATTTTGATCTCTTAGAACACTTGAATGCCCAAAATAGGTGTTCCTAAGGGGGTATCTATTGTACCCAGCAGCCTTTACCTAGTAGTTTCATGGACTCTCTATATTTAAAGTATATTTGTTTCATCTTTTTATAGGATTTTAAGTATTTTAATCATTGAAGGGGAAAAATGCTAAAGACAGTTATCTCAAATTCATTTGTCACAAAAATAGTGATGGCAGTTAAGTCTCAACTATCCTGACAACTAAGAGTGGCTGCTTAGAGGACACATTGGGATGAACTCTGAGGCCACATCTGCAGCTGCCAGGAGAAAGTGCCATGATCTGTGAAATGCCATCTGGGTTCGTAAGGGTAGGAGAAGAGGAGAAGAAGCTGGTGTCAGCTTTTGCCATTATTAAGATAGAATATCCTTTGGAAGGGAGTCATAATGCAAGGGAACTTTAGAGAAGTTCAAATTGACTTTGTCTCTGAGAGCTGTGCAATTTATAATAAGAACATCAAAGACTAATTAAGGATTTCATCAATGGGACATTTATTTATTCAGTTAATATTTAATGAGCATCTCTTAATGGCCAAGCCACCGCTCACATGCTGAGTGTCCAAAGGTAAGCAAAAGAGAGATGGTCCCGTTTTTCAAGGAGCTTACAGTCCAGTGGGGAGATACAGCAACAAAGTCTTATAATTGAGAATAATAAAGTGGATCTAATTTACAGTGGCTCTTCAGAGAAGTCCTTTCCACAGAGATGGTGATGAGCAGAACAGGGACAGAGCACCGTGGAAGCACAGGAAAGCAAGCAATTGTTTAAATTCTTACATATAACGTTCATCTTTCATTGTAGCAAAGATTTCAAAGGAAAGGTAAAAATACATATACAATTTTAATATAATGCAAAAAATGTAAGCAAACAGATACAATTATCAGAAATATTTTAAAATCATATACTAAGTAATTCTTCAGACTTTCTTCTAATAATTTTAAATAATTCATACATTTTCTCGTTTACCTTTATTTTTTTTTAAAGACTTTATTTCTTTATTTGACAGAGAGAAACACAGAGAGAGAGGGAACACAAGCAGGGGGAGTGCGAGAGGGAGAAGCAGGCTTCCCGCTGAGCAGGGAGCCCGATGCGGGACTCGATCCCAGGACCCCGAGATCATGACCTGAGCTGAAGGCAGATGCTTAATCACTGAGCCACCCAGGCGTCCCTCGTTTATCTTTAAAAAACACCTGTAGAATAAGCATGGACTTAGCAGTACATTCTGATTTTGTAGATGAAAATTTTGAAGAGGTTTTTTATAGTCATAGAATCACGTTAAAGGACAATGAAACTAAATCTCTCTGTGTATAAGCCTTTCTTCTAGATTGTTTTAATTATTTGTTGTGTTAAAAGTGAAGTGTAGTAGTTGCTATATAATTATGTGAAACAGTGTGTAGTTATGCCATACAGCAGAGAAGAAAAGAGAAAACATCTACAACAGTAGAACACCTGCTAAATAAGGACGTGAATAACACTTTCTCTGATTGGACATTTGTAATTTGGTGCATTAAATTAAACTTTCTGGTTTGCCAGAGTTAACCTTTGAGAAAATTTTGCATGGCAGGAATACACTAGGAACTTTGGAAGACACAGTCATTATCTCATGGCTTTAAAATATCACTACAGTCATGATAATAAGTTTACTTTTCCTTCCACCTAACTGAAAAATCCATCCCCTTTCTTTAATAACCACAGAACGACGATGTTGCTGTCAGTAAATTCTCAGCCAATAAAGCTGAATTAATTCGCCTCTGTGAATATAATTTGATGTGGGGGGTTCTTCATACAAATCAGTAAAACAGAACAAGCCAGGGAAAAGGGAGCAGGTGCTTTTGGCACTAAGTAGAAGACAAATATATTGATACCAAGAGAAAAGATCTTGTAAACAAGAAACTAAAAACCCAAGAGTATTCGTCTTATTTAAAATTCAGAAGGTAACTTTTTCTTTTTCTTTTTTTTTTTTTTTTTTTATGAAGCAAAAGGGAAATCAATACACACAAAATTCTGGCAGAAACAAGGAATCAGTGCTCAGATGCACAAGCCAATAAACGTAAAGAGGAGGCGGGGAGGGGCCTGGGGAAGGGGCTGGGCTGGCTACCACAGGCAGTGCGGGCCCAGGAGACAGGGACTTGGGAAGCCCGGGCATCTCCAGTGAAGAGTCTTGGTTGCTGCTCTGAGCCACTGAGAGCCACTTCAGGGTCTGAAGCAGAGTAACATGACTGGTAAAGACAAAGGGAGATGATTGAGGCAACAGAATTTAAGATGTATCGAGGAAGGGAGGCTCGTGAATAGAAAATCACATTACAAGTGAAAAATTTGTTCTGTAGCTTTAATAGCAAGAACAGCCAGCAATAGGCAGCCTCCATCACCGGAGTCAAAGAACTCATTCTGGGAAGGAGGAGAATTTAGAATTGGGGATGGAGAGGTAGTAAAATCCCAGTACCGTACTAGGAATGAGGCACATGATCATAGCAACACCACAACTATTTCAAAACCTACCATTCTAACAAAACACGCCCCAGAAACAAATACTAGAGCCTCTCCGGGAGTCTCCCCGTGGAATGCATGCCACAGATCCCCAGGGCAGATATTCTGAGAACAAGTACTAAAACATCATGAGTGAGGCCAAACACCAGCCTTATACTCAAATCCATTTCATATCAAATATTGTCAAAGGAGACTCCAGAATACCGTCAATGGTCAGGGTGCTCTGAGGGCCTGTCCCTACTTGTATCTTCCTCCCTCCACCTTCAGAGCGTTTTACTAAGGATTCTGAGACAGGTTTGCAACATATATGCGGTTCCTTTTGGACCCAGTGACCTTTACTCTATATGTTCATCGGCTATTTGAGGTCATGTCTCAACAGGACAACAAGTCCTTTAAGTATTGTGTCCATCTTTTCAATTGTTCCTTTCACTCCTTACCGTGTCTAATACAGGGCCATTCACCCAGTAGGGACTAACAACATGTGGCTGACTCCCATAAAATGGCAATAAACTTTGAAGGTCCTTGTCCACTCCAGCACTAAAATGCTGTTATAATAGACTGATTACACCTTCCAACTGCATTTTGCTTCAGGCAAGGAAATTAGCACTGTGGCAATCTGTATAGTCTCTTGTAAATCACTTCACATTTATTTACTAAGCACAGTATTTACTAGTTCACGATGGAGTTTACAAGTTCAACTTACTTACAGATACTTCAAGGAAAGGACACGGCTTAGCCATATTCACACTGCTGTTGTCACATTTTTCTAATATATATGTGGTAGGCTAAATAACGGCCCCCAAAACACCATGGCCCAATCTTTAGAACCTGTGAACATTACCTAAGGGGACTTTACAGTTGTGATCAATTAAGAATTCTGGGATGAGATTATCCTGGATTATTTGGGTGGGCCCTCAATGGAATCACAAATGGCCTTATAAGAGTAAGGCAGAGGGAGTTTTTGAGGACAGAAAAGGAGAATGCAATAGGATGACAAAAACAGAGAAACCTACAGATGCCCTGAACCAGAGAATACAAGGAATACAGTTTTAGAAGTGGGAAAGGCAATGACTAGATCATCCTCTAGAGCCTCCCGGAGGAACGAGCTCTGCTAACATTTTGATTTTAATCCCCTAAGACTCATTTTGAATTTCTAACCACTGGAACAATAAGAAAATGAATTTGTGTTGAGTCACTAAATTTGTGATAATTCGTTACAGCAGCAAGAGGAAATGAATATACCTTTTTTACCTTCCCACCAGTTAATACACTGTTTTGTGTTAGACTTTCAGCTTCTTGCAGGAGCACATTTTGTATTTATTCGTGTGCTGCTCTTTTTGTTGCAAGCACATTATTTACAGCTTTCAAACTGCTAATGCTGGCACACTTATTTTACCCACACATATTATTACCACGCACCCTATACACTACCGCACATACCCAGTCCGCATGCAAAAAAGTGAGATGATTGAGTACAAGTTAGAATCATCTACAGCGGGCGCCTGGGTGGCTCAGTTGGTTAAGCGACTGCCTTCGGCTCAGGTCATGATCCTGGAGTCCCTAGATCGAGTCCCGCATCGGGCTCCCTGCTCGGCAGGGAGTCTGCTTCTCCCTCTGACCCTCCCCCCTCTCATGTGCTCTCTCTCATTCTCTCTCAAATAAATGAATGGAATCTTTAAAAAAAAAAAAAAAAGAATCATCTACAGCAATTTTTCTCCAGGTATTGCATTGCACTTTGCATCAGAAACACCTGGGGAGGGTAACTATTTAAAATTCAGATTCCTGGGCCTATACACTCTGGAAATTTGGAATCACCTCTCTCTCGGGCGGGGCCCTAAAATCCTTCATTTTAATAAACTTACCGATGGAATCATAGGTATTCTAAAATTGAGGTATTACTGGCCTAGAGTCACCCGAACAACATTTTGTTCCTTCAGCTCCACGGAACAAACCTCAAGTCTTGAGAGAAATATTTAGCAAAAGCCTAACACATAAGAAAACATATATCTTTATCCCTTAAATCTCTCTCAACATCAGAATCTTCAATGAAGATACATTCAGCATGGCTGGTATTATTTTTAACTCTAACAACCAATCTTTCTTTCCCCTGCACAATAAATGATAAACAACAGATGAGTCAAGTCCAATGTTTGGAAACCAGTAAATGTTGTTTAATACTGTCACAGACTATAGATAAAACAGTAGCTTTTAATCCCTCTCTGAGATAGAGTACCTCTTTTGTAGTTGATTGAATTGCAGTTTTTTTTTTTAAATGACATAGAATAAATATAGAGAATTTCCTTATTAAGCTATCTATGTTATGACTGGTCAAATTTCTTCAGCAAGACGGATAGCCAAGTACATCTATTTGTACATACAGAAGCTCAGTGCTTAGTTGGATTCACTTTCAATTTCGTTTGGCCCATCTGTCCTTTTATCCCCTGATTTCCCACTGCCTGCTGACCTCACTTTTGCATATGCCACCTTCCCCTCCAAAACAACTATCAAGTTCAAACACAGTCCTGCCTGCCCCTTTCTGCTCTCCTGTATCTTTCAATGATCGGGTAGCTCTCTACCATCTAGAGTCAGAACCCAGAATTCATTTGTTCATTCACTCATTTAACAAAAATATTTATTGAGGGCACCTGGGTGGCTCAGTCGGTTAAGTGTCTGCCTTCAGCTCAGGTCATGATCCCAGGGTACTGGGATGGGGCCCCGAGTCAGGCTCCCTGCTCAGTGGGGAATCTGCTTCTCCCTCTCCCTTTGCCCCTTGCCCCCAACCCCACCCATGCTCGCTCTCTCTCTCTCTCTCTCAAATAAATAAATAAAATCTTAAAAAATATATTTATTGAGAGTCTAACTTTGTGCCAGGCCCTCTTTGCGGTGCTGCAAATGTGAAGTGAACCAAACAGACAGAAATCCCTGCCATGGAGAGCTAAGTAAGATAAATACAAACATATAGCATGTTAAATAATAGTAAGTGCTCAACACAAAAATAAATCAGAGAAGGGAGGAAGGAAATGTCTAAAGGCCAGAGAGAGCCTCACTGAGAAGGTGATATTTAAGTTAAAATATAAAATAAGTGAGGATGAGAGCAATGTGGATACAGATTTCTGGGGGAAAGGAAAGAGCCACTTATCAGTGTCCTGAAAATCACTGTTTCAGTCCTCAAGCCTCTCAATTCAACTCCTTCTCTAAAGAAATTGCAAAATATTCCAATCCTATAGAAAAGTACTGGACAGAAGTACATTATCCTAGTATCCTCAACAGATTTAAATAATGCTGATACGTTTTTCCACATTTGCTTTGGGTCTTTTTTAACGATGTAAAACATTACAATTCCCTTGAAGCAATACACCCCCTTCTCCCCATTCCCCTCCCTCCCACTCTAGAATTAGCCAAGCCATGACGTGCTTCAAGAATATTTCCAATGCATGTTATATTTGTCCTACACTTTTATTCAACTTCTATTCAAAGGAGTTGTACCAATTTACATTCCACCAGCAGTGTATGACAGTCCTGCTTCCCCACATCCTCACCAAATCTTGTATTTTGAAATGCCTGTTAATCAATGGGTATAAATGGTATCTCATTGTTAGTTGTAATTTGCATATTTCTGATACTGGTGATGTCGAACATCATTTCATATGTTTCTTAGCTGTTATATTTTCTTTTGCAAACTGCTCTGTTCCTTTGCCCTTCTTCCAATGGATTGTTTATCTTTCTTTTCTCATGATTTGTGGTCATCCTTTGTATATTATAGACAGCCATCATTTGCCAGTATATGATTTGCAAAAATCTTCTCCTAGTCTGTGCTAGCCTTGTGCACTGTCTCTGATCAAATAGAATGTTTTATTTTGAATGTAGTCAAATATCAAATGTTCCCTTTAGGGTTTTTCTTTTCTGGGTCCCTTTAAAGAAGTCTTTCACTGCCCTCAAGGTCAAAAAGATATTTTTCTTATATGTGCTTCTAAAGTTTTTAAACTTTTGCTATTCAAAGTCAGAGCTTTAAATCATGTAGAATGTATTTGTGTGAATGCTGTGAAATAGAGATCTCATTTTATTTTTTTCTATGTGGATAATCAATTGTCTCAGTACTATTTGTTGAAGAGTGTTGTCTTTCCCACTGATTTATAATGCCCCTCTCCATAAACCAGGTTCTCACATATACTTGGATCTCTACTGTTTCTATTATTGGTCAGTATGTCTATCATTGTGCGAATAGTACATTCTGTAATCACTAAAACTAAATAATAAATTGTGAGGTCTAATAAGACACTGCTCTTATTCTTTTTCAAAACTTCCTTATTATTCTATATGAATTTTAGGATCATTTTCCACACTTACACACAAAATCCTGTTGAGAAATTTGCTAAAATTGCACTGGATTTGCATGTTAATTTGACATCTTCAAACATTATATCTTAACATCCATGCCCATGGAATATCTCTTGATTACTTCAGGCTTTACCCCACTTTTAAGTGTTACGATAAAAGCCTTACACATCTTCTATTAGATTTTATTTCTAGATATCTTATGGTTTGTTGTTACTGTGAATTGGATTCAAAAAATCATATTTCTAATCTATTATTTTGATATTAGCTACTTAACTGATTTTCATGAAGTGACTTAGAAACAAGCCAACTTTCTGAATTAATTCTAATAGTTTTACTGTGTTGTTTTGTGTTGGCTTGTGTCGGTCAGGATTCCTAGAACAATGCCAAACAGGAGCAGTGAAAGAAGGTGTCCTTATCTTATTTTTACTCTATTTGGAATGCCTCTGTTGTCTCACTACCAACTATAATTCTTGCTGCAAGATAAGGAAATTCCCTTCTATTCATTGTTTGCCAAGAACTGCAACATGAATAGTGTTGGATTTTTCTAATGCTTTCATCACATCTATTCAGATAACATGTTTCTTTTTTCCTGTGTTCTGTTAAGGCAGTGAATTATAATAATAAGTTTTCTAGTGTTAAACTGTTTGCTTTCCTAGGTAGGGAAAAAGGGGAGAAGACAACCTACTTAGACATGTTGGGAAGCTTTCCTCTTTGTTTAAGATAAGATGTAACTTAAAAAGCAGCATCAGACCTATAAATCCAGAGAACAAACCGGTTGTTGCCAGAGGAAAGAGAATTGGGAGGCAGAATGGATGAAGGGAAGTGACAGATACATACAGGCTTCAGTTTTGGAATGAATAAGTCACAGGAATGAAAGGCACAGCACAGGGAATATAGTCAATGGTACTGCAATGGTGTTATTTGGTGACAGATGGGAGCTACACTTGTGGTGAGCATAGCATAAGGTATAGAGTTTTTGAATCACCATGTTGTACACCTGAAACTAATATAACATTGTGTGTAACTATGCTCAGATAGATGGATGGATGGATAGATAGATGATAGATACATAGATGATAGATAGATAGATAGATAGATAGATAGATAGATAGATAGATAAAGATGTAACTTTTCCCAAATAGCTGGTGGAACATACCTATAAAACTGTGTAAACCTGGTAGTTTTTTGTGCAGGAGAACAGATTTTTGATTAGTGATTTAATATCTCTATGGTTACTGATAATTTATAATTTTCTTAAAATTATGCATTTCATCTAAGTTTTAAAAGCATGAGCATGATATTCTTCATAGTATTCTCTGTTTTTAAAATCTCTCCCTTATCTATAGGCATTTCAACTCTGATAATGTTTGTATCATCTGTTTCTCTTGATTAAGACTGTTAGATAATTTCTTTCATTATACTCTGTTATTTCTCTGAACTTCAATTCATGTTTTAAATATGACCTTATATACTACATCCTTTAAGGCTATAAATTCCTTCTAAGTATAGCTCTATTGCATCTCATGAAGTTTAATAAGCAGTATTCTCATTTTTCATTAATTTCTAAATATTTCATAACTTCCTATTTGACCCATAAGTTATTTAGAAATATTTACTTAACTTCCTAATGTATGTGATTTTTAAGTTATCTTTTTATTATTGCTATCTAACTTTATTGCCAAAACCATGGCCTGTTTGATAATGATTCTTGGTATTGCTTCAGATTTTTTGTAGACTAGTAATTGATGAATTTTGTAAGTAACTGATATAGATGTTTGAAAACAATGTTTAACCTCTAATTTTGGGGTATATGATTCCAAATATACTACTTAGATTAATATTCTATTATCTAAATCTTCTAAATCTCTGTTAGGTTTTTTGCTTTATGTTTCTGATAAAGGTGTTAAAATCTCCCACAAATCCATTAATTTGGATTTGTCCATCTGTACCTCTGCCAATTTCTTGCCTCATATATTTTGAGCCAATATTATTTGTTGCATACAGGTTCATCTCTTCTAGGTTAAAGCCTTTTATAATTTTAGCCTCAATAATTCTAATGCCTTAAAATATATCTCACCAAACTGAGGGTTACAGGAGGGAAGGGGGTGGGGGGATGCAGTAACCGGGTGATGGGTATTAAGGAGGGCACGTGTAGTGATAAGCACTGGGTGTTATATGCAACTAATGAATCGTTGAACACTACATCAAAAACTAATGATGTACTATATGCTGGCTAATTGAACATAATAATAAAAAAATAATTTAAAAAATCTATTTCACCAAATAAAATCAGCTTTTTTCCTTTCACATGCAGAATTTTGGATTTTATATATAAGATGAATCTTCTGTTAAGCATAGTATCGGATTTTATTTCTTTATCCAATTTTACCCACTCTTATGTTTTAATAGGAAATTCAGTGTAAATGTATATAGATATAGGTATCTATATCCCCAGATATATATATATATATTTGGATTCTGCTGTACTATCTTATTCAATATTTCCTATTCATCTTTCTTTTACTATGTTTTTTTCCTTCATTCTGCTTTTTTTTTTCTTTTTAAGAGAGATAATGAGAGAGAGAGCACAAGTGGGAGTGGGGAGGGACAGAGGGAGAGGGAGAGATCGAATCTTAAGCATGTACCACACCCAGCATGGAGACTGACCAGGGACTTGATCTCACAACCCTGAGATCGTGAACTTTAAATTAAATCACTAAATCAAGAGTCAGACTCCTAACCAACTGAGCCACCCAGGCACCCCTCTTCATTTCTGCTTCCTATTAGATTGATCATGTTTTCTTTATTCCAGTTTTCACCTTTCACTCATTTGGAAATTGTATGTTCTATTTCTATTTACTCCTTCTGTGGTTGCACTTACATGTCAATGTATAATGACTTTACATAGTTGAATGTTAATTCATATCTCTACATGCCTTGAGAACAAGGATCTGAATACACTGTATGTTCAGGAGAATGTGGTTAACCCGTGAGTAGGTCTGAAGCTAGATTACCTGAATCTGGATCCTTGCTCTACCTCTTACTAACATTTAACAGGCAAGTTACTGATCATGTCTCTGCATCAGTTCCCTCACCTGAGAAATAAAGTTAATAATAAAAATTTTAATAATAATTGCTTGGGAATTATGAGAGTTAAATTAGTCATATAAGGAAAGGGCTTAGAGAAATACCTAGTATATTACAAATGTTCATTTTCCTTTTACACTATAGTTACAGCTCATTTTTAAAACCACCAAAGTTAGGGGTACCTGGGTGCCTGGGTGTCTCATTCAGTTAAGTGGCTGACTCTTGGTTTCAGCCCAGGTCATGATCTCAGGGTCCTGGGACCAAGCCTGCATGGAGCCCCACGTCGGGCCCCTAGTCAGGCTCCGTGCTCAGTGGGAAGTCTGCTTGAGGATTCTCTCTCTCCCACTCCCTCTGCTCTTACCCCCACTCATGCTCACTCTCTCTCTAAAATAAATAAATAAATCTTTAAAAAAATAAAATAAAATAAAACAACCAAAGTTAGTCATTATCATTATTTTACAGGTGATGCTTATTTAAATTTGTCAACAGATTTACCAATTCCTTGCTTCACCATTGCTTCTTTCTTTCTAAGTTAAATTTCCTTCTTCCTGGGGTATATCCTGTGGTCAGTCTTTTCACAATGGTCTATAAATAGAAAATGGTCAGTCCTTTTTGTTGGAAAATGTCTATATTTGCCTTTACTCATAGTTAATAATTTACAAATATATGGAAGCCTACACCATGAATTTAACTTTCTCCAAACACTTTGAAAGTATGTGTTACACTATCTCTGGAACTCTGTTTTCCCTAATGAAAAGCCTATGTGTCATTCCATTCTTAATAGGTAATATTTCTTTTGTCTCTGGTTGTTCTTTATTAAACATGAAAAGTTTTAAATTTTCAGAAGCAAGCAGAGAGAACAGTATAATGAACCCCTGTATAACCATCTCCTAGATTCAATAATTATCAAGAATTTGCTTCATCTATATCTTTTTTTCCTTTACTGAAGCATCTTAAAGGAAATCACAGATATTACGCCATTTCATCCCTACCATATGCACCTCTAAAACTATGATTTTTTTATGTAACCACAAGGTCATTATACATCTCACAAAATGAACTACAACTTCTTTTAAGTTTTTTCTTTGAGTTTGGTGTTTCATAGTTTTACCATGATATTTCCAGTGTGGCTTTGTTTTTACTTATCCTGCTGAAGTCATTTTGACCTCTCCTCTATCTCACCACACTATCTCATCACTGAGCCCTTTTAATTTTGCCTCTTTAATAGATTTTTAATCCACCACTTCTGTCCATATCCACTGCCATCTGAGTCAAGTGAACACATCTCTAGCCTGCACTACTATAATTTCACAACTTCTCGCATTCCTTCCTTCCCCTCTACCTTCAATCTTCAGAATGTAGCCAGAGGCTCTTTTTAGAATGCAAATTCAATGATGTAACCTCCATCTGAAAATCACTTTCTCTGAAGAAAAGGTCTACAAGGTGTGTGTGGTCAGTCTCTCAACAGCTATTCATAAAATATTAACTTAATCTTGAACACCTTCCCCAACCTCTACTCTCCACCACACCCCCCAATGACTTCCTAATTAACTTTTACTAATCCTTCAGATTTCCCATCTCTTCAAGGAAATCATCCTTGGAATCCAAATCTAGATCAAGGTTTTCTTTCATTCTTTTTTATAAGTTCTCAGAAAGAACACCTGGCACAATAGCAATTTTGTACCTTCCTTTTTTGTGTGTATGATTACTTGATTAATGTCAGTCTCCCCTGGAGACTGAGTTTCATGAAAGCTCCTCATTGTATCCCCCACACCTAGAAAAGAAATCGGCATAAAGCAAGAACTCAATCACTTTGCTCAAATGAAAAGGAAGGAAGGAAGGAAGGAAGGAAGGAAGGAAGGAAGGAAGGAAGGAAGGAAGGAAGGAAGGAAGGAAAGAAGGAAAGAAAGAAAGAAGGAAGGAAGGAAGGAAGGAAGGAAGGAAGGAAGGAAGGAAGGAAGGAAGGAAGGAAGGGATACCCCAGCATTTCTCCTCCATGCTTCCACCTTAATCTGCAAATTCCTATCTTGTAGTACTTATCACACTTGACATTACTACTAGTTTTCCACTCAATCTCCTCAAACATTATGAGCTCCTAGAGGGCAAAAGTAAATACATTAGATTCACTTTTGTTTCTCTAACAACTGGCCTACTGCCTATATGTAGTATGTATTTAGTTATAAGATATGAAATTGGGGGAAGGACAATAGTTTTGATTGGTTCCCAGGTATATGGAACTAAATTGATCATTCTTCTTTATTTATTCATCCAGTCTTCATTCCCATTTTACTTATCTGAGCACCTGCTATATCCCAAGTACTGAGGCAAAAGAGATACAGCAATAAACTAAATTTCTGCCTCCTTTGAGCTTATGTCATGTCATGCTTGCATCAGTGATCTGCAAAAGTTTCCTCTTCTGTTTTACATTTGGTTTTATTTTTGTTTCCCCCTGTATTCCCTATTCTCAAGGCCATTCTTTTCTCCTTATTGGTAACTACTCATATGTACTTTCTATCCATCTACCATACCTGTTTTTACATGTAACAATATCCAGGAATACATACAGTAGTGTATGTTTAATGTTTTATATATGATATTATGTTATCATCTCACTCTTTTTTACTTTTACTGTTTGTCCATTCAACTAATTTTGAGATCTATCCATGTTTCTAACTGTAAAATCTAGTTAATTTTTTCTGAGTATTCCATATTATACCATCCTCTAAATATGCCAAGATATCAATTTACCTAGGGGAAAAAAAAACTGCCGCATGTAAGTGATGAATCACTAAATTTACACCTGAAACTAATATTACACCATATGTTAAATAACTGGAATTTAAATAAAAACTTGAAACTACAAAGAAAAAAAAACCTGCCATGGTTCTTTCAACTCCCCACAACCCCAACATCGAGGCAATAAGCATCCTAGGGTTTGTCTCCACATGCATTGACTTGATACTTTCTTTCTGGCACATGCCCAAGGGTAGAAGTACCGGGACATCAGGATTAGCATACCCAATTTCCCTAAGAGCTATAAGCTGCTCTCTGAAATGGCCATACCAGCCTATGCCCCCACCAATAGTAGAAGAGGGCTCCATCTTCCCATCCTCACCCAGAATTTAATATTATCTAATTTTCACATTTCTGAAAATCTGATTGTTGTAAGATATCTCTGATTATTATTTTAATATCTATTTCTCTGCTAACTAGTGGGTCAAATATCCATAAAAATATGAGAGATCTGAAGCCAGATTTCCAGTTAGCATCCAAGTAGTCATAAGTATATCATTAATTGCTCTATGACTCAGTTGTTTCCTCTATAAACTAAGGATGAAAATACTTCTTTAATGAGAAATTAAATGGTTTAAAAATTAAGCACCAAGAGAAAATCTGGCACAAAGAAGTGTTCAATAAAAGTTGGCTATTACTATCACGTACTATAATAATTTACTATTATTTTTCATTCAAGTTTCCTCTTCTGTAAATTGTCTATTTATACCCCTTAATAATTTCTCCATTATATTTTCCATATATTCCTTTCTGGTTTACATGAGCTTCTTGTATATTCTGGATATCAATTCCTTGCAAATGTGTTTAAATGAATAAGTGAGTGATCAGAGATTAAACATGCCAGTTTTGTCTTAACAGAGCTCCAACTGTTTGCTTTTTCTGCTCACTGCATTGCTGGGTCATTTTTGTGAACAAAATGTTGAATCTCAATGTATTTTTAATATGGTCAATAAATTTTAAATAAAATTTAATTTATATTCCATTTTTCTAAGTCAATAACACACAAACCCACAACTGTAGGGGGGAAAATAGCTAGCTCCACAGTGAAAAATTTAAACAATTCTATTTGTGTTTTTATTGGGCAATTTTTTAGAAAAGCAGAGAGTACAAAGAGTTACTGATTTTGTCAAATCCTATCAAAGACAAGTAGTTTGTCTCAATTTCAAACTCATTATTCAACTAGAACAATCCCTACAATGGGCTGCCAAAAGAGTATAATTTTCTGCAAGACTACCAAAGGAACTATTTATCACCATTAAAGGGCCATTTTTAATAAAATTCTAGTAATCATTTAGAAAAACACAGAAAATCTTAGAAAACTCCAAAATACAGCACTAATAAACATTTGATAGAACTAGTGTTTAAGGGAAATCTTTGTGGAGAGCCGCAAAATTTGTGACCATTTTCCTAGCAACTCAAGACATAACACAAACTGACAACATAGTGGTAAGTAAACTGCTCAGTTCAGATCTATATAGGAAGTCTATAATTACTCGATCATATTTTTAAGCAGAGATTAAAAAGTATCAGTGAAGAAAAAAGTAATTGTCTCCATCTTGAAGGTGTGCAATCTATATAAAAATGGGGGTGGGAAATCATAGCTAAATAAGATAGACAAATGATGACCAATCACCACCACTTTCACCTGCCACCCCGATGGCTATACCTGATGCTGCTATATGTTTTTTATTTTTAATGGAAATGATGTAGATAAGAATTCACACATTGACAGAGAAGGCATCTTGGTGAAGGATGACTTGTTTCTATCTGCATTAGTAATATTCTTAGTAGGTAAAAACAGACACAATTATGAAAAGTTGCCCAAATCTCCTCTTCCCCAAAAAATTCCAAAGCTGATAGGCAGATTCATTCAGTTGATGTTTAATGAACATTCTGGAGTTACAATTATGAGCAAAAACTGAACATCCCTAATGGTTTTGACTTAGCAGGGAAGAATGTTAATTTGAAAATCACACCAAGGTGAAATTATTCTGAAGGACAGGGTCATGGTCAATGTTCCTATAAGAGTCTATAATACAAGAATCTGACCTAGTATGGAAGCTTAGAGAAAGCCTCCTTGAGCCAGTATCTGTAGGGAGAAGATGAGTTAAGTTGGCGAAGGGAACAGCATGTTCAAAACTCTATCATGTAAGGGAATGTGGTGAGTCCACAACTATGGCAGGAAGGGAGTGTATAAAGGAGAGGGAAGGCAAAGCTGGGAGGTGTCCAGAATGTGCTGGGCTACTTGTCTATCTTAAGGGTTTACTCTGTAAGTGAAATGGAAAGCCAGTGGTGGGATTTAAAAAAGAAGGCTCTAATTTAGGGTGACTTGGAGGAGCAGCAAATAAAAATGTTTCCATAGTCCCGGTAAGACAGTAGTAACTTGAACTGAGGCACTAGTGATGGAGATGAAGAGAAGGGTAGTGAGTCTTGAGATACTGAAGCTGCAAAATCAATAGGATGAGTTAAGTAAGAATAGAATAGGCAACAAAGCCTCTTTCATAATTTCTCCAAGAATCTTCAGGCATTGTACTGCTTTCTCTATTATGGCTGCCAGTCAGTCACATCCTGCAGATTAAATGCTTGCAACTGTTTGGATATCCAGGCAGAATTTTTCATGTATCCATTAAAGAAATCGTTTCAGGGCCATTTACAATAAAAGTTTCAGTTGTAGATATTCTGTAATCTACACTTCTGTGACATGGCAGAACTGATTTTCCAGACCACTGTAGGATCCTATATAACCCTGAAGGACATAAGCTATTTTCATTGTTCTTAATTTTGCTTGTCTCTTCAGCATGTCAGATTATCACACATAGGATGACCACTTGCCAAGGTTTCATTCTTTTCTAAGGATTTGTTCCAATTTATAAAGCCTTTTACTTGTAAAAATTTAGAGAAATTTCTCATCTTTTCCTTTGGGTCGACTATTAGTTGAACAAGGTGTATATGACAGAAATATAAACATGTTTTAAAGGTTCTGCTACAACTTTTCATTCAAGTTCACAATCAACTGTATGCAAATGGATAGTTCTTTTTGGCTAGGTTTGAATTCTTTCTTTTTTTTTTTTTTTAAAGATTTTATTTATTTATTTGAGAGAGAGAGAATGAGAGAGAGCACATGAGAGGGGGGAGGGTCAGAGGGAGAAGCAGACTCCCTGCCGAGCAGGGAGCCCGATGCGGGACTCGATCCCGGGACTCCAGGATCATGACCTGAGCTGAAGGCAGTCGCTTAACCAACTGAGCCACCCAGACGCCCTAGGTTTGGATTCTTTCACTATAGATTCTCATAGTAAACACTGACCATGATCCTGTCCTCAGAGTAATTTCACCTTTGTGTGTTTGTGTGATTTCCAGATTAACATTTGTCTCTCTTGCTAAGCCATAACCACCATGGATGTTTTGAGTTTTTGCCACGTTCTCTTCTAAATGGACTATTAGATTTATTTGTTAACATCCATTCATATATTCTGAAACACACTCAGTTTTAACTTTTAGGATACAACTGTACACCCATTTTTCTATCAAACCTCATTTCTCATGAGCAACTTCAATAAGGGAGTTTGGTACCTAGAAGATCCTAACCTAGCCAAGTAGAATTAGCATATAACCATCTGCTGGAATTCTGGGCTCATACATCAGAACAGGCAGGCACTGGTTAAAAACATGGATTTTAGAGGGCACCTGGATGGTGCAGTCGGCTAAGAGTCTGACTCTTGTTTTGGCTCAGGTCATGATATCAGGGTCGTGGGATCGAGCCTCTCATGGGGCTCAGGGCTCTGTCCTCAGCGGGGGTCTGCTTGGGTTTTCTCTCCCTCTTCCTCCACCCCTCCCCACCCCTGCTCTCCCTCTTTCTCTCTCTCTCTCTAAATAAATAATCTTTTTAAAAAATGGGCTTTGGTATCAATCTGATATTCTACTACCTACCAGTTATATGGCCTTCGGCAAGTTATTCAACCTACACCAGCTTCGGTTTCCTATAAAAAATTAATATAAAATATATCATGTTCTATATTATATTACACAGTATATAATATGTTGGCATATATAACGTGCATGGCACAGGGAGATGCGTGCGGCAGCTATCATCACCATCACCGCTGTCACCACGGTTATGTTTCCCACTGGCCTCCAGGCATGGCCATTCACCAAAGAAGGAGGGATGCTCAAGAGGGAAAAAATTGTGCCAATGTTCTTCTGTCTCCTGGAATATTGAAAGATGCAATTAACCATGAAATTAGAGACTTAAAGAATTAGGTAAGTCCAGCGAGAATAAGTGGAGGGAGAAGGTGTGAAGTGGTGTTTGCATATGTGTTTGTTGAGTAGGTTAAATAAAAGAGTAAATTGTAGTTCGGAAGAAAAAAATACATGGTATATGGAAAATGGTATATTCCACCAACTGAAGAATCCAATATCTCTACTTTTGTATTACCTCTCAGATTTGTGTCAAGACAAGCATGTTCTGGTGGATAACTAACAATCATGAATGAGAAATGCATGACAGCCATTCCCCATTTCACAGATGAGGCAAGTAAGATCCAAAGAAGTGATTCATTTATAGTCATACATCTAGGAAATTATAGGCCAAAACCTAAACCAGGTTTTCTCACTTCAAAGTTCACGCTCTTCTTCTACATCAAAGTCAATTCCAAAGCCACACAGGTTGGCCTTCTTTGATCAGAGTTGCACATGCAATTAGTTATACTCACAAATTACCATCTTCAACAATTAGGCCTCAGTATAAAGTAAGCAGGGTCTTACTGCTCAGGACACTGTAAGGGTATATATCTGTCTATAAGCCAAAACAACGCCAATTACCTTGTAAGGAAATCCTCTTAGGAAAAGTAAAACAGAGGAAAGAAAAAAATGAACGATGTTTGCGTTCATTGTTCCCAGGCATCAAATAAAGTCACTCTAATAACAGCATTGCTGGTGATATTCCTTTCAAGATTGCCATAAAATGCTTAAGAATTTCAGAGGCATAGAGAACACCTATTTGTCTAATAAGGGCAATAAAACAAAATAAAGTCAGGCAGATTAGAAATAAAACTATGTATTTCCACAGTGATTGCAGAATATTTGTATGAGCAAATGAGTTTCTGATATATATGGTTAGCATTTTTAGGAATGGAAAGATATTCATAGGGAAAAATGGTAAAATTGCATGCTTTGCTAAACTCAACTTTATGTATGAGAAGTCATAACCACGGTATAAAATCCATAGTAGAAATGAAACAGGATTACATCACTGATGGTTCCTAATATTAATGGACCAGAGGGGACTTCATTCCCTGAAGCTAGAAACATGTCAGAGGGGAAAGATATACGATTCAGCTTGAAAAAGCAAAATCCATTAACCATGAAATAGGGAAACAAAAAATCAAACTTTCCATATACCATATCCTACTGGAAAAAATCTATTAGCAAAAAAGACCTCTACTAAACAAAATGTTTTTAACTCAAAACAAATACAGAAATAAATGATTTAAAGTCACAAAAAATTCCAGAAAATTTGTACAGTTGATATTATGCTGGCAATACAGATCCATCAAAGTACTAACATACTTCTCCGAGTATACAGATCTCAAAAGAATGCATGTCAATTGAAGTGTACTAAAATGCATTTTTATTTCTAGTTTAAGAAAGTATTGTATTAGCTACCACAAATTTGATGTGAAGCATTCCAGGTTTTCGTTTCCATTGTGAAATTACTCAAACAACATTTAATCTGGAAAAGAATCCTGGTGTCTCCACTATGAAGAGTGGGACGAATTAAGAGAGATTTGACCCCCTCAGTATACTTAAATATACTAAGACTTGTAATGACTCCTTGAACAATCTCTTTAAAGTAGTACACACCAAAAAAGAGAAAAATAACCTGAATCAATTAGACAGTTGCTCACATAGCATCCCTCCCATACAGAAAAGATCAAGGCCACCATCAGGGACCAAAGTGAGTAAATGCTTTATCAACAGTCCAGAGTAACGCAGAAGAGAGGTGACGTAGCATATACACACTGAGAATGAAACCAGAAAACAGAAGCTTCCTACTACTTTAATGGGATTAAAGAAATAAATTCCAAGATGACTGGCACATATAAACTTTTAAAAAGTTGAGCAACTACTTCAAGGCAAATCTTTACTCACACAAACAAAACATATGTGCAGACAGACCCTCCCAGGGATCTCTGCCTGCTGGTGTTCATGGCCTTATGTAATTGCTTCCCCGTAAGTGTTAGCTGGACCTGATAACATGCTGCTAATGCACAGGATATGGCAAAAATAATAGGCTATCAGTTCTGAGAGTGGATTACAGAAGACTATGATTTCTGTCTTGCATCTACCTGGCTCTTTTAGTTTACTCACCATCATAAAGCCAGCTTTCATGTTGTGAGACGCCCTACGGACAGACCCACAGGGCAAAGAACTGAGGGCAGCCTCCAGCCAATGCCAGCACCCCACAAAGAAGTGAATCCTCCCAATAACCATGTGAGTCACTTGGAAGTGGCTCTTACCCCAGTCGGGCCTTTACGACTGTAGCCCCTGCCAACACCTTGATGGGCAGCCTCATGAGGAACCCCGAACCAAAGGAGGCCCCAGCTACACTGTGAATTAATGAATGCTGTTGTTTCAGGCCACTTGATTTTTGAGATAATTTGTTACACAGTGAGAAAGAACATACAATATTCAACAAAACATCGTAATGGCCTCCACTTTGAATAAATATATTACTGATTTTAGAATGGAAAGATCCTTGTCTCACCCCAATTCATATTACTCAAGTCCCGGACATCAGTATCTCTCACTTAGACTTTTCTATTTGCTCCTAGTTTTGTCCCCTCTGGAGCCACTGTTACGGGTTTACATCCCTCAAAAACTCATATGTTCAAGTCTTAACCCTCAAAGTATAATCTTACTTGGAAATAAGGTTGCTGCAGATGTAATTAATCAAGATGAAGCCATGTTGGAATAGGTGAGCCCCCTAATCCAATGTTATTGGTGTCCTTATAGAAAGGGGAAATTTGGACACAGATGCATACACAGGGAGAGCCATGTGAGCCTGGAGTTATCCTGGCACAAGCCAGAGAACTACCACAAGCTAAGGGAGAGGCTTGGAACAGATCCTTCCCTAGTATCATCAGAGGATGTACTGCCCTACTGACACCTTGATCTCAGACTTCTAGCCTCCAAAACCATGAGACAATAAATTTCTCTTGTTTAAAATTCTCAGTTTGTGCTCTTTCGTTACAGTAGCCCTAGTAAACTAATACATCATCTTCTACACACTTGCCAAGGGAGGTCTTTCTGAAATATGAATCTTACATGTCATTGCACTTCTTCATTCATTTATTCAACAAGTATTTACTCAGTGCCTTCTATATGCCAGACCCTAAGTCAGGTACCGGACCTTCGGCAGTAAACAAGGGATACAGCTGCCACATATGTTAGTACAGTGGCACAAAAGGTATCTTGTGCTTGAGAAAAGAGGGGCCATCTCCAGGCAAATTGCAAAATGGTGCTCCCTTATGGAGGATGAATTAATACAAAGATGCTCCCCTAAAAGAACAATTAGACAAAACTACAACTCATGGGCAGACAACTCCATTGGTTCTATCTGGGCAGAAGAATTACACTTGGTAAGGGTGTACCAACTGGATTTCAGCCTGCATATCCACAATCTTGGCTGGATGCTTTTATAAGGAGACAACTTCCACAGCCATTAATGGCAGACCTGAGTAAAGGTCTCTCTCTACCTCTCTACCCTCACAGATCTTTCAAAATTTAACATTTCTTCAGAGCTACCCATTGATTCTTTGTTGGGGATATACAAGAATCCAGAATCCCATGCTCAAACAGCCCAAACATTGGTTTGCTGGAGCTGACTCCTACAACAGGTCCTGATGTCCACTGACTGGCCCATAATAGCAGAGGAAAATGATGGAATCTTTTCCAAGATATGTTATGCTTATGCTGTAGCTTCACTCAACTAAGGAACACTTAGTTCCTTAAACACTGAGAAGTATCAAAAGCAGACTAAAAGGCACTCTGTGATCTGGCTTCAGAATTGTCTTTTGATGAGGGACCAGGGCCCCTACACTGGCCTTTAGCTTTGGAAGACCTCTCTCTTCCTCTTCTCCACCTGTGTCTCTCCTCAAGGGCCAAGGAGCTATGCCCCCTGGAAGCTGACACATTACTCCACCCCATTAGACAATGCTTTAGATACCCAAGAACCCAGAATTCCATGCCCAAACAGCACAATGGTGTTCTGGATCTGGCTTCTACTGGTTCACAAAAGACCACTATTAAATTTCCAAAATTCAGTAAGCAGGATATTAAAAGTGCTCATAATTAAAAATAAATTCCACAAACTTAAATAAGTTATATTGAAAACAAATATAATAAATATTAAAAACTCATAATTTCTTAATCATTTTGCTATTATTTATGAATTTGAAGTTATTTATGTCTATGTATCTGTATGATAGATTCTACTATACAATGGTGTGCTACTCACATCTCTTCCCAAATTTGCATGCATACATCATGTTAGTAGCTTAAAATTGGTCATGGTGAGAGTATTTACACCAGAGAAATCAGCAAATGCTATAAATCAGGACTCATTTAATGTTTTCTTGATTCTTTAGGCATAAGAAGGTGATGGAGAAAATGTTAATAATGCGGAGTAAACTTAAACATGTACTGCGTCTGGGACGCCTGGGTGGCTCAGTCGGTTAAGAAGTCCCAGGGTCCTGGGATCGAGTCCCGCATCGGGCTCTCTGCTCAGCAGGGAGCCTGCTTCTCCCTCTGCATGCTGCTCCCACTGCTTGTGCTCTCTCTCTCTCTCTCCTGACAATAAATAAAATCTTAAAAAAAAAAAAAAAAAACACGTACTGTGTCTCTAGCCATTACACGTAGGCACAAAAAAATAATGTATCCACGGGGCACCTGGGTGGCTCAGTCGGCTAAGCAACTGCCTTCAGCTCAGGTCATGATCTCGGAGTTCTGGGATCAAGCCCCGCATCGGGCTCCCTTCTCAGTGGGGAGTCAGCTTCTCCCTCTCCCTCCGCCCCTCCCCATCCACTCTCTCTCTTTCTCTCTCTGTCTCAAATAAATAAGATATTTTAAAAAAATAATGTATCCACTATTCAAAAACTTATATAATTTAGCAATGAAGTCACCATGTCATTGAGGAACAAGTGAAGTTCCACTTCACTATTTCACCTTTACCTTACTCATTAACATAAATAAAATTATCAATCACCATGCATGCAGAAACTATAGCCAAAAGCTACAGAACTATTCCTCAAAGCTAGTTGTTAAATGCTACATACCACTAGGCCCAGAGTTCATTACTAGGGCCAGCACTGGCCTCTTCTTTGATCCTTCCTCCAAGAGGGGATCATGCTACTTGGGGTGTGCATCCTTAGGGGACAGATATGTGGGCAACAGTGTTCATCAATAAGCCAGAATGACTAAGCAAGGAGTGGAAAGACAAAAGATCTGCAGATGGCAGTTGGGAGCTTGGGCATGGCTTCAGCTTGTACCCTGACACAGTTCTGCAGGTACTAGACTAGGGGCAGTCCAGGCCTCGTACCACTCTCTGTAATTGTCTTGCCTTTTGCATGCAACTGCAGCAGACTGCCTGCAATGCTCACACCTCCCACAACATGTTTGACCAACAAGCCCTTGCTCATGTTGCTCACTTGCATGGGATGCCCTTTTATTTCCATCATTTTACCACCAGAATCCAACCCAGGGCCTGGCACACAGTAAGACTCAAAAGCTTGATTTGAATTAATGAATAAATGAACTGTATGGACACCAGTGCTTGGTCCATGACCTACTAGCTACATGGTATTAGACAAGACATTTAAGCTCCTCAGACTTCAGTTTCCTAGTAGGGAGGATAAATAAATCTCACCTTGCTGCAGAGACTAAATAAGATACTATACATAATAATTATAGTAGCAACATCTGCTAAGCACTCACATGCTAGGCACTGTGATTGGTGCTTTCCAGAGACTATCTCATTTTAATCCTCTCACACTTTAACTCTAAGATCTAGGTCCTATTATTTTAGGCCCATTTTAGAAAGGCAAAAACTGAGGCTTCAAAAGTTTATGTTCATATCATAGAACTCAAATAATAGCTCTTTATCTACTCCACCAAAGCAATAATGTATTTGAATCAGTGTTTAACCTGCAATAAATTCCAATAAAATGATTATTGAAATATTAATAAAGAAGCAACCCATCTAATCTGGCCATATGTTCAGTAAATCTTGTACTGAAAAGCAAAGTCCAATGACAACAAATTATAAGAAAAGTAATCAATATAGTCCAAGGAAATTAAATATGATTCTACTGTAAAGCTGGTTTAGACAAACAAGAATAACAACCACAAGGTAAGTTTTCAGTGAAAGCAATACAATATAAATGACCTATTCCAAGGTATATTAGCAATGAGTTCTCCAGCCCTGAGAAAGAGCTTTTAGAGTCAAGGAGCTAGAAGATATTTTAGGAAGCTTAATCCTTACTTTAGGTCCATTAAGTCTCTCTATACCATATCCCTAGTCATGCTACTTTTTTTTTCTTCAAAAAAACCCTATAAGACAGTATATCCATTGAGAAGAGTGCCAATCAAACATCAGTTATAAACTATCTCAAACAAGTGACACTGACAACATAAACTGGACACAGTAAGCAGAAGGGCACATAAAATTAAATTTAAAGTAACAGATAATATGTTTGTTAATTTCACCTGGCCCAAGACAAGAAAATATGGACTGTTGTAAACTATAGTTAAGAATATGGCACCAAGGGCGCCTGGGTGGCTCAGTTGGTTAAGCGACTGCCTTCAGCTCAGGTCATGATCCTGGAGTCCCGGGATCGAGTCCCACATCGGGCTCCCTGCTCAGCAGGGAGTCTGCTTCTCCCTCTGACCCTCCTCCCTCTCATGCTCTCTGTCTCTCATTCTCTCTCTCGCAAATAAATAAAATCTTAAAAAAAAAAAAAAGAATATGGCACTAAATTCTTATCTTTCAATAATTACTCTGAATGTAAATGGACCAAATGCTCCAATCAAAAGACACAGGGTAACAGATTGGATAAAAAAAAAAAAAGACCCATCCATATGCTGTCTACAAGAGACTCATTTTAGACCCAAAGATACCTCCAGATTGAAAGTGAGGGGATGGAGTCTTTATCATGCTAATGTACATCAAAAGAAAGCTGGAGTAGCAATCCTTATATCAGACAAATTAGATTTTAAGCCAAAGTCTGTAATAAGAGATGAAGAGGGATACTATATCATAATTAAAGGGTCTATCCAACAAGAAGATCTAACAATTATAAATATTTATGCCCCTAACTTGGGAGCAGCCAGTTACATAAACCAATTAATAACAAAATTAAAGAAATACATTGATAATAGCACAATAATTGTAGGGGACTTTAACACTGCACTCACACCAATGGACAGATCATCTAAGCAGAAGATCAACAAGGAAACAAGGGCTTTGAATGACACACTGGACTAGATGGACTTCACAGATATATTCAGCAAATGGCCAACAGACACATGAAAAAATGCTCAACATCACTTGTCATCAGGGAAATACAAATCAAAACCACAATGAGATACCACCTCACACCAGTCAGAATGGCTAAAATTAAGAAGGTAGGAAATGAAAGATGTTGGTGAGGATGTATGTGGAGAAAGGGGAACCTTCTTACACTGTTGGTAGGAATGCAAACTGATGCAGCCACTCTGGAAAACAGTATGGAGGTTCCTCAAAAAGTTAAAAACAGAGCTACCCTATGACCCAAAAATTGCACTACGAGGTATTTACCCAAAGGACACAAATGTAGTGATCCAAAGGGGCACCTGCACCCCAATGTTTATAGCAGCAATGTCCACAATGGCCAAACTATGGAAAGAGCTGAGATGTCCATTGACAGATGAATGGATAAAGAAGATGTGGCAATTATAAACAATGGAATAAGCTTTGCGCAGTGGCAGTATCATAGCCAATGAGATTTATCCAAGGCACGATTATTGCTAATATAAACAATGGAATATTACTCAGCCATCAAAAAATGAAATCTTACCATTTGCAGCAACATGGATGGAACTAAAAGGTATTATGCTAAGTGAAATAAGTCAATCAGAGAAAGACAATTATCATATGATTTCACTCATGTGGAATTTAAGAAACAAAACAGAGGATCATAGGGGAAGGGAGGGAAAAATAAAATAAGACAAAATCAGAGAGAGAGATAAACCATAAGAGACTCTTAACTATAGGAAACAAACTGAGGGTTTCTGGAAGGGAGGTGGGGGGGTGGGGTAACTGGGTGATGGGCATTAAGGAGGGCACCTGATGTAATGAGCACTGGGTGTTACATGCAACTGATGAATCCCTGAACTCTACCTCTGAAACTAATAATACACTATATGTTAATTAATGGAATTTAAATAAAATTTTTAAAAAGAATAATGTAAATCTTAACATTTAAGTTTGCAAATCAATATTTATACAACAAAGTGACTTTCTCTGATTTCTTCTTTGGGGGTGGTTGACATTCCAATATATGTTATTTAGATAGCACAGAGACCACAGACTCTGGAGCCTTATTGCTTGGATTAGAATCCTGATTCTGATCGTTTTTTTAGCTGTGTTATATAACCTCTTTACTCCTCACTTTTCTAATCTACAAAATGGAGATAGTAATAGGATTTACCTCATGGGGTACTGGGAGTATTACATGTAAAGCACTGGGAATACTGACACCTAATAAATGCTGTATGTTAGCTGTGATTATTAGCATCATTGTTGAAATCAAATAATATCTTGTTATGGGCTGCATGTTGTATCCCTCTCCAAATCCACATGTTGAAATCCTAACCCCCAACATGATGATAACTTGGAGGTAGAGCCTTTGGGAGGTAACTAGGTTTAGATGAGGTAGAGTTGTCTTAATGGGATTAGTCCCTTTATAAAAAGAGGCTAGAAAGCTAGCTCTATCTCTCTCCACCATGTGAAAATACAGCAAGAAAGCTGCCATCTCAAACCAGGAAGAGGGCCCTCACCAATCTGCCAATACCTTGATTTTGGACTTCCTTGCCTCCAGAACTATGAGAAATAAATGTTTGTTGTTTAAGCCACTCAGTCTATGGTATTCTGTTATAGCAGCCCAAACTGACATATCCCAAAGCCTAGTTGTTACAATGGCTGCATTCCAAAAAATGAAGGAAAAATTTTCTATCTGAGAATCATGTTCAAACAACTATATTAAATGCCACTATAATAGAGAAAAGCAATGAATGTGTTCTAATTCCTGTATGTTCAGCTTCATCTTCCTCTAATGTTAAGAAAGACAATAGAACTAACTCTTCCTCAGAGGTATTAGCTAAATCTACTTATATAATACATAAATTATGCTCAAATGGTGCTCTTTTTTTCACTAACTGCTTACCTCACAAGTTAATGAAAATAAAAAAGACTGATTCTTCCAATTCCACATCTCAATCACCTACACTAACCATATTCTCTTCATTAATGCTTTCTTTAGGAATAGAATATACTCAAAGATATACTCCTTGCTTTTTAGTAGATACAGGGAACTTCTCTCTTCTTGAAAACCTATCTGTTCTCCAAGAGTTCAAAACACTAAAAATTAGTTTAGGGTATACATCTAAAAAGAAATGATTAGTTGTGAACTGAAACAAGTCTGTAGCACTGGTAGATTTAACTCATATTACTTACACCACACTTCTCAAGTATTTGCCAGTTTAAGAAAAAGGTTACATCCAAAGTCTTCTTTAAGTTAGGTTATTGTACAATGATGCAAGTAAGTGAAGAGAATCAAAATATGACAATAAAACATATTAACAATTCAGAAAGATAAATACCAAATACTGGCAACTCTTTCTCTAAATGAGCTCCAATTTTATTTCACATAGCTCCATATTTACAGAAATTTGGGACTTTCTAAAGTCTTTTCTTTCTACTCAAATTTGTATCTTGAGCACTGATTTTGAATTGTATTTCAATCCTTTCTACCACTTACCACTTCCTGCTGTTTTGTAACTCACCATTTCTGTAGACTAGTACTTTCAAAACCTTTTTCAAATATTTCCTCTTTCTGAACATATAACCATAATTTATAAGACCAGGATTTTAAATAAATACTGTATTTCATTTGTTTTTAGGTTCTTTTAGAACTGTCTTTGTAAACACTAGCTTCATCTTTTATTAATGAATATTACTGGTCCATAGATGTGCAGTTTTTTAAATCCTGTGGCCTCTACCTTCCAAATATCTTTTAAATACTGCATCTTGGCCCCATCCTTATTGGCATCTCTAAGTTGAGCCCCTGGCCACTTCTCATCTAGATTCTTGCACTAGTTTTAGACCTCCCTCTGCTTCCAATCTTAACTTCTTCCAATTCATCCAATTCTGAAGGTTTTAAAAAAATGTTTCCAAGACAAAAATCTGATAACATCCTATCCTGCTTAAAATTCATCAATGTACTCTTTCATCTCTAGAATTATGTCTGAATCCTTTAATGTAGTTAATATGGCATACTAGTTAGGAAATTTTTGCAAGTAACAGAAACAACTTTTAACTAAGGAAAGACACAGGGTGGCTCAAAAATCAAAGAAAAGATAATTAAATAGGCTTAGAAAAGGAGGTTCCAGATGCAGGAACACATGGATGGTCTCTTCAGAATACCAATCATGTCAGTCTTTGGGTCATTCAGATGATATACAAATATCATGGACGGAGCCTATGATTAGCAGGTTTAAATCATCTGTCCACTCCTTGGTGTCTAACAAGACTGTATCCAATGTGAGGTGACAGTTTCCATGGCAGAGAACACTAATTAGTCACAATATTGTATCTTTTCATCATATTTTTTTACTTCATACACAGTCTCTTATAATAAATACCACATTTTTATCCTCCCCAAAATAGTGTGACCATGTGACTGAGTTCTGGCCAAGAGAGCATAAATCTTGAAGTTGTCGTGTGCAACTTCAGGAAGTATCTTTAAAGATGGGGGCATGTTTTTTTCTCCCCCTCCTCCTTTCTGCTGGCTGGAATGCTGAAGGGATAGATGGGTCCAGCAGGCATCTTGGACATCAAGCGGCTTTGGGAATGGAGAATCCATCTCTAGTGAAATAATAGCATGGAATGAATCTGGGTCTCTGCTACTATGAAACACCACAGCATCACTAGCTTGACTACCTCTATACTCTCTTATGTGAGAGAGAAACAGACACATTTCTAGTTAAAGCCACTATTATTTGGGGGTTTCCATCACTTGTAGCCAAATCTAAACTGAACTAAAACAGCCCCTCATAGCAACTCAAAATGTTAATACTGGAAGAAAGAATAATGGAGGCTGGACAAGAATAAAACAATAGATGCCCACTCATGATTTTCAATCACTCCATTTGCCCTTTCCCTCATTTTATGCAGAGTTAATTTCTATTTAGGGTTTCCCAAATATATCAAGCTCTCCTAGCAAAAACATCCAGCTGCCTGGATTGCTTTTACCCCCTTCATCTAAATGGCTAGCTTCTATACACGCAAGTGTCAGGCCATCAATCCTTACTTCTTTATTGTTTTCTGGATTCCCATAATCCAAGGTGTCTTCTACCCTCCCTGCGAATTCTCACACAACTCTGCAGGTTCACCATTGTGCTTACCATATTTACTTTTAATGACTGGTTTTCTTGTCAATCTTTTATACTAACTAAAGTATGAACTCTTGAAAAACAGCATCTTACATTGGTTTCTCTAGAAACCAACTCTCAGGGGTGAGAACTGCATACATAACGTCTCTTGGGATGCATTCTCAAAAAACATATCTGTAAGGAAGCAGGGAAGGCAGGACTGGACAGAGGGAGAGGCTGACCTACAATGCAGTTGAACCAGATGGACCTGAAGCTCCAGACCATCCAAGGGGGCAGGAGGGCCCTCTGGGGTTGGGGTGGCTCTTCAGAGTTGTCACAAATTGAGGCAAGGGAGTAAGTAGACCTTGCTTTCTTTATATGAACCAGTTATTTATTTTGTCCCTTCTCCTACCCCCCCTTCACCTCCCAGGGAGATAAACCTGGAATGAGAAGGATACCTGTGGCCAAGGGCAATTCCCAAGGGGGACTCAACTATGATCCTTTAGCAGCAAGTATCCTCAGCAACAAGGGGATAGGTAAGCACCACAGTATCCACTATAGTGAGAGACTGTGTCTTGTTCATTTGGAAATAATGCAATGCTTAAAATACTGAAAAAAATAATTTAGTTTTGAATAAATGGATGGATGGATGGATTGATGGATGGATGGATGGATGGATGGATGGACTGACAATCAAACCAATGAATAATGATGTCTGTTTTCAGGCAGAGGGGACAAAATCAATAAAGGAGAAATAGAAGAGTCTCATGAAAATGATAACAATGGAACCAAAGTCCTGCCAGAGAGAGGAAGATAGAGTTGCAGTAACCATCAGGTCTAGGCTGACATTCTTTAGAGAGGAGGTACATAGTAGGAATGACAGCTGTGGCATGTGTAGACCAAAATCGTCTTGAAGATAAGGAAATAAGGAATGATACTTCATTTGTTATGATAACAACAAAAAACCTAGTATTGATTCAAAGAAGAAAAAAAATATTGAGGTAATTTGAGGAGGTAATTTGAAGGTAAAAGCTTCAATATTTTCAGCAAAATGGGAGGTAAAAATAATTAGTGAAAATTGAATAAAAGTATGTAAGACCATTAACAGGGTTAAAGTTTGTAAAAATGTTATAGGAGTGTCTCAAGAAATGAAGAGAGATGCAGAAGGTTGGCATCTAGATAGGGAATTGTTCAACCATGCCGGAAGTTCAGTTGATGGGAGTTATTTGTCATACACCAAGTCACAATAGTCAATGCTTAAAGGAGAAAAGTTATTTTTAGAATTTTCATTTCAAAAAATATTCTACTGAAAACATAGGTAGACTGAATTTATTCAACTTAATATTATCCTTTACTCCTATGTAAGGCCAATTTTTTCTCACCTAATGCCATAGTTTACCCTAGAGTTCTTTCTTGGTGTGCATCCATGGGTTTAGACAAATGTATGACATATATCCATCATTATAATATCAGAGAGTATTTTCACTTCCCTAAAAATCCCTGGCAACCACTGATCTTTTTACTGTCTCCATAGTTTTTTCTTTTCCAGAATGCCATATAATTGGAATCATACAGATTGGCTTCTTTCAGATTGGCTTCTTTCACTTAGTAATATGCATTTAAAATTCCTCCATGTCTTTTCATGGCTAGATAGCTCATTTTTTTTTATGCCGAATAATATTGCATCATCTGGAGGTATTGCAGTTTATTTATCTATTCATCTACTGAAGGACAGCTTGACTGATTTCAGGGTTTGGCTATTATGAAAAAATGTAAGGCCAATTCTAAAAGAAAAAACGTTTAAATTATTTTTCCTCTTTAAAGAACTCAAATTATGTTGTTAAATCCTGGAATTCTTGGGAGAGAAAAAAGTCATATACTAATAGCCTCCTTTTGTTAGTAGCTCTTTCTAAAGATATGTTGTAAGTTCACAAAATACATTTAGAATATGTCTTCCTTATGGGACATAAATTTCATTACCATGAGCAAAAGCAGCATCTTCATCATCATCTGCTACATCTGATATGTTTATGGCTCATCATTGTTTGCCAAGGGCTTTACATACATCAACCATTCAATCCTCCTTAAAGTATTGTGAAGCAGAAATTTATCCTCAGTATAAACAAGTGACTTGGGCAAAGTCATATAACTAGCACATGGTAAATCCAAAGCTAGAACCTGTACCTAACTCCTGACCCATGACTTCTGATACCTTCATACACTGATGCTCAAATATGGAATACACTGATACTCAAATATACTTTCCTCTACTTTCAATAATTCCAAACTCTGAAGGTCAATTTAGCTATTAAGCATCTATTTCTTCATCATTCTTGAATTCTTTAAAATTTACCAGGTAAGTGCTACAAGAAGGAAATACCCAATTGGAGAAGTCACATTTTATCTATACAATAAACCGTGATCTTTGGTGTAACAACTGCCAAGCAAAAAAAAACAATCACCACCATCCTTAGTTAGAAAACAATATGATTTTTGCCTGAGGTGGGATGATGGAATAAAGCCCCAAACTGGCAATAAAAAGCTTCAGAGGAAAAGCTTGGCATCGATCTAATAAATAAGTTTAGCCGAGAAAGAGAAAACACATTCCTTTCCAATGCTCTGTGTGAAAACATAAGCAGCACAGTGACATTTGTTTAAAAAGTCATCTGAAACATATTTACAAGTTCCAATTAGCAGAAAATTCCTACCAATCTGAAATTTCTACAAGTTATTTTTTTCCAGGATCTGTTTGAGGATTTATTTGATTTTGTTGATATGTTTTCACAATCTCAAGTTCCTACCTAAAAGAGTTCTTAGCATCATGCTTAAGCACAGCCAAGTCCATGCGGCAGGAAAACAGTGTATTTATCTACCCTACTACATTGAAACGTTTGCACCAGGCTGACCATAAAAAAAATAGTAATAATCCCAGTGCAACTCTCAGCTATGCATATTAGGAACAGCATGTGAAACCAGGGAGACAGGAGTGAATCTAAACCAGTCAAAGACCATAAGCAGGAACTCTTCTGACTCCAGCAGTTTAGGAATAATGCAGATAAATCACAGAACAAGCAAAGGGGAATAGAGTGCATTTCAGGCTTGGCTTAGAGGAAAAGACATATGAGACACACTCAGGGAAACTAAATTTATACAGTCTAGAGAATGAGCTTCAAGGAGGGAACCTGATCATAATCTATAAATACCACCAAGGTAACACCATAAATGATTAAGGAGAAGAACTATTTATTGTCTCTGCAGCAAGTCTAAAAACGAAGTTTTAGATTTACTTTTCCCTTCCTTTCTTTTTGGCATCAAAACATGTTGATATTGAGAGCTGTTTGCCCCTGCCTGGGATATACTGGGACAGAGCACTAGACAGGTAGGTGCCTGTAGCTAGTCTATCCTGCATGAGGAGCATGACTCTCTCTCTTTCTCTCTAGCCATGCAGGCCAGGACTATAAAGAGCAGGTGCAGAAGCAGAAGAGTAGGACCTCTCTCAGCACACACTTCTACACTCCAGGAAGTCAGAGCATCCATACCCTTCTAAAAGCCAAGCATAGAACTGAGCTACATGTTTTTTTGTTTTTTGTTTTTTTATTTAGAGAGAGAGAGAGACCACCTGAACATGTGTGTGAGCCCAGGGAGGGACAGAGGGAGATGGAGAAAGAATCTCAGACTTCACGCTGAGCACAGAGCCCCATGTGGGGCTCAATCTCATGATCCTGAGACCATGACCTGAGCCAGAACCAAGAGTCAGACACTTAGCCGACTGAACCACCCAGGCACGCCAGAGATTTTACTTATTTATTTTAGAGAAAAAGAGAGAGAGAGAGAGAATGAGCACGGGGGAAGGGAAGAGGAAGAGGAAGAGAGAATCCAAGAGGACCCTGCACTGAGTGCTGAGCCAGAAGTGGGGCTCAATCTCAGGACCCTGAGATTGCACCCTGAGCCAAAACCAAGAATCTAACACTTAACCCACTGCACCACTCAGGGGCCCAAGTTACATGTATTTTAAATATCATTTATTCTTGCATCTATTTGCTCAAATGAGTGCTTACCATGCGCAAGAGAGTGCTTCCCAATCCAAGTACAAACAAATCACTTGGGGGTTTCCTTAAATGCAGATTCTGACTTAGTAGTTCTTGAGTGGAGCCTGAAACTCCATGTTTTCAACATGCTTACAGGTGATGTCGATGCTGCTGAGTAATTAATAAGGGGCGAGGAGCTTAGTCCCTTGGTGTAGACAGACACAGAGAGAGCGAACTAAAACACAATATGGTAACATGCCATAGGCACCTAATCTAACCCGGGAAGGAGGAACAGCGAAAGCAAGCTTCCTGAAGGGCCAATCTTTCGAACTGAGTCTGAAAAGATACTAGTGCAATTAAATATCAGAAAAGAGTACTCAGGAAATTCCAATGGTATTCATTCATAGGTAATTAATATGGATGTTCTGAGGATTAAGAGGGATTCTACAAGCTGCTGACTTCTTGGGTTAGTCTATGAGATTTTACAGTGCTCTACCATAAGAAGAGTGTGGAGTAGAAATGGCACAGGCTTTTGGGTCAAATAGCCTCTTCTGAGCTTCAGCTTCCCAGTAGTAAAACAAGCATAAGAAAACAATACCCAGGGCGCCTGGGTGGCTCAGTTGGTTAAGCGACTGCCTTCGGCTCAGGTCATGATCCTGGAGTCCCTGGATCGAGTCCCGCATCGGGCTCCCTGCTCGGCGGGGAGCCTGCTTCTGCCTCTGACCCTCCCCCCTCTCATGTGCTCTCTCTCTCTCGTTCTCTCTGTCTCAAATAAATAAATAAAATCTTTAAAAAAAAAGAAAACAATACCCAACAATCAACTCCAAATAAATCAAAGACCAGAATGTTAAGAGCTAAACTATAAAATTCTTAGATGACGACATAGGGACAAAGCTTCATGGTGTTGGATTTGGCAATGATTTCTTGGATAGGAGTGCCAAAAGACAATAGAAGCAAAAATAGATAAATAGGGCTACATCAAAAAAAAAAAAAAAAAAAAACCTTCTGTACATCAAAGGGTACTATCAAATGTCCTTTGAATGAAAGAATGAGAAAACAACCCACTCATTGGGAATCATATATCTGCTAAGAGGTTAATATCCAGAATACATAAGGAGCTCCCACAACTCAACAACAAAAAAAACAAACAACCCTATTCAAAAATAGGCAAAGGACTCAAATAGTCTTTTGAATTTCTCCAAAGAAGATATACAAATGGCCAATAAGATATACAAATGGCCAATAATTCCTCCAAAGAAGATATACAAATGGCCAATAAGAAAAGATGCTCAACATCGCTAGTCTTTAGGGAAATGTATATCAAAACCACAATGAGATACCATCTCACACTTGTCAGGATGGCTATTAAAAACAGCAGTAACAACAAAACAGGAGAAAACAGTACGAGCAAGGATATGGAGAAATTGGAACCCCTGTGCACTGGTGGTGGTATTGTAAAATGCAGCCACTGTGGAAAAGAGTATGGTGGTTCCTCAGAAAATTAAAAATAGAATTACTATATGATCCAGCACTTCGTTTCTGGATGTATACCCGAAAGAACTGAAATCAGGGACTTGAACAGGTATTTGAACACCCATCTTCATAGCATCATTATGCACAATAGCCAAAAGATGAAGGAAACCCAAGCGTCCGTTCATGGATAAATGGATAAATAAGCTAGACAAGGGAATAGTATTCAGCCTTAGAAAGGAAGAAAATTCTCACATATGCTACAGCATGGATGAAGACATTATGTTAAGTGAAACAAGCCAGTCACAAAATGACAAATACTGTATGATTCCACTTGCATGAGGTACTTAAAGTAGTCAAATTCAGAAAAAGATGTAGAATGGTGATTGCCGGGGTGAGGGAGAGGGAGAAATGGGAGTTACTGCTTAATGGGTACAAAGGTTCAGTTTTGCAAGATGAAGAAGTTCCAGAGATGGATGGTGGTGATGGTTACACATCAATGTGAATGTACTTCATGCCACTGTACACTAAAAAATGGTTTAGATGATGAGGTTTCTGTGTATTTTAGTACAATGAAATATAATAATAATAAAAAATTAGAAACGACAAAAAAAATCCTTGCTAATCATTCCACAATATATATAACGTATACCAAATCATCACCTTTACACTTTAAATATATACAATTATGTTTGTTAATAATTTCTCAATAAAGTTGGGGGAAAAAACAACCTATCTACAGGGTTTTAGAAGAGATAACAAATGTCAGTTCTTAACAAATATTAAAGCTATTTTTCCCTTTTATGAACCCCTAAAATAAACTATCTCCAGCCTCACCATAAATGCTTTCCTTTTGCTCCCATTCCACTCCATTCCTGACTACTCTGGATGTGCTTATGTCTAAAGAAAATCACATTGAATTTACACATTTCACTTCTTTGTTTAATGTTTTAAATGTATTATCCCACTTGCTCACTAAGCATTCTGGAAATAATTGCTCATGAACCTATTCTTTAACAGAGATACAGACAGGGCAATCATCCACCCTAGGTTTTTCAAGGCAGCTCCAATTTCAAATATTCTGCCCACTCATCAAACAATTGTCTCCAGTTTTGGGCTTAAAAACATTATTGCCCAAAATATAAAACGGAATATTCTGAATTGCTGCCACAGTCTCTGGAAAGTGTTTTACTACATTTTTTCTTCAATAAGCTCAATTTGATAGATGCTCATGTTGGAATCTCTATACACGAGGTTCTATGGGACAGACCTACGTGATTATGACACTGTCCCTGCCTTCCGGGTGTTCATAGTCTAGCGGCCACTGTGTGTATGCCGGAAGGTGGCCGGCAGGAAACAAGGGAAGAAGCATTCCAGAACGTAGTCTAGTGTTTGGTACCAAGCCACTTGTTTTAAGTCCCATCGTCTTTATTTCTCTGGCCCATCCAAGAAAAGACTGAAATAAAAGATGCCTAAATGCCAAAGTAATTTCTAACATTACAGATGTGTGCCCACTGGTTCATTTGAACTTCACATCTACAGCTCAAAGAATGAGCCTTCCTAAAATAGATACAAAATGGCACTGAAAGGCTATGCAGCAGTCACAGGGTCTACTTCCTGAAACCTCTCGACAGAATATGGAATTTCCCCCAAGAGAACATAAAGAAAATGCTCTGTGATTGGCAAGCTCCTGAGGAATGTGCAATCATAATAAACTAGAATTCGAGTGGAAGTAGATTTGGAAAAAACACTGTTCTTGTCCCTGTTCTATCATGAAGGATAGGATTGAACCCTATAGCTACTCTTTAAATCATTTTTACCGAAGAAAAATTCTGGCGAGAAAGGAAAAATCTACAAATGAGCAAAGTGTCGAGTATGGCAATTATGATGATGAATGATTTGCTGAACAATATATTACACAGAGATTCTTGCTCTCTGTGAGCACTATAATGTTATTATTTTACACCGTGCCCCTTGAAATACAATTCTAACCGTAGAATCCACTGCTGTCTTCTCTTTCCACTTTAAAAGAAGAAAGAGTAATTAGAAAAGTCATTCAGAGGACTCTGAATAAACCTAAAATTATACCATTCCACTAGCGATAGAAAAATCAAAGGTTGACTTCAATCCCCAAATATCTGGACCATAAAACATCACTTCTCTCCATGCACTGTCACTTAAATTTGAATTATCCAGTGTAATAATGCTTTTTTAAAAACCTGTGTTTCTTGAGTAAAAAGATTTCCAATAAAAAGACTATCCGCTCATAGGAAAAAAAATATACAGATGACCAAGTTTCAAAATAACCCTTCATCTCAGCCCCAAATCCAAATCACTGACTCAGTTTGGTGGTGTTGATATTTTTGTCCCCAGTTCTATCTTCAGAAGTGTATCCAGGTTACATAGCCAAGAGGATCAAACAAGATTTTTACTAATGTCACAGGTATGCATTCCTGACCTAATACATACCTAATCATCAAGGTTTGTGAATTTCCACCTACTGGGTCCCTTCAGCCCATGTCCATCCATTTTTAATGCATGGAACAAGAAATCTTCAGGAGTGTAGAGCTATTATTTTAATCCCATTACTGTCACAAATTCGTCACAATATCTCCCCAAACCACCTTCTTTTCTAAAACTAGACCTCAATTATCTTCACCTGGATTACCTCTCTTTCTTATTCCAAATTCTGAATTTTTAACATTCCTCAATTCAGACAACTTTCAAATCTGCTAAAAGTAGCATTCCTTACAATTTTTGTCCTAGCTTTAGATATCACAGGCAAGACATTAATATATATTGGTAAATACTCAGAAATTCAGAAATAATCTCTATTTTCTTTTTTTTTTTTTTTAAGATTTTATTCATTTATTCGACAGAGACAGACACAGCGAGAGAGGGGACACAAGCAGGGGGAGTGGGAGAGGGAGAAGCAGGACTCCCGCTGAGCAAGGAGCCCGATGTGGGACTCGATCCCAGGACCCTGGGACCATGACCTGAGCTAAAGGCAGATGCTTAACGACTGAGCCACCCAGGTGCCCCTCTATTTTCTTTTTTATTTTTAATAATTTCTCACCATTTGAACAATCCATCACTCCTCACTGGGCACCAGCAAAGTGATTGGCCCTGACGTAGAAGCTGAAGAGGAAATAATAAGGTAATGAGCATCCTCCCTAATACTAGAGACATTAAATCAAGCACGAGATGACCATCGGGACTTTATTTCCTTCATATTTTTATATGTTCCTATTTCCTTTGTTCATTCTCGGAAATGTATTCATCTTCTCCTAACTCAGACTATCCTTCACAGACAATGATAACTTCGGTGAATGAGAAGAATAGAGAAAAGTCCTAAAAGCTGAACTGTTTAGTACTTCTCAAACATTAATGTCCATATAAATCGCCTGGGAAACTTGCTTAAATGCAGATTCTGTCTCAGTCGGTCTAGGCCAGAGCTGAGATGATCTATTTCTAACAAGCTCCCAGATAATGCCTACTGTTGATAACTGCCAGAGCACTGAGTAGCAAGGGGCTACACTGGAAGCTCTCCAAGTGCAGTGTCTCTGTCGGTCTTTTATACCTCACTTTGGCCCAGTGCCTGGCCCACTGCCCAGCATATAGTAAATGCTCAATAAGTATCTTTGGAATGAATAGTCATGGAAGAGACATAAATAAAGAAGGGGAAAAGAATATAGACAAGTACATTCATCTCAACTCAATTTTTCTCTTATATAGGGTTGGTCAAACCATTTTTAAACTCAACTTCGCATCCTGAACATCAAACTGATCCATATTTGACTCATCATCCCTACCTTTTGATTTTCCCCCGCACCCTTCCCTCAGACTAGACCATTTTCCTCCATACATGTACATAAATGCATGCCCATCGTATAGAGCACCTATAACCTACCTGTTCCTGTTCCCCCATCAAAACCTGGGTTGGCCAACCTCTTTGGTTCGAGTCCCACCTCTTCCATGAAGTTCTGCCCAGCGTCCTTGGCCATACCCAATACCCAGTCTATATCTCACAGTTATTTTGGACACCAGAAGTAGAGCAAAATGACACGTAAGCAGCTCCATAGCAGATATAATTCATAACTCTGATGGCAGAGTAATGAAATGTCCTTCTGTCAGGGTAAAATTCACTGAGAGAGCTGTCTTATACTTGCACGATCCCTGCTAAGTAAATAAAATTTATCATCTTCAGAGGCGTTCTCCATTCTTGGGATAGAAGAACAAGTGAAAAATTTGAGTCAGGCCATTTATAAAGACAAGACACCAAGACATGCTGTGGTGTGGTGATTAGAGCATGGATTTTGGAGACCAACACTTGGGTTCAAATCCTGCCTCCATCGCTAATTATGTCTATGGCTTTGGTCAGTCCTCTGGCTTGTAGGAGCCCAAAGCTGGGCATTTAAAGGGGGATAAATGGCATCCAATAAACTTTCTGTAAAGATTATTGTTTTGTTGTTTTGTTGTTGTTGTTGTTTGTTTTTTTTTATTATGTTATGTTAGTCACCATACATTAAAGACTAAATGAGATAACAGATTTAAGGTGCTGAGCAGAGTGCCTGGCATATACTCAGATTTTGCTATCGGAGCCATTACCACAGAGGGTTTTATATAGACGCATTATCACCTGGGAACTTGTTAGGAATACAAACAAATTCTCAGGTCCCACCCCAGACTTCCTGAATTCCAAACTCTGGGAGTGGGGCCCAGCAATCTGTTTTTGTTTTTGTTTTTAAAGATTTTATTTATTTATTTGAGAGAGAGAATGAGATAGAGAGAGAGAGCATGAGATGGGGGAGGGTCCGAGAGAGAAGCAGACTCCCTGCCAAGCAGGGAGCCCAACGCGGGACTCGATCCCGGGACTCCAGGATCATGACCTGAGCCGAAGACAGTCGTCTAACCAGCTGAGCCACCCAGGCGCCCCCCAGCAATCTGTTTTAAACAAGCCCTGGGAAATCAGATGCTAAGTTTGAGAAGCACTGTTCTAAATGTTAAAGAAACTGGAGATGTTAACGATCTATGATTAGTGTCAGGCACAGGAGGAGATACTCACTAAATGTGTCTTATTATTTTTGCTAGGAAAGCCCTTTTATTCTACTTCTTAATGCTAACTCTCCTGCCCAGTGTATCCAACTGCCTAGTTGCTTCAGTTCCGGAGCTGCCTAATTGCCCGCCTTTGAGAGTGACCCAAACTGCTGCTCACAAACTATTTAATTGCTTATCCAACTGCCTACCTAGAACCAGCCCTGGTCCTCATTACCGGCGGCTGACCTCCGGCTGCAGGAGCACGACCAGAAGTTGTCCCATCGCAGGAAAGCAGCCTTGAGCCCAAGCTCTGCGCACAAAGCTCCAGTGGCCACATTTCCCCTCTCACAGTTCATGTCGTGGTGGCCCCAGGAACCAACTACATGCGTGACTCTGAATTGCTTTGGCTTTTTTGAGCTTTGATTTTGGAGTTCTATTTTTCTTTGCTTTTATTTTTTTTTTCTTTTTTAGACTTGGGGGAGGGGGTTGGGGAGAGTTGCTTTTGTTTCCTTAACAGCAAACAGTAAAACTTTTCCATAAAAACTGTGTATTCCTCAAGGCCAGACAGTTAAGCAGCTGAGGCATTTTGGGCACTGCCTGTTACTGATTTTATTTCCTTTTCACTGCACTTGCAAGCAAGTCATTTATCTTTAAGTTAGCAAGCAAGAAATGGGAAATAAAAGAAATATGTTTTATTTAAAGCAGTGTTTGGGGCTAGGCATGATGAGGGATATGGACACTGCCTACACTGATTTCATTTTCATTACACTGCACTGACAGCAAAACCATTTATCTTTTTTGGACAGATACTTTCATCTCTCTGCCTCCCTTATGTTTCTCTTGGTTCTGTCCTCCTGTCATACCAGTGTTCTTGAATTTTGATGAGAACAAACTGGGGGCATGCAGGACAAGTGAGTCCTTTGGGTACCAAGCTCCAAGACATCCTTTTCCTCTCTGAGGGATTTGACGTGGGGTAAATAAGCCATCATTTCATGGTGTAAACCAGAAGAAAACAAAAACAAAAACAAACAACACTTTTTTCCATCCAAATGAGATAAACAAAAATCAAAGAAAATGTTCTACTTTCACCACTTATTCTTCTTTAAAATGAAGATATATGATTCTACCATCTACCAATGCAACCTGCAATACAGTAGTGAAACAAAATTGGAACAAGCTAGAAATTTCCTCAAAAACCAAAGAATTGATGTTCTTTAATAAGTTCCATCTGCTTGCTTTTAAAACAGGACACAACACCCACTTCCAAGACTCAGTGGGAAAGGTATTGCATTATCAACATGGAGGATAAAAATGGGTTCAGTGCATTCAGTATCATCCTTTTGCTCCAGTAATTCTCTGATTTCCCATGTTTTGCCCTAGATATATGAAATTCACATTTCCAGATCAAATTGGATTTTTCTGTAGCCTAAATATTGTTTTAAAATTGCTGAGTTTATTGTCAACTATAAAATTTAAAGACTGATTTATCTGAAGTGGATGAACTCTACCAACACTGTTCTCCACTTAATATTCAAAAGTAAGAATATACCTTTAGCAAACTGAGGGTTGCTGGAGTGGTGGGAGGGTGGAAGGGATGGGGTGGCTGGGTGATGGACACTGGGGAGGGTATGTGCTGTGGTAAGCGCTGTGAATTGTGTAAGACTGTTGAATTACAGACCTGTAGCTCTGAAACAAATAATACATTATATGTTAAAAAGAAGAAGAAGATAGTGAGAAGGGAAGAATGAAGGGGAGAAATCGGAGGGGGAGATGAACCATGAGAGACTATGGACTCTGAGAAACATACTGAGGGTTTTAGAGGGGACGGAGGTGGGTGGGATGGGTTAGCCCGGTGATGGGTATTAAGGAGGGCACTTATTGCATGGAGCACTGAGTGTTATACGCAAACAATGAATCATGGAACACTACATCAAAAACTAATGATGTAATGTATGGTGACTAACATAATAAAATAAAATTTAAAAAAAAAGAATATACCTTTAGCAGTGCCATAATGCCCTCTGGTTGATCAATCATAGTAGACAGTGTACAATAATTACTGATTTTCTTATCTGTCTCCTAATCAGCTGACTGTGAGCTGGGAAGCATGCAGGATAACCCACGTCTAGCAAAAGACGAGATTATGGTGAACTCTCCATAAATGTGTTTGTGATGGAATGAGCAAGAACCTTAGAAAACTTATAAGAAACTCTTTTTCCTATGTTAATAGAGACAGTTTTGATAACATCAGAGAAATGGGACCAAATAAAATGGGGATACCAGAAGGCTAAGTTATTACTCAGAAGCTTATGTGATTTAGCTGTTAGATAAACTAGATATTATAGTATTAGCCAAAATAAATAATAAATTATTTACTCATAAGGATTATGTCAATTAAGAGAAGCCCTTGAAAATATGTCTTGAAAACTAGCAGTATGACAAAGTTAGCAGCAAACAAACTTTTCCTCACTGTAAAATTTCTTCACTCCGTGTAAAGTTAAATCTTGTCATGTTAAACCATTTCAGCAAATTTTTTTCTGGCTCAATCCACTTATGATGCTTATGTAGTATAGTTTCTCTCTAAAATATAACATGGTGGAAATGTACTAAAATGTCAGAAATATCTAGAGTAAAAATGATCTGTATGCTTCCCACCCAAGGCCCCCAAATCATAAAAACACAAATTGCTTTCCTATTTTATCTTCCTAAGATCGTGATGAATTAAGTCATCAATAATTCAAAGGTACATGTAAGATTATCTCTTTTATCTTTAGGCATATGCACAAGCATTTAAAAGGGAAACCAACAGAAAATGTGTGAATGCTGTTTATAAAAAGAATATAGATCAAATTTAAATTTGAACCATTAAATTGCAGAAAGTGACCCACCACAAAAAAAGAAATTCCAAATTAGGCAATTACTTATAATGTGTCTGTAATACCCAGCTTCTGTCTTACTATCCCTGAACACCTAACCCATCCTATAATGCCAGCATTTGTAGAAATCTAACGTCAGCATGTGTCAGTACACAGCAAAGCCAAAGCCACCCATGCTGGCGTCAGACTCAAAATGGAGTTTTGGAGTCTCAGATTTCAATATTTTGGCTTTGGTCGATATAATTTATAATGTGACATTGTTTAAACCTGGTAAGCCAGGTTTTTCCCTCTGATACTCCTGGGCCATTTACAATGCATGTCAGGATGCAAAACCCAGAGTGACTGGTGTTGATTAGGTAAGAGCCAGGCAAGGACAATTACTAAAACTGGGCTGCTTACCCTATACACACTCCCAGTAAGAAAACAGAGGGAAAAATATGTAGGTGAGAGACAAGTGGCAAAAAGAAGTCCGTGTAGAAAAAAATCCCAAAACAATCTTCTGAAAGTCAAAGCTAGTTCTTTTATATTTATGGTCTGATATGTAATCAAATGGCTTAGGTGTTAATTTTATGTTACATCTTTTTATTTTCTTTTTAAATTAATCCCATAAAAGAGAACAACTGCTAAGAGCTAGTTTCATCTGGGATTTAAGAAGCTTCAAAAGAAAAAAAAAAAAGGTGTGTAAGTCTGCAAGCAGGAAAAAAAAAAAAATCATCCGTAAAATCATCTACAGCATCTCTTAATTGTGGCTTCAGAGCAGTCTCCTCTACTGACAATGTCACTATGAATATTGTGTTGAAATCTGAAAAGAAATGTCTGTGGTCAGTTTGGTGATTCAGTGTGTTCTACTTAGGTGATCCATTAAGTCATAATGATTTCTCAAACACAAACAGTTTTAGAACATCATGAATCCAACTTAAGTACTTTCATCAGGAGGACTTAATGATGTGAGGAAAAAATGTTCATTCATTCATTCATTCATTCTCCCAACCAATACTTATCAACTTGGGAAATCTACATCAGACTTCTCTGACTGCCTAACCCACAAGTCTCACCACTGTGCCCCATTTTTCTCTGTATCTCCTAATATTATTAAGGGATATAAAAAAGGGCCCTCCCACTCAGGCTTCATGCTCACTAACTCAAGCTCCTGCTCAGAGTCTCCAACCTCTGTGTCCCTCCTTCTCTCTGGACACATCAGCTCAAACCATTTTGTGAAATAACCTCCAGTTGGTAGAAGACATGAGTAAGATAAAAGTCCTCACGAGAAGTATCCAAAAACCATAAATAAATAAAAATCTGGCAATAGACTTTATCTTTTTCTCTAGCTTAAACAAAACTTAGAATCATAAAATCAAAGAACTTTAGAGCTTGTAGGGATAGAAACAGAAAGGGTGACAGAGAGGAAGAGATGGAAAATAATCTAACCCAGAAGTTTCCAAATAGGGGTCCCGAGGTTGTCACTGCTCCTTCCCAATGTAATCACTATTCAAGTCAAAATGAGAAAGGTCAGAATAATGCAGCAAGTTTTCACAAAGCTTAATTTGTTCAATATGAAGAACTACCTGTTATTCTGAGAGTGTAGCTCCTACTCAGGTGATGTTAAAATAGACTTTCTTTGATGGGATGATGGCAATAATGATGGTGGTTTGCTGGGGGAAGAGTGACCTGTGCTTACCTGTCAGACTAAAACTTGGCAAACCTATGCCGACCTACGGTATTTGTTCCTTAATTTTTCTGTTCTGTGAATTCCCTCAGCTTACATTTTATCTAATCCAAACACTGTATTTTAAAGAGGAAGCATGGTGAGATAAACTAGAACAAAGTCACATGGCCTAGTAAGTACCATGATGGGACACAGGATTAGACTCTTTTGACAACAAATCAGTACCTTTTGTTTTTGAACTGTACTGGTGTCCTTTAAAAATAATAACAATAAAAAAGACTAGTTCCCTTACGAACCTGGAACAGTTGGCAGTTAAAAAGAAAGCAGAGACCCTTTCAAATGTTCTTCTTGTTCTAGTGTCTCTATGTTCTAATTGCTTGTTAAGAATGCCAACTAGTGGAGGACTGGATTGATGACTGTTCTGAGTGGTCTGCAAGAATAAGACTACCCCACCCCCACAAATGGGCAACTTCTCTGATTGAATACACCACATCAAGTGCTTGGTTTATAGTCCCATAAATCAAGAATCAAATTTTGTGTAGAAGTAAAGTGAATTGCACAACACATAGTTATCCAGTTAATTCAAGCAAATAGCCCCAAACCTACTATTAAAAGAGGAACTGGCTGGCTGTATTGTCAATTTCACTAAATAATTCCTCATTTTAAAGTAATGAAAATCATCCTTACAATAGAAAGGTTTCACTGTGCTTCATAATCATTGATTAAATCTTCAAAAGGCTGAAAGCAATGGAGATCTATAGATAAAGGAAATGGTAAAATATACATAAAATACTTCTGATAAAAGAATAGTACTCTCTTTTTTACTAGCCTTTTTTCCGCCTGGGGGGGAACCCTTATTTTGTTGTCATTGTTGGCTATTTGTTATACGTATATAGCTTCTTCACTCCCAAAGCATCAAATTCTAGATACAATAGCAAAATTGCCATTGTGGTTTTTCTTTACAAAATGCTGTTTGGTAAACAGAAGTGTTCATTTGTTTTACTGGCTTTCTTTCCTTAGATTTCTCCTTTCCAGGATTTGAATAAACATGTAAAAATATATAAACCTCTGAAGATGAAATCAAAATCTCTTTAGCGTGCAGTGCTTTAAAATACATGAAGAATTGTTAAGAGATGAAAGGTGGTGTGTGAGAACAAAACTGGAGGGTGCAGGTTTACACTAAAAAAACTAGCATTTAATTTAGAATTAATCTTTTTCTACGCATAACCATGTTATGTCGACAGTACAAATAATAAGAATTTTTTTCCAGGTTAAAAATATGGAGCAAATGACTATGGGCAATGTTTTATGCCAAAAGAGTTCCACTGAGTTTTGTTTTGTTTTTCTCTTTTAATTCTTTTTTCATTTTGTTTCAAGCAATTCACTTTTTTGTACTACCCCTGAGAGGAATATTTTAGCTCGAAAGCTCCCAATTGATGATCGACACCTCAGAAGCACAATCCACCATACATTTACCATTATTATAACCAGTGTTTTCTGAAATGTCAAGTCATACCCAAGGTCTACAAAGATGTTTATGACAGAAAGGTGAAAGAACATCACTTACGTATAGTCACTCATTAAGGAGTTCCATAAAATAACACTGAAGGTGGTGTAAGAGGCCTTTTGATACAAATATCTAGAGATGTAAATGAAGGTCTGCAAAAATCCACAGGGGAAAAAAATATTCTACTCTCTCAGGAAGAACTCATCCTCAATATAAAACTGGTATTTATGCAGTTGCATTCTACCCCCTCCCTGACTCTGATTTTTTTTTTGACAGATCCACTCCACCTTTAACCATGTCAAAAATGGGGCATGGTTCCCGCATAGCCACTGCACTTCCCTGCCTAATTCTGGAGCCCTTCTATGATGACCAATGTGTACCATACTGAACAATAGGAATACTTAGCTCATGTCTGACTTTTCACCCAATGTTTCCCACACTTACTTCCATTGTATGGACATCTTTTTTTTTTTCTTTAAGATTTTATTTATTTATTTGACAGGGAGAGAGATAGCGAGAGCAAGAACACAAGCGTGGGGGGGGGGGAGGGCAGAGGGAGAATCAGGCTTCCCGCTGAGCAGGGAGCCTGATGCGGGGCTCGATCCCAGGACCCTGGGATCATGACCTGAGCTGAAGGCAGACGCTTAATGACTGAGCCACCCACGTGCCCTCATTGTATGGACATCTTATGATGTCTTTACTTCTATGTGTGTTGGGAAAGGCAGCCTCGTGCATGCAATCTTTTGACCCCACTTGGCTGTGTAAGAATGGGCCTTTGGCCTGGAGCACTCTAGCAGGAGAGAAAGTGCCCTCCCAGCTTGTACTGGGCTTATCACCTTGCTTGGGACTATCTTTCCCTGTTTCAGACTCAATGTGTGCTCGCTCTTTTGTTCTGCTTAAGCATGTGCTTCACACGGCACTTGGCCAGCCCCACTGCTATATGTGTGTGTCCTCTGTGGGCAGGAGAGAGGGTCCTTCGGCTGCAGCACAAAAGGGGTCAAATACCCTGCGTTTGCTGCTGGGAAGCACCTGTCCAGTAGGGGCTGATGCTCCCTATTGGAGCTGGCCTTGCTCTGTCTCTTCTCTCTGTGAGTAAAAGCACTGGTCTAATCAGTGCCTGTGTTGTGCTTTCCTTGGCAACTCCCATACTAAGATGCAGTTGGCAGAAGTACCGACTACCAGAAGTCAGACTTCTAGTCCTGGTAACGGGCAACATATACCATGTGATCAACAATGTGAAAGACTCATCTCTCCTTTCACTGTAAACCCTCCCCATCCCCAGCATCCCTACCCCCTTCATGTCTACATTCATGGGGACAGTATGTAACAATCAAGGACTGTAGCATCAGGGAGACCCAGGTTCTGGTCCTGGCTTTGATGCACTTACTTATTTGTCTGTCATTTAACTCCTCTGAGCCTCAGATGTCTCTAAGCAGAGACCCCCTCCCTATTGGTTTTAAACTGATACAACAAACAGAAAGTATTCAGTAGGTTTTCACTAAACAGGACTCATGTTGATTACTCCAGGTTCAATACTCAATTTTGTTATACACTTTGGTTCCATGGAAGAGAAACACATACAGGAAACGCTGACCAACCTGCTGGTAGGAAGGGCAGGAATGTGAAAGAACAGCCCTTTCAGGGCTGTGACCTTGTAAGTAAAGCTGTGGGAAGGACAAATCTCGGAGAAGGACGGCAAGGACACTGCGGGCTTTTTCTCGAAACTCATACGACTCTCATTACCAAGGGCTCAAAATCTTATTTTGGGAGAACGTGTTCTTATTTTCTTAGAACAGGACAAAGCAGAGAGGGGGTTATATGTAGTTAAACTGAAAAATTCTGCTCCCCACCAGGTGATTCTAACAAGCCACCTCCAGCCACATCTCTACCATCCATGTCCACATTGGAACCCACTGCTCAATGGGATCTAATTTATGCTTAATTATGCATCATTTCATATTTGCTTACTGTTTCAGTTTTAGTGTGTTATCCCAAATTGGTTGTGACCTTCTTAATTATAAGTACTCTTCTCATTATTTTAGTGATGAGAAAACTTAGTCCAAAGGAGTAAAAACAGTTTGTCCAAGATAATACAGCTAATCAGTGACAGCACTAGGACAAGAACCCGAGTGGGTTAGGGTCTCAGCCCGTGCCTATGCACCTTCTAGCTATTGTTATAAGACACACGAATAGGGAGATGTCTACTAAAAACTCACTTACAATTTACTATGTAGCTACTACGGAATTTGTCAGATACTTCTTTCATTATTAAAGTAGTATTTACAGGTGTGTGTACCTACTGAAAAAATAGTCAATTATCTCAATATTTTCACATACAGTCCACTCAAAGTAGTTTTTCGCAGTAAGTTATGTTCTGGGAAGTCGCTGCAAACGCTGATTTAATGAATGCTGAATCATTGCTCCTAGGGAAAATACAGGGTTCAGTTCCTGAAAGCCTCTGGTCTCATTCTCTTCAACCAATCAATACAGAACCATGCCTTATGTCTGTTTCTGTTTAAAGACAACTTATTTACTATATACTGTTCATTCATTAACACTGAACAGCACAGTCGTGCTGTAACTCACGCCTACACAAAGCTTATCCAGCTCATGTGCTTTCTCCGTGAAGCACATCACAGCCTTCCTCCCCTTGGGAACACTAAGTAGCGTTTCAGCACTATGCTTAGGGGCCATTTTAAAGAGTGAAATCACCAACCAAAAGCCTAGAAATGCAGGAAAAGAAAAGACACTAAAATAACCAGGGAAAGGACACTTGTCTACAGTAGGACAACTGAAACAAGGAGGGAAAACGTTGCCTTATTTGACCTCAGCTGGGAACATGCACATCAGGTGACCCAAATTTTTCACCATTCTGCACATGTCCTGAGCATGACCGTGAAAGTGCCAGAAGTATTGACTTTGAGGCTACAAATAAATTTCAGCAAGTGGGCAAATATGCAAACATGGAATCTGCAAATAATGAGGACTGACAGTATTTAAATATAATCTAGGTAATTAAATTGCATCCTACTTTCTTCCTGATATTTTGTGACCTCTGATCCATAGAGAATACTATAATTAAGTGAACAGCCAACAGTTTCCTTGATGTTAGTGGAATACAGCCTCCAGGATTACCATATATATATATATGTATATATGGTATAATTACATATATTTATATGTTTGTGGAATATATATATAAAAGAAACATTATGTTATCAACAACTAGGCAGAGAACACCAACACTAAGCAAAATTGTACATTATTTACAAATAATCATTTATAAATACTGCTACTTTTGTATTTTACAACCATATTAGCCTTGCGTTTTAATGTATGCCTCTAAAATGCATTCACAGGAAAGAGTGCCTTTTAGAAACAAAACAATGTATTTAGAACACAATGTATAGGTTTTAATGAATATTCACTAGAGAAAAAGCTTTGTAACACTTGGTAAAATAGATGCACACTTGTTTTCTAAAAACAACTTACGAATGTATCCTTTCTTGAGTCTATGTGGCCTCAAACACAAGGTGAATTTTGAAAACTCTTTCCAGAGCAGAGATCATGAACAAGTAGCCCAAAGGTTGGATACCATATTATCAGTTTTCCCCAAACAATGTTACACAGTGTATTTTTTAGAATTTGAATTAATTGCTAAAGTTATAAATCAAGAGAATTTACACAAAATCTAATTTTCTGTATTTTCTTGAAAAAAGTCATCTGTGAACACTACCTCCCATTCCTGCCTGGAAACCACTAGCAAGCACTCAATAGTAGTTGCCTCCTGCTCAAGACACATCCCCTCTCCTGCTGGCCTGTTTCTGCCACATCCTGTTAGCCCTCATACTCTGGCTGCATGTCAGTTGCATTTTTCCTACTGTAAAATTAAAATAGAGGTTAAATATGTATCTTACTAATGCCTCTATCAAAAAATGAGACAAAAAAACTGCTGAGAATCACAAACAATTTTTTTTCTCTCACCCTGCCTAGTGGCATTTGAATTGGTGACTCCTGTTTCAAAGCTAAGGTAGATAGTCTTTAGACAAAGTTAAAATATACTCCTCAGAGAATCAAAGCCTGAATAGCAACCCCACCTATACCTCTTTACAGTTTACAGAGGCTCCTGTCTTACCTAATTTAATCTTTGCAATAAAGGTAAGGTAGGTAGAGCAGGTATTTTCATGCTCACTCTACCAAGAAATCCAAAGCCCACAGAGATTAAACAGCTTGTCCAAGGCCACACAGCTAGGAACACACCAAGGAAGGTGCAATCCAATCTTCTGATTTCAAGTGTAGAGCTTTTCCTAATACACTATGCATATAAGCAAAAGGGCTGACCCATATTTTATCACATACTGTACTTTTTTAAATATGTCTTGCCATCAAGGTAAAACTCCGGAGTGATAGAAATTAAGGTGTTGCTTTTATATTCCACAAAGAAGAGCCAACTTCCCTTGAATAAGAACACTTCTGTCCAGATCACTCCATTATCGCTACTAAAAAATGTATGATTCTCTGTATGTGTGTGCACACATACACTCCTCATTCCAAACAAGAACTGGAGCAATTTACCATTAGAAGACTAGAACAATTGAAAAAAATTGCATTTAAGGGGAAATAAAAATAGGAGAGAGAAAATAAAACTAGAGGTATGGTTAGTACGTGAGCATATACCGTAATAATCAGATGCTTCATTCAAGACCATATATTTTACTCTGAGCTTCCCAGTGATCAGTGCACAGAAGGAAACATCATCAGCCACCCAATTCACCATGTCAAGGAAGGAAATATGTTATTGATGTCTGAGAGAGGTTTTTTCCCAAGAGTCCTCATAAATTCCCTTGTGCAATATAAAGACTCTGATTCTCCAGTATATTAAAACAGTGAATAAAAGAGTAAACCATAGTTCCCTTGGTTGTTTCTTATAATATTTTTCAGTGCAGGCTGACGGCATAATGCCAAATCACCAGTCAGTAAACACAATCCTACTAAGAACCGATCTGAAACAATCCAATTACCCAGCAAATTGAAGGCCAGATTAATAAAAACAAATAGATGACAGATGATATAGATAGATGATGATGATGACAGATAGAGAGATGCATAGGTGATATATAAAACATCTAATAAACTATCTATAAGCTGTACACCTTTCAGGCATTCCATACATACGATTTTTCCCATCTAAGCTCTTGATTAAGTATCATGCAGAAAAGAGTTCAAGGTTAAAAATCTTTGACAAGATCTTGGCATAGAAAAATTTCATGTTGTTGATTAAAGACAAATCCATAACTTTTGACAGTCTACTGAGGTGGGTCTAGGTTTGATACTGCATACAAATAACTGAAGCCCTTTCCCACAGTCCTACAGACAGGAGCCAAGGGAGGCTCAGAGGGCAAGGTCAGTGGCATTTCTTTTCTCACCTAGACAGCTGGCCCCTCTATGAGAGATCAGAAAGTGCAAAAGGCTAAGTAAGGTGCTTGACTTCTCTCCTAAGCTTCAGTCCTGTATCATCAGTAGCCTGCTGCACATTTCCATCTGGCTGTAATGTCTGCTTTTCAATGTGCTTTTCTATTCTTGTATTCCCAATCTCTAGTGGTGACCTCACTTCCTACCCATTCATCCAAACCAGGACCAAATGGAAACTCTCTCATTTCCTCTCCTTCCCTTCAACCCACCACTGGTGAACAAGTGCTCCCGGTGTTAGTGCTCACCAACTGCGCCCTCTCTCCATGCCTACTTCTGCGGCACAGGTTCAAGAGAGAACCATCTACCGTATGTATTCTGGACAATGCTCCTAATGAATTTCTCCATCTCTTCTCCCTCATGCCTACTTTCCCCTCTGATGGAGTTATCTCGCCAAAATACCATTCTTCTTCCTCCCCCTCCTCCACCTCTTACTACTACTACTACTACTGTTACTACTACTAGCTTTTATTGAGACTTTAACATGCAAGGCACTCTCCTAAGTATTTTACATATATTATTGCATATATTCTTTTTTTAGTTTCAGTTTTATTGATGCACAACTGATACATAAAATTGTAAGCTACTTAAAGTGCACATCATGGTACTTTGATGTACGTATACTTTTTTAAAAAGATTTATTTATTTATTTTAGAGAGAGAGAGCATGAATGGGAGGGGCAGACAGAGAGGGAGAGAATCTCAAACAGACTCCCCGCTGACCATGGAGCCCGAAAGCAGGGCTCCACGTGGAGCTCGAAGCGGGGCTCCACACAGGGCTCAATGGGGGTTCCATGCAGGGCTTCATGTGGGGCTCTGCACAGGGCTCAATCTCATGACCATGAGATCAGAACCTGATCTAAAACCAAGAGTCACATGCCTAACCGACTGCACCACCCAGGGGCCCCTGAGGTACGGATACCTTGTAAAAGGATTCCCCCATCTAGTTCATTAACATGTCCATCTCCTCACATATTTATCTTTTTTTTTTTTTTTTTTTTTTGGTGGGAACATTTAAGTTCTACTCTCTTAGCAAATTTCAATTATGCAATACAGTGTACAGTGTTATCAATTATAATCACCATGTTTTACATTAGATCCTCAGACTCCATTCATCTTATAGCTGAAAGTTTGTACCCTTTTACCAACCTCTCCCTATTTCCCCCAACCACCTACATCCCTAGCAACCACTTTTTACCTTCTTTGTCTATGGGTTCAACTTTTTTTTTTTTTTAAGACTTCACATATAAGCTATATTGTGCAGTATTTGTCTTTCTCTGGTTTATTTCACTTAGCATAAAACCCTTAAGGTCCATCCATGTTGTCTGAAATGGCAGGATTTCCTTTCTCATATACAGTGAATAGAATTCCACTGTGTGTGTGTGTGTGTGTGTGTGTGTATCGCATCTCATTTACCCATTTATCTGCTGATGGACACGTAGGTTGTTTCCACATCTTGGCTTTTGTTAATAATGCTGCAGTGAACATGGCAGTGCAGATATCTCTCTGACAACCTGTTTTCTGTGTATATATACCCAGAAGTGAGATGGCTGTAGTAGCTTTTTAATTTTTTGAGGAACCTCCATATTGTTTTCCATAGTGGCTGCTTCTGGGTTTCACTCCCACCAACAGTAATCAGGGTTCCCTTTTCTCCACATCCTCGCCAACATTTGTTTTCTCTGGTCTTTCTGAACAAAGCCATTTAAATAGGTGTGAGGTGATATTTCATTGTGCTTTTGATTCGCATTTCCCTGATGGTTAGTGATAATGAGAATCTTTTCAGGTAACTATAAGCTATTTGTATATCTTCTTTGGGAAAATGTCTATTCAATTCCTCTTCCCATTTTTTAATCAGATTATTTGGTTTCTGCTACTGAGTTGTAGGAGTTCTTTACATATTATGGATATTAACCCTTTACCAAATAGATGGCTTACAAATATTTTCTCCCATTAGGTAGGCTGCCTTTTCATTTTGTTAATGATTTCCTTTGCTATACAGAAGCTTTTTCATTTGATGTAGTCCCATTTGTTTATTTTTACTTTTGTTACATTTCCTTTTGGTGTCAAATCTAAAGAGTCATTGCCAAGGCCAATGTTAAGGAGCTTTCCCCCTGTGTTTTCTTCCAGAAGTTTTATGTTTCAGGTCTTACATTCAACGTTTTAATCCATTTTGAATTGATTTTTGGTATGGTGTGAGAGAGGGGTCCAGTTTTCCCAACACCATTTATGGAAGAGACTATCCTTTCCTCATTATACACTCTCTGTCATAAATATACTCCTCTATCATAAATTAATTGACCATCTATATGTGGGTTTATTTCTGCCTTCTCTATTCTGTTCCATTTATCTATATGTGTTTTATGCTGATACTATATTGTTTTTGAATATAATAGCTCTGTTATAGTTTGAAATCAGGAAGTGTGATGCCTCCAGCTTTGTTCTTCTTTCTCAAGATTGCTTTGGCTATTCGGGGTCTTTTATGTTCCCATACAAACTTTAGGATTGTTCTATTTCTGTAAAATACACCATTGGAATTTCAAAGGGATTGTCTTGCACATTGCTTTGGGGAGTGTGGATATTTTAATTATATTAATTTTGTCAGTCCACAAGCAGGGAATATCTTTCATTTATTTGCGTCTTCTTCAATTTCTTTCACCAACATCTTTAAGTGCCTGGGTATTTCACCACCTAGTTTCATACTACTGAGGTCAGAAAAGATGCTTGCTGTGGCTTTAATCTTTTTAAATATATTAAGACTTCTTTTATAACATATGATCTATCCTGGAAAATGTTCCATGTGCACATGAGAAGAATGTGTATCCTGCTACTCTTGGATGGGATGTTCTGTAAATGCTTGTTAAGACCTTCGGGTCTAGTGGGTAGTTTAAATCCAATGTTTCCTTTCTGATTTTCTGTCCAGATGATCTATCCATTGTGGAAAGTGGGGTAGTGAAATCCCCTACTATTACTGTATTGTTAACTATTTCTCCCTTTAAGTATGTTAATATTTGCTTTATATATTTAGGTGCTCCTATGTTGGGTACATATCCCATATATTCTTCATGGCTCTTCAAAATAACCCCATCTTCAGATAAGAAATTGAGGCACAAAGAAAATACGTATATTTCAAAGGTCACTCAGCTGGGACATCATGGATCCAGGATATGAGAAGGGCCAGACTGAGTTTATACACTGTATCCCTAACCATTGAGGAACAGAAAAGCAGCCCCTAACATCCAGAAATTGGTCTGAAATTCACAGCTAGGCCATGGAATTCTTCCATTGGTATAAAAAATCTCAAAGAATGCCAACATCAGCCAAGGTTACTGTGATGAAATGAGTCCAAAATCAAGACCACTTCATAATCTTTTCTATGCACACACAAACAAGTTCATTGTGCAAATGACAAAAATACCAAACATCCCCCTCTCCAACTAATATGAGGGGCTGCTGCACCTTCCACCAAATACAGCTTTAAACCCCTCTTTCCTGCCCTTCTTTTAGACAAGATTTATTATGGTACTAAATCATAGCGTTACCCCTATTTCCTGATAGATACCAATCCAGAATGAACTCACTCTTTGGACCCTCCCCAAAATCACCCAACCATAGTCCCCTGTTGCCTGTAGCACAGATTTTCCCTCATTGCAATGAGAAACAAATTCATGTTTTCCAATCACAGATGTGTCTTTGGCTAAAGGACACTGGCACCAGAAAACTCTCCTACCTATAATCATGACTTTTCCATGATGAAAAGCCTTTTGATGGCTACACATTCCTTACATGGAAAAACCTGAGCTCATTAGGAGGAAAACCCAATCCTCTGTATTTTATCTATGCTTCCTTCTTCAGCCTCACTCCTACCACATCCTTCCTTCTGCCACACCACCCCACCCCAGCCATTCATCTTGATGTCTTACTAGAGAAACATTCCCAAATATCCCATACTTTTATATGTGTCACTTTCTGCCTTGAATGCTCTCTGACCATTCCACCCTACAACTCCCTCCCCTTCTGCAACCTCTTCCTCACTCTGTAGGCTGCCACCATCATTTCCCCCCATGTGCTGATAGTTCCCATACTGCTCTTACAATTTTTCTCCATCATATTGAAATTCTCATTTAATCTGTCTGCTCTGCCCACTTGCAGCTTCAGGTTTCATCAGAATACACACTCTAGGCATGCAAGTATCACGCCTAAGTAATTTGTAAGAAGATATAGTAGAAGAGCCATGATGATACAGTTCCATTACACAGAAGCTGTATAAAAACAGACAATTAACCTAAACTTGCTCATACTCAGTCTTCTCATCTATTAAAAAAAAAACTGGAATGATAATACTCTGTGGACTTGCTGTAAGAATTTAAAGTACCTAGTAGAGTGTCTGACACTCAACAGACATTTAATGAATCTAATAGTACAGAGCATGACAAAATATATACAGCCCCTCTTTTGATATGTGTTTTGTCCAAACACCTCTATTTTTTAAAGTTGCTATATCCTCCTTCCTTTGGGAATTTAAGTTTGCATTAAACGCTATCTTATGTGAGCTACCGCAAGACAATCGTGTCACTTATACATCGGATCACAGGCCTCTGATGGATCGTTCAGATATAATCTCTCCTTCAATCCAAAGAGAGACTACAGCACCACTTAACCCAGTACACTCTAATTTTTTTTAATACATTAATAAATTTTGGTACATTCAGATGATGGAATTTTGCCACATGCATTGACATGAACGGATTTTACAGACCTATCGGTGAATGAAAAGTCAGAAACAAAGAGCAAGAATGGATGATCACATTTACACAAACTTTAAAAGGACACAAAAACCAATTTATGGTGTTACAAGTCAGGATAGCATTTTCCTCTGGGAAAGGGGGTGCGGTTAGTTACTGAGAGGGAGCCTCCGAGGGCCTTTATGGGTGTTGGTAATGTTCCATTTCTTGATCTAGGTGGTGGTCACGTGGGTGTTTTTACCATGTAAAAATTCATGGAGACGTAAGCACATGACTTGACCCCTCTTCTGTACGTTTGTTACACTTCAGTAAAAATGTTAATTATTTTTTTTAAAAAGTAGCCCCAAGGATTAGCCATATTCCACGGTAGCTGCCAGACTCCCAGTGATACGTGTTCTATAGGCAGTGCACTTCTTTTTAAAATGAGAAAGGTGCAGCAACATAAGTGACTACCCCACAGTCATATAACAAATCCATGACTCAGAGCTAAAACCTGCAAGTACTGATTTTCTTGCCACTTGCAGCTTCAGGTTTCATCAGAATACACCCTCTGTATTTATGTGTGTATAATGCTATTCCAAGTAAACATATCAGTGTCTTCTCAAGGAAAAAGTTCCTTGGATCTGTGCATTCGGAAGCTGGACTAGAATATATTCGATGAAAAGCTGCTCTTTGGCCATATCCCAGCTATTGCACTGGCTGCTGGCCGAACATCCTCTGAATCTGTGAAAATTTGCAAATCAAGGCCAGGCCTCAACCTGCAGCTGGTGCAACACACTTCTGTTTGAAATGAAATTTAGTTGCATTCTTTTTTTCCCAGCTAAATTACATATAAAGGAGGAAAAAAACTGTTACGTATCCATTTAAAGTAACCATAATTCCAAGGCCACACAATGCAATTAAAATGCTGCAGAAAATCAGGCGACCTGGTAATAATGCTGCATTGCCAGTTCGCCTCTTCCCAGTACTGAGAGGCTGGTCAGAGGAAGCCAGGAGTGAGAGGGCACCAGTCCATCTTCCCGAACCGGAGGACCCAAGGCCGAACTGCGAGAAGGCCAGGCCCCCTGGCAGCCTCAGACGCCAGCCATGCTCTCCAGCAACTCAGCAGATGCACCTCTGGGAGGCCTTGATTTGCACATCATCTGCTCAGGTACAGAAAGAAAGTGCACACCGTAATTTTACAGCGACAAGTTCTGATATCCTGCAGCACTTTACGCGTGTAAGTATTTAGACGGCAATAAGGCTGGGTCTGCACATAACTAGATGCTGATTAAAAAACGCCCAAGAAATCAAGAGTTATGGCACAGATGGCTGCTTGAAAAAAACCTGAAGTGTATATGGACTTTATAAAATCTAAATTCCTTGTTCCATAAAATATTGCCACCTTGAGGAACTTGTGTAAGGCTTATCAGTTTGTTCTTTTTTTTCTTACAAAAGTAGTAGAAACCAACCCATAAGTATCACTTTGAAATACTTTTGAATCTCACCAAAGATGAAGGTAAAAGTTTATCTTCCTCACATAGATTATGCAAATGAAAGATCTTAGGGCAAACAAGTCAAATTAAAAATAAATAAATAAACAGACAATTTTCCCTTAAATGGAACAAAAAGTGTTCTTTGAAAAAGTTAAGGGTAAAAATATTCTAAATACACTTTAAGATGCCATCCTAATATATTATACAGATAGACCTGCCAAACTATTTTTAATTATGTAGCACAAAGTTAATCTGGTCAATTTGCAATGAAAACAAGTTATATTAACAGGTATCTGTGGTTCAATGAGTGCAAACTTGCCCTCTAACTGTGAAACACTGGTCCTGAATGTAATGTTTAAAAACTTTTTTTAATATAACCACACATTAAATCCCAATTCCTAGTTCCAGCATTTAGTCAGTGGATCTGAGTCTGGAAAGAAAAAAAAGAAAAGGCACCGTGTCAGAAGAAAAACAAGATCATAGTCACCAGGAATCTTTACTCTTTAAAACTCCGAAGTGTTTTTATGTAGTCGCTACAATTCAGGTATAAATTTCACCTGCAGCTTTTTGTAGGGCCAAAGGGTTGAACTCCACAGAACTACCATTTTTTTTCAGTGACATTAATTTGAAACAGTAGCAGTTTTATGCAAATAAAATTAATTTCATATTCATGTACTGTGTCTATCATAAACGCTGCCATAGTGGATTATGTTTTATAAGGCAAATACTATATATGAACGATTCATTCCCAGTGCATTTAATTTGCAAAATCAACCAAAAATCAGGAGTAACAGATTGCAAGATTGCAATTTATAAGATGTTTTTGTTCCTTTTTTTTTTTTTTTTAAAGAAAGACCTGGTGCTCTGGTCTTTCATATTCAGCTCACATGTGATAGAACAGGTTTTTGTCAAGAACTGCGAAGGGTCTGAAATTTTATCTTGCTTGTAGGGAGGGAGGGAGGAGAAAAGAGCTTCCTTCAAGAGAAAAAAAAATTTAAGAAAATTTTGCTTCAAAACCTTCAAAAACTAGAGATTTCTTCTCATATGTCCACAGAGATGGAGAAAGAAAAGAGAAGGGGAATCATAGTGGTGATAAATGTGTCACTATTACTTAATAAAATATTTTCTCATTAGCCTAAGAAGTTGGTGTTTATTTCATATTATTTTAAGTGGCACAACCTTAAAAAGTTTGCTTAACTATAACCTTCATGAAATTTTATTTAGGTTTGAGAGAATAATACAGCCCAATGAAATCTGGTAAATTTGTGGCCTCCCGGAAAATGTGTTCATCCACTCTATAAGTGGAGTGACAGGAAATAGTCACAGGCTACCAATATTACCTTTTTAACACCCACCACACTGTTACATAATAACCAAAGTATCATTTGTTGTGTTATTTATTTTTTTATTATTTTTAAAACAATGGCTGAGTGCTCTTGGATCATAATTAATAGCCGGCTAGAGAAGGTCTGGTCATTACTTTACAGGAAATGTCTGACCTAAAGGTCATCGTATTTATTATAAGTTGTTCTAACCTCCTAAATATAGAAAATAAAAAGCAATTCCTGTTATTTGTTGAACAATTGTACATAATCATAAAGCTGATGCACTGTGAACAGTATCAATACATTTAGCCGGTAGATAAAAGGAGCATAAGGGTTAACACTGAAAAGTCATCTTACAGCATAAAAAGCAGCAATACGAGAAATCAGCAAGGGCAGGTGCATTGACTATGGCCCTTGAGGACAGACTTGGTTTTACTAGCAGTGTGACCCTGGACAAGTTTCCTTTCCAGCTACTTATCTGTAAAATGGTGATAATACCTACTTCTCAGGGGGTTTGTGAAGATTAAGTGAGATATATTGAAAGTACTTATTGCTCGTGTAGCAGAGACCCAACAACTACAGGTTCATTTTGTTCCCCATCCACCTACACCTACGCTGATGCTACAGTCCAGACTTTGAAATCTATATAATAGTCCTAATGAAGGCAATAGGAAGAAAAAAAGAATTGTAAGAAAAGAAGATTTTCTCCAAGAATGTACTAAATGATTTGAAGCTATCACAACAGACAGCTAAGGAACGAGTTTGTTCTCCCCCAAACTTTATGGGAAGAATTTACATGGCTTCTCGACTGACCGTTTTGCAGTCAATCTAGTTTTCTCTAGCTGTGTTAACTGGACATCGACCAAAACGTACGGACTCAACTATGGTACTCCAAATTGGCCAGTGTAATGGGCAAAAATACAATGAATTCTGTTATTACTATCATGATTATCATACAGATTAACTGAGTTTCTCCCTGGCAGTACGTAAAGCAATTTAGTTAGTGTTCCATTTGAGTATCACTCATTTGATGTCAACAATATGTACTGAGTGGCAAATGACAAAAATAATCTCTTCCTTTTCCTGTATTTTCAGCAATGTTAACATGCTGACCCCCATCTATGACGATCACACCGAGGTGCTGTTAAGTCCTAAAGGAAGCCTGCATCTGTGGACTCATTAGCCCATCTTCATTCAACTACCATCGCCAGCAACCTAGACCCATACATTTATACACTCACACATGCATAGGGTGATGAATAAAGAAGGGTGTAATTAGTAATGAAGTTCAGTAAGAGGTTTCCAGAACCTGTTTTAAAATAGCTAACTGACTTAAAACGACATTCTAGAAAGGATAAAACAATTGGAAAAGAAAAAAGACCAGTGGTTGCCAGGGACTAGAGGTCAGGGAAAGGGAACTGACCACAAAGAAGCTTAAAAGGAACTTTTGGGAGTGATGGAAATGTTCTATATCTTGATTGTGTTGGTGGTTACTTACATGACTGCATGCATTTGTCAAAATCCATAGAATTATACACCTAAAAAGGATGAATATTACTGTTTATAACTTTTAGCTCAATAAACCTGACTTCAATAAAAGCCAGCTAATTGGAAAAGGGAAAAGAAAGTTGAGGGGCCCTTAGAGACAACAAATGCTATAATTTATCCTCCAATAATGCTCCGTAAAGCTAAAATGCAGAGTTGTCACAAATCTTAAAAGAACTTGCAACATTCTGTACATGAATAAATTCTTGGACTCAAAACCATTAAAGGTCAGAATCAACTGAAATTGGTATTGATTAAGTACTGTCAAATTTCAACTCCACATGCTAAGGCAAAGGGAGGAAATGAGATCCATGAGGAGAGCAAAAGCTTTAATTAGGAATTAAAATGGCTGCCTTCTTTCCAATTTATTTTCTTCAGAGCTACAAGTTTAAAATATAATCATATTAATACATAATTAAATTATAATAAAAACCCATAAAACATTTCCAATTCCCAATGCTGCTCTACATTTATATAAACATTTCATTTTTTGAAATTTTCCCATTCATTACTTTATATAATTCTTGTGTAACTGGACACACAATTAATGCAATATATTATGTGGGAATAATAAGACTTCTTTATTTTGATTAGTATTTCAGAGTTACAGAGTACTGCCACATATATTATCTCCTTCAACTGTTACTAGAGCATATGCAGTAAAAGTTATTAAACCTGTTTTACAAATGAGGTGAGTGAAAAGCAACCAGCAATGGTTGGATAGTTTGCCCACAGTCTCAGACTTTAGGCTCTGATTTAGACGTGCGGCTTGAACTCAGGTTTTCTGACTCCTATTCATAATAGCTAGACTTGCCAATTAGCACATATTAAAGCACTTAATTTGCATAAAACACTATGAATTGAGTACTATTATTGTCTCCCTTTAGCAATTAAGAAACTGAGATACAGAGAGGTTAAGTAACTTGTCCAAGGCCACACAGCTAGACAAGGGGAACTGAAACACAGACACAAGGGCTCCAGATGTCACGGTCCAACACCACGGAATATCGTGTGTCACAGCATCTTCTGTTGTTCCTGCACTGAGCAAAAGGCCCTCTGTAACCAATGTACACTCGACTCACGTCTGTTTCGTGGAAACTGAATTAAAAATTAAATTAACAAGTTATAAATTAGAATGATCAGCATTTCACTTTTTCTTTTTATAGGGCTTCATATCGGAAAGAGTACATGAAACGCTTTTCCCCCTACCCTGACTCCTGACGCTGACTCGTTCCCTAAAACGTTTAAACTCCGTGGCGTATAACGTCATCTACTCCACTATAAGCATTCGATCTCCTGACTTTCCGGTCCTTCCACTCTACACTCTTTGCAACTTCTCCTCAGCTTTGAAAAACCCCATCTTCTACTTCCTTTGCTGCTATATCCTAGCCGCAGAGCACAACTGAAAGAAACAGTCACCATGAGATTGGTTCCACCATGCCGCTCAATAATCTTTGTCTCATAGGACAACGTCTGCTCCCATTCTCTCACAGCTGCTATTCCAAAGCCTCATTATTTTCCTCCGGCACCCTCACTTCTCTTCTCCATACCTCTCAACACATGAGCTCTCCTGGCACTTGATAAAAGAAATCGAACCATCAGATATGAGCTCTTCAAGCCTGTCTTGGAGTACAATAATGTACCTGTTCTCTGCTTTGTCTCATACCACCTCACCTCCACTTGTTGAGAAAAAGCTGTTTTTCTTCTTGTTTCCAGTTCTTCCCCAATTATACTTTTCACCCCAGCCCCCCTCATCTCTTTTGGGACCTTTTCCATCACTGATCTCCAGTCTCTTCCGTAGTTTTAAAATCACCCTCTCCACTGCATTTTCTAATTAGCACATAAACATGCTAAAATCTTTTTTTACTTTTAAAAATTCCTCCCTCGATTTGCATCTGAGTGCCTCTCTTAGGCTTTCTCCTCAATCGAATTTCTTTAAAGGGTGGATGTTTGCTGTCCCCTCTTCTTCTCCTCCTCTTTGCTTTTCAAACCAGTGTCAAATGTCTTCTGCCTCAAAATGACTTTGCAAAGGCTCGTAGAATTAAAAGCAGACAGTAGTTGGCTGGGGCTGGAACTGGAGGGAGGGGCATGAGAAAACTTTGGGCAGTGACAGAAATGATCTGTCTCTTCATTGTGGCCACAGTTTCACATCTGTCAAAACCCAATGAATTATACACTTTAAGAGGGTGCCCTTTATCATACACAAATCATGTTGATTACAGTTGATTAAAAAATAAACTCAGTATGACAAGAGTTCTACTGTAAAAAAAGAACAAAGAAATGAGCTAAAAGTAAGTTGACTAGCATTATCAAAAAGTAAAATAAGATAAATTATACAACTAGACACTAAATTGAGATGTGAGTTTCCTTTCAACCTCAGAAAGGGAATAACATCGGCTTAGAGAAATTTCTTCAATGAGCAATGTATCACCTAGACTTTATAGATGAGATTTTAGATAACATAACACCTTTAAAAAGTATAGAAATAACATTTAACTGAACATTCTATATATCACCTCCAATTTTTAAAAAATGAAATCATAATGTTAAATTATTTATTACTCAATGAAAGCATTTCTACAGTTACTGCTATAACCTGGATGGGGTTTGTTCCTTTCTGACAATATAATACACTGTAGGAATAGGTAAGAGTTGGAGAAAAATCATCTTCCACATGCCAGGTACTTTATATATGTGATCTCATTTTGTCTAACATGCATAATAAAAGCTTGTTAGGTTAAATGAAATTATTTATTTAAAGTGCTTAAGTAACACAGCTAATATGTAGTAGAACCAGAATCAGATCCAGTCCAGAATCTGTCAACCTTTAAAATCCTCCCTCTAGGTATGTCTGGGTGGCTCAGTCGGTTAAGCATCTGCCTTCGGCTCAGGTCATGATCTCAGGGTCCTGGGATCGAGTCCCACATCGGGCTCCTTGCTCAGCGGAGAGCCTGCTTCTCCCTCTGCCTGCCGCTCCCCCTGCTTGTGCTCTCTCTCTCTCTGACAAATAAGTAAATAAATAAAATCTTTAAAAAAAATCCTCCATGTCATACACATCCATTATCTAAAGGAGTGCATTGTCAACATGCCCACTAAACGATCTCTCTCAGATATCAATTGTCTAAAGAAATCATGGGCAAATGCTGGGTCACAGGCAATCTGTCCTAACATTCACTGCTGTGTGCACGGTGTCCTAATAGTCTATGGGACAGGAGGAGAAATAAATGTGCTTTAGCCACCAAGAGTTGCCCTGCTTCGAGAGCCCACTTGTACTCTCAGTCCTCCCAAATGATGTAAACCAGAGAAGAATCTTAGAGAAAGCAAAAAGTATACGATCAGCTTGGATTCTACTGAAGCCTCTAGGCAGTTATTCGTTGAATCCCAAGAGTTCCACACCATATAATAGGGAAGAGACAGGCATGACAAAAAGGGGACCTTCACCATAAAGCATTTGATTTTTAATAAAAACTATGTTCTTCTGGGTGCACATAAAATGCATTAGCTACAAAATTCATTCTCCAAAGGTCAATGAATTACCTTGTTGGGTGGAATTATTTAGTATTATCTATTTAGAAAATGGGAAGATTTCAATTTTAGTTTTAGTTGAGCAGATTTGGAACTGTTCTCTCTGATGACAATGAGCAACTAACTCAGCTGTTCCCTGTGTAACATAGAAACCATATGTATCTTCTCAGCATAAAACAAACTAAGAGTATTCCTTGAATTCTCTCATTTTCTCACAACCCATATCCAATATATCATGAATCCTGGCGGTTCCACCTTTAAAATATAGCCCAAATTCTACTACTTTTCTACACTCCACTACCTACACACTGCACTCACCACTTAGATGGTCCCTCTGCTTCCATCCTTTACCCCACTACCATATATTCCCACACTGCAGCAGAGGGATTTTTTAAGAATATAAGTCTGATGTGTCATTCCTCCGCTTGAAACCTTTCAAGGCTTCCCATCACAGTCAGACTGAAAACAAATGTCCCTATGATCACTTATAAGATACTACCTACATGCACGCACACGCACACACACACACGTGTGATCGCCTATAAGATACTACCTACATGCACGCACACGCACACACGTGTGATCACCTATAAGATACTACCTACATGCACACACACGCACATGCACACACGCACACGTGTGATCACCTATAAGATACTACCTACATGCAAGCACATGCACACACACACGTGTGATCACCTATAAGATACTACCTACATGCACGCACACGCACACGCACACACACACGTGTGATCACCCGTAAGATACTACCTATATGCACGCACATGCACACACACGTGTGATCACCCATAAGATACTACCTACATGCACGCACACGCATACACACACGTGTGATCACCTATAAGATACTACCTACATGCACGCACACACACACACACGTACACTCACACACATCTGACCTCATCATCTCCCATTCTCCTTTTCACCTCAATGCTCTGCTTGAAACACCTGGAACACTCCAGACATTCCCCCACCTCAATGGCTCAGCCCTGCCTGTTCCATCCACCTAGAATGTTCTTTCCCTAGGTATCCCAATGCTCACTCCTTCAGTGCAGGTAAGTCTTGACTCAAACATCCATGTTCACAGAGGTCTTTCATAAGCATCCCCTTTTATATTAAGTCACTCTCTCCCTGCTCTTTCTCCTTAGCACATATCACCATCTCATATATTATGAATTTTATTTTCTTGTCAATCTCTCCCCCACTGAAATAGAATGTGAGCTCTGTGAAGCTTTGTCCATTTTATTCACTGTGGGGTCCCTCCTGTACCCAGAACAGTGCCGGAATATGTGAAAATTCCAGTAAATATTTGTTGAGTGAACACTATTGGATGACTGAATGAAATCATGACATCTATACAGAGAAGAAGGTGTACCTTGTTGGCTACAGCTGAAATATGTACATCTACTACATCTAATACTGTTGCCAAGCTGTTTAATGTAAATTTAAAACAAATGAGAAATTAGGGCAAAAGTCTGCTTTACGTGATTGAGTACTAGAATTATACGTATCATAAAAAGCTTCTTACCCTCCCAGATTTAACAATGTTAGTATTATGAAGATTTTCAAAAAGCCCAGCATTTACTAGGCTGTGATTTACAGAAATATTATGCTTAGTCCATCCTTACTTTCTTACATAGAATCAAAAACTAAAGAAGGAATTAATAAATATTGTCCTCCAGTTTGTTTTCAGTGAAAACTATAGACATGAGAAATATTCATAAGAAATAGACATGAATAGGGGCACCTGGGTGGCTCAGCTGGTTAAACGTCTGCCTTTGGCTCAGACCATGATCCCAGGATCCTGGGATTGAGCCCTGCATCAGGCTCTCTGCTCAGTGGGGAACCTTCTTCTCCCTCTCCCTCTCCCTCAAAAAAAAAAAAAAGAAAGAAATAGATGTGAATAAATTCTACTTTGTCCTACAAAATATTAGATTATCATCTAATCTCATACTTTTTTTGGAGAAAACCAAGAGTTTCAATTGGATATCCACCAGCAGAACAAGGTCTCATGAGGCAAGTGGAAGGGGAGAGGAGGATTGACAGAAGAACCCAAGCTGCACAAAATCTGTCTTAGGAGCAGCATCTCTCACTGGGAGTAACCTCGGAAGATGGACTTGTTTGTACGACTGAGCTGCACATCCACAGGGGCTAAGAAGTAATAATAGCCAAGGCAAAGGAAGGTAAATCACCAAGGCAGAAATCCAGGAGTGTCTGCCAAGATTTGGAGCATGAGGAGGGGTAAAAGACCTATGTTCGAGGAAAAGAAAGAAGTTTAAGGCACAGAATCAGCAGAACCAGTAAAATTACTGGAGAAAATGATCTACTTTTGTTAGATTGCACCTACTCATTTAGACAGAGCCTGTATCTTCAACAATAAAAATTTCATCACTACTGGGGTTTTTTGCCTAGATTGGGATTGCTCCCATATATTAAACCAGAAAGAAATTCCTTCTCTAGTTGGAGATACATCCTGATACAACTATCCTCATATAGTTAGAAGCTATCCTACTGAAAATATTAGGACCTATGACTGACGAGGCAAATGATTCTGTAGCCAATATCCTCCTGGATGCTTCATCACCGTTTGGTGATTAATTGTTTGGCTTGTCATTAATGGCAATTTATGCCTCTATAATTGCATTTGCGAAAGTCATACCACAAGCACCAACAATGTTCCAACATCTTTCTCAGTAATTATCCATGATGATTGAGCCTGGAGTCTTTCAATGGGATTTAGAACAGATAAATTGTTAAAAATGACTTAACCTCATTTGTGGAATAATTTATTATTTTCTAATGAGAATGTCACATGTTACCTTTAAAACTTTGTCAGAATTGTTCCGTTGTCATTTGGGAGCTTAGGTACTCTTGAATAAAAAATATAAGAAAAACCATTCAGTGATATAATGAGACTATCTCACAGAATTAAGGTCTTTTATTGTTTTTAAAATTTTATTAGGGTCTCTCTTTTTTTGGTGGATTATTCTAATAAAAAAAATCAATCTCGATCTCTCGCTCTCTTTCTCTCCCTCAGAATATTCATACAACCACAGAATGAGATGACAGACACATGGTATAGTGAGACTGATTTCTACTCATCTACAACCCCATACAACTACTTATAGAGGAAATACCTCCTTAAAGAGACCAGTTCACTTAGTGTATAATCTAGCTGGTTCAGTCAGTATATAATCCAGCTCAGTGATACTGGGAGTCCAAAGAAATTTAAGGAAAGACTCTAGAGGCAAATAACCATCTCAGGGACAGACCTAGCTATAAGGAGCTCATTATTAACCTCTTGATTAGACAGACTGCTCTAAGACCTCTAAGAAGCTGCTGTTTGTGTCATCTTGAGATGATAAATAAGCTTAACCAGGTATTTTTCTATTTAATTCATGAACTAGCTATCATGCAGAGAGAGGTACATATTTTTATATAAATCCAAACAAAGTTTTCTGTAAATCATACCCTGGTAAGATCGCTGCAGCTCCAACATTTCCTAATATTTATGTATGATCCCCTTGATTATTGAGCACTATATGCTGGAAATGGTGCCAGACTTACTAAATAAAATCAGGCTCTCTCTGCAGCCACCCTATCTCATGGTGATATTTCCTTTCCCCATTTAGAATAAAAATAACAAAGTAGACATTAAGTTTAAAATACACAGTAGTAAAATTCCAACAAAATCTGAAGGGTAAAGGAATATTGACATCCCCACTACCAGTAAGGACCAAATATGTTTTATATCTAAATCTGAAGAATCTAAAAACTATAACTGGTAGGTTCACTGGAAGCAAGAGAGGTAGTATAATTAGATTGTCTCATGGAAAATGTTTGTAGAACTAGACAGAATCTAAAATAATATTTTAGCTCTAACATCCACCAACTATGTGACAGTGATCGAGTTGTTAAGCCCTTTGAGATTCCATTTCCTTACCTAAACAAATAGGGATAATGAGAGCAGCAACATCACACAGTTACTTTTCATTGCTCCTGGCACACGCTTAGTGTTCGCTAAGTGTCCGATGCTGCTATTGTGTTTTAATGATAATATTCTGTGACAAGGATTGCTAATTGTCTACCAAAGTCCAATCCATTTGTTCTTTATTTTTAGAACCCCACATTCCCATCTCAACATATGTCTTTATAGAATAGACTATATTTCCCAACAGCCTCTGCACCTAGGTGTATGTAGCATGTAAGAAGGTCACGGTCAATGAAAACATTTTTTTAATGCTTTACATGCGATGGAATGACCAATGATCATCTAGATAGAGAGCATGGGAAGAAAACCTCTAGTCTATGATCTTCATTCAGGAATGGACATCAGAGCATTTTAATATACTCCGAAAGCTGGGACCCTATGTCTGAAGGTTCAGGTTCAGCAAGTCTAGAGTAGTGCCCAGAAATGTGAATCTGAGAAACAGTCACTAGGGGATTCAGATATGCCCCTGTACTTTAAGAACCACAGGTAGAGCCTCCGTGAAGTAACGTACATCTAGAATATGAAAAGTAAATGAACATCAATCCAACAGTACATTGGAAACTCTTCAAACTGAACATTCATGTTATCCTAAAACAGCCGAACAATACCTGACTATAGAACACAGTATAAAAGTTCCTTCTCGGGGCGCCTGGGTGGCTCAGATGGTTAAGCGTCTGCCTTCGGCTCAGGTCATGATCTCAGGGTCCTGGGATCGAGTCCCGCATCGGGCTCCCTGCTCCTTGGGAGCCTGCTTCTCCCTCTGCCTTTCTCTCTCGCTCTGTCTCTCATGAATAAAAAAAAAAAAAAAAAAGTTCCTTCTCATTTGTTCTTTCTACATGATGAGCTTATTTTCTTTAATTATGAAAACCTTTGTCCCTTAATCCTTCTGTCTCCCATGCAGAACCTCAAAGTCTCTAATGATGTATTCTAGATTTCCTCCCATGGCCTTTGTGTGCACATTTATCTGCAGAAGTAAGTGGATATCAGTGAGTGAAATCAATAGATATCTTGATGAGTCCTCTGTCACCGCTTGAATACATGCACCAGGTTGGCTACACACTTCCAGATGGAGTCACCTTCATTCCTTTTATATAAGGTCATCGACCACCAAGTCCTTCTTTTACAGCAATGATTCTCCATCAGGGGTGATTTTGCCAGGGCACATCTGACAGCATCTGGAGACATTTTTGGTCATCACAACTGGAGGTGCTACCAGCATCTAGCAGGTACAGTCCAGGGATGCTGCTGGACATCTCATAATGCACAGGACAAACCCTCAAAACAAAGAACTATCCAGTCCAAAATCAACAGTGTCAAAATTGAAAAACTGTTTCAAAGGGTGTTAAAGGAACTCCTTTCCCTATAGATCTGTGGTTAGAATACCCAAAATCACATTCTCTAAGAAGCATCTCACACCGAACTAGAAAATAAGCTCCATGAAGAGAGAAGCCATGTTCCTTGTGCACACACTCCTGTGTCTGCCCGGTAGACTTCAATCTTAAACATCCATGAGATAGGACAGTGGAGCAGTGAGGAACGCACGCTTTGCAGTCAGACTTCCTGAGCTTGAGCCCCCGCTCCAGCATTTAATACTGTGGTACAATGGACAGATATGCCATCTCTCTGAGCCTCTAATTCCCTCATCTGTAGATTATAAAAAATACTGTGACAGAAACTTCTTAATCACATTGTTATAAAGATTAAATTTGATAATCCATGTAAAGTTTTTAGAACAGTATCTGACACGTAATGCAGGATTAATAAAATAATGCTTTTTAAAAATAAAATAATTTGATGATTGAATGAATAATTTTACAATGCTTCAATAGTGCAGAAAATCTCCTCCTTTCCATCTTTTAACCTAATACTCCCTTGCTCTCCACCCCAGGTTTATTTTTTTCCACCCCACTTTTAATTGTAACCTGATAACTAACAGAATATCATTTTATTTTTTAGATGTGGACATAGGATGATAGACAAGACACTTCTTTGTTTAATTCTGGTTTAATTCTCCATGTCTTCAAAGCCCTTTCTCTCCCTGATTTCTTCCTGAGAGCAATTCTTCCATACACCTAAGAAGAGTCCGTCTTGGGGCGCCTGGGTGGCTCAGTTGGTTAAGCGACTGCCTTCGGCTCAGGTCATGATCCTGGAGTCCCTGGATCGAGTCCCGCATCGGGCTCCCTGCTTGGCAGGGAGTCTGCTTCTCCCTCTGACCCTCCCCCCTCTCACGTGCTCTCTCTCATTCTCTCTCTCAAATAAATAAGTAAAAATCTTAAAAAAAAAAAAAAAAAAAGAAAGAAGAAGAGTCCGTCTTCCCCCAAATAACAGAAGCATAGAAAAACATCCCTCACATCCATCTCACTTCCTCTAAAGTAAGGTTAGGGGCATCTGGGTGGCTCAGTGATTAAGCGTCTGCCTTCGGCTCAGGTCATAATCCCAGGACATGATCCCAGGGTCCTGGGATTGAGCCCCACATTGGGCTCCCTGCTCCTCGGGAAGCCTGCTTCTCCCTCTCCCACTCCCCCTGCTTGTGTTCCCTCTCTCACTGTGTCTCTCTCTCTGTCAAATAAATAAATAAAATCTTTTAAAAAAAAAAAAGATAAGGTTATAAATCATCTTGCACGATGCTGGTCATCACAGGAAAAATAAACATTACAAATTTTGTAGCACTCACGGTGCCATTATGCTGGGGTGTTGAGATGAAATGGCAGGGCTTCTTGTCGTCCCCTCCAAATAATCCTCCTTTGCAGACTATCTTTTCTAAGGTGTTCCCACAAAGGTTCCCATGTTAACCATCTGTGCTCTTTCTTCCCGCACCCCACCCAGTCTGCTCACTAATGAGATGCAAACGTACTCTCATCTATAGAGGTGGCCGTGCACTGAGCGTCCTTCTGTGTCCAGCACTCTGATGTGTCCAGCATGTCCGTTATTTCTTTACACTTCTCATTAGAAGCATTAGAAGGCATATGTTGTTAACCCCCTTCTATAGAAGAGACTGTAGTTCCTGTTAAGAAATCTGCCTTAGTAAATGGGGGGAATCCAAAATCCAACCCTGAGAGCCAAATACCAATGCTCCTTCCACCACCCTTCTTTTTCCAGCCTGCACTTGACTCCTCTACAGCCTCCCAGAAAACACACATCACATGAGAGAATCCCTTCACTCTCAGATGACTGTTTTACACAGGACTATTCTACTCACTTGCTGTTCACATTGCCTCTCCTGAAGGGAAGGGAAGGCAAAAGGATTGCCTCCACTAGGAACATCTCTTATATTTCCACAGAGGCCCTTCTGATGGAAGTTATCGTCTAGCGAATTACTGGAGAAAAAAAAAAAATAAGAACACTCTCCCATTCAGACAAAGTGATCCTGTTTCAAATGATTATTTTTCCCCTTCTGAAATGCTGAGACACACTTCTGCATTCCAGGCATGTGTGGAGATAACCTAACTTTCAGCCTGACTTGTCATTTAAGAGATTTACATTTCATCAGAGAGACATGTATAATAAATTTGCCATAATAAAAAAAAAAAAGGACTCCGTATTTCTTCATTTTCTTTCACCAGCACAAGAGTGTGTCGTGTTAAGTTGGAGGGGAAGAAAGAATGAAATGCCTCACTCTGGACAGTCCTCAGCCTGAATCCAGAACTCTACGGGAAAGAGTCAGAGAAGGTACAAGAGTAAGGGAAAGAAAGCAGGGAAAAACCACCAGAAATCAGGCCACGCTTCTGATGCGCCCTCCTCTCAGTCAAGCAACCTAAAACTCTGAGGTTCTCTGATTCACTTTTATTTATTCCTCTGTCACCCAAACCAAGACACTCATTAAGGCTTTTTGATTTTTCCTCCAAATGCATCTCCTATCACCCATGTTTCAAATATTTATTGAATGACTGCTATGAGCAAGGAATTGCGCTACATACCATGGAGGATATAGTATATGTTATACACATCACTTCTCTGAGCTGCCCCAGAATGTGTGTGTGTGTGTGTGTGTATGCGCCTGTGTGTGTGATTATGTGTATAATACAGCATATGTGTGTGTTTGTCACTGACAACAGTTCTTCTCACAGACCTTGCGATCTAGTGAGAAAAGATGTGCGGAAAACAACAAAATGAATTCATTAGGACAATGATCCAAAGAGAATTACAACTGAAGGGCAATTACAGTTCAAAAAGGGAAGGAATCTAGCTGGGCAAGGCTTCGTGGAGGCAGTGAAACCTAAAACTGCCTAGAACAGTTAAACTCTGGGCTAAGGTAATTCTTCCTTGTTACACCAGCATTCTTTAAAATTTTAATTCGGTAATTGAAGCACAGCATTTTATAGACTTATGGGGTTTTTTTTAAAGATTTTATTTATTTATTTGAGAGAGAGAGAGAGAGCACAAGCAGGGGAGGGGCAGAGGGACAAGCAGACTCCCCACTGAGCATGGAGCCCTACCCTGGGATCATAACCTGAGCTGAAGGGAGACGCTAACCAACTGAGCCACCCAGGCGCCCCTCATAGAGTTATGTTGAAAAAAAGTTTCACTGTCATGTAAAAAACACATATGGATAGTCACTGTATTTGCCTTTACAAGGTCTAAATCTTCATTATCCATCATGCTCAGTCATGACCTTGGTGGGGGGGTGCGCTTTCAAAACTACAAGCTTCCTGGGCGCCTGGGTGGCTCAGTTGGTTAAGCGACTGCCTTCGGCTCAGGTCATGATCCTGGAGTACCGGGATCGAGTACCGGGATCGAGTCCCGCATCGGGTTCCCTGCTCGGCAGGGAGTCTGCTTCTCCCTCTGACCCTCCCCCCTCTCATGCTCTCTCTATCTCATTGTGTCTCTCAAATAAATAAATAAAATCTTTTAAAAAAAAAATTAAAAAAAAAAAAAACTACAAGCTTCCTCACCCTCCAAAATTTTTGGCACATGTCTTCAAAGATGAATAGTTCTTAAACTTCATATTTATCATGTCATTTCCTTACCCTTTCGGGGTCCTTATTTCTTTCCATTTCCAATCTAAACTGGTCTCTCTGACCCCACTCTATCTATTTAATTTCACTTCCCACAATGCCACCTTGCATCTTCCTTGGGATCCAGCCTGGTTGAATACAAGCTTGGGAGCTCAACTGCCTGGGTCTGAATGCTGGCTCTACCACTGTGAGCCATCATGGGCAAGTTCAGTAATCCATCTCCCAGTGCCTCACTTTCTTCATCTATAAAATGGGAATAATAATTCTTGCCTCAAAGCATTAAATGAAGTATTAAATGAAATGACACTTACAACAGTGCCCAGCAGCTAGTCAGTACTCCATAAGGTATATCTCTATTTATCTGCTGTTTTTGCTAACAGGATATACTCTCTCCTTTCTTGATAATGTCATACTGTTTTTCCTTTGAAAAACTACCACTCCCCAGATTCCATTGGCCCTGAGAGGTGTGTTGATGAAGGAATACCAGTATCTACATCATCCCTAGCAGTGGGCACCCTATTCAGCCAAAAGAAATTGCTCTTTCTCCTGAGAACTGGAGGACTACAGCTAAAACAATCTGAAGATAGTGCCCTGAGAAGATTCTGAATTGGTATGCCATCTAGATCCTCAAAGCTATCCTTCTCAAGACCTAATTATTTAATTCTTCATTTCTGTGAGCTATCCAGAATCTACCATTGATTTTCTCTTTTGCTTTAGTTTTCCTGAGTTACTTTCAGATATTTGCAACCAACTACCTGATTTATTAATCTTCTCACTCTGAAGAAAACGCTATGGTCATTCCTTCCTTGGACACTCTCTTCACCTCACAAAGAAGGCTCTCTAATTTACCTTCCACCTACCCATATCCACTCGTCCCTCAAGACCCAATACTTTTCAATAATAATCTATGCCCTCATTGATTTCTTTCTCTGTTCTTCAACATCTAGCATACCACTGAATTTACCTTTCCTTTATAAAATAGTGCCTGGTACCATCCAGTGTATGGTCACCTGTTTATCTTGTCTCATCAACTGGCTTCTAAACCCTTTGGAAACAAAATCTATACCTTACACTTTGGTTTATGTGTAGTATTTAACATAGTGCTAAGTCCAGAGATGACATTGGGTATCTATTAGCTTACCAATTAAGGTTAATCAGAAAAGGTTAGAATTTTTCCCCTCCTTGTCACTCCAAGTCTTATATCTAATTGAACTTCTAATGAATTCTGCTCAGTCTATTCTCTCTTTGATCTTAAGTATGCCATAATTTTCCAAGTATCAATAGTTCATTATTGAACACAGCTGCTCAACACATATTTGTGAATGGATAAAGAAATGCTTTTCTGTGATCTTTAAGAAATATAACAAGAAATAAATCATTTTCAGTGCCATGTGAATAGTACATATGGGTAATGATTGGTTTTAGACATTCACCAATTCCTCCCCAAATCAAACCTAATCAGAAAGCAGCATCTCACAGACCCAGTGAATTTCCTTTCTGCCATCTGGTCTGAAAAGGAAGTCAAGAAACATTAAGTAGGTGGCAGTAGCTAAGGACAGACAGTACTATTAGCACTTCTGATGCCTTCTTCCACTCTGAATATTCACTTTTATATATCCAGCTGAATACAAAGGACTTGCAGTCCTTCCTTTGATTCTTTAGGAAAGAATATTTCTCTTTGTTTCCTGTAAGTTCCATCTCCAGAAATATTAATATATCTCAACCAAAGACCCTAGTTAGTCTTTCCAAAATTTGATTTTAAGTCCTATAAGAATCATTTGAATCAGAGTTACATCAACCTTTAGACTATGATTTTGTTTCACCATTTGTTTTAGATCATGGTTACCCAGAGATTTTTCTCTAGACGGCAGCACGTTTTATGTCTGAGCCTAGATGTAAAAATTTGGCTACTTTTTCATGTCAGCCACAGTCTAAGCAATGGTGCTTGTTTGTCCTACATCCAATTACTGCCTGCTCCTTGATCCTTAGGAAGGTTGATCTACATGGCATGGTAGCTTTAATCAAACAGGAAAACAGACCCTGGTCAGGTAAATAATGGGAAAAGGAACTGAGAGTCTTTTAGCAACAATGATAAGACATTTTATATTATCCCCATGCTTCAACAGAAAGCTCCTGATATGATCTGAAGCCCTCCCAAACTCAAATCCTTTAATGATTCCCTCTGCTTAAAGGATAAAATCAAAACCCCTTAACACGACTTACAAATCCCTTCATGATCTGGCCCCTTCATGATCTGGCCCCTGCATAAATCTCTAACCTCATCCCTTACCACTTCTCTCCTCAACATTACACAATATTTTTTTTAATTTTTTAAATTTTATTATGTTATGTTAATCACCATACATTACATCATTAGTTTTTTTGTGTGGTTTTTTTATTTTATTTATGTTTATTCACCATACATTACATCATTAGTTTTGGATGTAGTGTTCCATGATTCATTGTTTGCGTATAACACCCAGTGCTCCATTCAGTACGTGCCCTCTTTAATACCCATCACCAGGCTAACCGATCCCCCCACCCCCTTCCCCTCTAGAACCCTCAGTTTGTTTCTCAGTATTCTATCTACCTCTCTTAGATTATAAAGGGTTAGCCAAAACAGTCCTTTAAGTACAAGTCCTAGAGGCACCTAGGTGGCTCAGCCGGTTAAGCCTCTTACTCTTGATTTTGGCTCAGGTCATGATGTTATGGTTGTGGAATGGAGGCCCTCGCGTCAGGATCCACACTCAGTGGGGAGTCTGCTTGAGATCCTCTCTCCACTCTCTCTCTCCCCCTGCAACTCCCCCCACCCATGCATGCTTACTCTCCCTCTCAAATAAATAAATAAATATTTTTTAAAAAATGAATCCCTCTTTGTAAAAAAATAAAAATAAAAAAAGTAAAAGTCCTAAAGAACTAGAAGGGAAAAGAAGAGGGAAGATCAAAAAATAACAGTAATGAATCTGAAATTAGAGGGAAAGCAGCAAAGAAAAAAAATTCTTTTATATTATCAGGTTATATGCTACTACTTAGATATTTGGGCACCATATCTGAAAGACAACTGAATTGGTGGTGGCCTCTGCTATGAAAATCCTAGCAGGAAGTCTGGGGGAAGGAAGATCACAGCCGAATCACCCTCCCCTCTACCAAAGAGAGAAGTGGACCTCACTATGTTCCATGCAATCCATCACACACATTATCAAAAATAAACATACTACAACTATGAATACTCTACACTGACTAAATTAGTCTGTTTTGTCAGTTTGTTTTTTTTCCTTCAAGTTTTTCCTGTAGCTTCTATTAGCCTCTTCAATACGTAGACTCTTAAACCTCAGGACAGTTGATAAATTGTGGATTGTATAACAAAACCCATTATCATCCATCACTGAATTCACCATCAGCCCAGGCCAGCCACCAGGGGATGGATATGTGCTGAGGCAGACTCCATTACACCAACATCCCAAAGGAAACTTTGGGGCAAGAGAGTTCTATAAGCTCCTCCATTAACTAAATTCTGCCTACTCAGTTCACTCTCTCTTCTTTTAACATGTCCCTCCAGTCTACCATTCCACCCTCTATGTAAGTAATCCTTATTATCAACAGCTCTTATTCTTACACACACCCCAGACACCCACCGCTTCGGCCCACATTCTTATCCTTATTTAGATCTATTCTCATCCACTCTCAGAGCAAGAGAGAGACATGAGCACTTTCCTAGCTCCTCAATGGTGATTTTACATCACTATTCCTCCAATTCCATTTAAAAAAACTCTCTTTTTTGGAGCTCATGGCTTTCACCAATCCTTTTCCACATGTAGGCATCTAGGTGTTACTCACACTTAGAAAATTTGAAGCTTGGCATAGTTTTCTTGCCACATTCTCAAGGATTCCCCCTTGGTGTTTCTGATGTTTGTTCCAAAATGGCCCCACAGTTCTCTGTTCCCTCCATGATTGTATCTTCAATCCTCTTCATCCATCCAACTTTGCAATAACAGACTTAAAACTCCTTCAATCCCTCCTGAAATCTGAAACCCCCCTCTCTATCCCAGACCATCTTTCCACCTTACTCCCTTTATCATCCCACTCCTACTTTTTATTCTCATAATAACTTCTATTCTTCAACTGTTCCAATCCATTTTCCATGAATATCAGTCCCATTGTGGGTTCCCTTGCCTTTTTGCCTCTCTGGACACCATAGCCTATGATTTCAATAATGCTTTCATGATCACTATTTTACTGTTACCCTCTTGACTACTGGCCTGGTGTGCCTCATTGGTGGCCCAGGCTGAATCTCCCCACATCTGTTTTCTCTATTCCTGTTCCTGGGTTCTTTAAACAGAAAGGTACAAAACAGTTTTGGCCATTTCCCCTACAGAGACAAGCCATTAAACACCAAGTAGTCATTGGCTACTGTCTGGGAAATTTTTGGTTCTCTTCTGATAGATTCAGCTCTCTTTTATCTAAAAATCACCTGCAGTAGGCTCTGCATAGATGTATTTTCTTATCCCTTCCATAACTAGCACTATTAAAAAACAGTCTACAATCACCGCATGCATTTCTTCACTCTACACTCACTTCTTAGCAAAACTTATCAGCTCTGTTCCTACCACACTAATGAAATTTAAGGAAGTTCATCAATTAAATGATTTTTCTTTTTAAGTTCTCAAACTCCGTGGCTCCAATAAACTCATGACCTGGCCACATAACTTGCTGACAAGACTGCAGACCCAACTGGATGACCCAAACCTGGCTCAAGCATAAGTCTCATGCAGCAGAGGTGAGCTGGGAGCTATAATCCCAAGTCAGGCATCCCTGGGACAGCCAGTCTAGGTTCACCTCACTGGCAAGCCCAGCCATCAATCAACAACACTCAGAAACTTGCTTTCCTGATAGAGGACAGAGACAATCCCTGGTCCTTCAGTATTTAAGAGCCACCCCATTTCTCTTCCCCTATACTAAATCCTCCAGAGCTTAGACTCTGTGCTGAATTCAGTTCCCTGTTTGGCAGTAAAATTTTGCCCCTCAGTACTCAACTCTCTTTAACAACACTTTTCACCTACAATGTTCCCACAGAGTACCTAAAAACAAATGATATCTGTATTGTAACATTTGCTATTTATATTTCAATATAAGTTAGACTTATTTTTCACAAATCTTCATGTCCTATTATTAACCAAAAGGTTTTGGAAACCCCTGGTCTTGTGACTTCTCTGAAGGGAATTCACTCATTTAGATGTTCAATGGACTTTCACTGAGTACCTATCATTTTCTAGGTGCTGAATCTTATAAAGATGAGTAAGATATGGCACCTGCCTCCAAAGAATTCACAGTCTAGAGGAGCAAAGAGCCCAGCAAGAAAGGGCTATGAACAATGAGATAATGACTATAAGAGATGAGTTTACAAAACATTCTAGGAGTAGAGAGGAGGAGGACTGTCTCTTGTTGGGGTCATCAGGAAGCCTATATTTATATTCCTAAATTGACTGTAATCCAACTCTTTTGTTACTATTTTTCTTTCTCAATGGACACTTATTATATTTGTAAAGCAATCTAAACAGAATGTTTAATGACAAAAGATCTCCTACTAGTAACATGAATTTTTCAAACTGGAATATGTGCTTAGATCATATTAACCTACACTTGCACTTCTCTTGTTAAAATGAGACCTTTTATTTTCAGTAGGAAACTACATGGAATGATCCCATGTTTTAAGTGTATATATACAATATCATCACTAAAACTCTAGCATCAGAAATGTGTATCACATGTATGTGTGTGTATATTTTCCTGGGTGTGAGTATTTGTAATATTCATCACTACTATAAATTTTGTGTATTCTTCCTGTTGTAGTCAGTCCACACAATAAAACTAAAAAACACATTTGCGGTACTTTTTCGGGAAAATTTTCTGGGAAAAATTTGCGGTAGATTTTCCCAGCATGCCTTCTTTAGAAACTCATAACTACTCTAGTCCAGAGTTTCTTAGATAAATGGGCCCCTAACCCCACTCTCCTCATCCCCACATATTTTCCATGCTTTTCTCAGGCAGATTATAAAAATTATACATGTCATGACTCCAGCTTTTAAATTTTCAGTGGCTCTTATTGTTAACTGAACAAAAATCTTAAAACTTAGCCAGGCATCAAGCTCTTTCACAATCTAGTTTCCATCTACCTCTCAAACTTATATATCTCTACTCCCTTCTAGGATTTCTGAATATATTATCAATTTAATTGCCATCATCAGAGTGAGAACAACATGTCAGTGCTTATGGTTTTATTAATATAATCTCCTATAATATATGTAGCAACTGTGATGGTTTCAAATGAGTCTGCAAAATCTTTGACACTATTCTCATTGAAAGATGGGGTCTACATTCCCTTTGCTAGAATCTGGGCCAACCTAAGTTTGTTACTAATACAGTGCATTAAAAGTGATACTGTTGGGCGCCTGGGTGGCTCAGTTGGTTAAGCGCCTGCCTTTGGCTCAGGTCATGATGCTGGAGTCCCTGGATCGAGTCCCGCATCGGGCTCCCTGCTCGGCAGGGAGCCTGCTTCTGCCTCTGACCCTCCCCCCTCTCATGTGCTCTCTCTCTCTCATTCTCTCTGTCTCAAATAAATAAATAAAATTTAAAAAAAAAAAAGTGATACTGTTTAACTTATTAGGCTGGGTGAGCTAGCAATTCCTTGCTAAAAGAAAGGGAGAGAAAAAAAGATGGTGACTAATACAATCTATGTAACCATTTATAATGAAGTAAACAGGCAGTGTAAATCCCTTGATACACTCACCTCTGGAGGCCTGAAGCACCAGTCATGAGTTTGACAACTTTAGGCCACCATGCTGCAAGGTAGCTCAGGCCACATGGAGAGACCCCTGGTAGACGCTCCATTGAGAGCCCCAACTAAGAGGCCAGAAACAGCCAACATCAAGTAAAGACACTTAATAAAGATGTCCCCAGATGATTCTGGCCCCCAGCTATTGAGTCACTCCTGCTGTAACCCTTCCAGCTAAGACACTGTAGAGCAGAGTCCTCCCCTGCTCTGTACTGCCCATTCTCAGGATGCACAGAATCCATAAGCATAAAAAATGGTTATTTCTTTATTGCTAAGTTTCAAAGTGGTTTCTAATTTAGCAAGATCAACTGGGACCAATTTTAGTACCTGGGAGTAGGGCACTGCCATAGCAGAAGACTTTGGTTTGGGGATTGAACTGTGGGTGACAGTAAACAATCCTTGAGGGGATCCTGTATCGGAAGCTTTATGGGCTTTGAGGAAGCTGTTGCTGACAGCATGAAGGATGTTAAGGTACATGGTATTGGAAGCTGAAGGAAAGGGGTCCTCTGTCACGTAGTAGAAACAAGTCTGGCAACCCTGCTGCCTGTAATGCTATGGAAAATAAGAAATACAAATATTAAACTGTATTTCCTAGCTCAGAAGACTTTCAAGTAGAATACGGAAAGTGACGCCAACGCCTTCTCTCTGGCCATAAAAAATCCAAAACAGGAGAGATGAGTTTAAGAACAAACTGTCCAGTTTCCAAGCAAAATTTGGAATAGGACTTACTGAGCTTGAAATTAAATTCTTCTCCTTCCCAGCCTCTCCAGAAGGCAAGAGATTCTCAAAGTAAGAAACTGAACTCAGGGAGGAAAAATATAGGTCACTATCAGGAAAAGATGATCTAAAGATGAAGCCAAGGACCCAACTTCAGGAACTGTTAGGACTTCAGACACTTTTAAAATGATGCCCTTCAAACCTTTTCAAACAGACAAGAGGTTTTCTAAAGACATTAAGGTGGTGCCTTATAAAACTTCTCTGTTCAGTAACAGAGCATCTAAGAGTGTTATGAGCATTATTTTACAAAGCCTCACAGTAGACAAAGGCTCATATTAAAGAGACCCATGGTTTAGTTTTGTCTAATGGAATGGATATAACTTGATACACAAAAAGATCAAGTTTTTTAAAAAAATAGTTATACCTGGGTTAGCATCTCAGTTGGTTAAGTGTCTGCCTTTGGCTCAGGTCATGATTCTGGAGTCCCGGGATCAAGTCCCAGGTTGGGTTCCCTGATCAGTGGGGAGTCAGCTTCTCCCTCTGCCTCTCACCCCACTCGTGTTCTCTCTCGCTTACTCGCTCTTAAATAAATAAATAAGATCTTTTAAAAAAAAATTATACCTGTTTTGACTTAAAGCAACAGAGCCAATACAAAAATAAATAAATAAATAAGCCTTTGGACCCCTAATTTTTTATTGATAGGAAGCAAGCTGAGTAAGCTATTCAATTGCAGACACAAACTAATTTTTAATTACAAAAGATAAGATGCATTAAAAGGCAAAACTAAGAGGCCACATGATGGGGCCAAGTGCCGGGAAGGACAACTCACAGGGAACAGCACTAACTCATAATTTTAAAATTGTCAACATGTGCCCAGTTGGATTTCAGAACTGCTATGGGCCAGTGACTGTTATGTCCTCCCATTTTCTCCATTCTTGAATGGAAAATCCTATTGAAATAATCATATTCTCATCTCGCCATTGTCTATTGGGGGAGAGAAGATAGATAACAGGTCTTCAGAGCAAGAGAAACCATGTTCAAGAAACGAAACCCAAATAGTCTCATCTACACCGAGACCTAAATTTGATGGTGAGATCCTGGATCTCAGACTTCAACCTGATGTTATAATGCAGTGAGACCTACTGGTGAGTATATTTTGTACATGAGATGAATGTAAATAATTTGTGGCCCGAGAGAGATGTACTGATTTGAAAACTTGTGCACAAATTCTCTGACACTCCCTATCAAGAGGTGGGATATATGCCCTCCTCCAGCAAATCAGAACCATCCTTAGTGACTTACTTGTAACCACTAGAATGCAGCAGAAGTGATGATGTTTATGATCATAATAACCATACACTATCTCCCATAGATATCCTGTAGATATCCCAACTCTTTGTCTTTTCTTAGTAACATTTCCCACCAAGGATTATATGCACACATCATCTGCTTTTCTAAGACCAAACCATCATTCACTGTCATATTAAGTCCCATCTCCACCATGAAGCACATCATTAGACTCCAGCCTTAGCAATTTCTCCCTCTTCTAAACGGTCTTGATTTTCTACAACTTTCATTTCACAATTAGTGAATGCCAGTATCACTAAGACACAATTAGTGAATTCATTGCTTTTCTAATGCATATTCCTTGGCTACCCTCTTGAATTATGTCCCTAGACAAGGGTTGAAAATCCAAACACTTACAGAAAGAAAGCAGGTAATATACAACAGTGAAGTTGACATGGTGCAGAAGAAAAAAGTGGTCTGAATTAGGTTACACTAGGAAGCAAATGCTTCATATAAATGGGTTAGTCACCATCCAGCTACAGCCACTGATTTTCTTCATAGCAAATATTACCACCTGATATACATTCATTTGTTTATTGTCACTCTCTCCTCATTAGAATGTAAGTTCCCTGAGAATAGAAACCTTGTTGCTTTGTTTCTTGCTATATCACCAGAGCCCAGAACAACACCTGACGCTCAATCAGTAAGTATTTGCTGAAGGAATAAATGAGTGAACAATTATTGCCAAGTGGGAATGTGAACCCAAGATCTTCCCATTTTTCAAGAGAAGCCAGAAATAAATAATTTTATGTGCAATCTCTCAATTTCTAAATATCGACCATTAATTACAAAAATATTAAGCCTTTTAGGGATGGGTAAACAAAATATGTCTACCAGCTTGGATTCCATTGGAAAGATGCACATGCAATCACTCTACTAGAAGGATCTTAAAGTTTTTTACCTTTCTAATTACTTAGCATAGTGCCTTGCAAAGTATAGAAAACTTGAGAAGTAAATGATGATGCTTCAAATACACACTTGAGGCACTGTTACAATTCAGCTGTAAATTATTAAGATGCTACTCTAGTTATACTCTCATATCTCAAAGAAAACTGCATCAGCTTCTGATCCAAAATGACCACCTGGATTTCACATGACTGTCCCACCCCAAGATCCTAAAGCTAAACTTCCACTCCCTTCAGCTGCTAAGAGTTCAGAAATGTGATTCCCATGTCTTCCTCCCCAGTAATAAAGAGGAAATGCAATGAAAATAAAAATAGATTGGATATCCAAGGGGTCACCAAAAAAAAGAGCCAGGTTTTAAAGTGTATTTCCACAGTTGATAAATAAGGGCTCCCAGTGGCAATTTTGTTTTCCTTTTTATTATCCTTAGCATTTTTAGATTATACAATCTAAAATTTTATTTCAGTTGACCTTTCAATGTTCTCTGGTAGCATGTTTTATCTTTTCTACATAAAAATTATTAAGCAGGAATTTTAAAATGTTTGCTAATTACTTGGATTCTTAACTCTAATAAAAGTCACATCTAAATAATTAGAGTGTGTCCGGTTTTAAATATGGGTCACTTAGCAACAAGCTTAATTGTGTAGGGCTGAGAACACTTTTAAGATGCTTTAAAGAAAACATACTAGAAAAAACAGTGCCAGTGTGCCCTATGCTGCAAGCTGACGCACAGCAAGCCAGCCATCAACTTTTGAAGACATCAAAGTAAATGAGATGTCTTGGTGTTCCTTTTCTGTGTGTCGTCCAACATGTACAGCCTTCAAGTATCCATAGGAGACATCAACAAACATCAGAGGAACTCAACATATCAAACGAGTACAAGTCCAGAAGAGCAAAATGTCTTCTGGCCCTCTAAAGCCAGCATTTAGAACCTAATTTTAATGATTATGTAGATTAATTCACTATACACAGCTCTTCAAATAATGGCATTAATTTTTTATGGAGGCAGATTTTACTTTTTAAATAGGTTCCACAGTGATTTAAATTGAAAGTAACACTGAGAAAAATTTATTTATCCAAACCTATTTTTCAAAATTTAGGTTGTTATAGACCTATGAACTTTCTACAGAACAAGAATATAGGTTTCTATTAATTCCTTTTGTTGCGTTCAAATACAATGGCCACCAGATAGGGAGAATCATTACTTGAATTCTTTTACAGACATACAGCTGAAAAGACGAAACAGAGTTCCCAGGGCACATGGCAGGAAAGCCCAAAATTTGGGATCAGACCAACAAAAGTTTGTCTTGCAGCTCTACCACTTGTTTACTTTTTGACTCTGGGTCTTTAAACCTCAATTTACTTTATTCATCTGGAAAACCAGAATCATAATACCTTGCTTTAGGGGCAACATAAAAACTAAAATAGATGCATATTTATTGTGTGAGCCATTGAAATGAGGAGGAAGTTGTTAACTCAGCATGGCCTGACCTAGCCTGACTAGTACAATCCAACAGCATGCAAAAAATGCTTAGAACCTTGCTGTCACAAATGACAGTTATCACAGAAAGTCCAATTGACTCTTATTATAAATTAAATGCAGAGCATGTCTTCTCTAGGCTTCCCATATGTCATGCTCCCCTAAGACTGTATTTCTATACACTTGGGTGTTGCGGGCTAAAAGAAGCTTTACAACCCTACAGAAATCCTAGCACATTGGCAGAAGAACTCATGGACAAAAATGTTCACTGAGCATTGTTGTTAATCAGAAAAATTAAAATGTTTATCTATAGGAGGATGACAGATTTTGATATCTTCACTCAACCCATTCTATTCAGATAAACCACAAAAATGTAATTTTAATCAAAAATTAAAATGAAATAAAAATAACTTAAAGAATGATATCTATAATATAAACCACTTATATGAAATTTTAAAGCATGGCATCTATTGTAGAAATATATATATACACATGCTTGGTAATTGTGTGATAATATGCATAGAAATAGCAAACATCAAACTCAGGACAGTAGTTATCTCTAAAGGAGGAGGCAAGGCAATGAGATCAGGCAGGTGCACACAGAGGGCTTCAACTCTATCCAATATGTTTTACTTTCTCAAAAACTAAATTAGATTAGAGCAAAGATGATAAAACGTTTAGATTCTCTAGAGCTGGCTAGTAGGCCTGTGAAGTTTATTATATTATTCTTTACATTTTCTGGATATTTGAAATATTTCACAATAAAAAGCAGCAGCTTTCCAAGTCATATAAATAAAAAGCAATTTCCAAAAGCAGACAACAGTTGTTTCAGAAATACTCAGAAGATGAAGAGGGACAGGGATGGTGGGGGTGGGGGAGGTGGCGAAAGGGACAAGAGGGCTGGGTATGGAAAAGACAGTCCTCTTTGACTCTAGAAACCAGGAAGATAATTTCCCACCCCCAAGGGTTAACAAAAGAATTTAGCTATATAAGACCTGAAGAGGATAAAAATGATTCAGTGTTAATCCAGATATCAGATTACTATACAGTGTGTACATTATCTAAAAACATATTTAAGTTTAAAATACTTACTGCAACCCCACTCTTGGTGGTAGTTTCTCTGTATGTGAAGTTGCAGATTGCCCAGGCTAAATAATATGTAGACATGAGAGGGGTCTGTGAAAAGTGATCCGTAACCCATCCATCTTCCTCAAACACGGAAGTTTCCACTGGCATATTGGATAAAGATAAATAGGTTGCTTGATGCTTGATGCTAATTTTGAAAGTAGCCTTGTAGATTGGCTCATCAAAACAAGGAAATGCCTTTCTGGCATGTGTAGGCGAAAACTGAGTAACACCAAGGAATCTGGAAAAAAGAAAATGACATTCTCAATTACATTTATGGCTTCAGTTAAGTTATGACCTTTTTACATGCTTCTGCTGATAAAATAATGTATTTTGCCAAATCACAAGGTACTTTTTTCTGAACCGAACTTAAGTGCATGAATAGCATGAAAGTATAATTCATATATATTTCCCCTATGATAAAAATTATTCAGGGACATTTTTTATCTCAATTTAAAGTAAATCCTCTAAACCCAGACCAGTGCTTATTAGACAAAACATTACACTTTACAGAAAAACAACTCATTGGCATCCCATTGGCAAATACTGGAGAGTAACAGTTCTCCTTTTTGGTATGCCCCCATTTTCTCCTCTAATGGTGTACAAGTTAAGACAGTGAAACTAAAATCCAAAAGTTGTCCTCAGATATATATAGAATATAGACCACCAGTGGGAAATATCTGAACCTTCAAATTTCAGCTAGGCATGATCTGATTTTGTTACAGACTTTGAAACCTGACAAAAGTTGGCCTAAATTCTGGCTTTACAACATTCTCAGCCATATCACCTTGGAGGATTACTAAATTTCTCTAAGGTTTAGGTTTTCATTGCTTGAAAGGAAATAATCAAGCCTAACTTTTAAAAAGTACTGTAAAGCTTAGTAGGTAAAGAGGATATAAAGCATGTATCACTGTGAAAGATGAAGAGCAACCATCAGGCAGTTAATAAATTGCAGCCACTGATTCACAATGTCTTTAACCTTTCTTAGAGTGGTTTAACACATATTTATATCGAATAATCCAGAGACTATTCGTTTTTACAAATCATAATATGTATTTATTACATAAACTATAACTTTGGTATTATTATGTTAATACCATATATAACACCAAATTATATATGTTAATACCATATATAATACCAAATATAATACATGCAAACTTATATAATAAATATCTATATAACAAACATGTTGATGTGCATATGTGTGTATATATCTATATAAAGTACATTTAATGCCCTCAACTTTTCAGATCAAGCTGCAAAGTTGCATTTCATTAAAACTAACTAGAAGCAACCTCTACATTCTTTCACAGTTATGGTTACAAATAGAAATACTCAAACTAACTTTAAGGACACTCTTTTAACTTGAAAAAGAAACCATTATTTATGAAAACGTGCATGATACAAATCAATTAAACTTTTCTGATAACACTAGTTACAAAACTCAATATAAGGCAAGTCAATATCAGACCCTTCATAAAACATTACTAAGTACTGAAGTCATTTCTTTAAAAGACCCTTTCCCCCATAAGTAGTTCTGCCACCACTCCCCTCTCCAACATCCACAATGTTCCTCATTAATCTAACATGGCACACTTTCCCAATGAGCCCAAACTTGGCCTCAAAATTATTCTCAGCATAACACTTCAGGCAGCTACTAGCAATCAATAGGAGTTGACATGTGCATTGAATCTTATTGGCTATCCCTGGCTCAAACCATCAGATGTAAATGTTTATACCTTTTTAACATTATGAAGCTTACATTTATCCTTGAGAGTCTACTTTTTTGAAAGTTAAAGACATTTTAAAAGATTAACTGTATATGTACTCTCAGAAACAGAATTTTGGGGAGTTATCTTAGAAACAGTACTGGGTTGCTACCTACCAGGCTTGGGTAACAGCTTGAGCCTATTTTTTCATTAGTAAAAGGAAAATAATAATGCTTTCTACGCTTTCCTTCCAAAGCCGTTGAGATGATAAAATGATATAATGTATGGGAAAGAAGTTTTAACTACAAATCTTCAGACAAATATAAGATTAAAGTTGGAAGCAGTCTTAGAAACAAACTGTCCAGCTCTCATAAATTTCTAAAATGAAAAGGGAATTCCAGTAGGGTTAAGTGATTTGTCCAAAGTTACAGTGGCAATTAGTACAAAGCCGGGTCTAGAAATCACATTTTCTGCATCTGAGTAACAATTAACTATATTTCAAGAACAGTAAAATAATCTTTAGCCATAACTTATAAACAATGTTTTAATTCGACTATTGGTAATAAAGGTTCTTCTTTCCAAAAATGCCAGTACATGGTAATATTTTTCCTTATGATTTTCTATCGATAGTAATATAGTTTTGTTTAATGAAATGTCAGTACCTTTTAGTTAAAATGTACCCATTTACAATTTGCTCTTCACATGCTTTTGTCTTCCATAACATTTTTGAATCTCATCTTTCCATCTTATTAATTGAAATGTCCACTGAGCTTGATATTTCTTTCCTGAGTTGTTTAAAAGTTACCTACAGGATTCCATATATGAGTAGAAAGTGTTCTTTTTAACTTTCAAGTATCTGAGAACTCCAGTTCCACCACTGACAGACGTTGTCTGCTGCGTGTGAGCTTTCCACTATATTAGGTACATGGTAGGATTTTTTTTTTTTTTAAGATATAACCTTTTTTCTATGGACTCTGAGAAACAAACTGAAGGTTCTAGAGGGGAGGGGCATGGGAGGATGGGTTAGCCTGGTGATGGGTATTAAAGAGGGCACATATTGAATGGAGCACTGGGTGTTATACGCAAACAATGAATCATGGAACACTACATCCAAAACTAATGATGTAATGTATGGTGATTAACATAACATAATAAAATAAAATTTAAAAAAATAATAATAAAAAAAAAGATATAACCTTTTTTGTCCTTAAGGTCATGATAAGGTAGACAACCAATAATACTGGGGGAAAGTTCTGCAAGAATTCAACAAAAGGGTTGCAATTAGAATGTACTAATCATTAAGTAAAAATCAAGGGTGTCGGGGCGCCTGGGTGGCTCAGTCGGTTGAGCGACTGCCTTCGGCTCAGGTCATGATCTCGGAGTCCTGGGATCGAGTCCCGAATCGGGCTCCCTGCTCGGCGGGGACTCTGCTTCTCCCTCTGACCCTCCCCCCTCTCATGTGCTCTCTCTCTCTCATTCTCTCTGTCAAATAATAAATAAAATCTTTAAAAAAAAAAAAATCAAGGGTGTCTTTGGCATTAAGTAATTAATGGGTAGGAATTTATTAGATGTAGAAGATTAAATACCCCTGGGTTAATGAGAAATTCATAAACCAAACATTTATGCAGAAGAATCATACTGTGTACTCTCTTTTTGCCTTATATAGTAAGTAAATATATTAGAAAAGCTAGCAGTTTAAATCACTGATTCTCAGGGTTGAAAGGAATATACCATCTAGTGCCTTTTTCTGCAATTAATATTCTTAATGAATCACACACACAGTATATAGCTATGCACAGAGGGCCACCATATATTCTGATAATGTCTAAATGAGGAAATACCAATTTCACAGTCTGGCAACTGAGGACGATTGCAATTGAATTTCAATTCAGTATTTAGGAAATCAGAAGAAGTCCCTTGGTAACGAAGAGCAGTTGGACTAGATTACTTTTTAGGTCTTTTCCAAGCTCGAGATTCTATAACTGAACAAAATTGAGAAATAAAATATTCCCTGAGTTTGATGAGATTTTTTTAAATATTAAATTACACTTCTGCTAAATAGTTTTTTACTACAAGCTCTATTATGCATTTGTTTCTCTTAATCGTCATTCTTGAGTGTTCAAACACTGAGGAGAAAAAGATAAGTATATATGCTTTCTTCCCTCAAGGAGTTTATACTCTAATGAAAGAAATTAAACAAATACCTAAGCAGGTATTCTACAAAAAGCCATTACAAAAAAGGAAAGTGTACAAAGACATTACATTCTCCTGAAGCAAGGCTTCTCAATCTCCGCACTACTGACATTTCAAGTTGGATAATTATTCTTTGTTGGGGGCTGACCTGTATCCTGTAGGATGTGTAGCAACATCCCAGGGCCCCTACCACTAGGTACCAGTAGCACTTTCCACCCCAGCTGTGACAACCAAAAGCCCGTGGGGCTGGGGGGGGTGGGCAATTTACCCAGTTGAGAACCACCTGCCTTAGGAACAGAAAAGGCTTCACAGAGGAAGAAGCGTAAGAATTGTTCTTAAAGCCTGGGTAGTATTTTAAAGGTCAGAAGCAGATGAAGAAGTGAGGCAGACTCCAGGTGGCACAGAAATAAGCCTTTAAAAAAGTGTTGACTCACTTACTAAATTAGTGTGCTGTCTGTCCTCTCACAGATTCTGGCTTTATCAAGTCTCAGCACTGCCAGTCCATCTCTAACACCTCTCTCACCCTCGATACCCCCCTGTCTAACAAAGAGACCTAGTTCAAGTCTCTGTCTCCTCAACAGGCAACAGTGTCCGTTGGATTTCAAAAATATCATTCTGTCTTCATCGTATGTATGTTAGGATTGCCTTCAACTTGGTGGAAGTGAGACTTCTGTTTACTGTCATTAAAAACATCAAAGAGGCCTCTAAACAAGGTGATTTGGAGTAGAAAATAATGAATTTGGGTTTTGAGTAAATTCGAAGTAAGTCAGAGGTGGTAGCAGGACACCAGATAGAAGAAATACAAAAAAATTAATTAAAAATAGAAAACATTTTAATATACAGTATGGATACAAGATACGTAAATGCAGCTAGAAGTAATATAAAACAGCAGGAGGCAGAAGGTAATAGGGACAAGTATTCGTTTTCTGTTTTTCTCCTGCTTTTTTTAAACAAAATCATTTTTATCTTTTAATGAATCTATTACCATAAAAAATGCCATTTCCAAAAGTGACATCCTAGAAGTGTCATTCCAAGAATGTCACTTTAGCATAACTAGAGAAATATAAATAATATACATGTATTTTAATTCTCTTCTATCTAAAATAAATTACTTTATTTCTTAACAACTTGCCTATTTGACATTTTGGTTGAGCTAAGGAGAGTGTAAAGCTCTGTGTTGCCTCTGAAGGATACAGAGAATTGATTTCTTCTTATTTCTGCGGAAGTTCACTAGGCAAGCTACTTGTGTCAAGTCATTATGATAAGATCCAGCAGAAGTAATGCATTAACATTGGTTGATATTGCCAACAAATTACTGTATGTGAATCAAAACAATTTCTGTTCCCTTATTTTCAGTTTGCCTTTTTGTAAGGTTAAAATATGCAGAGGAAACCAACATTTGCATGACACTGTTAGCATTCCCAGACTGATTCATGACTTTTCTCTGTGGAACCCACCCAAACCAAGAGAACCTCACAAACAGCATGCCCGATTGGAGAGGTTTCCATCTGGACCACACCTATGCATACCACACATACAGGAGTGAAAAATGATCTTTGAGCTTCCTTCTATCCCAATTGCAATTTGCCTGGTGTTGCAACAGTTTCAGACTGTTAATAAAAACTCCCAAGATCTAAAGAAAAGTTCCAATGGAACATCTAGTTACTATTCCACTGTTTGCAGGAGATGGACTTAGTTACAAGGTCATGGAAGTTACACATGTCCCATTTAAAGTTAAGGTTGTTAATCAAAATGCAAATTATTACTCAATGACAAAACATTTTAAGCCAAAATGGGTCGTTGTTTAGACTGTGTGTTTTTATGTACTTCAATGAGTCATTAAACCTCTGCCATTTCAGAAGAAAAGTACTCCTGCTGAATATTCAGTGCTATAAGCAAGCGTGTAATCTATTTTTTTTAAATAACCATTCTAGTAAACTAAAAACATAATGCAATAATGCCAGCAATATGTATGTAGGAAGTGGTGCATGTGTGAATAATCGTGTTATAAAAACAGAGCACAATATTCATAATTGTTTTCCTATTTAGGTACTAAATACTCTTATCAAAAATGAGTCCTGAGTGTTTGATCACTATTGATGAAGAGTATTATGAATGCACTAAAATTACCTTTGCAGGCCAGAATAGTAGGTTCTCATAAGAATAAATAAACTAGTGTCTGAGAGTCATTTGTTTAATATTGGAAGGAGGCACGGCATGATGTACGTATTATGAAGTACCACTACTGCCAGAACTCAAATAAAGTCTTGGGAACAATAACAGCGAATGACTAGTGTGCCTTTCCTTTGGTATATGGGGTTTTTCTATTTGTCACACTGCCTTCCAGTAACAAGGAAGGCACCCCGCCCCCAACCCTTCAGTCACTGGTCTCTGCTATTCTCACTGTTGGACAGACAGCAGGACCATAATTAGAGAGTTGCACGTTCCCTTTGTTTCACACTCTCTTCCTGCTCTCTCGGCCCTCTCCAGCTCTCAGTGCCTGGACCTAGCATGGCTTTCTCTTGCTGTGCAAAACCACAATACCACAATGCTTCTCTTCACTCTCTTCTTCAGGGTGGAGAGGCTCTGCTTCCTCATCTCTGCCTTTTTAACTTTGTTTGGGGGGGCAAACCAAAGAGCAGTGGAAGAAATGTCCACGGTGACCATTGTCCCCACTGTCTTGCTAGTAGGGAAAAACCCCAAGGCAAGAATATTGACCCTATATGACCTTGTACCAATGCAAATAGTAGATCTCCAGCCATGGAATAATATAATAATATTAATACCCACAAAAGAGCTTACCAATTGTCAGACATGGCTCTAAGTGCTTCATTACTTAACTCGTGATCCTCACAAGAACCCTATGAAACAGGGTATCATTATCCCCATTTTCCAGATAAGGATACCAGACACAGAACAATTAGGAAATTTGGCCAGGGTCATAAAGCTCGTAAGTGGCAGAGTCAGGTCATGAACCCAGGCAGCCTGGATCCAGAGTCCCTGAACACACTAAGCACACACATGCTCTTCCATCCAGCAATACAACCAAAAGCAGCCTGAACCTATTCTTAAGAGAGATGAAAAGTAACCAGGAGTGGTAATTTTTAAACTTCATTCTTTGTGTACCCATCCTCTGATTTTTTTTTTCAGTTGTGTGGCCATAGGGAAAGATCTGAATAATTAAACTAAAACTTCATCCTGCAAGTGAACATAGGTCTACATTGGGAGGAATCAGTTCAACCCATCCCTGGAAAACCAGTGCTAGAGCTCCCTAGACCACGCAGCCACTCATTTATTCAGAAGCAGGGAAGACAGGAGGGGTGAGCTGGGGCCCCCTCACCCCACTTCAGCCCCACCCAATCTTGCCAGTCTTATTCCCAACACCACCATACATTGTAGCCGTGTGAAATCATTCCAGATTGGCCAGGAAACTGAGAAGAGTGTGGGGGGGGTATCTTTCATCTTCATATTCTCCCAATTTCTAGGTAGTGAGTGAGATTCTACTTGCTGGAAAGAGCATCCACTCTCTAGTGGCAAAAAGCAGGATGACATGGGACTTTGAAAAACTCTGGAGGAACCCAGCCACTGTTGCAAATCTGAAAGCACACAAGGAACAGACAAATAATTAAAAGGAAGTGGGCGATTTTGACAATGATGATGATTGTCATTGCTGGCTGGTGGGAGAATGAGCATGGGGTGAAGAGGAACACCCTTCCTTACAGACTGCAAAACATTCATGTATTAAAGATCCATCATTTCTTCCTTGCTCCTTTTATATCATTCTTTGAAGCTGTGCTTAAAGAACGGAGTCTGATTCTTGTCATCACATGGACAAATGTCCCCATCCTCAACAAACCTAAACCATCACCCTGTACTACTGCCTCAAGCCCATCCCCATACCCAGTGGCAAGAACTGGTTTAAGGAAATAAACATGCTTTGCAAACCAAACAAATACCAGAGAACCAGTGACAGGTCCACCTTTGTTTGAAAGAGATCCAGAGCAGACAGGCCCTGTTTAGGATTTAGAGTACTTTATATACATAAAAACACAGGCAAAATAATTTAACTCTTTGAGAGAGAAACAACCGGTTCTTCCAGATTTTTCAGTTCAGAGCCTTCTACAGAGGAGCAAAAAGACATAAACTCTAACTTGCTCATATAAAGATATCTCCTCACCAGAGTGAATGAGAGAAATGAGGTTGCTTTCAATATAAAAGCCATGTGGTGGTTTTCAAGTTTTTATTAAATATCATGATTATTAATTCAGTCCAGGAAAGTACAAGGCAACAAACCATGTACACTAATACCACAGAAGATCAAATGCCTATCCATAAAATCCTCTATTCTCTCCACAAGATTCTCCACAAGATTTTTGCAAGAGATTTTTTTGCAATTCTCTGAAAACCACAATGTTATTTTCCCATTTTATTTGGAGATCATGGTTTCTCTTTAAAATAATCCTTTATAGAAAAAGACCACCCATTTTTATTTTGTCTTCTGTAACTGTGGCATGTTATAGACCCAAAGTTTGTCAAAAAAAAAACAACTGTCTCCCTTTTGAAAGTGGATAAAATATTCATTTACTTTGAGTAAATTTCCTCCTTCAATCCAACCATCTGGTTCTAAATTAAGGTATCCTACTTTGAACATGGGTATGCTTGCCATCTGGTTACCCGAAAGCAGCAATTACTTCAGGTAAATGAACATATACCTAATTCTAAGCAAGTATATTCTACTATAGGATACTATGGCATAAATACACACCCTTTTTATCTGCCTGCTATGCACCAACTTGAGAAAAAAATGAGTATGTGTTCTGCCTAATGGAGATAATTTACTGCTGTGTGTAAACATTTCAAATTCAAGAGAATTTATTTATTTGCAATATTCAACAAGTGGTGAATTTCCCATTAGCCGAACTATCAACTGAAAGTAGAGGAGCCTTGGGTTTCAGGGGAGAGTTTGTCCTCTACCTTTCTCCAGTGCACTATGGGAACCAGAAAAGGTAAGTGTTCCCTGTAGGACAAAACCAGGTCCCACCCAATGCCTAGCGGGAGAATAAAACCTTCCAAGGGTCATAGGTATATAGCAATAGTGAAATCTAATTTTCCTGCCCTCACCCAAATTCTTTCTCTCAGACCTCCGAGAAGTAAACCAAAGAATCAATTGACTCCTGGGTATTAATGAGTTGTCTCCATATAGGCTAAGTAAGGTGGACTGAATTGTAGTACTGCTCTTTTAAATATTTCCAGTTGCTTGCTGTGACTCCCCATTGGCAGAATAAATACTTATTTTTATTACAAAAATTATCCAAAAATTAACTTGGCAAAAACTACAACTAACTAAAGACCATGATATTTAATCATTAATCAAATGAAAATTTAGAATTTACATCTATGTCCTCTTGGAAAGTGTTTTAAAATATCACATTACAGAGCATTTGGGGGACGAAATCATCACCAATCAAAATCCAAACCTGGCTGAGTTCCTGACATTGATATGTTTAAAAAATTCTCCCAGTAGCCATAGTAACGACAACAATCAAAAAAAAAAAAAAGATTTAATAGATGTAATGGTCACATAATTGTGAACAGAGATTTCCTTTGCCATATCAACTCCAGTTAGAAACACTCAAGAAATTATCATATTCACTCCGGTAATGAAGGGAAAAAAAAACAAAGAGAAACAAGGACTTTCTCTAAGATGCTGTTGAAACAAAACCATCCTGACAGCTCCAGAAATATTGAATCCAGATTTTCTATTAGGATGCAGAATACAGCCACATGTGCTCTAGGTTAAACTTTCAACCAAGTCATTTACATCTCTGGGAGAAAACTGAAGGAGAGAGTTTGAACACAAATATGCACTAGGGGTACAAGAAAACAGTTATGGGTCAAGCAAAAACATCTGGTCTTTTTAAGAGTCCCGTTAATTTGAATGCACTGACCAAAACAAGCTCAGTTCCAACAAATATATTTTGGCATGGCTCAAAACACAGGATTTGTTGGAAGTATTTATTTCACCAGAGCAAGATTTATCAGTGATATGCAACTCCCACTATTGACATTTTGATATAAGCTTGTTTCCAAACACATGCAAATTTGCCTTCTACGCCTTTTCCCCCATATTTGATATGATGGTGGGTTTTAAAAAATGTATTTATTCTGTATTGTTTAGAATATGTTAAAGGAAGTGGTGAAAGAGGGTTTAAATTATCCACATCTGATCTTAGGAGTTTGAAAATGAATATACATTCACTTATAGGAGGCTTTAACTATCATACAACTACTAAAGCTTTGGAAAATCGATCTGGGGTTGCTTCATAGCACTCTATAAATAATAAAACTTTTGTGTTCTCCCATAACACACTGAAATTTCCCAGCCTCCTATGCAATAACAACTTCTGGGAGTTTCCAGCCACCATAAGCCCCGGTCCATCAGAAAACCAAAGTTTGAGTCTCACCTCTCCACTGACAAGCCTGCTGATCTCAGGCACCTGGGACTGATCTCAGGACCCTGGGGCTGCTCTGAGCCCCAGTTTTCTGCTGTTGTGAAAATCATTTGAGAACAGGAGAGGCTCTGCCAGGGGCATCACTGCTAATCTCCAACCTGCCTCTACTTCTAAGGTTGTCGATTTCTTTTTTAACTTCATTTCGGTTGTTTGCTGGCCCTGTAGTCACTTAATTAATCAAAGTTATTTTAAATGCAATGGATTAGGGCAAAAAGTGAAAATCAGATGTTTATTCACTCAGTAATATGCTTGAGTGCTGACTATCACAGGACACTCATAACAGCTCATATTTATAGAGGACACTCTATATGCCAGGTATAGGGTTAAGTGCTTTTCAATGCATTTACTCAAGGACACCTGCAACAATCTTGTGAGGACAGTACTACTATTATTGTCACCAAGTTAAAACTAAAAGTATGGGCTCTGGAGCCAAACCGCTTGGGTCTAAATCCCTGCTCTGTCAGCTCACTGTGTGACAAATTACTTGACTTCTCTGTGCCTCCATTTCCCTATCTGTAAGATAGGAAGTGTGGATGGCACCTTCCACGTAGGGTTCTTGTGGGACTAAGTTAATATATTTTGCTGGATAAGCACTAGAGGTAGTCATTGTCAGGAGCTGGTTACTTAGATTCATCAGCGTCTTCAAGCCTTCACCACAGCTAGTGCTGCATCTGGGATTTGAACCCACTTCTGTTTGACTACGAAATCTGAACTCTAAACAAGTGGTGAAAAGCCCCACAGCCTCTCAGAAAAAAAAAAAAAAAACAAAAAGGAAAATACTGCCCGCATCTAAAAAGCATCAAAGGTACTCATTAACAAGGCATTTGAGACTGACCGCTAGCTTTCCGAACTCTTTTCACCACTGGAGTTATTTCCAGAGGCAGTAACTCAAGAACAACAGCAAAAAACTAGAGTCACTCTATGTTTGTGTCAAGAGAGTTGGCAGCACCTGCAAGGACATTTCTCGTTGGCATTGGCCATGGCAGCCTCCTCCGGACCCCTGTCGCCCTCCCCCTGACTCTGTCACCTGGACCTGCTCGTACTGCTCCGAATCTCAACTTCCAGTTTTGGAAAACTTTATGCAGCCAAAGCTCACTCTCTGCTCCGTGCCTGCCAGGTAACAGTCGAGGTGGGCGTGTTGCCCGGGGGGGGGGGGGGCCGGGGGGAGGAGGATTTTGCCCTGCACTGCCATCTTATCTCCCTCGACGGTATCTTGGCAGGGTTTTGATGTCACCCTGGCATCGCTCAGATTTCACACTACCCTTTAAAAATTGCTGTGCGCCATGCTGGCTAAGGAACTTTGACGGGAGGGAGTTCCAGACTAGAGGAGGGGGTGGCATTCACCATTCGGCGCTGGTGAGTGTGTGGAGTCGGCAGCAGAGAAAGCCCGGGCATCTGGGAGACCCCAAGGGTTCTGGGTGATGGTCCTACCCCACCTTCGCTTCCTTCACCCACCCCTCGCTTTTCGGTCTGGGAAGCCAGCCCGGTCCGCCGGGTCGCCGGCCGCCCAGTCGTTCGAGCAGCCTGGCTGGGTGGGGCGGTGCCGGGCACCGCCTCCCTCCCTACCTTCTCTCCCCGTGGAGCACGTAGGAGCTGCGGAAGAAGCCCAAGAGCTCGTTCTCGATCAGGGCGTTGTAGATGATCTTCAGGTTGTAATTCCTCTGCGCGTCCAGGGTCCTATTCAGCACCACCACCAAGACCTGGGTTTGCGGGTAGAGGAAAAAACCGGCCACCGGGACAGCCCCGGCCACCCGGTCCTCGGCCACCTGCACCTTCTCGACCGCCACCCGGGAGGCGTGCAGCACGACGTAGCGGGTGGCGTTCCGGCACGCGATCTCCACGTTGACCTCGCCGGAGAAGGTGAAGTTCTCCATGAAGGCGGTGAGCATTAGATTGTAGTGCAGCGGCTTGAGGTGGCCCGACAGGCGCAGCTGCGTCCACGGCTGCCACTGCTCCCGCTCCTCCTCCGACGGCGGCTGGGCGGACGGGGTCCCAGGGGTGGCCTCCCCGCCTGCCTCGGGCTGCGAGGAGTCTCCGCCAGCCTGGTGGTTGCGCCGGGCGGAACCCGGAAGGCTCCCGTTGCTCCCGCGCGCTGGGAAGCCGGCGAGACCGCCGTCGGCGCCCGGCGCTGCGCTAGCTCCACACTCGTCGAAGCGCAAGCTGAGCAACACCGCGAGCATGGTGACCGCGAGCAGCGCCACGATGGACACGGCGAAGGCCAGCACGAGCCGCTTGTGCACCGTGATGTGGCGCTCGGTAGTGCGGGGTCGCACCCCCACGGAGTCCGTCCACCGATCCGAGATCCCCCTGCCGCCGGCCCGGAGCGCGGCGTCGTTCTCCCCCATGGTGGCCGCGAAGGGTGAGCTGCTCTTCTCAGCCCCCTCCTCCTCCTTCTTCTTCTTCCTCTTCTTTTTCTTCTTCTTCTTTTTCTTCTCCTCCTCTTGCTCCCCCCGCTCGCCGTCCAGGGCCATCACACAGCCTCCTCCTCCTCCCCCGCCCCCTCCGGCACCCCCCGCGGGCGGGCCACCCGGGCCACCGCCAGCGCAGGCATCAGAGAGCGCACGCGGGCCGAGGGCGCGACGCTAGCTGGGACCCTGGAGACGCCGGCCCAGGTTCTTTTAAGACGGGTTCTGGCCGCAGGCGACAGCAACCTCGGCGCCCCCCATCAGCCCCGCCTCTCTCCGGACAGTGGCGGTTGAGGCGCGGGGCGTCGAGCTCTGGGACGCGCCCAACTTAGAGAGCGTCTCGCTCGCCCCACCGCGCGCTACTTCTCAGGCCGGCCAGGCGCCGGGGCACATGCTGCCTCCGCCCCTTGTGCGCCTGCGGCTCCCGGCTCACCCTCCCCAGCGCCCAGCTCTCGCCTGGCTATCCGCGGGAGCCTTTCAACGGGTCCTCGGCTAGAAAGGACAGGGAGCGGTGGAGAGGGAAGTTAGGGCTTCCGCTTTCTCTCCCCACTCCAGCGGTGGCGTTCAGTCCTCTGGGTGGGATGTGCTCTCAGCGGCGGCGGCGGCAGCAGCAGCAGAGGAGGCGCCCGAGCCATGCACTCCGCAGCCGGGGTCGAGAGGATGGCCGGGGAAGAAGAGAGCGGGGTGAACCAGGCGGGCGAAGTCCCAGGGCCGCAGAGCTGCGCCGGGAATCTGCCCTGAAGAAGCCGTCTCCTCCACCCTGGACACTTTAAGCAGCGGTGGCGGCAAACGGCGTGAGGTTGCAGACCGGACAGCGAGCCTCCCTCGTTCCGACGTTGCTCTGACCTCCGGAGATGACAAGTGAGCAAGAAGTGTCCGGTCGGGCCATCCCCTTCAGGTAGATGATGCTCCGGGTTTGCTCTGTATCCCCGTGGGGAGAGCCGGAGTGCGTGTGTGCGAGTGCGTGTGCATGTGTGTGCGCGTGTGTGCCTGTGTGTGTACACACAGTCTCCAGGTCCGGATTGCCAAGGCTACTCTGACTGCGTTCAGGGACTGAAACTCCCCGAGAAAGGCAAAGGAGAGAGCGAGAGAGCGCAAGGAGGCAGGGAAGGCGGGAGGGAGGGGAGCGGCTGAGCGGCAGAGGCAGGCACTGGGAGATTAGAGAGCTTTTCTCCGCTCTGTCACACCAGACACCCACAGCCACAGAGGGGGTTGCTGAGCCGCCTGCAAGAAGTACATTGTAAATCTTCAGCGCAGCCAGCCCGGCAATCTCCCTTTTTCCCCGACTCCTTAGCCTTACCGCGCCTCCCGGGAGGGATCCTTGGAGCCTTTGGCTATTAACACCGAGAGCAAAGGAAGATCCTGCTGGGGAGTCGTGGCTGTATCAGATTTCATATCAGGCTCGCCAGAGGATTTGGAGGATTGTATGTAAATTGAAACAAATTCTCCAAAGCCTGACTACATATATTGTGTGATGAGTCCAGGTATGCTGTACGAAAATAAGGGTTAGCAATGAAGCATTAGAATCCCCCAGAAGTAAGGTTTAAATTAAAGACGTCTTTTCCCCCAATGAACAATTTCTATTTTTGGATTGGGGAAATGATTAAAATCTAATGCCTACATACCCAGTGTAACATCCGGAACCAAAAACTTGAGACTGAGAAAAGCTGAGGATCTGAGTGAGCCCCATCACTGGGGACTAACTACAGCAGTGAACAAATATATTCCATGATTGATCAGTTTTTCACTTCATCCAACCGTGATTACTTTTTTGCAGTTTTTAGTGTTATCAGGAAAATTGTTTAAACTTTTTTTAGAACAGTTATCAAGAGGAAGTTTTGCTGATAGCAGGAGCATCAAAACAGGTCATAGACTGTGGGCTGATTATGGACTTCTAAGTTTACTGAAGTTTTATAGTGCAGAGTGTATATGAGTATATGGGATATGCAACCCTTAGGATTTGTGTGAAAAACTTGAATTGGAACAATATTCAGAAAACAGCCACCCCAAAGGTAACAACTAAGAGGCAGGACTCTCTAGTTTTTAATAGAACAAAGTGTGATGGACTTCAGGGTCAAAAAAAGAAAAAAATGAAGAATAAAGAGAAAATAAAGAATAAAAAGAAATAATTCCTTTTTATATGTTTCTTTCACATCTTCAAATCCTGAAGGCATTTTAAAAATCATGTCCATAATTATTTTCTTCCAAAAAGGAATGTTAAATGCTCCTGGCTTCGTAGTCCTAAGAATATACAACTAAAATATTGTGTTTGGCTTTAAAAGCATGACCAAACAGAAGAGATGGAATACACATCAACTTTAGCCTGACAACCACTGAAAACACAGCCCTGCTCAATGAAGCTCTTTTCTGTTTATCCCCAGATGGGATACATTTCCAGTGCCATACATTCTAAAGGTCCATTTGAATCATTTTTAAATGATGATGAAAAGAAGTACCAGGGTGGGATTTTTTTTTTTTTTTAAGCATGTTGTATGTGGGCCGTTAGCAACAGACCAAGGGAAATGCCACATTCTGTTCAAGTTACTTTTTTCTGCTCTGATTTTAAATCTCCATGCTCTTGCTGTCCATATGTATCTGGCTGTATGCATTTTAAGAGTTGAGGAGTTGGGATCTGTTAGTTTGTTTTCACAGAATCAGGAAATATGATACAGGCAGGCAAAAAGCAATGTGTGACTCTTAGCAGGTCACCAGACTTCCCTGACCTCAGGGACTAATCTGGCAATTCAGGATTATTGACCTAAAATCCATGGATTCAACTCACTGAGATTATCAGAGGGACCTGGAACCCCGAGAAGTTTTAGAATCACTACCTAAATGAAGAGTTCATCCACTAAGGAATTGCTAAGACCTTTCTCTAAAATGATATTAGTCAAGAGAAGGTTCAAAGAAGAAAGGTTTTTTTAAATCTTATATGTATTTTATTGAAGTGTTTATGTACTTCTGAAAATTACTACAAGGCAACTCTCAAATATTTGGGAATTTAAGCATACGTTTACCAATTAGTAAAGTCACCACTGCCTGTGATTAAATTAGTAGATGGATTATTTCTGAAACCCAAGTGGAGCAGACCCAAGCTTATTAACACAGAGTGGACACAGCTTATTACAATATTGATTCCCTTAAAATGTAACTTTACCCAATAAACATCAGGTCAAATGGGTAAATATTTCTTCCTCTCATATCAATGTTGCAAAAGGGTCCCCGTTAAGTCTTTCTTTTTAATTTCTGAAGGTATATAGCACCCTTCCCCTGAGAAGCAAGCACTTTGTAAATAGTTTTTTTAATACTGTTTTTCTAGAGAATGTCCATTCTACCCTCAAACCAAGAAAAAAAGGCAAAATTTCAGATTGTGTACCTGACAAAAATATTAAAGAGATGACTCACTAATACTTCCATAAAGAAGTTGCTTTCAGTGTTGCCGATCACTAAACTGGAGATAGTTTTGACTTTGCTAAATGCTAGAGCCATTTAGTGGGATAAGACTTTCCAAAGTGCCTGATGGTTCTCTCAGAAACACATTCATTGCTGGGAGAATTTTATGGTTATTTCTTTAGCTAACAAATGTCTTTAAAGTCATTTTGTAGCCCTATTTGATTTAGGAACTTGTAAAAGTATGAACATTTAATATACACGAGGCCAGCAGAAGTTATGTTTAATTAAATCTACCCCCTTGGTCCTGTAAATAATCAAAATGAACTATCTTCAGGAAATGCACTGGCACAGAGTCTTTACTCTTTGATCATCATTGACACCAGAACTGCTTTTTCTCTTTCACTTTGGTTTGTATGTAGAGGCACAACTTAAGTGTCCTTAAGTACTCAGTCCTTCAAGTGTGATTAGCACTTCACATCCAGAAGCAGCTTGGCTCAAAAGAACTAAATCCCACTCTGCCCTCACCTCCCTACATTATCTTAACCTAGTTACTTTATAACTCAATTTCTTGATGCATTAATGTATAGGAGCTAGACGGGTAGCTCAGAGGTCTCTTCCAGTTCTCAAAGTCTATGAAAGAAATTCCAAAGCTAATATACTAGGCTCTTTATGCTCTCAAGTGATTTTTAATTAATCTTCTCTATTGAGAAGCCAAAAAAATTCAATTAAAAACTCAAAGTTCAGTGGGTAAAGAGACTTTATGAGAACACACTGTATTAGCAAAAACATGGGGGGGGGGGGGTTGGAGAGAAAACAAGCCCCACCACTCTGGCAGTGAACAGAACAGATATATTTTCTGAGTGGGATGTGTTCCTGAAGATCCCACACAATTAGAGACTAGTGCTGACAATGAATGGCAGAAGTCTATTTACTAGCTGAAGTGGTGCCGCCATGTGGCAATTATAAAAAGGCAGTTTGAAATTTGAGATTGTGATAATTTTTTCTTAAGTAGGCTCCACGTCCAATGTGAGGCTTGAACTCACAACCCTGAGATCAAGAGTCACATGCTCTACTGACCGAGCCAGCCCGGTGCCTGGAGATTGTGATGATTTGATGACATCTTTAATTTGAGGAAACTCACCTTATTGCAAACTTTATTATTTTTATATTGCATCATTTCAGAATTTCATACCATTTAATCACTGTATCTGCTGACGTTGAGGGGTTTCATATAAGAAATACTCTTCTAGACAGAATATTCTTCAAGATCTTAAAGATGGCAGGAGGAGAATTGTTTAAAATTAGCCATAATTGAGACAGTGCAATTTCATGATGTCTAGTTTGCCAAGTACAATTAACACCTTGATTTAACTGTTAGTTATCTGACTTCATTTAAAAATATTAATCTGAAAGGAAATTATATCTAAATTTGATTATGTCTTTTTTTCTCACATAAAATCTGTAAAGTTATCAAGTTTCTTTTAAAAAAGAAAACATTTCCAGGGGCGCCTGGGTGGCTCAGTCGTTAAGCGTCTGCCTTTGGCTCAGGTCATGATCCCAGGGTCCTGGGATCGAGCCCCGCATTGGGCTCCCTGCTCCGCGGAAAGCCTGCTTCTCCCTCTCCCACTACCCTGCTTTTGTTCCCTCTCTCGCTGTGTCTCTCTCTTTCAAATAAATAAATAAACAAATTGTTTTAAAAAAACAATTCCCTAACCTATTAATATATTACTACATGTTATCAGTCCTAGGAAAGTCTCAATACACAGTTTCACCAAAACAGAACAAGTCTTAACAGCACAAAAGAACCTCTCTAGATGGCGAATATAAAGAAAAGTATAACCATATCTCTATAGTGTCATTCCCAATTCCAGCATTAAATGTTATATCCAGAGAGGAGAGAATTAGGATCTCAAGAAAGTTGTATTGTTATTTGTGGGCTCTCAACACTAGGTTAAAACTCTTCAGTGCTCACTGTGGGCTCTTTGGTTTATGATCTCAGTAAGAAGATTCCATAAAAAGGCAAAAAAAATGTGTCATGGAAATGTTTACGGTTTATTCATGAAACCTGAAAACATAATATATGCCAAATTCTGCAAACAGAATAGAAATTGGGTAACTTTCTGGATATGTTTCTGTTGAACTACTAAATTTGTCTAGTAGCTCAAGAAATCAAAAAATTAGGGGCACCAGGATGAGTCAGAAGCTCTTGGTTTCAGCTCAGCTCATGATCTCAGGGTCTTGAGATCAAACCCCTCATCATGCTCCATGCTCAGCAGCAAGTTCACTTGAGATTCTCTCTGCCTCTGCCCCTCTCCCCTCCCCACTCTCTCTCGCTCGCTCGCTCTCTAAAATAAATAAATCTTTAAAAAAAAGAAATCCGAATAGTAAATATACCAATATAGCTTTTACCATGAATTTAAGTCGTTCAAATCCATGTTTCTAGATAAATATGGTAGGAAGAATTACTAATAATCATAGCTAAGATTTTTCAAGTGTTCATCTTGCTCCAGGTACTTGTCTAAGCACTTTATGTTATCTTATTTAATCATGAAAATAAATCCATAGGTCAGTGCTGTTACTTCCCCCATTTGACAGATGAAGAAATTGAGGCTTAGCGAGATGAAATACCTTGCCCAAAGGCATTTAATTGGTAGGTGGCAAAGCTGGAATTCCAAATTAGACAAGGTTGCTTCATCACCTCTACCCTTAACCAGTATGTCATACTACTGTCTGAGAGATCAGCCAGATGTAAACTATCCAGTTGCATAATCGATATTTGCTGCACACATTGTGAAGTCAGTGCCAGGCAGAGTGCTAGAGGTATAGCATTGAACCAAGGAGCCATGATCTGTGCCCTCTTTGGAGGGTACAGTGCCTGGCATATGATAAGGACCATGTGAGTGTTTATTAAATGAAATGAATAGGGGCGCCTGGGTGGCTCAGATGGTTAAGCATCTGCCTTTGGCTCAGGTCATGATCTCCGGGTCCTGGGACAGAGCCCCACGTTGGGCTCCCTGCTCAGCAGGGAGTCTGCTTCTCCCTCTCCCTCTACTTGCTGCTCCCCCTGCTTGTGCTCACTCTCTCTCTCTCTCACTCAAATGAAAAAATAAAATCTTCTTAAAAATAAAATAAATGAGATGAATATAAATAGAGAAAATGTAGTATGACCCTGAGTAGAAAATTACAATTTTATAAAATAATAACAAAGAGAAAAGGAGAGCATTTATTCATCCTGGATTGAGAAGTAAGTAGTTGAAAGAGTTGACTATAGCTTATTTTCATACTGCAGAGCCAGCAGTTTATATGCCTTAGAAATCTTACCTCTTGAATGCATTAAAAAATGTATCTTTGACCCAGGCTTATTTGACAACTCAAATTTACATGATTTGAAGGGTGCCTTACCTCTTTGAAACCACAAAAGTATCTGCTTCAAAGGCACATGTATCAATATTAATGTAAAGTCTCATGAAGACATAAAATATCCCATTTTATTTCTTCTATATGTACCTCCTGATACATGTTTTTTCAATTTTCCAATCATTTATTTACTCTTCTTCCATTTAACAATAAGATATATTATTTATCTCTTAAAATCTGTACTTCCTATACTTAACTGCACCCCACTTTACACCTACACTTTGCTGATACGTAAATGTTTATCACTGTAGCTCTTTAAATGAGGTAATTACAATATTTTCTTAAATTTGAGCAGCAAATGATCATTGTAAGCCGGTTGATAAATCAGGAGAAATATAATGAAGTCTTTCTCTTTTAGATAATATCACTAATCCTGGGGTCATATACTTGTGAGGTTTTGAAAGCTGATTTTGATCTACAGTGTTTTTTATTTTTAATAATAGAATATAAAATACATAATATATAGTTTTGCAGAGTCAGTATTCTAGTAAAAGACAATTATTTCAGGTGAGAAACACATCTGTTAGAAAATATTTCACAGGGCGCCTGGGTGGCTCAGTTGGTTAAGTGACTGCCTTCGGCTCAGGTCATGATCCTGGAGTCCCGGGATCGAGTCCCGCATCGGGCTCCCTGCTCGGCAGGGAGTCTGCTTCTCCCTCTGACCCTCCTCCCTCTCATGCTCTCTGTCTCTCATTCTCTCTGTCTCAAATAAATAAATAAAATCTTTAAAAAAAAAAA
>NC_138373.1:118891129-119118143 GCF_054177405.1 Leptonychotes weddellii | reverse complement strand
AATATTTCACAGTATCGGGGCTCCTGGGTCGCTCAGTCTTTGGGCATCTGCCTTCGGCTCAGGTCATGATCTCAGGGTCCTGGGATCAAGCCCCACATCGGGCTCCCTGCTCAGCGGGAAGCCTGCTTCTCCCTCTCCCACTCCCCCTACTGTGTGTTCCCTCTCTCGCTGTGTATCTCTCTGTCAAATAAATAAATAAAATCTTTTTAAAAAAAGAAAAAATATTTCACAATATCTAATAATAGTAAAAATTAAAATTGCATTATTTTTCAATTCATTGATTTCCTACTTTGAAACTAAGAAAAAAAATGAAGCATAATATTTCCCTTCAAGTTTTAGGCCTGTGCATAAAGACCCTCTCAACCATGAACTGAACAGTAGCTCTCTTTTTTTGGTTTATACCTTCTCCTTGCTCATAGAGCTGTTTCCTTCTACCATGTGGCACTGTAACCACGGCTCCCCCATGCATCTTTACTTTTAGGGTTATGTACCAAGGCCATGCCAATGTCATACCATTTCTTCTTTCTCTGTACATGGTTTTCTAAGAACATTTCTGCATTCATATCCAGGGAGTACTCTCCTGCCTGCCTTGAAATTTAGGTGAAATTTTGTATTTCAGGATTCAGGAATTTAAACAATTAGACTTTCACTAAAATGCCTTTTCCTTGGTGCTTTAAAAAAGTTATTTATAAACTATTACTACAAATACTAAAAGTCTAAATAAATCATTATGTTACAAATACTATAATGTTAGGCTTTTTTTTACCTTTCTATTAAGAATATATTTATATTATATTTTTTACATGTATATTTATATGTAAGCGCTAGGCACTGTATAAAACATAAAAAAGAAATGTTCATAATTTATAACCATATAGTGGTCATGGAGTCTGCATATGGGGGGAAAAAAAAACTTCCTTACAAAAGAACTACACAGAAATATTCAAACTACTAACTTTTGAAAATAATCAACCGCTCGATTAAATGAAACTTCTTTACTCCAAAAAGTCTGTAGGAAAAAAGCAATGAACTTGAATATCAATGTTTTGAGTTATTAGCATATTAAAATGTGGATGAGCATTTCATGAAACAGGTTTAGTTCTGATAATAGAATCGATTTAGTCTAAAAGTTGCCTGTGATCACTTTTGTCACTTTTCTCTTTAGTGCCACCTTGTGGGTTAGCCAGTAACAATAAATATGTAGGGTTTTGAGTGGGGTTTTTTTTCCTGTGCTGTGTTAAAGCTCGTCTTAGAAAATATTGCAGTAAAACTCAGATGTGAAGCAATTTCTTTGTTTTCTCAGAGAAGCAAGCACTTCACTAGAAGATATTTGCCATAATTCAGCAACTGACCATTCCAGATACCAGAACAGTTTCTCGAATGTTGGAAATACTGGAGTCTGTACAAAAATAGGTATTCATTTAAAGGATAATCACCAAACTTATCTTGGGTAACATAAGTGGCAAGCTGCGACTTTTCCATAAGAAAAAGTGTTTTCTAAACTCAGTGTCATCATTTCTACAACAGTGTCCCATGAGAATTGATTCTAGGTGATTTGAAACACTGCTTAATCCTGTTTTAGAAGAATTTTCCATATCTGCTTTAGACTCGTAGTATGCAGCTTATTTCTAGCATCATATTTAATTTGCATTGAGTTACCTGACTCAAGTTTACTTTTTAATTTTGCTGAAGTTATAAGGGAATAAGGAAAAAGTACAATATGTTGAAATGTCTCTTTTATTGGAGACACACAGGAAATGTGTTCTATGTTCTCTAACATTCTCCATATACTAGAGATGCTATAATAATCTTTTGATTAACCAAACAAAAAAGAATAGCTTTTCCTCTTTGAAACAGCTAAGCATGTTAGAATTTTTGCTAAGTTTTTTGTGGTATGATGAAGAAATACATTTTGAAATTGCATTTATGGAGTCATTTCAGAGCAAGTGAAAATCGTGTAGTCTGGTCACTCTGAAAGTGTAAATTCCGTATCTGAACTCCTCCTGCCCTAACAAGAGTTAAAGGTTGTACTAGGTGTTATTCAAAAAGTAATTTCCCCGAACTGTGCAATAAAGCATCAGATTTGATCTATGACCTGAATATCATAAGCGATCAGTTACCTATCCTGGAAGCACACCACCAACAAAAAAAAAATTCAAGTATTTTTATAGGCTTGCTAAAATCTTATTATAGAGCCAAAGTAGCTAAATAGTATCAAATAAGGCTGCAAAAACTTTGGAATTTAACTCCCTAGTCATTTTTTAACTTGAGCAAGTCTTATGCTTTGTCTCTAAAAGTCGTATATTGTGCTTTCCAATTCAGGAAATGCATTTTAATTGTTCATTTTTACACCCTTTGATATTTCTGAATTTTTCCATGACATTCTGACACATAATCAGTTTCCCATGGATATGGCACAGGAGCAAATTAAAAGGTGCCTTAGAATGGCAACATTCAATATATAGTCCTCCATTTAACCTTTATATGACTATCATTAAACATGTCCTTGTTCTTAGAATTTATCCTAAGAAACAAAACCAAAAAACTAGGGAAAGGGCTTTCTTCTCTGGAGACCAAGAAAAGTTGTGACCATTTTTCCACTCCTGCTTCAACATTAGCTTTAATAATAAAGGTGTGTCTTCCTTCACTTTAAACTGAATGAACTGCTGTGCAGTGCCATCCCAGAACACTCCTTAGACACGTGTGTTGGCCGTGGAGGGGCTGCACTATATTCAAATAAGCAAGACCGCCATTCATCATACAGCATAACTCTAGGAATGAATTTTAGCCTCTTCTCATTTTTATTATATTCATATTAAACATGTGGGGTTTTTTAAATTTTTTTCAAGATCTTATTTATTTATTTGACAGAAAAAGAGCACATACAAGCAGGGGGAGCAGCAGAGGGAGAGGGAGAAGCAGACTCCCCACTGAGCAGGGAACCCAACGCAGGACTCGATCCCAGGACCCTGGCATCATGACCTGAGCCGAAGGCAGATGCTTAACTGACTGAGCCACCCAGTCACCCCCATATGCGTTTTTTAAATCAGTTACAAAGCAACAAAACACATTTCACATCTACTCTGTTACAGATTCCAAATTAAGCAGATCCTGATTAATTGGGTTACATTATATACCAACAGCCATTCCCTTTAATATCAAAAGGCTTTTATGATCTCTAAGCAGTTCCTCTTAAAGTGAGACGGGGCAAAATATTTTCTTGACATTTCTGAGAATTTCAGTTTCAGTTTCAAAGGATCATGTATTCCTTTAATCTTCCAACGTGGAAAAGTAATGAATATCGACTCGTTTTTAGAAGCGCTAACATTCAACTAGGTAAACTTAGTAAGTGATAGCTACTAACGTTCTCTTTTGTCTTCTAGACAGAAAAATCAAAGCTATTTAAAGTAAAGGATGTGTTTAAAATCAATTATGTCCAGAAGTTAACAGTAATGTTTACAAACACCTTCTGTGGTCATTATGTCTTTTTTGGGTGTGTGCATGTCTTTATTCATCTATATCTATCTGTAAAGACAGAGATAGAAATAGATGAGAAAAGTATATACGTTTCTATATGGTCTGAATAGGTGTTTCATTTGTCACTGTGCTAACCTGCAGTGTTATAAAGCACACAAGTACTTCTCTGTGCCTCTCCATTTTCAGTGCTTGCCATGATAGTCAAATTAAACTGCTGGCATGATAGTCATCCAAATATATAATTCTAAAACCGTGATTATAGGATCATTTCTTTAATTCTATGAGATTTACCTCTAGTAATTATCTGTTCAATGGTCAGAGCTCTATAGCAGTTCTCTTTTAAATGTTCAGAGCAGGAGCTATACCTTCTAGGCTGTGCAAATAATCAAGTCCTAGCAACATTATGAAATATAATCCACATTATGAATTGAACAGAATGAGCCCCCAGATCTGATTGCCTAAGGCTCAAAATGTTAATGCTCATGACACACCTCATACATTTTAGCGAGTTGAAACTGCATTAAAACAAGAGAATGAATTGTGATCTTGACCTTAGACTCACTTCACCAGCCTTTCTGCTCTTGCTTACCTGAGAGGGGAGTTTCTGCTCTGCAGACACAGGGCTGGCTGCAGATCTTCCCTTCCTGTCTGTTTCCACAATTCCAAAAAGGATCGGCCTCAGGAACTTTATCTTCTGATGTTCCATTGTGAACTGACTTAATTAAATTTTTCCCAAAGTGCAACATTCCCCGGTTCTTTCTCGGGAGAGCAAATTGAGGAGACACAGAAACAGGTCTAAATGAAGTGCTCTTTTTTTTCTTTAAATTAATTCAAACAATAACGCCATGAAAAAGCACTTTGAATTTTTCAATTCCCAGGCAATTGGTTCTAAAAAGAAAACCATTCTAAATTATCCACATGCTCTCATTTATTAGTCTAGAGCTCTTGCCCAAGGAATTCTTTGCAGAGGTAATATATAGAACATCATGGTGATTTACTTGCTTTTCTAATATATTTTGCCCAAAAACTCTATAGAACTGAAAGTATGTCAGCAAAGAGAAGTGACTATAAGAGAAGGCTCACTAATAAACAAGTAACTAAAAATAAAGATAAAAGAGCAGATTTATAAAAATCAAATTTTGTTGAAGGTCAATGCCACAGACATCACTGCTTATTTATTGATAACGACTTAAGAGTAATCTGTAATTTTTTCCTAATCCTCAAAATAGGTTTCTGCCAGTCATGTTATCTCCTGAGGAGAAGTGTCTTATGAAATTACCACTCGATTTTATAAAGTCCAGACAACCTCTTAAAAACAAAACAGAATACCCTTCATTTGCCCAATAGCCATTCACAAATGTTAAGATAATGAACAGTCAACAAAATAACAAGTTAACAATGCTTTAATGTAAAGATAATTCTTCACATCCTTTGGAATCCAATCCAGTACCATCAAGATCTAGAAAAATACAACCAATAAAGGCATTGGTTTTTGGTTTTTGTGTTTTGTTTTTTGTTTGTTTGTTTGTTCTCTCAAAAAGCCATTATCTACTTTCTTTACTTATTTAACAACTCAAGAAGGGGGAGGGGGGATATCCTAAGTAGGTTGCAAATTCTTATCTAAATCCTTCTTGAATTTTACCTTTCCAGTACATGACAAATTGTGTGAAATGGGTTGTTAAAGAAGTATTTAGAAGTGACTTTCCAACTCTTATTAACCTTATGGAAAGCAGTTTAGCAACAGCTATCAAAATTCACAAATCTAAAAACTACAGCAAGACTTCTGAGATATCCTATATTATAACTGTTGGAGTGACTCTCTTCTGTTAGAATAAAAGCTTCTTCAGGGCAGGAAACATATATATTCATTTATGTATCTGTAAAGCAAGCAAAGTCTTTGGGATATACTGAAAAATTAGTAAGCATATGTTGAATGAATGAATACTCCATTCGGTAGTATCGTCATCAGCTTCTTGGCCCCTTCTTTCTCTAGTTTCAGTCTTCGTCCTCCTTCCTCTCTTTGGAACACTCCTTGGCCTCCACGCCTAGTGAGGGTACCCTTCAGCATGGCCTACTATGAATTCCTCTAGTGAGCCACCCATTGGGTTTTTCCATGCCCAAGACCCTAGTTCTGGCCTAGAAACATGGCATCAGAGCATTTATTGAAAGCATCTTTATCCACATTTTTGAGGGAATGAACTAACAAACAAAAACGGTATCATTTTCTCTAAATAAGTATATACAATCTAGAATCAGTATCTGATCTTCTCAGCTTCAGTTTTGGAAACCAAAGTGATGTATTCTGGAAGAAGATTTTGAGACAATTTAGGCCACATGGTGGAGTCATACTTTACATAGGAGTTAGATTCTGAAATTGTCATATAAAGTGAAAAGCCCCTATGGTCAAATTTGCCCTTGAAAATCCCCTAAAACTGGGGTCAAAAGGCAGTAAACCATAGTTCTGTGCATCCATTCTTTTATAGCAATATACACATATAGATGTAAATGTAAAGTATGTACAATAATACAATATTTTCAGTATTTTTAAGCCTGCTTCTCCCTCTCCCACTCCCCCTGCTTGTGTTCCCTCTCTCGCTGTGTCTCTGTCAAATAACTAAATAAAATCTTTAAAAAAAAAAAAAAAGTTGAGTAAATAAAATACCAATATATTGTGACTCCACTGTTATAACAACACTGCTACCAATTCACTACCATGTTTCTATGATGCCAAAATAGCCACCAATGCAAAAAGTCCAGTTAAAAATAATGGTAATGCCTGCCTGCCTTTGCAACAGGTAGAATTCAGGGCTCATACAGGGTGAGATTCCGCACAGGTCAGAGGCCCAGCAGGATTGGACAATTAGCTACACACACAGGGAGTCGGGATTTTTAGTGCTGGAGAAAGAAGATACAAATATGGAAGGGGGAAAAGGTTCAGATGAACCCTGTGATGTTGGATCATTGGATTAGAATTGGTAGAGTAGATATAAACTTACGGTTTTGTAAATATAGAGAGAGATAAAGATATTTAAGTGTGTGTGTGTGTGTGTGTGTGTGTGTGTGTATTCATTAAGAGAACCTCAGAGTAATAGCACCTAAGTAGCAATGAGCAAACCTAATGCCCAAGTCTTGGTTTCTAAATACATTTTTCCAGGGCTCACTGCAAATTCTAAGGGAGGATCAGGGAAAGAATAAGATGAGCTTTGAACATATTACTGTGCCAGAAAATAAGGACGTTCTCCAAAGAATCATGGGGACATAACCAAATAACACAGGAGACACAACCAAATAACACAGGAGACACCTTGAAGAAACTCCCACTTACTAAATCTAGAACACTTTGAACATTAAAAATTTTAAAATAACAGTAACGGATTACAATCCATTGAAAAATATGACTCTACACTGATACAATAATAGATAAACAGAAAGAAAAGAAAACTTTTTAAGATTGGAATTCCAATTAATAAATAAATACAGGAGGAATTCAGGCAAGACGCATCAATGAATGCTACAAGTAGTGAATGAAAGTAGGATGAGGAACAGGCTCTTACACAGTCATGATGTATCACTCCACAAACAGTGTATTAAGTACAAAAGGAAAGAAAAAATTAACTTTATAGTAGGAAAGTCTAACAGACACCATCTGAATCAAATGTCCAAAGTTAACATTACCAGTCATGGGGCCAAATCAGTAACACGTGCCACTTGATAGGATGCAATGAGAAGAACACAACATCACTTCTTTCATACTTCAGCTAGGAAAAAATTCACAACCTAGCTATAATCAGGAAGAAATGTCAGACAAACAGAACTTTAGAAAACTTCTATAAAATAACTGACCTTCAAAAATGTCAAAGTCATGAAAGTAAAGTAGAGACTGAGGAACTCTTCCAGACTGAAGGAGGCTGGAGAGACAGGACAATTGAGTACAATGCGTAGTCCTGAACTGGACCTTTCTGTATAAAGATATTATTAGAACAACCAGCAAAATTTGAGCTAGGGGTCTGGAAGAAGGTATTAAGTTTGCCATGCTATTCATGCAGCTCTTCTGAGAGTCTGAAATTATTTGAAAGTAAAAAGTCAAAAAAAAGTCCAGGATCATTAGTACTTTTTTAACCTCCCAATGTGCAGCTCCAAAGTTACACAAGCCAGGAAAGGAACATTGGTTGAAAAACAGTAATAACAGCATCAATAACAAGTCAGAGAAGATGAATTAATTATATGATGTCAACCAACCAATTTTTTCACAATGCTTTTTGGGTTTTATCTACTCTCCCAGCATCCCAAAGACCCCGGTTTTGCTCATTCACATTTTTCCTTTGATATATTCCATGCACACATTTTAAACACAGCAAAAGATATTTTGAGAATACCTTTTGCAACTGCTTTTATCTTTTTCTTTCTTTTCCTCTTCTTCTTCCCTCTCTTCCTTCATTTATTTATTTTGGAAGCAGCATTCATCCTACTAGAAGAACACATCCTAAACATAAAATACCTTGCCTCACCCCATTGACAAAGTAGCAGCTGGTAAGTCAGAAGAGACTAGCACCATTACACATCTACCATTCTTCATCCAGCCAGCAGTCTCTCACGCCTGTTCTTCCTTTCTTCCCTGGACCAGGAATGTAAAATTGTTCTTAAAATTAACAGAAGTGAGCCTCTAGCAACTGTTCTTGCCCTGTAGTCTAAAGTACTCAAACCCCTCACTTAAGATATAAAAAGAAAGGAAATCAGGACTGGAAGCATACCCCCTTTCTTAACTCTATTTTTTATATTTATATTTATTTATTTTTTACCGTCTAACCTATCTTCCCCTACATTAAGTCAGGGCTATGAAACAGTCTGCCACTCTAAACAGCACTTGCCAGGAATATTGGAAATTGTTAGAAGAACTCTCAAAAGATCTAAATTCAAATTACCTTAACTACAATAAAAATAGCCACCATTCTGTAATAATGACAGGAGAGGTAGAAAGAAGACAAAAAGAGATGGTCTAAGATGTTAAGCAAAACTCACAGAATACCAGAAACATCTAAGAAACAACAGCCTCAAGTTATATTTGCAGAGATAGTTTAGTTCTCTTGCCAAAACCTGCCTCACAAAAACTTAGGAAATATACTACTAAAAAGCCTAGTGCTTTCCTCCTATAGTCACTCTGATTTGATGATGATGACAAAAACAAAGCAGCTAAGCAGCTAAGCAGCACTATTTGTGGAATCATGAAAACCATTGCTAACATCTTCATTCCCTTTGAGATCCGTAGTCAAGAAGTATTGCAACTTAAACTGCATACCACGTTTATTGCTCATTTCATGTGATACAGTGTTCACACATAGCTGGTATGAGTGCTGTTGCTTGATTTCATCCAGTAGCCCCTCTCATTCAGTTAGATCTCTGTTCTGAGGAGAATCCTGGGTCTATGTTCTTCTAGCCTAGGGTCTGCCCCCACACTTCTCAAAGGACTACAGCTTTCCTTAGGTATTATGAGTACCACAAGGAGGGAACTGGGATGTGTTCCCCAACTTACATTGATCTCTCTTCAGCATGACCACTAATGTAAGTGTTAAATCATAAGGTTTCTTTTCTGAAACTTGTCCCAAGATTATCATCCCCCTAATTTATTTATGTACTTATTAATTCCTTATTTGGCTAATATTTATTAAGAAGCAAGAGTGCAGCAGGTACTATTCTTGGCATAGTGAACAAAATGGATTAAAATACCTGACCTCATGGAGCTTGCATTCTAATATGGGAGACAGACAATGAAAAAAATTTTAAGTAAAATAAATGACAATAAGAGAAGGGATATAGAGAGTGATAGATCCAGGAATAGAGGTTACAATATTAAAGATGACAAAGAAGTCCTCACATTTGAACAAAGACCTGTAAGAAGTGAGGTGTGTATATCATTAGGGAATGAGAAGAGCAAGAGCAAAGGCCCCGAGACAGGAATGTGACTGGTGTGTTTGAGACATGGCAAGAAGACCTGTGGGGCTGGAGGAGAGTAAGTTAGAAAAAAGAATGAGATCAGAAAGATAATGTGGAGTCAATATTGTATAACATTTTGTAGGCTTTTATAAGAACTTTGCCTTTATTTTGAGTGTGATGAAAAGCCACTGGAGAGTTTTGAGTTGAAGGAATGACATAATCTGTTGTGAGTTCTAGAGAAATCCTTGTGATGGATTTGATGAGCATTCACATAAGGATAAAAGAGAAAGAACAGTTTTGAGACAATTGAAATAGTCCATGCAAAAGATGACTGTGGTTTGGACTAGGGTGGTAGCAGTAGAAGTGGTAAGAAGAGATTTGGTTTGCTAATTGTACTTGGAGTATGAGTGAGAAACCTCAAGGTTGATGCCAAATTTTGATTTGAGCAACTAGCTGGATAGGGTTGACATTTATTGAGTTAGCAAAGGCTTAGAATCAGGTGTGAGAGGAAGACCAAGATTTTTGTGTATATATTGCTGATAGTTAAGAATATGTGGTCAAAGAATTGATCATTATATTTGGCAATGTGGAGGCCATTAGTGACCCTCACATGATCAGGCTCAGTAGATTGTTGGAGGCAAAAGCCTAATTGGAGAGGGTTCAAGAATGAATGGGAAGAGAGCAGTAGTAACTGGAGCATACAAGCAAATACTTCTAATGTTTTTTCTGTAAAGGGTGGTAGAAAAATGGATATTATCCAGAAGAAGCTGTAGGATTAAGAGATGGGTTGGTAGTTTGGGGCAGGGGGGTAGATTGGAGTTAATTATAACAGATTTATATGCTGATGGGAATGATCCAGTCAGAGAGAAAACTTTGATGCATGAGAGAATGGGAAGAGTTGTTGGAATTATGTTCTAGAATGGGTGAGAGAGGATGGGTTCTAGAAGTAAAGGGGTGGGCCTTGGTTTGAGGACAGATAATTCATCTGTAGGAACCCAAAGGAAGATGGTTAAGTGGGTACATGTGGTAGTGGGTGCTTGTGAATATTCTCCCCCAATTGTCTCTATTTTCTCAGTGAAATTAGAAGCAAGGTCACCAACTGAGTGGGTAAGAAGGTACTGAGGTTTGAGGAAAAAGGTAAAATATATTCTATAATAATCTAAAAGGATGAGTAAATAGAAAATGGAAATGTTGGGCTTTAAGATTATTGGGCCTAAGTGCCCACATGATGTTAGTAGACACAAATTTAAACTTTTTCTGGAGCCATTCTATGCCATGTGGATGCAGGTCCATAGCAGTTGAGAGTTGGATTTAATAGGATTAAGGTTCAGACAAGTACAATGGAGGGAGAGTGGGGAATGGAAGATAAAGGGTATCAGCAAGGAAGCAACTGTAAATATGTACAGTGGAATCAAGACTGAAGAAGCAGGAAAATAAGGATATGAGAGTTAAAGACAGTGAAAATGAGGTAGATTTAATAGATTGTAGGTCCTGAAAAGTTGAAGAAATATTATTGTTTAATATTAGTTATTGAAATGAAGGTATTATATTCTTAAGGCACAGTGAATCCCAGAAAATAGTGGCTCTTGTATCTCAATAGGTAATACATTCCTCTTTGTTCCAGAACTCAAATATACATATATCCTTTTCTATACTGTCACTTATTAAGAATTCACATTTAATTCCACTGACCACCCCCCTCAACTTTAATGCATAGTACAAAATTTCTGTACTATTATGAATCCATTCTTTGGACTTTCTTTTCTTCCAGCATTCTTCCTAATTCTTCCTAGCCATGACTGACACTGGGCTTTCCACCAAGACTCCATTTTCATAGCAAACTTCATCACCATAAGCCCTCAACTTACAGAATGAGGTGGAGGAATTGGTATGATTATATCAATTAATGCATAAAAAGCATTTGACAAAACCCAATACTCATTCATAATTTAAAAACCGTAACCAAGTTAGCGATAGACAATATCTACCTCAACTTGATAAAGAACATCTTAAAAAAAAAAAAAAGCCCTATAGAAATCATTCTTAATGATAAAAGATGAATACTTTCCCCTAAGTCAGGGAACAAAGCGAAGATTCATTTCTCACCTCTCCTATTCAACATAGTACTAGAAGTTCTAGCCACTGCAATAAGGCAAGAAAAGGAAAGAAAAGGCATATAAATTGGAGAGGAATAAATAAAACTATCTGTTTGCAGATGACATGATTGTCTATTTTAAAAATATCAAGGATTCTACAAAAACAAAACTCCTAGAACCTAAAAAATGATTTTGGCAAAATCACAGGATAAAAGATATACACACAGAAATCAATATCATTTCTATATAGTAACAACATATGAAAACTAAAATTAAAACACATTTATAATCGCTCCAAAGAAAATGAAATACTTAGGTATAAACTTTACAATACATGCAGACTGTGTATCCTGAAAAATGCAAATGCTGAGAAAAGAAGTCAATAATCTAAATAGACATACCATGTTCATAGACGGGAAGACTCAACATACTAAAGATATCAGTTCTCTCCAAGTTTATCTGTAGGCCTAATGCAATTCCATTAAGTAGATGTGAATTAAACCACAATTAGCTATCACTACATACCTATCAGAATGGCTAAAATAAAAAAAAAATAGTGACACCACCAAATGCTTTCAAGGATGTAGAGAAATTGGATCACTCATACATAGCTAATGGTAATATAAAATTGTTGTTTTATACTGGAAAACAGTTAGCAGTTTAAAAAAAAATTAAACATGTGGTTACCTTGCACAGTAATTTTACTCTCCAGCATTTATCTCAGAGAAATGGAAATTTATGTTTGCACAAAAACCTGTATTTGAGTGTTCATAACAATGTTATTCATAGTAGCCAAAAATATGAAACAATCCAAATGTCCTGAGTGAATAATCAAACAAACTGGTACATCCATACTATGGAACTAGAACTCAGCAATAAAAAGAATGACCTATTCATATAGGCAACAGCTAGGATGAATCTCAGGGAATTATGCTGAGTGAAAATAAATTATTCCGAAGAGGTTATATACTATATGATTCCATTTCTGTAACTTTCATTAAATGATAAAATTATATAAATGAAGAACTTCTTAGAGGTTTCTAGGAGTTATACACAGCAGTAAGAGTGAGTGGGAGGAGAGTGGGTGTAATTATATAAGGGATCTTTGTGGTGATGGGATCATGTGACTTGTGATGGTCACATGAATCTACACATGTGACAAAATTACATAGAATTAAGTACACACACACCACACACATAACACACAGACACACTCTCAAATGAGTGTCTGTTAAACTGGTGAAACCTGAATAAGGTCAATGAATTGTATTCAATGTCAGTTTTCCAGTTCTGTTATTATACTATAGTTATCCAAGATGTTATCATTGGGGGACGCTGGGTGATGAATATACAAGATCTTTCTGAATTGTTTCTGTATAACTGCATGTGAATCTCAATTATCTCAAGTTAAAAAGTTAAATAAATAAATTATAGTAACACAGAGGGAGAGTGAACAAGAGAGAAGGCTTTCCTGTGAAGAACAGATAATTCAAGCAATCTTATACTTTTGAAAAGAAGCAATCAAAATCAAACAATTTTAAATCTATAACTTACATTAAAAGTTATACACCATTTTGGGCAAAAGTGAAAAGTAAAAACAGGAGCATACATTGTTAGCTTTAACATTAATCTTTTAGACTACCTCTGGTTTTGTCTCTGTCCAAAAGAAAAAAAAAAATCTCTTCGGATCCACTCTGAAGCCTTTCTTAGACCGAGAAGCCTCTGATACCTTTCTAAGCAGCTTAGTGTCAGACATTCTTTGAGTATCCTGAGTCTGTTTGTAACTTATTAGAAAAAAATTGTAAGTTGCTTTCTCACCACAACACAATGAATTCTCATTTTATCCAGTTCCTGATTACTCTGTGATCTTTAGCATAACAGAGAAACACCTTTCAGCCCCTTACAATCTATAAAAGCAAAGTTTAGATGGGAGGAAGTGTCCTCAAAGCTGGATTATCAGACTCCCACTCCAGTGTGATCTTCCCACCATCTTCAGCTGCCTTTCACAGAGTTTAGCCAGGCCTGACATTTCTACATTCTAACCTGCCAGCATCTAATGATCTCTCTCATCCCTGAACTTTTCTAACACTTATTACCTATACTACTGTGTTGATTTTAAACGAAGCCTTATTTATATGCAATAAAACAGCATTCATTTTAAGTGTAAGCTGACGCATGTTGGAAAATTAATTCACCTCTCTGTAACCATCATAATTAAATTATGGAACGTTTCCATCACCCCAAGTTGATCCCTTAGCCTCTTTCTCCACCTCTCAGCCCCAGACAACCATTATTTTGTGTTCTATCACTATGGATTAGTTTTACCTATTCCAGAATTTTACTGAAACGGAAGCAGAGAGTGTATATTCTTTTGTATCTGGCTTATTTGACTCAACATAATGTTTCTGATATTTATCTATGCAATTGTGTGTATTAGTATTTGTTTATTTTCATTCTATTGTATATATATATAGTTATACTGCATATATATATATACATATATATGTATATATAACTATATATATATAGTTACCCATTCACATGTTGATAGCCATTTAGATTGTTTTTAGTATCAGACTATTACAAATACAACTACTATGAATAATCATGTACATGTCTTTATATAGGGTCATATGCTTTTATATCTCTTGGGTAAATACCTATGAGGGCAGTGGCTCCTAGGAACAAATGGTAGGTATATATTTAACTTAATAAGGAACTCCCAGACTATTTCACATTCCTACCAACAACATATGAGAATTACAGTTGTGCCACATTCTTGCTAATACTTGTTTAGTCTTTTTAATTTTAGCTCTTTTAGTAGGTATGTAGTGGAATATCATGTGGTTCTAAGTTGCATTTTCCTGATGATGAATAATGTTGAAAATCTTTCTATGTGCTTATTAATCTTTATATATCTTCTTTTATGAAGTGGCTGCTCAAGTCTTTTCTCATTTTTTAATTGAATTGTTTGTCTTACTGAGTTCATGTATTCTGGATGAAATCCTTTGTCAGGTACACAAATTGTGAATATTATCTCCCAATCCATGGCTTAATATTTCATTTTTCTTAAGAATGTCCTTTGAAGATCATAAGTTTCAATTTTAATAATATCCAATTTATCATTTTTTTAAATTTTATTATTGGTGCTTTTAGTGTCTTTTTTCTGAAATTTTTGCCTGCCCTAAGGCCATGGAGATTTTTTCCTATATTTTTGTCTGGAGGTTTTATAGTTTTATTTTTTATGTTTAGGTCAATAATATATCCTAATTCTCTTTTGATTTAAAAATAATAATAAAAGCCAGAACTCGCCTCCCTCTGTCTTCATTAATATTAAACTTATTTAAATTGAATTTATTAGTGGTTCAGTGTTTTATTTTAAAACCCCAAAAATTACTATCAATGTAATAAATCAGAACAGTAATATTTATTAATGAGGGTTTCAAATATATAAACTGCTTAGTTTCTTAGCAAAAATATCACATTTCACATGTACCAAGGTAAAAGCACTAACCATAAGAATTTCCCCCCTAATCATGTTCTTATCAAGTACTCTGTCCCTGCTTCTCCTTTTATTCTCAGAAAGATCTCAATAGGTCTACCTTACAAGGAAAAGTGACCAAAGGAGAGAGAGCTCAGTAAAAATTCTACCTCCTCTCATACTCAAGAGTTGGGAAAACTACTACACAATCAGTATATTCTAAACCTGCTCTTGCTCTCCATCTTCTTCCCTCATACCTTAATATATTTCTAATGATTTATGCTCTGAAATGGATTGGCCTCAGGAGACATCAGAGGGAGTTTTATAATGACTTAGGAAAAGCATTTTGTAATATTAAGTCATTTTTATATAAGTAATGTGAAAACACATATGAATAAGCATTTCACTCTTTGATTTAAATATCTAATTCCATTAGTTTTATATATATACATGTGTGTATATATATATATGTATACACACATACACACACACACACACACACATCTATACACATACAAATACACACAGATAGATAACCAGTGGTCTGTACCTAATGAAAATGAGGTTCCAAGACATCATTCCAATGTCTGCAATTCCAAAAAAGTGATTCTTAAAATTGCTCTGGCCCATTCTCCACATAAAATAACCCTGGTCTATACAATATGGCCTAATATTGTGTTATGTAATTTTGTCTTTTAAATGTTTCTGTGCTTATATAGTTTTCAATACAATCCCTAAATAGATTGTCTACAATGAGAAAGACACCATGCTATGTTCTATAGCAGTGATCTTGAACTCTGGCTGCATGTGAAAATAACCTAGGAAGTTTTGATAAAATACCAATGGCCAGGCCTACCCAATCTAATTGAATCAAAATCTCTGGGGCTGAGACTCAAGGTAACCCAAATGATTCTCATGTTCAGGCAGATGGAGAGCCATTGTTCGAAATTAATGGTTTTGGGGCGCCTGGGTGGCTCAGTCATTAAGCATCTGCCTTCGGCTCATGTCATGATCCCAGAGTCCTGGGATCAAGCCCCACATCGGGCTCCCTGCTCAGCGGGAAGCCTGCTTCTCCCTCTCCCACTCCCTCTGCTTGTGTTCCCTCTCTCACTGTGTCTCTCTCTGTGAAATAAATAAATAAAATCTTTTTAAAATTAATTAATTAATTAATGGTTTTAAAGTGAGGTCTCTGAGACCCTTTCAGGAGGTCTACAATGTTAAATGACAAAACTTTTCCCCAAACTCCTATATAATTACTGAATAGAACTTTCAGCATGTAGTATATACATTTTGATATATTGAATTGAGTCAATCATGATTTTGTTCTTCGTCCCACTTAATAGAGTGCTTTTGAAACAAGATATTCTTTGTCTGAGAGTAAAAGAATTGACAATAAAACAACAAATGTTCCGGTACTTTCTATTTTACTCAAAGGTTTAGAATAAGAGAACAAATCATTAAAGTTCACTGTTCTCTGCTTATAGAAGCAATTTGTAGGAAAGTTTCAAAAGCACCACCTTAATATAAAGAAGAAAATAACTTTTCTAACACTTAATAACAAAGTGTTAGAAACTAACCAAAAGCAGGAGGAATGGAATGGAAGGTGAGGTGATTATTCCTTTGGCCCTTCAGGGAGTGTCCTGGGTTTGTGTTCTTGCCAGAAGCAATACCTAGCTATTTATGTTAAGCAAGTCAGCTGCTTGAGGTGAAAGCAAGCAAGCTTGAGGAAGACTATTCTATACACTTTAGCAAAAAAGATGAAGACAAAAATAGAAAAGAGGAAATGATCCAAAACAGAAAACTGGAAAAAATTTTTTAAGAGTCATAGGGGAATCAAAAGCTATATCCAAATAATACTGAGCAGATAAATATGGCCTAAGGGAAAAAGGACAGCAACTTAGTATTACTGAAACTCAAATTAAGTACATGCCTCTTCTCCCAAAGTAATGCACCAGAAGTCAGAGAAAGGCAAATTTAAATATTCACAAGAAATCATTCTTTGCTATTTGATTGGCAAAACATTATAAAAGTTGATTATATGCATTTTTGGGAAGGTATAAACACATATTTCTTCAACTGTTATTTGGATGCAAAAATGGCACAGTTTTTGGAGGATAATATCCATTAAAAGATAACATTACTTTGACCAAGTAATCTCACAAGAATCTATTCTTGAAAAATAATCAAACGTGAACACAGAGATATAGTCACAAGAATGCTCTTTGCAATATTATTTGTGACAGACTAAGCACTGAAAACCTCTTACATGGCCATCAAAATGAAAAGGGTTAAATATAGCATGGTACTTTGTATTTTGTTGTAGTTAAGAACAATAAGGTGGATCAAAAAAATATATACTATGCCCCAATTATAAAAATACCTCAACTAAATGTGTGTGTGTGTGTGTGTGTGTATGGATTTAAAGACAGAAAAAAATTTAAATAATTTCCTACATTGGTTCATGTAATATGGGAAAAGGCATTGAATATATAAATATATAAATAAATATAAGGATATATACATGTATTCCTAGATATATGAATATACCCAAATCCATAAAAGTGGACTTTTTTTAAAGAGAAAGGAATACCCTGCTGCTTTTTGTAAGGGTCAGAGAAGGGAAAATTCCCACAGAAGAGACTTGGGAATCTTCTAGAGAGACTGAAGTCTTAGAGAGAAAACAAGGATTTGTAGCAGTTAGGACTGTGGAATAGTGGAGTGCTTTCATTGTGTTTTTCTCTCTGAATGTCGGAGTATGGGAGGAAAAAGTAGTATGTAGGAAGTGAGTAGCTGGAGATGGATATAGATATAGATCTAGATGTAAACTCAAAGAATAAGATTTGGATTTCTAAACATAGTGAATTAGGAATGTATTCATGTCGCCCAATTAGTGAGATATCGACCCACACACTACCTGACTTTTTCAAGGGGAATTTACATTGAATAGGATGAGTTGGGAAAAAGAAATATCCAGATAAAATTTGACAATTTTTACTTTAATTAAAGCATCAGTTTCTCCTGCACTCTATGAAATAATTTTTTTAATTATTAATATCCCTTTCACATTTTGGGGTTAAGGTCTAAAAGTGTTATTATGTGTATAAATGGTTGCAAAGGATATAATTTCTTGTGTATTTTAAATAATGACATTTTTAAATAGAATTGTTCCATCATATTTAATGTGAGTCAAATGCATCTAAATGCCATAATAATTCAAAGAATACATGAAAAGCTCTCCTTTGTCATTCTTATATCATTTCTTTTTCTATCTGAATGTACATTTTCATTTCCCAGTCCCAAAGAATTTAATCTTAAAGCAGTATATTGTTATGCTTAAAAGACTTTTATTGATCAACTTGTCATATTCTTAATAAAATATGTATATAAATTAAAATTTTAATTTCCAAAAATTTTATGAGACCATTAAGTATGACAGCCTTTCTTCTGGACTGAATTATCATTAAAATAGCTTTTAGTACATAATCAATCAAAACATAAATATATTTAAAATTATTAGAATTAGTAAACATAAAAGTAAAATTATACTGACAATTCATCCCTTACTGAAATTAAGGTGCTCTTTATTTTTCAATGAGTTAATGTGTCCATGGATGATTACTAATTTTATCAATAATGAGGGGTCAGTGAAAATTAACAGCCAAAAAAAAGAGACATATTAGACCACCATTAGGAGCTGGACTTAAAAATAGTGTTGTTAGGGCGCCTGGGTGGCTCAGTTGGTTAAGCGACTGCCTTCGGCTCAGGTCATGATCCTGGAGTCCTAGGATCGAGTCCCGCATCAGGCTCCCTGCTCGGCAGGGAGCCTGCTTCTCCCTCTGACCCTCCCCCCTCTCATGTGCTCTCTGTCTCTCTCATTCTCTCTGTCTCAAATAAATAATAAATAAAATCTTTAAAAAAAAAAATAGTGTTGTTAAATGCATCACTTGCTGTAGAATCCACAATGCATTTCTATTAAATTGCCCAATTCTAATACCATATCCCTTGGAAAAGCTCATTTATCTCCAGAGTTAATGTGTGCCCCCATTTGAAAATCAGTTACAGAGTATATCAGGATGACATAAAATGATGGCAAGGGTCCAATAAGTCACATGAGAAACTCACTAAGAAAAGGATCAATAACATCATAGTCTCACATTTATATACCAATGTACAAACAATAGATAATAAGTAAATCTTAGCATATGTGCTGCCAAAGCGAGCACGATAATAAGTAAATCTAATAACATAGGTGATAAATAGAGCCTCATCCTGAATACTACAGCTAAGTAAATGATGTGAAATGATGGAAAACTATAATGTATTCCAAATAGAGATATTTGAAGGAAGGCAGGGTAGGACTGTACGTCATTCATCCCTTATACACCTGATTGTGGTAGCATACTGAGAAGCAGTTAGAAAAATATCCCAGAAATCATGAATTTAAATGATACTATTATTAAAATATACCACAGACAACAAAGCCACTTAGAATTTGATGATGATTTTTTATGCAGATTGTAAATCTTAAAGAAGCCCCAATAAACAGCATTTCTCTTTCCCACCATCGCTTCTAATGTTATCCCTGAATTAGGAAAATGAGGCCAGTTATTCACAGGCAATTTTAAGGAGGCTTACATCAGCTTACAACAAGGATGAGCAAAGGAAAATTTAACCTTTCTGTGGACATGCTCCCTCCTAAGTGAAATAGGGGAAAGCTGAAATAAACATTCCCATTTGCTCTTGCCAAATTTTCCAGTCCAAGCCCTCTCAGGGACAAAGTGAGTAAATGGAGGAGAGAGACCCATAGTTTACTACTTTAGCTCCCTATATGAAAAAAACCAGGAATAGGAAATAAATATTCCCCAATAATATAGATTATAAAACAGGCAGAGAGAGAGGAGAAGATATTAATTATGAAATTAACTACCTGGACAGTTTGCTGGAAGTCTTACTTTCCTCTTAAATAAATTGTCAGTGAGGTTTTAAATTGCAGCTGCTAATATTTTCAACCCTCAGAAAGAAAATGAAACAATAGGTGAAACTATTCTAAAGTTATTACTTCTTTCTCTTTTTTTAATTTAAAATTTGAGTATGGAATAAAAGTATATCAAAATTCATAAGATAACAAGGGTAAACTGTGAAAAGTAAATCTGAATGATCTTTAATGAGAAAGGAATAAATGATGATATGGTGTGTCTTCCCTGTGCCAGCCACTGTTCTAGATGCTGAAGATTCTAGAGCGAATCCAGTAGACAAAATCCCTGCCCTGATGGAGTTCATCCTGTGGGGGAAGATAGAAAATAAATAATATATGATGGTAATAAGTACTATGGAGAAAAAATAAGACAGATAAGGGAGACAGGGTACACACTGGAGGTAGATGGTAAAACCTCACACGCTTTGGGGGAGAAACACGAAGTAAGAACAAGCCCTATGGATATCTGGAAGGAAAGGCATTTCAGGCAGATGGATCAATAAGTACAAAGCCCTGCAGGAGTTCACTGAACAAGTGTGAGATCAGCATGAAGTCCACATGGCTGGAGTGAAGTGAATGAGGGAGAGAGTTGGAGGTGATAAGTTCGGAGAGGTGGCAGGGCTCTGATTTGAACTTTCACTCTGAGAGAAGGTACACCATTGGAGGATTGTGAACAGAGAAGTAACATAATCTTACTTCTCAGAAGGACCATTCTGGTTCCTATTTAAAATAGAGACAGTTTCAATAATACAGGCAATAGATTATGGCAGCATGAATTCAAGTAGAAATATAGAAGACAGTGCAATGGATGGGTTTGGATCATGGATGGTTTTTGAATTTAGGAACAATAGATGTGAGATGTGAAAGAAGGAACTAAAAATAAATTCGAAGTTTTGACCCAAGTAACTTGAAGGATTGAGTTGTCATTTACTAAGATGAGAAAGACTACAGAATAAGCATATTTGGAGAGAAATTGAGGAATTTGATTTTAGACATACTAAGTTTGAGGTGCTTATTAGACTTCCGTGTAGAACTGTTGAATAGCAGTTGGATATATGAGTCTGGGATTTGGTGCTCTTCGCTAGAAATATAATGCAAGTCACATATGTAATTTTAAATTTTCTAGTAGCCACATTTTAAAAAGTTAAAAGAAACAAGTTTATTTTAGTAGTATATTTACTTTTTAAGTCTCCAAAGTATTATCTTTTTGACACGTAATTAATATAAAAATTAACGAGATACTTTACTTTCTTTTAAAAGAAAACTAAGTCTGGTGTATATTTTGCACTTCATAGCACAGTCTCAATTCAAAATAGCCACATTTTAAGTGTTCAATAGCCACATGTGACTGGTGGCTATCTTGTTGGACAGCACAGGTTTAAAAAAATAGATGACTACAAAGGAAACAGAAAAGTTCAAATTAAAAAAAAAAGTGAATGAATTATAGAAAGAATAATACTGTACTTTAAGATACTTTGGGCAACAAGTAAAAGCCTCACACCCCAAACTTCAAACAAGCTTAGAGGAAAGTATGTTACAGCTATTAGAGGAAGTCCTGAAGTGCGGCAAATGCAATCATGTCATCAAAGACCCAGGCTCTTTCCATGTTTTTACATCATTATCTGTGTGTTGCCTTTATCTCAAGGCTGGTAGAAAATGGCAGCAGTAGTCTCATGTCACATCTTGATACAACAGCATTCAGAAGCAAAATGAAGCATTTCTTCTTGTGTGTCTCTTTTAGTAAGAAAAGTTTGCCAAGAGACCCACCCTCCCCATAGGATTCATTTCATATCTCATTGGCCAAAGTTGAGTTAAATGCTATTCTTTAACTAGTCACTGTCTAGAAGTGGATATGGGGAGTTCCGATTCTGGATAAGATGAAGTAAGCATTTTCTAATATATCTATAGTAATTAAACCAGGAAAATATAAATGGAAGTGATATTTGAGGACTCTTAAAAGTGAACATCAGCATACAGATTTGGGAAGAAGATAGGGATTCAAATCACCCCTGAATCAATAGTGAGTCTATTTCTTTTTTTTTCCTCCAGTATCCCACAGCCTGGATTCAAGGTAGGCCAAAAAGCCAGATGTACACAGTGGTGTGGATAAAGAGATCTCAAGAAGAAGCCCTCTAGTCCAATCTCAAGGAGCACAGAAGTCTACTGGCAGGAACCATCATTTCAGCAGGAGCACACAAGCACCTAAAACTCCAAGGAAGAGAAACTTTCCTCTCTGACCAAAGGAGCTGTGGTCCCAAGAATGTGGCAAGACTTCTGTTGTTTTTTCTCTCTGTGTATCTTGATGAAAATAGAAGACTACAGAGGAAACTCTCTGAAAAGTTGGTGCAAGTTTCAGTTTGTCCTGAAGCTGGGTGCAGGTGCAAGAACTGTGTGACAGAGCAGGGTGATAAAACCTCAGCTTTCCAGCCAGAGGACCATAAAAGGGAGCCATAGGAACCATAAACTACTGAGGAGCTAGTGGAGAGGGAGGAGCTCAAGAAAGAAACATTATAAGGTTGTTTTTTTTTTTTTAAGATTTTATTTATTTATTTATTTATTTATTTATTTATTTATTTATTTATTTATCTGACAGAGAGAGACACAACAAGAGAGGGAACACAAGCAGGGAGAGTGGGAGAGGGAGAAGCAGGCTTCCCACTAAACAGGGAGCCCAATGCGGGGCTCGATCCCAGGACCCTGGGATCATGACCTGAGCCGAAGGCAGATGCTTAATGACTGAGCCACCCAGGGACCCCACTCTAAGGTTATTTATGAATTCTTGGGCTCATCCTGGAGCTGCACATACATGGATCTAATCCTAAAGAGTATATTAAATACTTTGATAACTGAACTGAGAGACAAAACCCTACCAGCTCCCAGACTGGCCACTGGATGTGGGACAAATCTGCCTAGCTCAGCAAAGGTTTTGAAATCAAACAGGTATTAAAACCACAGCTCATAGAAAGCTGACTGGAATTAATGGCTTGAACTCCAACAGGTCAATTGGCTGCTAAACAAAAATATCAACAATGTCCATAATATTTAAATAAAACCCAAAGTGTCATAACCTCATATTCAAAATGCCTAAGTTAAATCCAAAATTACTCAACATATAAAGAACCAGAAAAATCTCAACCCACATGGGAAGACATATCAATAGATGCCAATACTGAGATGACACAAATTTTGAAACTGTCTTACAAAGACAGGTAGCTAGTACAAAAATGTTCAACAACTAATGAATGAATGGAAAGACAGTAAGTCTCAGCAATGAAATAGAAAATGTAAAGAAGACCAAAATAAAATCCTTAGAACTAAAAAATACAATAACTAAAATTTACAACTCATTGGATATTCTCAGTAGCTGAAAGGATATGACAGAAGCAAGATTCAGTGAACTTAAGGACAAACTAATAGAATCATCCCATCTGGGCCATGGAGAGAAAAAAATTTGAAAACCTGAACAGGGCCTCAGAGATCTGTGAGACAATACCAAAAGGTGAATATTCATTTCATCAAAATTCCAGAAGAAAAAAAGTGTATAGTGCTGAACATAATATTTGAAAAACTAATGGCTAAAAACTTCCTGTTTAACAAAAGGTATGAACTTATAAATTCCAGAAACTTGTGAAACCCAAACAGGAGAAAAGCCATTAGTATCTTCATATCCATATTCATGCACATCGCATTCATACTACTGAAAACTAAAGAAGAGAATCTTGAAAGAAGTCAGAGAAAAGTGACACATTTACAGTAGAACAATCATTAGAATGACTGTGGATTTCTCATCAAAAACCATAAAGACTAGAAGGAAATAGAAAAACACTTTTTTTTTTTTTTTAAGATTTTATTTATTTGACAGAGAGAGAGAGAGACAGCTAGAGAGGGAAAACAATGGGAGAGGGAGAAGCAGGCTCCCGGCTGAGCAGGGAGCCTGATGTAGGGCTCGATCCCAAGACCCTGGGATCATGACCCAAGCCGAAGGCAGACGCTTAACGACTGAGCCACTCAGGCACCTAGAACAACACCTGTAAAGTGCTAGAAGAAAATACCTGTCAACCCAGAATTGTATACCCAATGAAAATATCAGAAATGAAGATGAAACAAAGACATTCTCAGGTGAAGAAAAATTAAGAGAATTCATTGCCACTAGACCTGCTGTAAAAGAATTACTTTAGCAATTCTTCAGACAGAAGGGAAATGATAAGTAAATTTGGAATATAATTAATAAAGAAAGAGCACTGAAATAGTAAATATATTGGTAAATATAATATATTACTTGCTTCTTGAGTTCTTTAAAATATGATTGATAGTTGAAAAAACATAGGTTTCAATAATGAGGTATATATGAAATTATATCACAAATGGGTAAGATAAAGCCACCTATTCTGTGTGGTAAAATGTATACATTCTGCTCGAACTACTTAAGTATTGATTTTAAATAAACCGAAAAAAAGTTAAGTAGACATATTATAATGCCTAAATCACTAAAGAAGAAAATGTAAACAAGGATATATATTTAAAATTAAAATGGTATCCTAAAACAATGTTCAGATAACCAAGGCAGGAATGGGGAAACAGAGGAATAGAAAACAGGGAAAACTAATGGGAAAAAAATGGTATATACCTCTAACCAAATAGATCAATAATTATATTAAATGTTAATGGCCTAAATGTGTAAACTAAAAGACAGAGATTGTCAGAATGGACTTAAAAAATGTCTGATTCAACTATGTGCTGCCCATAAGAAATTCACATCAAATATAATGCTATAGGTACATTAAAAGTTTTTAAAGGACAGAAACATAAAATATACTATGCAAACACTAGTCAAAAAAGCGGTAACACTATGTTAATATCAGACAAATTAAACGTCAGAGTAGAATAAATTAACAAGATAAAGGAGAAACATTATATAATGATAAAAAGAGTAGAATGACTAATTAAGATATAACAAAAAATGCATATATATAACAAGAGAGATTAAAAATACATGAATAAAAATGACAGAATTGAAAGGAAAATTAGACAAATCCACAATTACAGATGAAAAGTTCAACACTCATCTCTCAGAAATTGATAGAATTAGTAGACTATAAATCAAAAAGAATATGTAAGAACTGAAAAATACCATCAAAAACTAGATTAGTCAGCACTTCTAGAACACTCTACTCAATGACATCAGGACACATCATTTTCAATTAGACATGGAATATCACCAAGATAGACCATATCCAGGATAATAACAACAAAACCTTAACAAATGTTAAAGAATTAAAATCTTACAAAGTACTTTTCTGATCATAATGGAATTAAAGAAGAAATCAATAAAAGACAATGGGAAAATCCACAAACACTTGGAAATTAAACAATATACTTCTATGTAATTCACAATTCAAAGAGAAATTCTCAGTTGAAAAGAGAAAATATTTTTACCTTCATGAAAAAATCAACATATCAAAAAATTTGGGATGCTCCTAAGCAGTGTTTAGAGGGAAATTTATAGCATCAAATTCTCATATTAGAAAAGCAGAAAGGCTTTAAATCAATAATCTACCTTCTAACTTAATAAACTAAAAACAAAACTTAAAGTAAAGCCAATCAATGCAAGCAGAAGAAAGGAAATAATAAAAGCAAATATCAATGACTTTGATAACAGAAAAATAAGAGAGACAACCAAATCAAAAGCAAGTTCTTTGAAAAGATCAATAAAATTGACATAATTCTACAAAGACTGACTTAAAAAAAGAGAGAGGAGATATCAATTATAAGGAATGAGAAAAATCAGAAATGATATTTCAGAAATATCAGGAATGATAAAGCAGATAACACTCCAGACATGGAAAATATAAGGGAATACTATGAACATTTTTATGCATAATAACAACTTAAGTAGTCCTATGATTATTTAAGAAATTGAATTCATAGTTAAACACCTTGTAAGAAAACAATCTTTAACCCATATGGTTTCATCAGTCAATTATACCAAACATTTAAAGAAGAAATAATACCACCAATTCTAAACTCTTCTAGAAAATACTAGAGGAAGTAATACTTTCCAACTCATTTTATGAGGCGAGTATTACCCTGATACCAAAACTAGAAAAGACAATACCAAAAAACTATAGACCAATATTCTTCATGAACATAGATGAAAAATCCTCAAAAAAAATCAGTAGATCAATTGTAACAGTATAAAAAACAAATAGTAAAACACTGCCAAGTGGAATTTATCTCAAGAATGTAAGGCTAGTACAATACTCAAAAATCAACCCATGTAATCCATCATATTGACAGTATAAAAAGAAAAAATCATATGATTATATCAATTTATGCAGAAAAACATTTGAAAAAATTCAACATCCATTCATGATAAAGATCCATAACAAACTAGATTTAGCAGATAGGGATTACTTCAACCTGGTAAAGAGTATCTACAAAAACCTTATCACTAACATCATATTGCATGGTGAAAAACCTGAATGTTTTCTCCCTAAGTCTGAGAATAAGGCAAGGACATCCACTTTTATCACTCCTAGCCAGGGAAGGAAGGGAAGGAGGGAGGGAGGGAAAGAGAAGGGAAAAGAAGGGAGGGAAGGGGAAGAGGGGAAGGGAGATAAGGAGGAAGGGAGAAGAGAAAGGTATACAAGTGGGAAAGAAAGGCATAAGATTGGCCCTATTTACAGATGACATAATTGCTTCTGTAGAAAAATCCCAAGAAATCTACACACAAAAAAAGTTCTTTTGTTTAGCAAGATCACAGGATATAAGGTTAGTACAAAAATATATACACATATTTCTGTACACTAGCAATAACCACTGAGAATCAAAATTTCAAAAGTAATACTATTTAAAATAACTCCAAAACAAGAAGTAATTAGGTATAAATTTAACAAAACATGTACTGAATCTGCATCCTGAAAGCTATAAAACACTAATTAAAGAAATCAAAGAAAACCTGAATTAATAACAAGACATTCAACATTTTGGGATTGGAAGACTTGACATAGTAAAGATGTCAATTCTCCCCAAATCAATCTACAGATTCAAAGCAAGCATTCCACTCAAAATCCAGCAGAATGTTTACTGGATATAGACAAACTGATTCTAAGAGTCATATATATAGAAATATGAAAAGTCTAAAGGAGCTAGAATAACCAGACAATTTTGAAAAAGAAGAATAAAGTATGAGAAATCACACTATTCACTTTTAATAATTACTATAAAACTGCAGTTGTCAAGACGATGATATTGGCAAAGGGAAAGACACATAGATCGATACAACAGAACAGAGAGTACAGAAATAGAATCAAATAAATATGACCAATTTATTTTTTACAAAGGTGGAAAACCAATTCAATGGAGAAGGAATAGACTTTCCAAAAAATGGTGTTGGAACAATTGAACATCCATCCAAAAAAAGAGAGAGAGAGAAAAGAACTTTGACCTAAATCACACATTTACAACAAAAATTAACTCAAAATGGATCATAGATATAAATATAAAATACAGAACTATAAAATTTTCAGAACAAAACACAGGAGAAATTCCTCATGACCTGAGATTAAGCAAAGTGTTGTTTTTTGTTTTGTTTTGTTTTGAAAGATTTTATTTATTTGACAGAGAGGTACACAGAGAGAGGAGAACACAAGCAGGGGGAGTGGGAGAGGGAGAAGCAGGCTTCCCGCCGAGCAGGAAGCCCGATGCGGGGCTCGATCCCAGGACTCTGGGATCAGGACCTGAGCCGAAGGCAGACGCTAAATGACTGAGCCACCCAGGCGCCCAAGCAAAGTGGTTTTAAGTATAACACATGGGTATAAATCCATAAAACATAAAAATTGATAAACCACTAAAATTTTTAAAAATTGCTCTATGAAAGACATTGTTAAAATAATAAAAAGACAAGCTACAGACTGAGAGAAAATATTTTTAAATTATATATCTAACAAAGGACTTGTATCCAGTATATAGAAAGAACTATTACAACACAATGGTAAAATAACCCAATTAAGAAATGGACAAAGAACTTGAAAAGACACTTCACCAAAGAGGACATATGTAAGTTACAAAAGCACATGCAATATGATCAGCACCATCAGTCATTGGAGAAATGGAAATTAAAACCACAATGAGATACCAGTACATACCTATAAGAATAGCTAAAATTAAAAAGATTGACAGACAATACCATGAGCAGACAAAGATGCAGAACAATGGGTAGTCATAAATTGCTGATGGCAATGCATGATCCAGTCACTCTGGAAAATGGTTTGGTGATTTCTTATGTTAAATATATACTTACTATATGACTATCAGTCCTACTCCTTAGTATTTACCCTAGGGAAATGAAAACTATGTTCACAAAAATACTTGTACACAAATGTTTACTACAGCTCTATAAATGATCACCAAAAATTGGAAACAATCCAGATGTCCTTCAACAGGTGAGTCAATAAACAAACTGTGGTTCATAATTATAATAAGTACTACTCGGCATAAAAAGGAACAAAGTATTGCCACACACACAACTTGGATGAATTTCAAAAACATTATGGTGAATGAAGGAAGCCAGTCTCAAAAGCTTGCACACTTTAAGATTACATTTATAAGACACTCTCAAAAAGATAAAATGATATTAACAGAGACTAGATCAGTGATTTCCAGGGGGTATGGATAAGTGTGAGGCTGTAACTACAAAGGGATAGCACAATGAAGTTTTTTGAGGTGATGGAACTCTTCTCAATTCTGACTGTAGTGGTATTACCACCTCTCCATATATGTGTTAAAATCTTTAGTACTTAATGCATACACACACAAAGTGAATTGTACATTAATTTAAAAAATAAAAAAAAAACAAGTGGATTAGGCACATGACTGCATGTATAAGGGGAGTGTTGGGTAAGGATTGAGATAATTCAACCATACAGGAATCCTTTTAGGAAAAAGAAAGGGAAAAAATATGTGTTCAATATACACAACCAGCAATGATCATTATAAGCATACAATGAAGGACAAATAGATATAAGAGATTAGCTTAGATCTCTTAAAAATTGTGGTAATGGATAAATTCTAGATTGAATTGAGACGTATGAAAAATAATGCAAAAATAAACTTGATTTTTTTTTTTAGTTGTTTGGAGCAAAATTAAGGAAGCAATAAGCCCTCTGTGAAGGGCAGATGGTATAAGGTTAACAGATGTCAGTGAGAACATGGGACTATTTAATTGTTATTATGCCTACATTTTATCTGTCAAGGAGATGACCTTATATACACCAAAACAGACAGAGAGATAGGCAGATAGATACAAAGATAGACACACACACACACACACACACACACGTGTATGTGCATAGAAATAACATGGGAAGGATATACACTGAAATGTTAAGAGTTGTTATTTCTATGTGTAAGATTTTCCTTTTCTTTTTTGCTGTGCACATGTATTTGCTGAATATTCTTCAATGCACACTTAATACTTTTAAAATAAAACAGAACAAATAAGTGGTTTTAAAATGAAAAATAGCATAAAAGAAACTTTAAGAAAACAGAAGCTCCAGGTGAGAAGGTTTTAAAAGAACATAGAGATTTTATGAGAGTTACAATTAAGTACTCCCCAAAGCACTGCAAGAAATTTTGGAGTACAGAACATATGCAAAAGTAATTCCAATCTTCAAAAAAACAAAGTTTCTGAAAAGTATGGCAAGACCCTACACTAAATTATTGAAGGAGCAGATTTGGAGAACTTAGAAACAAAATACTACTAGGATCCTAGCTTAGGCTCACTAAAAATAAGTCATGACAGAAAACTTCATTTCTTTTTCCAGACAGTTATTACAAGAAGTCCTCAGACTTGACCTGTTCAACACATTTTTCTCTCTCTCTCTGATGACAGTGTCTTGATTTTATTTGGGGAAATTACTTTGTCTATTTGATAGACTTCTAAGACTTACCATGTCCAATAGTTAATTCATTTTTTCCCCTAAACCTGCTCTTTTTAGTATCTTTCCCATCCCAGGACAGAGCAAGTGCAATCTTCTGTTACTCCAGCCAACCATCCTGGAATCATCCCTGATGCATCTCTCTTTCTCACACTGTACCTTCAAATCCATCTGCAAATACTTTAGGTTTTACCTCAAAAATACATCAAAGATCCAACCACTTTCTCACCACTGCTGCTACCACTGCCCAGTGGCCCAGTGCTCAGTGCCATACACCATCTTTTCTCATCTGGCTTGTTCCAATAGCCTCTAAGTGAAATCCCTACTTCTATTCTTGACTACCTACACCCTATTATCCTTTTAAAACACAAATTACATCATGTCACTCCTGTTAGAAAACTATCAGATGACTCTTCATTTTACTCAAAGTGAATGCCAAGGTCTTTACCATGGCCTTCAGGGCCCCTAATGAGATGCTTGGGTTTCTTCTCTCCCTCCTGCTCTCTCTCTCTCGTTCATCTGGCTCTAGCCAGGGTGCCTCCTTGCTGGGCGTTAAACCAGCCCTGCACACTCCTGCCACAGGACCCTTGCACTTGTTCTTTCTCTACCTAGGAGTCTCTGCTTCCAGATCCCCACATAGCCAGGATGACCATATGCCATGTTTGTCTGAGAGAGTCCTCATTTGTGCCTGCTATCCAGAATGACAGGCACAATCTTAAAAGTGTCCCTATTTGGATGATAAGTTATATGGTCACCCTATTCATGGCTCACTGCTTCATCTCTTTCAAGTCTGCTCTATCTCAACTTCTCCTTGAGGACTCTCTAACATCTGATTTAAAATTATAGACCCACCACAGCACACTTAACCTCTCCTTGTTTTATGGGGGTTTTCTTAAGATTTTATTTATTTTTTAGAGAGAGAAGGAGAGAGCACGTGTGGAGGGGAGGGGCAGAGGAAGAAGCAGACTCCTCACTGAGCAGGGAGCCATCCCAGGACCCTGGGATCATGACCTGAGACTAAGGCAGACACTCAACCGACTAAGTCAAGCCACCCAGGTGGCCCTGGGGTTTTGTTTTTTTTCCTTTATGGTTCTTTTCACCTCCTGCTTTACCATATTTCTTCCTTATTTATTGTGTTTGCTATCTGCATTCTGCACTAGCTATGTAAGCTCCATGAAGGCAAACATGTTGCCTATTTTTTTTTCAATATTGTGTCTCCAGCATCTAAAACAGTGTCTAGTATATTGCGGTTCTCAATAAATATTTATTAATAAATGAACACACAAATGAGTGCCTAGAAACTTGTTTTCTCACTAGGTATCAAAGTAAAATAAAATACAAATTTATCTTTGGGGACCTTGAAAAATAAATACTCTATAAAACATTTCTTTAAGCCACATTATCCAACATGCCCTATTATCTAAATAAAATTCATTATCCTAGTCTTAAGAGATGCTGGAGTTTTCACTTAAATATTTTCCTGATTCAAATAAATGTAGATAATTATATTGAATAAGTAATGCCACGATTCCTTTATTCCTTTAGTTGAACGTGACAGAAATTTAACCTGAACTTCTGAAGTAAAAAAGTGGGGAAGGCATTGATTAGAAAGATACTGTGGAGTCTCAGAGAAATGAAGGACAAAAACTTAGCACACAGCTTCTGGGATTTATTGAGCCTAGACACAAGAATTCAAACGCAGACAAAATTCTCTCCTCTCTTCTCTGTTCTTGCTGTATTTTGGCCTTACTCTCTCCTATTGCTGACTGACTGGAAATTCTCCCAGCTGCAGTTAAAAAAAAAAAAAACCAGGAAGGACTGACTTCTATTGGTCCCATCTTGAATCACATCCAGTTTGGAAAGAGCAGGAAATGCTACATTGCACCCCTCCCCTATTCCACCCACTAACAGTCACTGTGATCAAAAACTGCAGGTTCCTTTTTTTTGTAAAGATTTTTTTTTTTTTTTTTATTTGAGAGAGAGGATGAGAGGAGAGAGAGAGCACATCAGAGGGGGGAGGGTCAGAGGGAGAAGCAGACTCCCCGCCGAGCAGGGAGCCCGATGCGGGACTCGATCCAGGGACTCCAGGATCATGACCTGAGCTGAAGGCAGTCGCTTAACCAACTGAGCCACCCAGGCGCCCAAAAACTGCAGGTTCCTATCACAAAATGGCAACAACTCTTCTCATGTGAACAGAAAAGAGGGAAAGAGAACTACTTCCTCAGAAGAAACCAAGTCCTTTTACCAAAAGAAATGAGAGGTGAGAAAGCAAAATATAAAAAGTCCACTTCAATATCTTTTTATATTTTTAAAATGCTGTATAATGGGATGCTTGGGTGGCTCAGTTAACAAGTTAACTTAACTCAGTCAGTTAAGCATCTGCTTTCAGCTCAGGTCCCGCATCGCCTGCTTCTCTCTCTGCCTGCCGCTCCCCCTGCTTGTGCGCTCTCTCTCTGACAAATAAATAAATAGTCTTTCTTAAAATAAATTAAAAAATAAATAAAATGCTGCATAACGCTATAACCTATTCCAGAGATTAATAAACACAATATGGTGTTCACTTCTAAATGCATAAGACTTTTCTCTATACACTGAATCTCTGATTCAGCACTTTGATAAGCTCTTTGCAATTTTACCATCTAGTGGCCAATTTATTTTGCTTTAATAAGACACATTACCAAAATACTGTACATCCCATAGTCATTGATAGTCTCTCTTTTTCACTGTGTTAAATAGTGATACATACTTTCAATTTATCTATGGTAAATGTTAGAATATGACAGCTGTATTTGTTTTTCACGATGTAAAGTGAATGATAATATCTCACAAGCTGATTTATTTCCTTCTTCCCTATCCACAATGATCTCACTGTGCTACTTCAGCTTAAAAATATGAATATCGAGGCACCAGCTGCTTTAACATTAGAGAACAGTTCTTTCCCATGAACCAACAATTTTACTTAAAAGAGGAAAGAAACAGAAAATAAAGGAGCATTTTTCAGGGCCACCTAAACCAAACACCAAATCAAAAAAAAAAAACCTAAGTTTTGACAACACTGCAAGATTTCTTTTGTTAAGGTACAAGATATAAAAATTCCCAGGAAAATAACAAAACCAGGCAAACCATGAATTTTCATAATTAGAGTTGTCATTATTATTACATTGTTGACACAAAAATGCTTCATCCACATTACCAATTAAACCTGCCATAAAACTCATGGAAAGCAAATGCTATAAATTGAAACTAAAATGTTGTGGATGATGTGTAAACAAACTATTTTTTTTCATTTTGTTTTGTTTTATGGGTTTTTCATTTTAAAGGAATCTAACAGTTTTTATCTCCTTTTAGAAAAGCACGCATGCAGAGACTGCAGCAGTGACTTATACTGTGACATAATATGTTTTTGACACAAAAAGTACTTGTCACAAATGCAGGATACAAAAACAACTCTCCTAAGTGTTTTAAAGGGAGCCAGGAAAATCTAGCTTTTATCAGTCAATAATACATCTGACATAAATAATGATTGAAAACTGACAGCTACAAGATGTGACTGAGGTGCTTCAAATCCCTGAAAATGAAAAGGTAAGAAATACCAATTTTGCATTTCACCGTAATTTTGCTGTAATGCAATTGAACTACTCATTGCAGCGAGTATTGTAATAATTGTATTAGTAATTGGTGAGTCGTATCATGAGTAACATCTTTAATTGAATACTTGTTCTCATAGGATACCTATAGCTGTGCCTCAAAATTGAGTTCGATTTGGCACCATAGAAAAATAGATTTAATCTTTCATCTTCCACCTGTCTCTTATGAGTAATTTTATTTGTAAAAATACACAGAAAGAAAAGAAAAATCAGGAGGTTAAGCAATGATGTAGAGTTTTAACTGGTCATGGTCCTCAAAAAACAGTGAAGATTAATTGGGAAGATGTCTCTGAAACTTCTGAAACCCTACAAAACTGCAGTACACTTTCATAAAACCAAAGAGAAATGTCAGTTCTAAATGGCTTCAGGAAAATCATGCCATCACAAAATATATTCCTCAAAAGACTCATACGCTGCTTAGGGACTTCAAAACTTCCCATTTGTACACATTGACTGCTTGATTCTGGCATAAACTCTGGGCTTTCACACCCCAGGCTCATTTTTACAGGACAAGATAGAGGTAAGAATCAGTAGAGATGGCCGCTCTGCCCGCTCAGCTCCCCAAAATGCCAAGACTGTCTCAGTTCCATTATCATAAGGCTATCATTTTATACTAAGATTTTATCTTCATTTTAGAAAGAGACTAAATATATCCAACTCTTCCTGGTTCAGGCTATATTGTGGTACCATGAAGCACAAGCTCAAATACCCATGCTTTTTTGTACACTCACGTGAACACCTTTGCTTACAAAGGACGTCGCCCTCCATGACAAAGACTGGCTAGATGCTCTCACCAAGTCCATTTATCCTTCTTTCTGAGTTCACAATTCTATTTTATCTCCAGCCTTTCTTGGAGTTAGGAGCTGCCGTGTGACTAAATTCTAGCCAAAAGGATGTGAAGAAGTAATGAATGCAACTTCCAGATTTGGTCCCTAACAAGCTGTCGTGCCCAACCCACCATTCTTCTTCTGTGTCTGCTGGCTGAACAAAGAGGTCTCCAAGATCATAGAGGAACACAGAGGCAGCATGCTAGGTTAGAAGCTAGTTGATCCCATAAATGAACAAGTGAAACACAGCCCAAATGCCATGTGCATGAGAAATAAATATTACTATGTTAAACAATTGACATTTGGGGACTTATCTCATTTAGTAGCTAAAGTAATCTCAACTAATACACACCCCTACTCCTAAACCTGGTTGGGTGGTAACCAGGGTAGGGAGAGATCATTTAGATTGCTATTCAGAAAACATTCACTCCCCACTTCCTCCTGCTGTGGGAAGGATATACTTGTTGCCATACTGATGTTGCATTCCGGCCAATGGCATGTTAGCAGATGTGATGTGAGTAGAGGCCTTAAATATGCTTGTGTAGTTTGGGACTTGGCTGCAGCACCCTACTGGACCATCTGAGAAGAACATGCCCTGGATAGCTGCAGCCCTTCAGCCCAAGGCCCACAGCCTGAACCCAACCCACAGCCTGGGGCAAAGGCCATTTGACCCACAGTTGGAAGTGGAGTCATCCAGCTGAGCCCTTGGTAGATCAGACAAACCACAGGTGGTTAACCTAAAGATCTGTGGGCAAGAAAAGCATATGCTCGTAAGCCGCTGAGTAGGCAATAGTTGATGATATAGACTGGCAGCCTTAGTGTAGTGTGGTTAAGGGTGTGGACTATTAGGCCAAATTCTTTATGTCAAGGGGCGCCTGGGTGACTCAGTCCGTTAAGCATCTGACTCTTGATTTTGGCTCAGGTCATGATCTCAGGGTCATGAGATTGAGACACACATTGGGTTCCACGATGGGCATGGAGTCTGCTTAAAATTCTACATCCCTCTGGGGCGCTTAGGTGGCTCAGTCAGTTAAGCTGCTGCCTTCAGCCCAGGTCACAATCCCAGGGTCCTGGGACAAAGCCCCACATCGGACTCCTTGCTCAGCGGGAGCCTGCTTCTCCCTCTCCCTCTGTTGCTCCCCCTGCTTGTGTGCTCTCTCTCTCTCCCTCTCCGTCAAATAAATAAATAAAATCTTAAAAAAAAAAAAAAAGATTCTATCTCCCTCTCCCTCTGCCCCACCCCCCACTCGTGTTCTCACTCTCTCTCTCTCTCTCAAAAAAGAAAAATGTTTTCAAATTCTTTATGTCAAACCTATATAATTTATTAGCTATATTTCCTTGTGAAAGTTATTTAAACTATGCCTTGGTTTTCTCATTCATGAAATGGGATAATAGTACCCATCTCATAATAGTACTTAGTAATAGTAATAATACTACCTATTTCTCATTCAGTTAATGTTTATAAAGTGCTACAGTGCCTGGCACATAGTAGCCATTGCCATAGTGTACATGAGACAAACAAAATAAACCTCATTAACCCATAAATGTATCAGCAAAATAACCCTATCAAGAACATGACGATTTCTATATTGGTTGCTGCTACCAGAGGATGCTTGAATTCTCCAGAGAGATTCTTCTCTGTAATCAGGAGTCTGTGTTACATAATGTTAAGAGTTCTGTCTGTTGAGACTTCCTTCTGATGAGTCAAACAGCCTGGATTTAAATTCTTGTTCAACAATTTAAGACCTTGTTCCCAATCCAATTCCCTCATCAGTAACTGGAGACTGTCACAGTATTTAGCTCTGCAGAGTTACCACTATTATAGTAGGGGCTCTATAGAAAACATTGGAACGCAATAAACAATGCATTATAATTGCTTAACAAATGCTAGCTACTTTTAATTTAGGCAAACAATTTTAGGAACTACAAGGTCACTTTTAGCTTGTTAAGAAATGGATTGTAACTTCAAAGTATTTTTTACCACAATTCACCAAAAGGTAACCTCTAATCTACTTGAGGCCAAGTTGATTTTTGTTAAAGAACACCTAAAACCAACAAAAATAAAAGTAGCATTTCTCTCCTGTACTAACACAAATCTCTTCAGCGTTTATCTTCATTTTGTTTGGATATATCAGTCTAATACAAATCATGAAAATCATAAAAATGATTCCTATTATTATGTCTGTGTTCTCTTCTCTTTATTTTTATGTAAATAATGCTGTCTCTACCTTCTATTTACTAACAATATTTCTGGTATTAATCAAAAAGTGCCCTCGGATCATTCAATTCAACAGCAATTTAATTTAAAAGGTAAGAGATGTGGATTATGTGCAACGCTAAGCCACAATGTGTGTTACCTTTTACATGAAAATAACCTTAATTTCCCTGCTTGACTGATGAGAAAAGAAATAAAAAGAATGATTGCTATAAATCAGGAAAAATTCATAACTTGCTGGAGGTCTAGCAGCTGTTGATTTAAGGTTTGCATCTTTGATAACACGATGTTGCTGAAAAGATATCTTCTTGACAAAGTGGTGAACATAAAAATTACATGGCTTTATTCAACATTTAAATATTTTCTCTGTATCACTTACAGAAAAAAAATTTTCTTTTATTCACTTATACCAAAATGTGTTTGAAGCATACTGCATCTCATCAGCAAGCTTTACAATAAAATTCAGTGTTTTCTGCTTCCGTAGGTATACAGTAGACTTGTCATACCACAAATAAAAATAACTTAAATTATCCTCACTTTAGAGAAATGGTCTACTATTATTATATACAAGTAGTTCCTGCCATTGGTAATACAAACACAGAATTGTGCATACGCTCGGGATATTATTCATTTCTTTTATTAGCAGCTAGAAGTAGGTGATTGAAAAATTAGGTGACAAAACAAAACAAGTATTGCATTGACTGGGAAAAAATATCTGCAAAGTGGAATCTTGAAAATGCCTGAAAGCTTTTTTCCCTCCTCCTTTCTTGGCGCTTGCTGTGCCGCCCTCGCGCTCCCCTGCGCCCCCCGTAGCCATGCCTCGCAAAATCGAGGAAATCAAGGACTTTCTGCTCACGGCCAGGCGAAAGGACGCCAAATCCGTCAAGATCAAGAAAAATAAGGATAATGTGAAGTTTAAAGTGCGGTGCAGCAGATACCTTTACACCTTGGTCATCACGGACAAGGAGAAGGCAGAGAAACTGAAGCAGTCCCTGCCCCCAGGTTTGGCAGTGAAGGAGCTGAAGTGAACCTGGCCCACTGATTTGAACTGTATTAAAGTTTTAAAAATTCTTAAAAAAAAAAAAAAGAAAATGCATGAAAGAGAATAACTTGGCCAAGCACTTAGAAACAATAGCAGTGTTTTTATTTATCTAGAGGCTGCTGTGTTATGGTACATGTCCTTGCACTGTTGACTCACAGATGATGCAATTTTATGCTGAGGTTTTGTGTTTCTTATATATCAGTGAAATGCACGGAGATCATCAAGGAAGAACCAAGAATGACACTAAGATTGACCTTGTCTCCTCACTCTTTGACAAAACTCAGTGTGCTTTCGTTCTTGTATGAATTGCACTTATCTTAGAAAGTCAGATTTGCTTCTTATTATTAAATACATTGTTCTTTTACCTAAGACTGTCTCCCAATGTCATTGTAATGCCATTGTAATGCCATAGGTATTCCATCACTCCAGCCATCAGAGTCACTTTATTTGTTGAATATTCAGATAGAATGATTTGATTGCCCCTGCCACATACCTCAGGAAAGCCAACCCTCTTTTGGCCCCCTGAGAACTGGAGCGGAGTTGCCTACAGTTCTTCTGGATTACCTGTCACTCTTCAGTTTTACTCTGAATTCTTACTCTTGCCTATTTCTTGATCCCTATCCATGGTTTCTCTTCCTAGTGGTACCATTTTCTCGCTGTACCCTTTAATCCCCAATTGGACATTATTCCCAGTTCATTGTCCAAAGCACCATTACCCAAGGTTGTGTGTCCAGCAGGGTATTACTGGAGGTTTCAGGAGAACAGAAAGCAGCTTTTGGTTGCATGTTGAACATCACTGCCCATTCATTAATTCATTCATTCAACTAATATTTATTAAGTACCTACTATGTACAGGCAGTGTTCAAGATAATGGAGATGCAGCAGTGAACAAAATATTTTCCTAAAATACTGCTTTTAGAGAGTTTAATAAACAATAAACAGTAAAATGAACAAAATAATAAACTAATAATAACAAACAATAAAATATATGTGAGTATAGAGTCGTGTGATCAGGAAGAATAAAGCAGGGAAGGTAGAGGGACTGTTGAGAAGGGTGCAACTTTATGTAAAGTGGTCGGGGAAAGATTTATTCTACCAGTGTTATTTAGGTAAAGATGCAAAGGAGATAAGGGAGGAAGCCATAGAGAGAAGTTTGGAAAGAGAGCTTAGGTAAAGGGAATAGCAAATGCAAAGGCCCTGAGACAGAAGCTTGCGTGGTATGTTAGAATAATAGCAAAGCGGATACTGGGGCTAAGTTCTGAAATTTTTTACTATCTAGACTCTTCTCATTTCAGAATCCTGTATTAACTATATTTCTTTATTTTCTATATTCTTGAAGCTCTGGTATCTGGGCCCTCACATCCGGGGAGAGATTGCCCCTCCAGGGCCAGCCAATTCTTAGAGATAGTGAATTACTGTCCAGGAGGAACATCTCTCATTAGCCAATTCAGAACCCAAACTCAGAACTGTCTCTGCTGTCTTGCTTTTACACACCAGGAGGCAATATTCCTCTGCCCTAATCATCCTAGGGCCAGGTACTAGACAACTAGAGACCAGCCCCAGAGCCCAGAGTCCACCAAATTATTCATACTAATCCAAAACCTGTTCAGTTGCTTATCCTGCCTCACTCATTCCTTACTTGGAAACCCACAATAAAGACTTTTGTCCATGCTCTCCCCCTGCTTCTTATTGGTCCTGGTGCTTATTCATGTGGCCTTGCTCAGCATGGCATCCTGTCTCTTCTTGGGAACTGTAACAAACTATCCTTTTAATGGCAATCATCTCCTGATCTGTTGGCCTTACCATACATGAATAAAACGAAATCCCAGGTACATTTTAAGATAAGGGCCTACCAGGTAGCCAGTGACAGCTCACAAACTCTTTTTATTCCTCAGTAGAAGAACAGAGGTTCTTTCTTTCCAATAATGGCTCCTACTTAGGCCAGGTCGTGAGGTCTACCTTGACATAACTAACAAACACATTAATTAGCTTACCTACACAAAATAAAGGTCTTCTATGACACTAAAATTCAACTCCACTTCTGATTACATGATCATAAATCCCTGCCATCACTCCATAGCCTCATTCCAATTTCCATACCATTTAACTCTTTAATATAAGGGGTGCATCCCAAGTCAGATGTAATCTACCACCTTAATTTTGAGCAGTGTGTTCACTAAGGAAGTGACCAAATCTAAGCTAAACATATCCTTTTTTTTTTTTAAGATTTTATTTATTTATTTGAGAGAGAGAGTGAGTGAGAGGGAGAGAGAATCTGAAGAGACTCTGTACTGAGCACAGAGCCCAACATGGGGCTCAAACTCACAACCGCAAGATCATGACCTGAGCCAAAACCAAGAATCGGACGCTCAGTGGACTGAGCCAACCAGGTGCCCCTAAGCTAAACATATCCTACACACAAGGTGTTGTGGCCCAAGAAAACTTACAGGTTTTTCAGAAGTAACGATCATCAGACCTTAACAAGTTGGTTTCCCTAGAGACTCTATGTTCGGCACTGTCTGGACTTTAAGAAAACCACCCATCTGGTTTGATAACACAAAAGTGTCTAAGGCAGGAATGGCATCATGGGCCACCCTTAGCTCTAGTTGGGAACATGGGTTGGTTTCCCAGACTGTTGTAAACAACAGAACTCTCTTCATACTTGATGTTCCTCCAAAAGGGAGGCTTTCTTTTTTGGGGGGGAGAGGCAGAGGGAGAGGGAGAGAGAATCTTAAGCAGGCTTCACACCAAGTGCAGAGCCCAACTTGGGGCTCAATCTCACGACCCTGAGATCATGACATGAGCCCAAACCAAGAGTTGGACGCTAAACTGATGGAGCCACCCAAGGACCCCAGGAAGGCTTTCCTTGGGCAAGTAAATTTTGTAAATACTGAATAATATATTCCACCTCTACGACCCTGGAAGTTGACTATTCACATTAGACTGTTGCAACTGTCTGATTTGAGTGGGGGGAAAAAAGTAAAAAATGTTAAAAAGCCATTAAAAACTTGATCTCACAGATTGTGGGCATCTTAATGACTTAGTGAAACATGAAATATTTTGTTTTATTTTACTTTGTGTTTTCACGTTTTTCTTCTTAATTTTCATGTTTGTTCTGGGTTGTCAAATAGACATATACATAATATTTTCACGGACTTTTATTTTTTTTTCTCAAAGACAGTTAAAACTTTTAATCTTCTAAAATGCTGCCTTGTATGTGAATTAATTCTTCGGGAACAACAGAATTCTAACTTCTAAGTGTTGATAAATGTCCAAATTCCAAAAATGACAATATCATTTCTGTTACTCATTTTCTTTTCACAATTTATGTTAATTCTTAGTCCTAAAATAACCCCAGTGTGTTATTTTTCAATTACATTTCTATAGAGAGATGAAAACAGAATCATGATTCATAGTAACAGTATGTTTGCCTTAAAAAGAATTTTGTGCTACTGGAGAGGAAAGTCTACATATCTGTTTAACACATTACCATATTTTCTGGTTTATAAGCTTTGGCAGTTTATAAAGCACAGCCAACTTTTATAAGCATACGTTGGGGGTTGGGGGGAATTGGGGGGAATTTTATAGCAAGGAGAGTAGAAGGAAAATGCAACTCCCTGCCCTGACAAGGTCAGTGGATCTTTCTGCTAGGGTGTTCTGAGAGCTTTTGCAATCAGACACTCTAGGGAAAAGCTTAGGGCTCTGAGTGGGGAGCTCTGGAATTTGTTTGAATGTCAGTATACTACAGTGTCATAGGATTTCACCATCTAGTGGAATTTACTGAAAATTATAGCCAGTTACCCTGAATGACACACATTTGGGGTGTGTTGTTAAACAATATACTTCTATATACAGCTTTTATGTGACAGTGTGAATTTCCATATTCTGAATTGGATATGATGTGATTGATAAATTGCAAAACATATTTTGCAAACAGAGATTATCTGTTATAGCAGGATCATGTCTGGGTGCCAACGCATTCATATAAGGAAAAAAAATGAAGCAACTGTTACAACGGCTGCTTTCTTTATCATAATAGGGGTAATAAGGATGATATGAATATATGGAAGCACTGTGCTAATGGTAGGGTTAATGATAATGAGCATACAAAGACTATTATTAATGACTAAAACCTAGATGGGCTCTAAGGCAATATTTATTAAACCTTCTAGGGAAAATAGGATTTTATTTTTGCAGTTTTCAGACTCTTTAGGACCTGAGGCCCTTTTTCGCACCGACACAACAGTTTTTGCGAAACAACTTTTGATAACTAAGGTTTTCTAGGAACAAAACTATCAGGTGGTGGTAGACTAGAAGATCCTCTTGCTAGCATGGCTACACACAGAATCTCTGTCATTTCTTATATTGTGAAAATACCCATTTTTTCCAGATGCCACAAAATGAACATTGAGTTCTAGTATCTGAAAAGTCCATTCCATTCTATAACACATTTTAGCATCTCACCTCTCTGCTCTCTTCATGGTTCTCACTGTCTTTAGGGACCAATTGTTTCTCCAGTGCCCATTCTGGAGCTTTTCATTTCCCTCTTTCTCAACTCATAGATGGAGCTGCTAAATCTGATCTCTCTTTTTTTATTTATGAGTTTATTTTAGGCAATGTGTCATTGTAACTAGTTAAGCTAATTTTAATTACAATTTTAAGTAAGCTTTCAAAAGGCATAAAACAAATGATTTAGTGAAGTCCAGATATATTATATCTACTGAGTTCCCTTCATCCACTTTGTAATTTGATCAAAGGGATGAAATTGAATATGTCTGCTATAATGGGTTCTGTATAAGCCCATGCTGTTTGTCTCCCAGGCTTCCACTACTCTCTTCATACATATATAATTCTTTCTTAATATCCACTCTGTTATTCTACTAAGAATTTAAGATAGTAATAGCCAGAAGGCTTCCTTCTTTCTCTTTCTTTCTTTCTGAAGTATTTTTAACTTGCTTATTGTTCCTATTGTTTTTGAAATGCTTTGGTTGCCCCGATCCCAAGAAATATTTCCCAATGGAAACATAAACACAGTGGGTAATTTTCCTGGCAAGTAAGGGTGCTTTATTTAAACCAACTGTGCTTAATTGCTGTGTTCCATGTGTTCATTTTTAGCCTATTGAGTTCAAATAGCTTATTGATGTTACCATTAATCTTAGGCACCAAGCTCATCCTTTCAGCTAATTATTCCCTGATAGAATCACAAGAAAAATCTGTAGTTTCTGAATCATGTGCCAATTCAATCAGAGGTTATGTTTGTCATCCATTTTAGAGTACTTGTAAATAGTTTATACCAACTCCACAACATATTCAATTATGTCAGCCTCAGCATATTTAAATGATAATTCTATTTGTCACTTGGGTACATTCTTTACAACAGTAAGTCAAACAATTACTAGTTGGTCCCTGGAAATTCACAAATCAGCAATGAGGTTTATAGTCTATTTATTTTACATGATAAGTTAAAGATTGTAACTTGAATTTCTACTAATTAGAAGTAGTTTCTATTTTATTAATACAATGTTTATTAACATAACTGTCAGTTCAAATACACAGCAGTTAAAAATCAGTTGGACCTATTTTAAAGAGTTTCCACAAAATAAAAAGACTGTTTCTACAATTTTGTATGTACAGGAGTTTAAAGAAAATAAAGTTCTGTTATTCCTCCTCTGAACAGCGAGGAATAATACTAATCCCTTTAGAAACTCTCTGCAGTGAAAAAGGGTAAGGTGTGTGTGCTAATATAACCAAAGTGCAAGAAAATGTCACCTTTGCTTATTATGTCAAATCAAGTCTACCTCTGGACCCACAATTGCTATGGTCAGCAATGTCAGTCATTTTAAATGGCTCCCTTCCCTCCCTTAGGAGGATTGCAGAATCCCGAGCTCCCCTGAGCTTACAGAATCCCAAGGAAATAGAGGAGGAGAGATTTTGGTCACAGTTGAGATGTTCATCATGCTCATCCACGTGCAAAGGTGGACCACTCTACAGCTAGTATCCATGTCATCACTGCCCACTTCAGCTGTGGTCCCCCATATGACCATCCTTAGTGCACAGCCCTCCCTGACACCCATACAGATGTCATTTATGAGTTATGGCACCTCCTAGGCTCTGCTTTCTGGTGAGACCTGGTGTCCACCACCCAAAAGGGCAGTCAGCCTTTGGCCTCTTCTCTGAGGAATTTTCCTGCCTTCTGAAAGGCTAAGCTTTCATTTCTCTGCCCCTCCCCAAACAAAACAATACAAAACAGCAGAATACAGAACACAATACAGAATACAACACAGAGCAACAACAACAGCAACAACAACAACCCAGTCTTTCTTTCTCTGATCCCTTTTTTTGTGGCACATCATGAAGTACTGGACAATCAGACAGCCAATCTCCAAACCCGAAGACCACAAAAGAAACCATTCATGTTCCTGATCTCTCTAGGGAGACAATAACTTACCTCCCAGCTACCGAGGAGGAATGGCATGCTTCTTATAAACCGAAGAAGCAATACAGTTGTGTTTTCAAATATCACCACATTAAGTGCTTAATCACTTACCTTTCATACAAGGAAAGCAACACAACATTTTTTTCAAACCAGGAAGAAAATCTTCTGAATGAATTTCAATGCCTATATTTGAAGCTAATTTATACTTCATCCCATCACCCATTTCTGTTTTCCAGCTTTCTTCTATCTCTTCGCTGGCTCTTCCCTAATTCCCAAGACAGTTGGAGACAAATTAACACTATGCAGAAAGCAGTTGGCATCAGGCTTTTAATAAACAAAATGTTATTATACATAATAATAATAAATATTATTTAAGCAATTCACTTGGTTAGAAGGTATGATGCTATGAGGCTAAAGTTGCACATTCATTCCTACCTGAGCCAATTAACTTCATAGAGAGAAAACTCTTTCTACAACAAGACTGCATCCCTAACAACAGCCAGCAGAGTAATCCAGCATGATAACTACAAAAGATTTCAGAGAACATTTCCTGACAGTTGGTCAATTGCATCATTTTAGTATATGACAGACAGCATACTATTATATTATTATTCACTAGGAAGAGGTGTATTTCTCTGCAGAACATCTTGCAGAATCAGGACTTACCAATGCTTCAAGAATAGGAAAGTTGACTTAAGCTCAGTGCAAATTATTAATTTCAGAGTAAACCTAAAATTACTTATACTCAATGTTAATAAATAAACTAGTTAGAATAAACATTTAATTTAAATGATGAAATGCTGAGTTGCTAATAAGGATTTTAAAAAGAAGAGGGAGGAAGATGATTAAAATGTAACCATGATATGCAGTTGCATTAGTGGAGAGATATGACTAATAATCACACCATTGAGATTCTTTATAACCCACTTTAATATTTTAAGGTGGCTTATAGGATACATATGCTGCAAAATACTCATTAGTATGAAGCTGTATGTCAGCAGTTAATTTTGTTGTTACTGAAGTATAGTTTATTGATTGCTATCTTTGAGCAGCTCATAATGGCAATTCAGGGGAACCATCAGTGTGATGAAAACCTACAGAGAACACCGCTCTTTCCTTAGAACACAGATCTTATTACTACATCTGAACAGTAATCTCTGCACAACCCTCCACTGGGGAACCATGTGACCCTGATGCTTCAATACCAAGTTCCAAGCAAAAATAATATTTTGCATTACCAAAGTCCAATTGGTGATGTGAGCAAATTGGTATGGAATATGAGATGATACTGAGATATTGAAAGATCAATCTGAGCAGCTGTCCTTCCCATGGTACCATGCCCCTTATCCCTGGGCTCTACATCCTATGGTGCTTTCTTGGGTAGATATCACCTACAAAGACCCCAGGTTTTTTAATCCCTTTCTCTCCTCATAGGTCCTGGGCCACCACAGGAACCCTAATTTGCAACCACAGTTATGAACAGTATATAGTTTTATATATTGATGCAAGCGTTTGGTGCAAGGAAGAGGAGATTAGGGCATGTGTTCAGTCTGCAAACTTAAAACTGGAAGTTTTGAGTTATTTTGTCCCAACAGGGAAAAAAATATAAAAAAAAATAAATAAACACATGAAATGACAAAAGCAAAAGGGGAAAGAAAGCAGAAAATAAAATAGAAATCAAGAATGAAGCTAGTATATACAAGGTATTCTATGCCATTCTGCCAACTCGCTGGATACAAGACAGAAAGCTAAGCTTTCATTTGCCTGACACAAAGAAACATGGTTAGATACATGACTCAAGGTGAATAGTACTCAGGAGAAGCTGGAGTATCCCAATATTGGATCAGAAATAAATATATCCCGTTAATTTGCACAGAAGACCCTTTGTGATATAAATAACATCCCCAATACAACATTTGTAGAAAATGCAGTGTTGAGTTTCAGGGTAGACCAGTGACATCATGTTAAAGCTTAATGTGGCAAAAAAAAAAAAAAAAAAAAAACAGTTCATAAATGGGATGCACCAATGAGATGGTCTGGTTTAATGTTGTAAAAGAAATGTTTTTAAACCTTGTTCCACAAGGGAGGAACCATCCCTTAGGGAGCATTTTGGAAATTTGAGAGGTTTTGGTTTTGGTTTTGTAATTACTGTGTTTGTGGGGCACTACAGGCATTTGATGGGAAAGAGGCAGGGGTGCCAGACATGCTTAATGCCCAGGCGAATCCCACCCAATGAAGATTTGCTTTACACCTTCATATCTTTCATATGTCTTGCCAGACATTAAACTACTGAATATATGCTTGCCCATGTGGTGGTATTTCAAGTCCGGAAGTATATTTTCTGTGTTATTTGATCATTTGCTAATGCTTAATTTTCTCCATTTTGACAGTTTGTAATTTGCCATGGCATCGTTATCCCTGCCTTGGCTAAGGTTCTTTCCTTTTTTCCTTACCATTTACGTATAAGCCAGGTTATTATTACTTATCATTCCATTAGTTTTAATTAGGGTCCACCTGCTCTCTGCCCTTTAATTTTCTTTCCTATATACAGATTGACTTCTGGCTCCTTTATCTTAAATCCAAGTATTCACCATAAGTAACTGTAAGCATCGGACTACTTCATTATGTTTTCCAGTACAATCATGCCTGAGCACTTACATGTTAATATATATTATCTATTATTTTATTATAAATTACATCCTTTTTCTTTTTCCTTTATTTTATAGTGTTAAATTCTTCTTCTTCTTCTTAAATTATGTTCTTTAAAGGTTAAAATATTTTCTTTTATGATATTTTATTATCTCTGAATTTTATTTCATGATTTAAAAAAAAGAGAGTATACAAAGTATTTATTACCAAAGGGGCTTTGAGTACGATAGAGATGAAAGCCACTTGTAAGGGAAGTGCCTGCAAAGAAAATAAACTACCATCTCAATTCTTGTTTGGATATCCACTGATGTAGCATATGAGGTTGCCTAGGTGGACACGGGGAAGGAATTAGAGTAAAATTAAAGTAAAATAGTGTGAAATTGGGGAGAGGGGTTAGTGGGCTAGTCTGCACACTTCCATTTAAGAATCATTCAGCTTGGGGTGGGAGGGAACACCACAGAAGATAACCAATGGGATATCCGACAGACAAAGGAGCCCAAGCCAAGCAATGGAAGGAAGGTTATAGGGTGCACCATTGGGATCCAAAGCTGATGGGAAGAAGTCTTGCAGGAGCCCATCTCCCCTGTCAGGGATGATGCAGTGGAGACTATCCCATGGGGCCCTTGAAGAACAAACACATACATCCTATAGGGAAGCCAGGATTTGGGTGCCTGTTATACAGAAGTCATCAACTATGAAAGGATCATAGCAGTACTATTGAGTAGTGCTATTTAATATCTTCTCTCATTTTTCTTGCCAGACCTCAACACCCTAAGGATACACAGTGGCCCCAAAAAAGAGGGGAAAGCAAAGGATAGGTTTCCCCCATTCCCTAGCAAGCCTCCCTCCCTGGTCAAGGGTGAGTTGGAAGATAGGTAGTGCTTTGAGCTAGATGTGAGATAGAACCTTTAAACTGAACTTTGTAAACCTGCAAAGGACTAGAAAACAATGGAACTTGTCCAATCCTAGGTAAGGGATGAAAAAGGCCATTCAACTGAGGATGTTTGAACTCAATTATTGGAGAAAAAGTAAGATATTTTATATCTATATTACACTGAGTTCATATGACTGAATATGCAGACTAAAAAGACAGACAGATATTAAACTAATACATCTATAATTTGAGGCTAAAAATGATTCATCCTTTGAGAAAAAAAAGTTGAACAATTTTTTATCTAGTCCAACTAGACAGACTATAACCTAGATTAATACAGACAAGGATCAGAGCCCAACATTTCAAGCTGTCCCTGAACAGTTTTCGGAAAAGATGCTCCTCTCTGCCTGCTTTAACTTCTTTGAGCATTTAAGTCAACTTTGAATAAGCTTTACCAGCTAGAGTATCCCAGTTTCCACAAAATTCAGAGTTGTTAAACTTGGGTTGCAAAACCAGGAAAAATAAACCTCCAGATGTCCTCTGAATGCTGAGTTTCCATGACATCATCACCAAATTCAGGAGACTATATTGTATAATCTGGCCTCTTTTGTGATTTTACAGCTAAACTCAGATCCTCCCACGTGGATTAATTATATTTGAAATTGTTAATGCCACAAAAGAAGATTATAAGAATATTTCAAGAGTACCTGGGTGGCTCAGTCAGTTAAGCATCTGACTCTTGATTTCGGCTCAGGTCATGGTCTCAAGGTGGTGAGTTTGAAGCCCGTGTCAGGCTCCATGCTCGGTGGGGAGTCTGCTTGAGATTCTTTCTCCCTCTCCCTCTGCCCCTCCCCTCTGTGATCATGTTCTCTGTCTCTGTCTCTCTCTCTCCCTCTAAAATAAATAAATAAATAAATCTTAAAAAAAGAAAAAGAATATTTCAATTTGATGAGATCCTACATTGCTTCTACCAATTTGTTTCTCAGGTCACTACACTGACTTGGTGAGGAGTCTGAGGCAGTACAGAAAACCCTGTCATCCAAGACCCGTCAAAGGTGAGTTGCCCTTCACTGTGTGGACAGAACTTGTTGTAGGTTATCAGCAGCCTCTTGAAGGAAAGAAGCTTTCCAGTTGGCACCTGAGGCAGAATCTGTTTTTATTGGTCAGAAAGCAACAATTTCTCTTCTGTGGCTGTCCCTCCCACCAAAAACTCAAGTATCCTTGCTACTTCTATGTCAGCTTTTTAGCAGGAAGATGACATGACCAAAGCAAACTTCAAGAAGAATAACCTGATGACAACTCTCAGGGTGGAAAAGAGGAGAATCTGGAGGCTGCAGAGACCTTTAAGAGGCTTGCTAAAAGATGCCATCCAAGTCATGCAAAACTTCCACTCTGAAGCCTCTGGCCACATTTTGCACTCTCCCCACCACACACCCTTTTCTTAGCTACCCTAAACTGATCTGCAGACATGTGGTGCCCTTTGAAACGCCCATGCCTTTTTACGTGCCATTTATTATCTATGCCTGGAAGGCCCACTCCATACTTCTCTTTTTCTTTGCGAATCTCAACCTATTCTAGGGTTGGTTAGTTATTTCTTCATCTCTGCAAATGGCGCTTTTCCCATACCCTGTTGAGGGTAGATAACCATGTTATATTTTAATTAAATGTTTAAAGTCATTCTTGCCCACAAGTTATTTATGAGTAAGGTCTATGCACTCTTTATCTTTATTTCCCCAGCATCAAACACAACGTCTCAACAGGTTGCCAGTGAAAAAATGCACAAAATCAACACCAAGATGAACAAAAGGACCATGGACTATCAGTAAAGACCTGAGACTGAATGCCATGAATTTGTAGTGCACAAAAACAGTTTTGTGATTTCCTCTAGCAATGCTCAGTGTCCCAGTAGCAGAAGGTCATAAATATCTTTTGATTTTGTTTATACAGGTGCTATTCCCTCCTGCTAGCAATAGGCCTATCATGTGGACCTCAGTGCTGGGCATGTGACCCAAGCTGGGTTGATCAGAGTACCTTGCTCACAGTCACAGTAATTGGTTCAAGGGTGGGCAAGGCACATAACCCAAGCTGAGCCAATTGGGATCCTTCTCTGAAAATGACTTTCACTGTAGCTGATTAGAATGATTCTTACCCCTTGATGGCCAGGTTAAAAAATGTGAGTCATTACAATGTGAGCTTCATGAGAATATGGGCATTTAATGTCTTTTTTATAGCTGGACAGTAATGGGTACAAAATAAATATTCAAAAAATGTACGTTGGATGAATGACTCCAGAGCACCCAACAGCTGTATTTTCAGACATAGTTGGAGTTTGGGCTACTGGCAAGTAAAAGTCCTAATAGAGAAATCAGATTAGGAGCTTTATTACATTAGTATGGTCTTTACCAAAACGTGCCCTCTCCCTTCCCCCAAAGAACCTCCATTTATTATTATTATCTATTATTATCATCACATTTGAATAAGAAGAAACTAGGAAAGAGTAATCTTGGAACAAAAGATCATTATATTTAATTCATTTGACTTTATGAAGAATTAACTTCATTATCACTGATTCTCTTATTTCTCTGCCATCTGGGAAACTTAGGTCAGACTTGAACCAATTCATGGAACTAGGGCACTAGGGAGTGTGTAGGTTGAATAGGGGGGTCTCAAAAAGATATGTCCAAGTCCTAGCCCCTAGTACCTGTGACTGTGACCTTATTTGGGAAAAAGTCTTTGCAGATATAATTACATTATGGGTTTCAGGATGAGGTCATCCTAGACCCTAAATCCAATGATGAGAGTCCTTATAAGAAAAATGCAGAGGGGTATTTGAGGACCCACAGACACAAATGGAAAGGCCATGTGAAATCAGAGCCAGAGATCAGAGTTATGCAGCTGTAAACCAAGAAACACCAAGGATCGCCAGCAGCCACCAGAAGCTAGGAGAGAAGCTTGGAATTTGTTCTCTCTGAGAGCCTCCAGAAGGAACAAATCCTGCTGCCACCTCGATTTCAGACTTCTGGCTTCCAGAACTGTGAGAGAATAAATCTCTGTCATCTTGAACCACCCAGTTAGTGGTAATTTGTTACAGCAGCCCTAGGAAGCTAATACAGGGAGCTGTTCGATTAGAGATTGACAAACAAGGCATTATGAGAATGTAATAAAAAGGAGTAATCTGTAATCTGAGACAGGCCATTATGTTTAGTATTTTATGCTAGAAGAAGAGTATCAAAGTGATAGCACTCCCAACTTTGCATTTCCTTTGGCTAGAACTGATAACTATCTATAGCCATAAAAGCCAAATTTCAATCAAACTTGTTTGACCAAATTTATTACACCTAATCCAGAAACCACAGTGTAAAATTTTCCATTATTTGCTTTTAAAATCTCATTGACATAAAATCATGATCACGTAGAAAGTAACTTCACATTTTTTTTTCCTGTACCTATATTGCTTATAGCTCACCTTGGAATCTTTATTTGAATAGATATGTAATATCATTTCATTACTTATCTATGAAGGAAATTAAAAATCAGGGTTACTGATGTAAGTAGCCTACTTTTTTGCCATTGCTAAATCATGAACTGAGCTACATCACGACTCATAATCATATACACATTCTTTGTTGTAGACAAAGGAAATTAAAATTTAAAATGGATTTTAAATTTTATTCTAATAATATGCAGAAACAAATGAGGAATGAGTATATCCGATTCTGGACCTCTGCAAGATTAAGTCCAATAGTTTGTTCTAACATTTTCCCATCAAACATAGTAAAAAAAAGTTGAGTTGCTGTTGTTCTGCAATCTGACATTTAGGCTTATGTTTTTAAAATTTTTATGTTTCTCATGTTTCTGATTCATTATATTGTGCAACGAAAGCATCTCTGTTTCACTTAGCATTCTGTTGAATCTGCAGAGATCTTGGTACTTTAAATGTATATGCACTGTTCTTCCAGCATAAAAATCAGCCATTAAGTTGGAATGATGGAATAGCGATTTCTGGTTTTCATAGGGATTAACAAGGCTTACTTCCTCCTACAGAGATCATCTAACTGACATGTTGTATGTACATTGATGACCACATAAGAGATTGACAGATGCAAGTAACTCATGTCCTGTCAGACATCCACTGGATTTTTCCAAATGCAGTAAATGATCTTTGGCTTTTCAAGTAGCTATTGAAGAATGCTACCATCCATTAATTACTAAAGGCACTAGGGAAAGTCCTTAACCAAGATGTGGATGAATAGTTATTTAGGAAACCAAAAGCTAGAAAGAGAGCTATTTAGTATTAATGAGATTATAGAGTAATTTGATTCATTATGGCTACTAGCTGAAATTGAACGGAACAATCTAAGTTCATTACCAGGCCTGATTTCCTGAGCAGGGAAATAGTAGAAATACTGTGTATATGACTACCTTCCCTACACCTTCATTTGAACTTTTTTTTTTTAACTGTTTCTTATCAGTAAAAATTATCCTCTTCCTATTTTTCTTTACTTAAGGTAGCAGTGCACACCAAAAGAAATCATTTATGGTATGTGTAATGAAATCAGAAAACTATAATTGCTCATGTGAACAATTCCCTTAATACAATCTTACTTAAAAAAAAAACAAAAAAACTGACATTACCTTAAAATCTTTTCAATGACAAAATGCAAAAAAAAAAAAAAAAAAAGCTATCAAGTTAGGTTGCTGTTTACTTTCCATGGCCAATACCATTAAAATGAAATGCCAAGAATTCAATTTATGTAAATTTTTTCAGTTAAATTATTTATAATAGGAAATTCTCTCACCTTTCTGAAGTGAAATAAATGCAAATTTAATTCATTAGATGACTAGACTGGTATAAAATCTTAGAAGAAATGCAAATGGTAATTGAAAATATAGAAATGATACTTGTTTTGGGGACACAACAAATCAATCAGCATAAATTGTCAAGCTTACAAAAATATCACTAAAATGTATTCTATGTTGCCCATTAGAAGGCATGCTTTCTTATTTAAGACATGTTTCAGAGGGGAATGAGAGAAGTAGGAACCATGGTTTCAAGTCGATCTGAATGCCATAAACCTTGCAGCACAACCATGTCCCCACCTCTCAAGACAGACCCCTAATGAAGACACCGATGAAGAAAGACCTGGCTTTTTTCCTAGCGTCTCTCCCTAACAATTCTCTGATTTTTTCGAAGTTATATGACCTCTCCGAGCGTCAGTCCCCTCATCTGTATTAAATGGAATTTAAATAGTAGATGTATAAATTGCTAGTCATGCCCCTACCACAAAGATTTTATAAGAATCAAGTGAAATAATGAAAGAATGTGTGGCACATGATAAAGCACCACAGAGCTGTCATGCGTTAGTAGCTACACCTGAGTCCCAAGCCACCAGCCTGGAAGTCTCATAGAATCAAGTACAAAATCTACCCAAGCACTCTTTCCGTGGCTGTCCCTCCTCACTGGATCTCTGGGAAGTATTAGGCCAACTGACATTTGTTGAGTGCCTACTACCTACTCCTTTTTATAACCTAATTTCATCCCCATGACAATTCAGAGAGCTAAGGTCTGCCATCCACATTTTACAAATGAGGAAAGAGACTCCTATGAACTAACTTGCCTCATTTCATTTGGAAATAACAGCAGAGATGAGATGCAAACTCAGCTATGTCTTGCTGCAATGCCCAAACTTTTTTTTCCTACCTACAGCTGCAACCCCTCCGAATTTCTCCTTCTGGCTACCGTGCAATTGGAGGGAGAGATACACACGTCTACTATGAGCACAACCACGATCCTCCTCTGTGTTCAAAGGTAGCTGCTTAGCTTCCAGATTGTCAGTGTCCAACCATCCCTGAGGCCCCCAAGAAACTCAGGTGTCACTGTCACCATCCAAATGAATTCCAGGGCACTGCTGGAATTCATTTTTTAAAGTCCTGATGAAGTCCTGTCCTTTTAAAGTCCTGATGAAGACACAAAACAAAGCTGCCTTGAGCTGACATTAATCTAAATCTTCATGGGCCCTGAGAATTTAGCTGCGGGATCCCAGACTATCCGATTGTCATGACAATTTTATGAGGACAGTTGAAGATGGGCAGAGACCTGTCGACTAGGGCAGCAGAAAAGTACACAATGAATTTAGGGACCAAAGCTGGCTCCAATGCTTCCCATCACTAGCTCGGTGACCTTTGGCAGTTATCAGACCTCTCTGAGCCTCATTTTTTCTCATGTAAAGATGAAAATAGCACCTCAAAGTGTTGGGAGATAAGTGAGGTCACGTAGGGGAGGCTCCTAACACAAAGAAGGCGCTCAACAAATGAGAGTTTGGTGGATTAAAAAATGAAAAGATACCCCTCTTCCAGTAACAATGCCCACAAAGCTTTTAGAGATTCAGGACAATTGTTGCCACGAATTAGCAGCACAGGAGAATGTGCATGAAGAAAGAAAAAGAGTGTTTGGTTCTTTGGCCAGGGATAGGACAAAGAGAAAATATGTGAGAGGAAGAAAAGTATAGTGAAATAAATTTCAACCACAATTTAAAATTTGTCTTGTAGGATCTATTTTTTTTATTTCAAGAAAATGACAGCTCATTCAAGAAAAATAGGTAAATGTTATTTGCCATTGATTTTTTTTTTTGTTTCTTGTTATTGTTTTATATTGTAGTCATGGGATAATTTTGTTTAAAATGTTTTATAAAAATCCAGTTCAAATGTAAAACAGTGAACATGGTATTACAAAGGCACAGAAACCGTATCATTAGCTTTGCTTGTTACTCAGCAGTTGAGGGAGGCAGCACTTTAAAACATCTGAAACATCTAGAAAACCAAATTCATGACCTCAGAAAATGCAATAATTGTTTTGCAAATTAAAATCCTTTTCCCCACTCCAGTCAGTAACATAATCTTTGAATGTAAATGTGGTATGTGCTGTGAGTAACCTGAAGGAGGAGTCACACATCATTTTGCCTTAGGGCCAGCAAAATATCTCCAGTTGACAGTTATTAATTTCTAGTCAAATTATCCCGGAATAGGGTCAAAGAGAACTAATGGTTTTATTTTACATTCCAGCAAGTGTTGTGCTTCAGCATTCAGAATGCAGTGCTCCGTAGAGAGAGCTACAGCAGAAAGCAGGAGACCTGCGTGACCCCTCCAAAAAAAGTATTAGTCAGATTATTAAGTGTATTAACCCTTGCCCATGTCTCAGGCACTTTCCCACAAACCATATTAAAAGTATCAAAGCCATTTATTTGTTCTGGATCTACAGTGAGTGAAACGTACAAAGTTTTAACTTACTAAAAATATAAATGTCTAGTTACGTATGAGTGACCAAGGATTAAGAGAGCTGTTATTGTTTTCATTCAGTTTTCAATTTGTCTTTGATTTTGGAATTTTAGCATAGTAAATATGCATATAAAAGTAAAGGAGATCTGGAGTGCCTAGGTGGCTCAGTCGGTTGACCAGCTGACTCTTGATTTTGGTTCAGGTCATGGTCTCAGCATCATGGGCTCAAGCCCCATATCTGGCTCTGTGCTCAGCAGGGAATGTGCTTGAGATTCTCTCTCTCCCTTTCCCTCTGCCCCTCCCCCTGGTCTCTCTCTCTCTCTCTCTCTCTCAATAATTAAATAAATAAAATCTTTAAAAAAAAAAGTAAAGGAGATCTAAAGACTATTACTTATATAAATTTTTTTCTCCTCAGTTCCTAGCTAGGCAATTAATGTGGGCAATCTCATGATAAAATCAGTTGTTTTATTCCATTCAAATGTAATCCTTTCAACTGGCTCACAGAAGTTTAAACAAATTCAATGTTACAGTGTCACACGCAAATAATTCTAAACGATTCTGTTTTGGGTTTTACAAAATTGTGGTGCCCATCCAGGTACAACTTTTAGGTAACTACAAAAATCATATTGAAATTTGATAGTTGCGGGTGTAATATAACCAGTAGCATGGTAAGTGGAAAGAGCAGGAGACTTAGAGTCAGATCTAGTATCCGCCTCCTAGCTCTGCTAACATGGCCTTGAACAAGTCACTCTTTGAAACTCAGTTCCCTCTCTTCAAAAACTCATTGAAAATAATACCTTTAAAAATTATTAAGAAATTGGGCGCCTGGGTGGCTCAGTTGGTTAAGCGACTGCCTTCGGCTCAGGTCATGATCCTGGAGTCCTGGGATCGAGTCCCACATCAGGCTCCCTGCTCAGCGGAGAGTCTGCTTCTCCCTCTGACCCTCCTCCCTCTCCTGCTCTCTGTCTCTCATTCTCTCTCTCTCAAATAAAAAAAAAAAAAAAAAAAAACTTAAAAAAAAAAAAAATAATAAAATTATTAAGAAATAGCAACAGAGGCGCCTGGGTGGCTCAGTCGTTAAGCGTCTGCCTTCGGCTCAGGTCATGATTCCAGGTCCTGGGATCGAGCCCTGCATCGGGCTCCCTGCTCTGCGGGAAGCCTGCTTCTCCCTCTCCCACTCCCCCTGCTTGTATTCCCTCTCTCGCTGTGTCTCTCTCTGTCAAATAAATAATAAAAAAAAAAAAGAAAAAGAAAAAAGAAATAGCAACAAAGGTTACTGTGATGTTTAGGAGAAATGTCTAGGAAAGTATCTTTGCTAACCGTAATGCACTCTAAAGATATGGTACTTTTTAAAACTGGATTGAGATATAATTCACATACCATATAATTGTACCCATTTCAAGTGTACAATACAATGTTTTTTTTTAGTATAGTCACAGGATTTTGCAACAATCTAATTTTAAAGCCTCTTTGCCTCCCCTAAAAGCAACCCTATACCCATTAACAGTCATCCTCAATGTTTCCTGCTCCTTCCACCCCCATCTCCAGGCAACCAAGAATCTATTGGCTATCTCTATAGATTTCCTATTCTGTACATTTCATATAAACAGACTCCTATAATACATAATCTTCTGTGACTGGCTTCTTTCACTTGGAGTAACTTTTACAAGATCCATCCATAGTGTACATGTATCAGTACTTCCTTTTTATTGCCAAAAAACTTCCCATTGTATGGATAGACCACATTTCATTTATCCATTCATCAGGTGATGGCCATTTGAGTTGCTGACATTTTTTGGCTTTTATGAATAATGCTGCTATGAACATTCATGTCCGAGTTTTTGTGTGGATGTGTGTTTTCATTTCTAATGAGTATGTATCTAGGAGTGCAACTACTGGATTCTATAACTGTTTAACATTTTGAAGAATCTGCCAAACTGTTTTCTAAAGCAGCTGTGCTGTTTTACATTCGCCAGCAATGTATAAGAATACCAATTTCTCCACCTCGTCACTAACACTTGTTATTGGTTTTTTGTTGTTTATAATAACCATCCTAGTGGGTATGTAGAGGTATGACATCAGGGGTTTTATTTGCATTTCCTTAATGACTAATGAGTTGAATACCTTTCATGTGCTGACTGACTATTTGTATAGCTTCCTGGGAAAAATGTCTTAACCCTTTGCCCATTATATAATGGGGTTTTTGTTTTATTACTGAGTTGTAAGAGATCTTTATGCTATTTTCCGCCATTGTGTGGACTGTGTTTTTACTTTCTTATTGTTATTTACACCATAGTGTTTTAATTTTGGTGAAGTTCAACCTATTTTTTCTTCCGTTACTTTTGTTTTCACTTTTAGCATTATAGAAAAAAGGCTTTGCCTAACCTAAGGTCTTAAGATTTATTCCAAAGTCTTCTAAGAGTTATATAGTTTTAGGTCTTACGTTTAAGTCTATGATCCATTTTGAGTTCATTTTTGTTAATTGTCCCAGATAGAGGTTCAACTTTATTGTTTTGTGAATTTAATATGCCCAAAGCAGTACATGTTCATTAAAGAAAAAGCAGAAAATATATACAATAAAAAGGAATAAAATAAAAAATATCCACAATCCTATTTATCCCTAAATAACTACTTTTAGCACTCTGATTTATATGCTTCCAAAACCTATTCTCTGTATGTATATTTTATTTAATTTTTAATGTGATCACATAATGCACATAGTTCTGTGGGCAACTTTTTTTCCTTCAATAATTGTAAACATATTTACATAACAGTTTTTCAGACTTTTGTGAACTTCTATTTCTTCAGCTGTATAAAAGCAAGTAGTTGTTAGGATCAAATAAAATAATGATGTAAAAGAATTTTGTAAGACTTTATTTGGTTTTTTTTGTTTTGTTTTGTTTTTTAAAGATTTTATTTATTTATTTGAGAGAGAGAGAATGAGAGAGAGCACATGAGAGGGGGGAGGGTCAGAGGGAGAAGCAGACTCCCTGCCGAGCAGGGAGCCCGATGCGGGACTCGATCCAGGGACTCCAGGATCATGACCTGAGCCGAAGGCAGTCGCCCAACCAACTGAGCCACCCAGGCGCCCTTTTTTGTTTTGTTTTTTTTTTAAAGATTTTAAGACTTTATTAATAGAGTGAATTTGTTTTGTTTTTATTATTGTGCTAAATTAATCCTTTTTACTGAAATGCTTTCTTTAAATACTCTATAAGAACCCTCATCCTATTACATTAGCAAATTAATAATTTTTTAATGCCTATGTCTACTAAATTCTTCAGGATTAGAGGTCTATATACTTGGGTCTCCAAAGGCTGTCACAATTCCTGGCCCATATTAGTGCTCAACAATTGTCAGAATTAATGTTTACTGTTAATACCTCTGAATCTTTTAGAAATGTTGTTCTTGGATCATGAAGTTAATATTAGCAAATGTTTGATGAATATATGTTTATAATCATTATATCTCCCTGATGGATTGACCCTTTTATCATCATAAAATATCCCTATTTATCTCTAGAAACATTTTTTGTTTTAAAGTCTGCATTGTCTTATATTAGCATAACCATTTCAGCTCTCTTATCATGTTTGCATGATATATATTTTTCCATCTGTTACATATAAAGTAAGTCCCCTCAACTGGTGGAGCTTTTCATCCTAACGGTCTGCCTTTCTCCCTAGGCAGAACTCCAGCACCATAGCAATGCAGCTGAGAGTGGTTGCCTCTGGTCTCCTCAGCTTGCCCCTTCTGGTGCGGAACCTATACCAGATGAGACAACTGGGGAGGAGAAGATTATGCTCCCAGGATTCAAGGCCTGCCACACCTGAGACAGTGTTTCTACCCTATGAATGGGGGCGAGATGGGGTAAGGTCAGCCTGGTCCTCCTGATGGCTAACTGGAATTGAAGCTGGTGGGGAGGGAGGGGAGAGAAATACTGGCAGCCTGCCCCTCCTAGGATGCAATTATAGCCCCAGGATGGGAGCTGGGGAAGAAGAGAGCTCCCATTTCCTTCCCTACACCAGGTAGATTTTCATAACATGGGGGAGGTGATGGAGTGCGTTGTGGCTGAAATACCATAGACTCTGGTGTTCCTACCAAAAGATTTAGTAGATTTTTCTGAACGATTCTCCATTTGCTGTATACCCTCAGGAAAATTTCCAGAGACTTTAAATATTTTTTTTTATAATTTTCACCACTTAAATTGCTTAGGGTCTACTGATCTCCTTACTCTGCCATTCCCATTACGATGATTTTTTAAGTGTTAGTGAAATTTCTATAGTGGAAACTTTCCAGGCAAAAAGCATTACAGGTTCAGAAATACCCCTCAGAAGCTTTCAAATTTCTTGTTTTATAAGAAAGGAGTTGAAGAGAAAAAAAAGGAGCCTAGAGGCAAAGGCCTAAGGATGCTGATACCTTGAGGCAGGTACCAAAAGAGATGTGAAGTCTTTAAGAATAAAAATAAAATGGACCTGGAGGGCATTATGCTGCATGAAATATGTCAGACAGAGAAAGGTAAATATTGCATGATTTCACTTATGTGTGGAATCTAAAAACAAAACAAAACAAAATAAATGAACAAACAAAACAGAATAGAAACAGACTCATAGATACAGGAAACAAACTATTGGTTACCAGCGGGGGTGGGGGGACAGGGGATGGGCAAAACACGTGAAAAGGACGGAGAGGTACAAACTTCCAGTTATAGAATAAGTAATGAGGATGAAATGTACAGCATAGGGAATATAGTCAATAATACTGTAATAACTTTGTATGGTGATAGATTTGGTGACTAGATCAATTGTGGGGATCATATCGTAATGTATAAAAATATTGAGTCACTATGATGTACACCTGAAACTAAAAGGTTATTATATGTCAATTATACTTCAAATTAAAAAACGAATAACAGTAAGAGTTTGAGATTGTGCTGATAATGTTTTCAGAACAGTTATGATTGGAAGTTGCCTGGGGGTAGGGCTGTTCTCAGGTCTGTTTCAGAAGTGGACCTGCAAGGTTCACTGGGTAGTGAATAGCAGCTAACAAGATTGTGTTTGCCTTTTTTTTTTTAAACAGAAACCAAATTAACATAAAATCCAATACAACTTAGTATTATGATATAACCTATAGACCTTGGTGCCTGTCCTCTGCTTCATTCCTGGGGAAGGGATAAGTTTCTAGAGGGAGAAGAAGCTGGGAGATGAATTGGAGAGAAATGGAGAACAAAAGAGGAGGGTGCTGGGCGGGCAGACAAAACTGTCTCTGGAAGCAGCAAGTAGAGAGAGGCTTTTTCCTTCATGATATTCACCTGACATTCACAATCCCTTTTAAGCGGGGGTTCAAATGCCACAGAAGTGGGAGCTAGCAGGGAGATGGCATCAATGGATAGGCATTATGGTCAGCCAGCTGCTAAGTTTCCATAATTTCATTAATTTGGGAATAAAACAGTACTCTCTTTGAAATGTTTCCTCTACTCATGTTATAGTAGGATTCAGGAATTGTGTTCATTTCCTATGGTTGCCATAACAAAATACCACAGACTGGGGGGTTAAGACAACAAAAATGTATTTTCTCACAGTTCTGGAAGCTAGAAGTCCAAGGTCAAGGTGTTGGTGGGTTTACAGTCTCCTAAGACCTCTTTCCTTGGCTTGCTGATGGCCAGTTTGCTGTGTCTTCACATGGTCTTTGTTGCATATGCAAGTTAACCTGGTGTCTCTTCCTCTTCTTATAGGGATACTAGTCATAGTGGATTTGGACCCCGTCCTTACGACCTTTAACTTTAATTGCCTCTTTAAGGTCTTATCTCAAAATATAGTCACATTGGGGGTTAGGGCTTCAACATATGAATTTGGGAGAACACAATTCAGTTCCTAAGTATCATGTATACAAATATCAGGAAAAATTGTGAATGACTTCTAAATGGTTGAAAAGGAGAAGAAAGAAAGAAATTGGGGTTCTGCTTAGCTCAATCACTAACTAGGGTTATCTCCCCCTTTGACTAACCTATTTAGAAAACTGATAGTAATGAAAAAGTTTCTCATCCATAGTTATGCAAACGGTTTCTCTTCATTCAAATGCAAATAGATTTGCCCCACAGAGAATATAAATTCCCCTTTTAACCAGCTGCAACATCTTACTGGTTTCCTCATTAACTATGAGTTAAATAAAATCTTTGACACTGTTCATTTTATATTTGTATGAAAATCATGATTTTACCTTTTTAAAAATATGATCCTCAAAATACTGAAGATTATGTTGGCAGTATTATTGCTGTTGCTCTGATTTCTCTGCCCTTCATTGGTTTTCCTCTCTTCCCTAACTTTTATTTCCTGTTCACTGAATTTAATCTCCAGGGTTAGACATGGAAAATAGCAGGCACATGCAATGCTGATGATGGACAAGGAAACAACGGAGGCCACATCAGAATTCTGTCATGTTTCAATAAGGAGCCGTGTTACTGAGAAGAATGTTACCGAAGCTTTTATGTCATAGATTAATGGTTCACAGATGTATGTCAGAATGTCATAGATTAGCATACATCTATAATAAGTATGCTACTCTATCAGAAAAATACATATATATTTAAACTTATCTTTTAGAACTGAGAACCTTTCTGCTTCTAGACATTCCAAAGTTCATGTTTAAATATTAAGATTAAAATTTTCGATACTTAAGATTTTTAAATTAACTAGGAAAAGTCCACAAACTACATCCTTTGCAGTTATTATAAATTTCTCAACCAGTCTTAAATAATGCCATACTATTTTTATTCTTTTTAAACCTCAAAAATGTCTATGCCTTGGTCTTGGAACGTTTTTCCTTGATTTCCTTAACCAACAATTCATGATCATAAAGCATTCAAGCAACATGAAGGATTTAATCAACACTTGCATAAATGCATTGGAAAACACTGTATAAGCAGAGATAACTTTAAGCAAATATGTACTGTTCTTCTAAGCCATAATTTGTTTGAAAGTAGGTTAGTTCCAGAATATAATGTAAAGTAGTTTTAACCTTAAGTGAAAGCAACTTGCCTCCATCTCTTACCAAGGCGAACCTGTACCCAATATATAATAACAAGTATGTTTGCCATGATTTTGATGTAGCAGGAATCTTTACAAAGGGAAATCAGATAGACAAAGTAAATAACCTAATACCTTAGATTACCCAAAGTCATCTTTATTCTTCTCCAATGATAAAAACAAATTAATTTGCTTTCTGGCCCTTGGCATTTATGAATGCTAATTTAATCACGTAAATTTAGACTTCCTATGACAGAATTTGAAACCACATTGTGAACATGACTTTCACATAAGGCTTGTTCCTTTTTCCTGAATTAGAAAGTAAAATTTTAAAAAAACCTCTATGCCTATATTAGACCCTAGGCAAAATCAGCATAACCCTGCCATCTCCCATTAAGTTGATTCAGGACTCTGGGGAGCCATGTCACCATCTGGACTGGAGTGCAAATGGTCAGAGGGAGGCCTGGGAGAGTGTCCTCAAAAAGACCCCAGCTGGCTGAGCAGCCACCTGTTGCCAAGATGAGTGAGGGCACAATATATCATGTTCATCATAATCCATCTGTTTCTAGTCTCCGAATATCTGATGCTGTCATGGCAGAGTACAGCTGACACCAGGAGAGGGCTGACTCAGAGAGGCCAAGACTACAAATCCAGCTAAGCAAAAGATGTCTAGAAGTTACTCATGATGACAGAGTCAGAAGGCCGATTTGGTTAAGGAAGACAGAGGTAGCAGGCTTGGAGAAGCAGAAACACAGGAATTATCTGGAGCCCAGGAGTTCAGAGAAGCCATAAGAACAGCATAAGTGAGTGGGTTGTTTTAATGGCCTGCTGAACACAAGTGTCTCTGGATCCAGAGACGTGGATTTTAACTTCAGAACCGACAGATTCGTGTAGATTAATTCAACTCCTGACTAAGGCAAAGATACAGAATCTAGGATTAATTTATAGGCTCAGTGGCAAATAATAATAATAAATAACAATAGCCAGGGGCGCCTGGGTGGCTCAGTCGGTTAAGCGTCTGCCTTCGGCTCAGGTCATGATCCCAGGGGGTCCTGGGATCGAGCCCCGCATCGGGCTCCCTGCTCTGCGGGAGGCCTGCTTCTCCCTCTCCCACTCCCCCTGCTTGTGTTCCCTCTCTCGCTGTGTCTCTCTCTGTCAAATAAATAAATAAAATCTTTAAAAAAAAAAAAAAAACAATAGCCAATATTTATATAGCACTTAGTAGTACTTTGCGTATATTAATTACTTCAATCCTTACCATAACCCTGTGGGGTGGATACTATTATTATTCTCAATTTGGAGATGAGAGAAATTAAGTGCAGAAGATTTTAGTAACTGTTCCAAGTCCCATAAGTGGTAGAGCTGGATCTGAAACCCAGCAGTCTGTACTCTTCACCAGTACTGTATGCTGCTTTCATTTCCTTGTACCTTCCAAGAAACCCCAAAAGCTGAGCTCTTCTCTTCTTATTTTCTTACTTTACACCCCACTGGTCCTCTTCAACCCCTTTCACTCTGATTTCCCCTTTCTATCATATCATGAAAATCGGGTTGGATATTCATGCTGGAACCCAGGCAAATGACTGCAAATACATGGAGCGTACCCTCCTCTTCTTCCTCCAAACCTATTTGCTTGGGTTGAAATGAGGAAGGACTCTTGTCTTTTGGCTAGAGAGGTTTGGCTTTTGAGTGCCTGAACTGTGTGAAGAACGTGAGGGGTGTGTGTGTGTGTGTGTGTGTGTTTATGCACATGCACATGCTCATACAGATGTAAAGGGCAGTGGGTAGAATATAGAAGGTGGAGATTGAAGAACAGCTAAAGGTTGAAGATGGGAGCTGGAGAGGCTGTGTTTAGGAGAAACTCGCTGAAATTTGTGACTTACACAGGCTGAGTAAAGCCCAAGTGATGAAATGTGGAACAGTTGGGGAAAGGGCAACAGAAGGGACCGAGACACTCAGCACAGCACCAGCAAGTGACAGTGGGTGACTCACAACCAGCAGACTTCAAAGAGACAAGAGCAGATTAATGGTCTTGTTTTTCAGGTCTCAGGAGAACTCTCCTAGAGAATCCTAGAAATAAAAGGGAGGTTTTGAATGGGAGCAGGAAAAAGTTGAGGCCCCTGAGTTACACAGGTGAACACCACCAAGGAGCAAAATGCAGGTATTTATGTTAATGTGACCTCATTGCTTGCAGAGACTAGCAAAGCCTGGGGACATCCTAGCTTGCTGGATACTCAAGATTGGGAAGAATAAGAGGCGAGGCAGTACAAGCCAACCCCTTCCATCATGTCGAGCACAACTACCAACATATTTTACTTAATAAAGGTCAACACAAATGTTGTGTTAGAATTGCTTATTATCCATCAAGGCCTTCTTTTTGTTGAGGTTTTATTTTTGTAATCATTTTTACAAATATTGAATTTTAATCATACATTAAAATGGTTGTCCTTTTTGTTATGGAATTCTCACAATGTGTAAAGTTTTGTGCTTTTTTCCCACTAGTACTGGCACTTGGTACTCAAGCTTGTCCCTCCAGATGTGACTCAATTCAAGTCCTAAGAAATTTAACTGTGACATTTTAACTATCCACTGAACTTGTGTTTTCTTAGTTTGCCTAAAGTCAGATTCCAAAGACCAGGTGACATAAGATGTAAAAAAAAAAAAAAAAAAAAAAACCAGAATAAGCACTTCTGATCTAAGCTAATGTGACTGGACCATAGGTAATAGCCCTGCTGTCCTTCTCCTATTTTTTATTTTGTACATATCTTTTCAGTCATCAGCTATAGCAGGCAATCTTAGGGGGAAACAGCCTTTAAAAAATTCTCAAAAGGATGAAGTATGAGCAGATGTCCAAGAGAAAGATAAAATAACATTGCAAATAAAATGTAGAGATATATTAGCACACTTTAGCAAACTGTAATAGAAAATGTTGAGGACCTTTGAGTACAACACTAAAGGAGAAAAGGTAAAAAGTCTTATTTTCATCCCATTGTGTTCAATAAATCATGTAGTTCCAGTTGTTTTTGAGAAGTTTGTTCACTTACTATGAGTTGTCATTGGTTGTTAGGTCCAATTTATCATATGCAAAACACTTTCTCCTATATATGTTATTACAGATAAACATATTACATATAAGTAAGCATTTAGGTATTAATTTATAGCATATAACACTTTAACTTAAAATAAAGCCCTTACTTACAAAACAATATAATGATGTTTATTTCTTTTAAAAAAAATATTCATTTTGGAATAGTAATAGAATAACTACACCACTGAGTCAATCAAATTCCATGGGAAAAGGAATAATATTGAAACATAGTTCATGTTCTTTTCTTTAAAAAAGTAGAGGATATGGTTGGTGTTAGATCAACTCTTTCTATACATACTGGCAGAGGTATAATCAATAAGAAGTAGAATATTATTTACCTACTAACAAGAATTAAACTATTAAGTATGCCTTGAGCACCTATTATGAACTAGGCACTATGAGGTTACTATTAATAGGCAATGCTTACTCTATGGTTAGTGAAGAAACAGACATGTAAACAACTAACTAAAGTGCAAGACAGAATTTGGCATGAGATATTACCTCATACTATTAGAATGCCACTATAAATATATATAAAGTGTTGGTAAAGATGGGGGAAATTATAACCCTTGTATGCTGTTGCTAGGATTATAAAATGATGCAGCTACTATGGAAAAAACAGTATGGAGTATCCTCAAAAATTAAAAATAGAGGGTGCCTGGGTGGCTCAGTCAAACAGCCCACTCTTGGTTTCAGCTCAGGTCATGATCTCAAGGTTGTAGGATAGAGCCCCATGTCAGGTTCCATGGTGAGCACAGAGTCTGCTTGTCTCTCTCCCTCCCCCTTTCCCCCTCTTCCCCTCACTCTCTAAATAAATAAATAAATAAAATATTTTTTTAAAGATTCAAAATAGAACTGTCTTACAATCCAGCAATCCCACTCCTGGGTATTTATCCAAAAGATTTCAAAACAAAATATCTAATAGACATTTGCACACCCATGTTCATTGCAGCATTATTCACAACAGCCAAGATATGTAAGCAACCTAAATGTCACCAATGCATGAATGGATATAGAAAATGTAGAATATAATGTATATTATTCATACTTAAAAAGAAGGAAATCCGGGCGCCTGGGTGGCTCAGTTGGTTAAGCGACTGCCTTCGGCTCAGGTCATGATCCCAGGGTCCTGGGATCAAGTCCCACATCGGGCTCCCTGCTCTGCGGGGAGCCTGCTTCTCCCTCTCCCACTCCCCCTGCTTGTGTTCCCTCTCTCGCTGTGTCTCTCTCTGTCAAATAAATAAATAAAATCTTTAAAAAAAAAAAAAAAAAAGAAGGAAATCCTATCATATGCAAAAGATGAATGAACTTAGAGGACATTATGCTAAGTGAAATAAGCCAACCACATAAAGATATACATTTCATGATTCTACTTATATGAGTTATCTAAAGTAATCAAATTCATAGAAACGGAAAGTATAATGGTGGTCACCAAGGACTAGGAAGAGGGGGAAATGGGGGGTTGTTCAGTGAGTATAGAAATTCAATCATGCAAAATGAAAAAGTTCTAGAGATCTCTGTACAACAATGAGCATACAGTTAACAATACTATAACCTACACTTAAAATTGTTAAGAGGGTAAATTTATGTTATGTACTTTTTCACCACAATAAAAGGAGTCCTCAAAAAAAAAAAAAGTGCTTTGGTAGCATAAAGAAAGGAATAATTAATTCTGATTCAGGGGAACATAGCTTCAGACTGGTGACAGCATTTGACCTGAGTTTTGAAGAGTGAGTAAAATTTTTATGTACAAGGAGGTATGGGAAAGCATTAACAAAGACCCAGATAAGTGAAAGTTCATGGATTGCTTGAGGAACCAGTAATCTGGGTGGCTAGAATATAGGTCATGTAGGATCAGCTCAGAGCACTTATCAAACAGCTTCCTTTAAAGGACAATAACATCTTCTCTGTTATCTGTAACTATTTACAGCTATTTTACCAGGATAGAATGTTATACTTGTAAAAGTCTTACACATCATAGCTTATTTAATACCCCTCCTAGAAAGTATGGAAATAAATAGATTGTGATTTCACTAAATCTTGATATTTTTGCCTTTAAATTTTGAACAGTTGTTTATCATGACTTGACATGGGACAAAGCAACTCAACTCAAGAAACACAGACATTAAAAACATTATTGAGAGATAAAGTATATATGAAGCTCATTACTTAGTTTGTAATTCTCATATACGTAAGAATATATTTGGTATTGCCAAGGTCTCTTATTTAAAGACAGTTATCAACCTTAATGGCCAAAACTTATTTCTGTCTAATTTGACAAAGATATTGATAATTAAAATAGAAAGAAGGAAGTAAGTAAAAGTAATGAATTTAGACTGGACAGGTTTGAGATGCTTATGGGATATTCAGATGGAAATGGTGAATAATCAATTATAACAGGAGGTTGGAACTTAGAAAAGAGGTTGACTAGAATGAAACTCACACATATACAGTAAATTAATTTTGACAAGGGCACCAGAAACAAACAATTGGGAAGGGATAGTTGGATAAATGATGCTAGGAAATCTGGATATCCACATGCAAACAAATGAAACAGCAACCCTATCTTATACCACTCACAAAAATTAACTTGAAATGGGTGAAAGACTTAAATATACAATCTGAAACCATAGAACTCCAAAAAAAAAAAAAATGTAGGAGAAAAAGTCCTTAGCATTGCTCTTGGCAATAATTTCTTAGATAAGACACCAAAAGCATGGGCAATAGACAAGTGGGACTAGATCAAATTAAAGAGCTTCTTCATGACAAAGGAAACAGTCAATGAACTGAAAAGGCAACCTACAGAAAGGGAGAAAATATTTAGACACCAAAAATCTGGTAAGTGCCGGAGTCCAGCTCCAGCCGGGGTGGGTCTCTCGTAGGAAAGGACGGCCTCGGTGAATGAGACACAGACACAGGATCAGGTTGCAAGCATCTCCTCCTGACAGCCTCGGAGGAACTTTATTTATATGTTAGGATATGTTTGTTTTTCCATACTTTCGTAACATGTGATTATGTTTTTTCACAACTGATTGAGATAATCTTAGATCATTTTTTGGATTACAGACATAGCCTTCTTTCATTTTTCCTTTGTAATGATTAACATGACCTTTATTGATTTCCGCTTATTGACTTTCGCTAAAACTAAAAAACAGTACGCAAAGAGAAAGGTGCTAGACAGAGCGTGACCGTCTTGTTATTTTGTTCTATAGAAACTAATTCTTCGTGGAATTAGTTTCATTATGATTGCTTAGTCACTTTATCATGAAACCCCAGAAATATTCCCACAATTATAAAGATTGCCATAAACAAAATGAAAGAGAATAGCAGGAGCCAGCTGTGGAGTCTCCTGTTTTCAGGATCGTCCCCCATACTTGGACCTTGTCAAACAGCATGAGTAGCTTGGCTCGTGCCAAGTAAGGAATTAATATTTAAATTATATAAAGAATTCATACAACTCAACAGCAAAAGAGCAAATAATGCAATATAAAAATGGGCAAAGGACCTGAATAGACATTTTTCCAAAGAAAACATACAAATGACCAATAGGTATTTGAAAAGATGATCAACATCACTAATTGTCAGAGAAATGCCAATCAAAATCATAATGAGATCATCTCACACCTGTTAGGATGGCTATTATAAAAAAGACAAAAGATAACAATATTCACAAGGATGTGGAGAAAAGGGAACCCTTTTGCATTGTTGGTAGGAATGTAAATTGGTATAGCCATTATGAAAAACAAAATGGAGATTCCTCAAAAAATTCAATATTTAACTACGATATGAACTAGCAATCCCATTCCTGGGTGTATATATATGAAAGAACTAAAAACAATATCTCTAAGAGATACCTGCACACTCATGTTCATTTCAGCATTATCCACAATAGCCAAATGTCTTTTGATAGATGAATGAATAAAGAAAATGTGGCTTACATATTATATATTATAGAAAATACTAATATTCCATTGTATGTGTGTATATATTATTCAGCCATAAAAATAAAGAAGGAAATCCTGCCACCTGTGATGCTATGGATGAAACTGGAGGACATTATGCTCAGTGAAATAAGCCAAACAGAGAAAGACAAATATTGAATGGTGTCAATTATATGTAGAATCTAAAAAACAAATAAGGCCAATGTCATAGAAACAGAGAATAGAGGCCAGTGGATGGGGAGTGATGTAGGTCAAGGGATATAAATTTTCAGTTGTAAGTTCTGAAGATCTAATGTACAGCATGGTGACAATAGTTAATAATACAGTATTGTATACTTGAAAGTTGCTGAGAGTAGATCTTAAGCATTCTTACCCATACCCAAAAGAAAGAGTTAACTATGTGAAGTGAGGAATGTATTAATTATCTTGATCTTGATAATCATTCCACAAATGTATATGTATGTCCAATAACTGCATTGCATGCTTTAAATATATGCAATTATATTTGTCAAAAAAATTAATAAAATACATTTTAATTAATTAAAAATCTTACTAAACTAATTTAGGATTGACACATGAGCAAGGAGAAAAGAATGCATCTGGCCTATGTGATGTGGGGAGTTGCAACTGAGATGCTGTCATAAACCCAGGCACCTCAAAGTGTTATAAGCTCAATTAAAGGGTGGACTAGAAAAAATCCAGCCAGCAGCACAGGAAGATAATGATGAAACTTGTTTGATTCCTCCTGAGTTCTGAGTGAGCCAACAACCAAGAAATTTCTTTTGAGATAGCAAAACAACAGGCCTATCCATGTAGGTTTCTGGTGTCCAGAACATCAAAGCCAAGAAATTAACATAAAATGAATTCAGACTTTTTATATATTCCTGGGGCTCCCAGCAGAAACAAATGCTTTTCAGGGTTCTCCCACAATCTGCACTACAAAACTATACTCTTTCTCTCTCCCTCCCTCCCTACCTCCCTCTCTCCTAAGCAGACATTAAATAGCAATAAAAATGTACCATGTACTAAGCCACAAGGCAAATTTCAAATAAAGATTGGATATCATAAAGACCACCTTCTCAATAAATGCAATAAAATTGGAAGTGACTAACAAAAATGTAATTCCAAAAGACTCATATTTGAAATTATTCAAAATATACTTCTATACAATTCATGAACCCAAAAGAATTCGTAAAGGAAATTTAAAAATATTTGGAAGAGAAAATAATGAATTATTACTTAACAATAATGAATTTAACTATAGTAGTATTTATAGGAAATATTACAGCCTTAAATGTACACAATAAAAAATGAGAAAGATTTAAATTAAATTAAGGGGAGAGGTAAATGAAGAGTTCTATTTTGGACTTGTTAAGTTTGAGATAAGTATGAAACATCTCCATTAAACTAATGACCTTAGTATAGGTGTCTAGAGTTCAAAGAAGGGTTCAAGTCTCAGGAGATGAATGTGGCAATTTTCTCCATATAGATACTATTTACAGTCAAGACAATGGACAAAATTATCCAGAGGAAGAGTCTATATAAAATAGATAGGTAAGGATAGAGCCTTGGAGCCTCCCAATATTTGAAGAAAGGATGATGAGAAGCCATCAAAGGAGACTGGAAAGAAGCAGGCTATGAAGGAGGAGAAAACCAATAAGTATCCTGAAAAGGAAGGTAAGAAATAAAAGTGTTTCAAGAAGGAAGAATTAACCAACTGATTCATATGCTCCTAGGAGATGAAGTGAGATGGGTGCAGAGTTAACCACTGATTGCATTTTGCAAGATGGAAGACATTTCAAAGGATTCGGGGGAGGGGAGAGCCTGAATCAACCACTTAAGTAAGGGGGTAGGCTTTGCTTAAGAGTAGGGTTCCACCTCCTACGCTGTTGGTGGGAATGCAAGCTGGTACAGCCACTCTGGATGACGGTATGGAAGTTCCTCAAAAAGTTGAAAATAGAGCTACCCTATGACCCAGCAATTGCACTACTGGGTATGTACCCCAAAGATACAAATGTAGTGATCCGAAGGGTTACGTGCATCTCAATGTTTATAGCAGCAATGTCCACAATAGCCAAGCTATGGAAAGAGCCAAGATGTCCATCAACAGATGAATGGGGCACCTGGGTGGCTCAGATGGTTAAGCGTCTGCCTTCGGCTCAGGTCATGATCCTGGGGTCCTGGGATCGAGTCCCGCGTCAGGCTCCCTGCTTAGCAGGGAGCCTGCTTCTCCCTCTGCCTCTGCCTCTCTCTCTTTCTCTCTCTCTGTCTCTCATGAATAAATAAATAAAATCTTTAAAAAAAAAAACAGATGAATGGATAAAGAAGATGTGGTGTATATATATACAATGGAATATTATGCAGTCATAAAAAATGAAATCTTGCCATTTGCAACGACATGGATGGAACTAGAGGATATTATGCTAAGCGAAATAAGTCAATCAGAGAAAGACAATTATCATATGATCTCACTGATATGAGGAATTTGAGAAACAAGATGGAGGATCATAGGGGAAGGGAGGGAAAAATGAAACAAGATGAAACCAGAGAGGGAGACAAACCATAAGAGACTCTTAATCTCAGGAAACAAACTGAGGGTTGCTAGAGGGGAGGGGGGTGGGAGGGATAGGGTGGTTGCATGATGGACACTGGGGAGGGTATGTGCTATGGTGAGTGCTGTGAATTGTGTAAGACTGATGAATCATAGATCTGTACCCCTGAAACAAATAATACATTATATGTTAATAAAAAATTTTTTTAAGTAAATAAAAAAAAAAGAACAAGAAAAAAAAAAGAGTAGGGTTCCAGCTCCACCTGTGACTGGAGAAAGACAAGGACAGGTGAAGATATAGATAAAGTTTTCATTGAAAAAGAGTTAAATAGAAGATATAAACAGAAGCTAAACTGATGGTAGTGGATTGTGCGAGATATTCCGAAGGGACAGGGAATATTCAGAACTACATATGAAGCTGGCTTTGCCTGAAATGGGACTGAATAAAGGCAGTAGTCTAAGCCAGAGACATCAATGGCTTCAAACAGTGAACAGTCAGGGTTCCAACAGGAAGTGGATGGCACACTCACATTAAGATAATTCTAAGAGAGTTTATTTAAAAAGAAATTCAATTTCATGATCTGAGTGGGGATAGGGAACCTCAAGGGATAGTGCAGAAATCAGGAATTAGAAGCAGTAAAACTGAAATCAACCTTCCCCTTAGACTTAAAGGAAGATGGGAAGGATAGAGCACCAAAATTCAAAAAGGGAGCTGAGGAAAGCAGATTGCCTTGAAAAGACCCACATCCCACAGAAGAGACAAGAAAGTTTGACTTAAACTGCATTAACCATTCTTATAAAGAAAACTAAAAGAAGTGTTGTTGAGAGCTTACATGTTCCAGGGACTGTACTGAGTTTACATTATTTAAATTCTCAACAACTGTATGATATAGATACTCCCTGGGGAAACCAAGGGAATAAATACCATGACCCTACTTCCCTTCTTCCTTCAGAACTCCTGTCAAAGCTCCCCATTGGCCAGAGCCAACAGTTAATCAGAGGACAAGGCATCACACTGACAGAAAGAGAAGAGTCTTAGCAGCAAAGAAACAAGCAGAGCATCCAAGGCCTAGGCCTACCATGGGGATAGAGGCAAATTAAATTCCAAATCTGATTTCAGCAACCATCATGATTAGTTGGCTTCCCATTTAGGTTGCTTGCAGAGAAAGGCAAACTGTTGAGGTCAATGCAAATATCTGCTCCACTTAACATTTTATATTCTCAATTCAGAATTAATAAACTAGTGTTCTGGAGTTATTAAAAATAGAAACTTTATCAACTATCAGCCTATAGCTTACATGGTTTTAGGATTCAAACCACACAAATGATCGGAGGTAGCTGTGCTATAAACAGAGGCAAAGACCAGAGGAAATTTTAATTAGTCATCAGTACTTTACAAAACAGAAGATGTGGCAATGAACACCACGGCATGGTTGCTGCAGAGCAACAATTGAGTAGCTCCTTCTCCCCTTAATGGCTCACACTGATCCGGTTTATTCCCATCCCAGCGTGCTTCACTCCATTAAACTAATGACCTCAGTCCTACAATACTTGGGGTGCTTCCTCTTGCAATCCACCTGAAAATCATCTTAGAGGGTCTGGAGCTTAAAGGGGTCCCAAGAGTCATCCCTTGGGTTTCCAAATCTTCTACAGCTAGAGATAGTCCACGGAACTAGCTAGGAGCTTAACAAAGTTAGGCTAAGCTGGGGGAGAATCTAATTTCAAAATCTAAGGCAAAAATAGTGATCTCTCCTTGTTGTGCTTTTTTACTTTATCTTTTTTTTTTTTTATCTTTTTCTGCTTCCCTAAAATCATTTTCTAAAAACACTTGTAAGTACAAGCCACTGGATTTGGATTTTACAACCCTTTTTGTTGTTGTTTACAGCTATAGCATTTTCTTTTCCTCCTTTAATTGTTTCCATTTCATTGACTAAGATCACTTAACCTGGGTTTATGAGGCCTTTGTGATCTGGAACCTGATGACTGCTCCAGCTGCATCTCTTTACGTGCTTCCCTCGTTCTACTTCCACACTGACCTTCTCTGCAATATATTAGACAGAGAGAGAGAGAGAATCTCCTGGAATATTAAACCAATGCACTTAATGGCATATCATTCCCCAAAATTCTACCCCTAGCAGTCTGGGCATACTAGGAAGGGAAGTCTTTCCTTGTCACTGTCCTTCTCCAAACTCCCTACTAATATTCAGTGTCGCTCACAGCCACTCCCAAATGCTTCCCTGATACCCACACTCACAAAGTTGGGTTAGATGCCCTGCCTTTGAGGTCCTAAACAGCCTGTACAATTAGCCCTACCTGTATTATTGGCATCTGTTTATTTTTCTTTCTTGTCCACTAGACAAGTAGATTCTTGCAAGCAGGACAAGCCACACAGGGGCTGAATGAATCAGTACCTAAAGCCAAATCTAGGTGCCAACCTGGACAACTGCATCCTCACTGTTATATTAGACATACAACATAACCTGGACCCCTAAAAGTGACTTCTCCATTTTATCTCCTTTTCATTCCCCGTACTTAACCAATCCCAAGTCACAAAGCAAACTTTCTAAAAATCATTTTAAGTTTTTTCCCCAATAGTCAGTACCCTCCGCTTAGGCACACGTAATGCGTTTTCTGCTTTCATAATCAATGATATAAACCATTATCACAAATGATACTTCTGTGGGAAATGTAACTCCAAGTGAGACACCAATTTTCTCAGGCAACAAGTGTTTGTTCTAGTACATATTTCTGTGACAGCTTACTAAATGGAGCCCTCTTAGACAGAGTTTGAGCTCCTTAAATATACTGAGGTTTCAACCCCTACTTTATAGTGTTCCCCCCCTCCCACTTTCTGTTCTACCCCACTTTCCTTCTTCACAACTCATGCACAAATCCACAAGCAATCTCTACTACACACACCTGTTTGGCTTTCTGTTACAAGACATGTCAGCCTAATGGATTGGGGGTGTCACTGTTCCTATTCTATTCAAGGAACACGGTCAATAGGAAATAAATCTCCATCCATCAATTTGCTAGAAATCAGAGGGTTTCTCAGGTCACTCTGTTATTCACCTAAGAATACCTTGGAACTCAATAAAACTATTCAGTGGCACCCTATATTCAGCTGAGAGACACACATCCCTCCCTATCAGAAACAATTAAACATGTGCAGATAACCACTGAAGGGGTTTTAAGGAGTTCAGGCTTAATTTCACCACAACCAACCACATTTAGCACAAAGAAGAAGAAATCTCAAACAGGCTAGCCCTTTAGAATTTAAATTCATACAAGGATCTGAACAGCAAAATCACATGATCTCCCTAATTAGAATGCACTGGTGCAGAGAGACCAAAAGAATCTTCACATAATCCAAGAATTAAATGGCAAGCCCCCAAATCACTGAATGAATAATGAACAAAGTAATTTAATCAAATCACCTGCCTCTTGAAGGCTTATTTCAGTTCCTGGTGTGGCCTGCTAGTATGCTACGTCTTTATTTTCCTAAAGGCCATTTTTATCCTGTTACCTGTTCAAACCACCCTAGTGGCTCCTTACTATTTGCAGGAGTTTGTGGACACAAACATCTCTCAGCGTCCAAGGTCTTCCACAATCTAGCCCCATCTATAGCATATTCTCATCCCCCTTGTGGCCCTTAGTTTGTCCCTCCAACATGTTGCCACAGCTTGCCACATTTCCACACAGTTTGCCAACCTAACAGGCCCCACACAAATTTATTGTATGTGAATTATAATCAATTTTAAAATGAAAAAAATGAAATCACTATTAATCAGAGATGTGAATAAAACAAAGAGAGTAGAGTGGTACAGAATAATAGAGGGAAACCCAGGAAACATGATGGTCAGGGAATGTCATTCTGAGAGGCAGTAGCTAGTCTCATACCTAAGATAAGCAGGATCCAGATACACCAAGAAAGAGGGAACAGTGTTCCTGGAAGAAGGAACAGAATCAAGACCGTGAAGCCAAAAGAATCTTGGTGTGTTCAAGGAATTCAATGTAAGAATGAGAGAGGGACACAAGAAGTTATAGCAGAAGAAATGGGCAGATCATACAGGGTTTTAGGCCATGGTAAACATTTGGATTTTATCTTAAGTGAAAAATAAGCCATTGAAAAGTTTTAAGCAAGGGAGTGACACCTGTTCACTCATCCAACAAGATTATCATCTACCATGTGCTAAGCACTGCTGTGGAACAGAAGGTAAGCCATAAACAATCACACAATCCTTTACCTTCATGGAACCACCATTCTAGTGGAAGAGACAGTCACCCAGTCAGTAAATTAATGCAGCATAGTATATGTGGACGGTGATTGCCGCTATGAAGACAAGAAAATCAGGGAAAGGGATAGAGTGTGCCAAGGTGGGTTGCCATTTCAAACACGGTGGTGTGCTGGTTAATTTAATATGTCAACTTGACTGGGACATGAGATGTCCAGACATTTGGTCACACATTATTTTGGGTGTGTGTGTTTCTGGATGAGATTAACATTTGAATCTGTAGACTGAGCAAAGCAGTCTAATGTAGATGGCCTCAATCAATTGAAAACCTGAGTAGAAAAAAAAAGGAGCTGAATAAGAGGGAAGTTAATCTGCCTGAAATCTACTTTGCTGGAGCTGGGACATGGGTCTTCTCCTGCCCTTGGGCTATAACACTGACCATGTCCTGGTTCTCAGGCCTTCCAATGCAGACTGGAACTACTCTTTCATCTCCAGCTTGCCAACAGCAGATCTTGGGACTTAACCTCCATAATTGTGTGAGCCATTCCTTAAAAATAAGGAATTTATTCCCTTCTCTGTCTCTCATGAAAATATATATATATTCAATTAATTCTGTTTCTGTGGAGAATCCTAATACAGGTAGAATAGGAAGATCTCATTGTGATGTAATATATGAGCCAAGGCTTGAAAGAAGTAAGGAAGCAGGACATGAGTGTTCATGAGGGAATCTAAGAAAGAGCTGCCAGTGAGGCAGGAAGAAAACTGGAAATTGTGAGAGCCCAGAGGCCTACTAAAGATAGTGTTTCAAGGAGTAAAGAGCAATCAGTTGTGCCAAATGCTGGCTATCGCTCAGTTAAAAGGAGGGCTAAGAATTGACTGTTGGTTGAACTTTACAATGTGGAGGTCAATGGTAAACTTTGATAAAATAGTTTCAGTAAAGTAATGGTGAGTATTGGCCTGATTAGAAGGGTTTCAGAGAAAATGGAGAAGTGGAGGAAATGAGTATAAATTACTATTTAGAGGAATTTTTCTGTAAATGGGAGTAAAGAAATAGGGCAAGAGGTTTGGGTACATATGCTCATAAAGATGATCTAATGGAGAGGGAAACGTGGTGATGCTAGAGAGAACACGGAGAATATCTGGAGTCATTTTTTTAGTAAGTGAAAGAAGATGGCATCTCATCCACAAGTGGAGGACTGGCTTTGGATGGAAGAATGAAGAGTTCATCCAAAATAATAGGAGGCAAAGGAGGTGAGAATGGCAAGGATACAGGTAGGTGGATAGACATGGTGGTGAGAGTTTGTGTATATAATCGAAGTTAAGCTTGAAAAGTTAATTTGGACTGCTCTGTGGGCAATAGGACAAGTGTGAAAGCAGGGAGCCCAGAAAGAAAGCTGGTGCAATTATATAGACAAGAGATTTTGGTGTCTTGGACTAAGGTAGTGGCAATGACAATGAAGTTTTATATTATGATTAAACAAACATATATGTTATTTCTGTGTATCATCAAAAATAATCTTTCTAACAAGAATTTATTTATAGATTTATTTTGCAAAGAAACTGAAACCACTACATTATACCTCAGAATAATTACAGACATACAGAACATTTTAAGTTCCTCTCACCAATATGGCTAGAAAATAACTTTCCTGTAAGTTTTTATGTTCCATTAGGTATTAACAAATTCTTTAATCTTATTTCAACATGATATTCTGTAATCAGAAAAGAAACATGTGAATAGATGACAATATTTCTACTCTTGTCTCCCTCAAACTTCCACTAATTTCCACAATAATAGGTATATGACAGAAATAGTTCCTGTGGTTCTCCAGAGATATTACTATATGTTATTGAAATTAAAAGCTAGCTGATGGGAGGGGAAGCATGCATCCTGTTCATGAGCTCTGAAAAGATTATTATCCAAAGCAGAAAATTCCCATAGAATTGAGACTAAGAAAATATACCTCCTATTTCTATTTTCTACATATTCTTGATCATTTTTAACTCCACCATAATGTGCATTTATTCTGTCTCTTTTAAAGCTTCAACAACAAATGTATTTGTAACCATTTTGCTCTTTTATTTAGTCACCTGATGTGAAACTGTCTAATATGCACAAAATATTAGATTCAACCCCACACTTCCCAGCGAGATTTGAAACATGCCTAGACTCTCTGGTAGAAAATAGGTAATTCCCAGGGAGGGAAAATGTTATGCTGTAAATAGCTGCCTCTTGTATTAATCCACAGCCTTTACTATTTGCTCCATTTTCTTTCATAAGATTAACATTTAAAAGCCTCTTTGTCACAGACTGAAATTGAATTGTGAAATGTGCTCCTGAATAAATAATTTTTTCCTGAATGTTAATTACATAGGCAATTATACTGAAGTATAATTTTACATAAATACAGTGTTAGAAGTTCTACAGATACGAACAATTGCACAAATGCCTCCTCGACGGAAAAAAAAAAGTTTCTGAGGTTGAAACTATCTAACATGCTGGATAAATGTGGAACATTTGATGTATTGAATCTTAATCTTTATGTTCATGGAATTCTGTATTACAAAGCTTTCAGGCAACTACAGAGCTAAATATTCATAAAGACAAAATGTACATACTTCTTAATTTTCTTTACATATTCAGAACAATAACAAAAATAAGTATATGGATTTTTTTATTTATTTATTTTTAGTTTTTAAGTTTTTATTTAAATTCCAGTTAGTTACCATACAGTGCGATATTAGTTTCTGGGGTACAGTGCAGTGATTCCACCTTCCACAGAACATCTGGTGCTCAACAGAAGTGTACTCCCCAATCCCCATCACCTATTTCCCCCACCCCACCCCCATTCCTGCCTTCCCTCTGGTAACCATCACTTCGTTCTCTAGAGTTAAGAGTTTGTTTCTTGGTTTACCTCTCTTTCTCTCTTTTTTTCCCCTTTGCCCATTTGTTTCTTAAATCCCACATATGAGTGAAATCACATGATTTATTTCACTTGGCATCATGTTCTCCAGCTCCATCCACATAAGTATACTGATATTTAAAGGTCTAAATCAAAAGCTGTAATGACACAAGTCCAGTTACAAGTAATCTGAAAATAGAATGTATCCAATTTTGATATTCACAATATTTCTTCCAGGTGAAGTACTTTATATGTAACTATCAGCTCCTTATTTGATAACATGATGCTACAATGATGATGGTGGTGACTAGTTTTTACAAAGCAACCTCACTCGTTAGAGCCAGTAGACTTTTAGTCAAGAACTCCTACCTCTAATAAGAGGCACAATCAACTCGGAGCTAGACTGCTCATTTGAGATAATAACTAATGAAGCAGGTAATCTTTGTTGGGCATTTCTTCTATGCAGGCACACTGCTAAGTATTGTCCTTTTTAAACTCACTGCAACTCTATGACATTGTGACAACCACACAGGGAACCCAAGCTTGGGAATTTTTTTAACTTGCCCAAGTTCATACAACATTAAAGGTAAATCTGATCCAAATCCATGTCTTTTTTTTTTTTTTAAGATTTATTTATTTATTTGAGGGAGAGAGAGAGAACGGGGGTGGGGGAGTGGCAGCACAGAGGGCAAAAGGAGAGAAAGAATCTCAAGCAGACTCTCTGCTGATCGTAGAGCCCAGTGTAGGGCTCAAGCTCACAACCCAGAGATCAGGACCTGGGCCAAAATCAAGAGTCAGACACTCAACCAAGTGAGCCACCTAGGCACCCCAATCCATGTATTTCTTAACTCAAGTCCACACTATTAGGTAGACTCTGTTCTGTAACACAGAAATAAAAGCTTTAGTTAGCCCAGAGTTGAAAATCTGCCAGTATTTAAAATCACAACCTTAACTTCTCTGCCTTTGTTTTCTTTTATAAATATTTATCCTGGGTTGACATTGGGACTGGGTTCAGTGCAATATCCAAATAATCTGTCTGAATTAGAAGAAGGAAACAAATACTCTGCCATTAATTTTAAAAGAAACAAGTTGACTAAGATTTTAAATGTCAGCTTATAAATCCTTCTTACTCAAAGTGTGATCCACAGGCCAGGAGTATCAACATCGCCTGGGACCTTGTTGGAAATGCAGAAATTCAGGCCCCTTGCTGACCTTGCCAAATAATCCCCAGTTTAAGAAACACTGCTATAAGTAATAGGTCATCCAGGTTTACACAGATCCAGCACTAATATCCTTTAAAATTACATAAAAGCACAGTCAAGTTTTAAAGTATCATTTGCAAGTAGATACGATAAACTTCTAGTACTTGAAGACACCGATGGGAAAAGGAGGCCAGCAGATGCACTGGATAAGTTTCAGGAAGTACTTTCATTGGGTTTTCAAATTCCCCCCAATTTTCCAATCTACAAAGCTAACCCAGAAAAGCTTCTATTTAGAGACATTGAAGCGGACAGCATTTACTACTGCTTGAATTCAGTGGGAGGATTTTGTCTTCAAAAAGTATTTCAGTCACTGATTTTTGTAAAAATAATGAAGAGATATGATTTTCACATTATACTACGGCTTCCTTGTATTTCTCTTCTGTAGCACATTGTTATGAAACACAAAATACCCCACTAACATCTCCAATAGCTTTATGACATGTTGAAGAGAACGCGTTGCTATTTGAAATTTACAAAATAGTCAATGACTTGTCTACAAGGTTACATTCTCAGTAAACGCTATTATTATTGCTAGTTTAACTTCACATTTTTAAACCTAAACTCCCCAAGAATTCACACCAATACTCTTTTGTCCCTGTCTCAAAATCTGCTTAGCATTAAGACAGCAATGAAACATTTTGGGGGGACATATAATCTGCTGCTATTGAAATTTCTTCAAAATGCTCCCTGTTAAAGGCGCAGGTTAAAACTGCCTTTACCTGCGCGTGGAGACCTACTTCAGTAAGAGTCCTGTTTCTGCCTACTTTTGGATTGGGGAAAGACTTTCCTGCCTGTATCAGTCAGGGCTCATTTGCAGAACAGAGAATCCATTCTAGCTAACTAAAGCAGGATGGAAATTTTTACAGGATATTAAATGACTTCGTCTTTAGGAGTGCTGCAGAAACTGAATGTAGGCTGGGATTCATGGAGTGACTCCCAAAGTCACATCACAGAACTTGTTTACTAAGGGAGCTACTGCTTCTGACAAAAATCAGGACACTGTAGAATGAAAAAGCTGCCCTGTGGCATCAGGAAGCTGCTGCAACAGCACTAGCTGGAGAACCACACCACTAGCTGGAGAACCACACCACTAGCTGGAGAATCACACCACTGCAGCCACGATCTTCAGTAGAGCCCGCTGAGCATTCTATAAAGCCACTGTTGGATGGATCGAGAAAATGTGCATCTATCTACAACGGGATATTATTCCATCTTAAAAGGAAATCCTATCGTTGGGACAACAGGGATGAACCTGGTGAACATTATGCTAAGTGAAATAAGCCAGAGATAGAAAGACAAATAGTGTATGGTATTACTTATATGTGGAAGCTGGGGGGAAAAAAAAAAAAGTCAAATTCATAGAAACAAAGTAGAAAAGAGGTTGCCAGGGGTTGGGGGAACTAGAGAGAGGTTGATAAAAGGGTGCAAACTCTCAGTTAAAAGATAAATCAGGCTCAAGGATATAATGTATAACATGGTGACTATAGTTGATAACACTGTATTGTATAATTGAAATTTGGTAACAGAGTAGAACCTAAATGCTCTAGCGAAGAAAAAAAAAGGTAAATATGTAAAGTGACAGTTGTGTTAATTAACTTGGTGGGAGAAATCTTTTCACGATGTATATGAATATCAAATCATTACATTGTATACTTTAAATATCCAACAATTTTATTTGCCAATTACACCTCAGTCAGGTGGTGGGGGGGAAGCTATCTATGATTTATGAAGTATATGTTAAGACCAGTGTATTCCATGAAAGCCCATCATCTTTTGTTTTTTATGTAAAATTATTTACTTGGTCAGACTCAATGTTCTATGGGGTAACATAACAGAAAGTATATAAATTAAGTGCTTGCGGAAAGATGGCAACAGGGAAGACAAAATAAAATCTAGGACAAATAAATATTCCAGTGAGAACAAGTTGCCAACCCTCTATAACAGAGAGTCTGCTCTAACTGAACTGCCACTAGATGGCTTCCAGATTTTTCCATTAAGTTTGGTGCAGACGGACACCGAACACAACACGGGAGCCAGATCAGATTAAGTGAGGGGAATTCTGTTTTGGAGTCCATGCATAACTTCCACCCCTACCACCAAAATCACTTATTCATTAGCCCACTGGTCAAACACTGGGATAGCTAATAATAGATACTTAATGAAATCTACAGGGCAAGTTGTCTTGTTTACAGGTTACTGAAATTTTTTTCTATAGAGGGGGCACTTTAATGAATAATCACATGAGATATAAACAGTCTTATATGCTGGGCCCATTCTTAGAAGTCTATCTACATATCTCTTCCCCAAACCTACTTATCACCAATCTTCCAATCATGATCTTTCCAAATCCCTGAATATCTAGCCAAACCATTAGCCTCTGTCCATGAATTGGTATAGATCCATGAGTATGACCATCTCTCCTCTCAGACAAACAACATTGAAAATCAGTTATATCACCCAAATGTCTGCCCATGAGGATTTTGTCTTCCTTGTTGTCCTTCAGGTCCACCCCTCTGTGGGGTTATATTGCTGCGGCAGGGCATGGTACAAAGCTATATTGTAAGACAGAAGCATCTGCAAACCAGAACTGAACTTCTCCCTCCATTAGCTAGTTAGAGAAAACTACATGAGGCCATGGGTGGGTTGATGGAAAAATGTCACTATAACAGGTGTAAGTACATGGGGAATGTGAGCCACCTGGTCTTGAAACTTATTAGTGCCTACAGCACATGAGCTGGTCTGATCTCATACATGCAATTTTCACCTGATGATGGAGTGCTGCTGGACAAACTGAACATTCATGCCTGGTGGAGCAGAAAACACCTACGTCATTGTTGGAGGCGAAGTTCACATGGTCAGACTTTCAATGTCTAACAGAGCCCATTAGCAAGCCAAGAGCAGTTTCTCAACAGTACAGTATTTATTTCCAAATATTACAAGCTTTCTTTGTATATTATGCTCTGATAGGGGTCTGCTAGAAGCTACATAGGGCATCCCAAACTGCCACAGACATTTCAAGCACCGTTGGACCTGCTGGCTCATAAGGACTAAATGGCAGAGCTTTGCTCTGTGGCTTGGACCAGCTGCAGTGGCTTCTCTTACTCTTGGCCTCATTCAAACCCAGTAACTTTATGGATTCTCTCTGTAAATACATTCCAAATGTGAGATATGTTATCTCCAAAATCCAGAGTGACCCACAATGCAATGCACCTCCTTCTTAGAAGTGCTTTGGAAGAGATATTCCCTCACATCCCAGATCACTAGTCTCCCAGAAATTTCACCGAAGTGACTGGCCCTGAATTCTCTTTGGATTTTTTCCTACTCTCAAATCATACATTTCCTACCAGGACTTCTGGAGTACTGTACTGTCTGTTTACCAGGTCTTGCCATTATGAGGTTGTAAAGAAAACAGGTTAGCAGGTGTTTTCTTTTTTGCTTTTGTTTTTGAGATGGTGAAACAATCAAGATACTACATAATAAAGGTAGCGACAGTGAAGATAAGTTTTATAATCCCCATTTTAGATAAGAAAAAAAATGAGTTGGAATATAAGTTCGTTCCTTGAACAGTAGGTCTGTCTGTCTCCAGATGCTTTTCTCTTGACCTTTATGACATGAGCATCTGGATGGGGAAGAGATTTTCAGCTTGTCACACAGTCGAAGGAATGTGCGTCTGGGTGAGACAGTCCATCTAGACTGTGAGCTTTTTTTTTTTTAAAGATTGATTGACTGATTGATTTGAGAGAGAGAGAGAGAGCATGCCTGGGAAGGGGGAGCAGAAGGAGAGGAGAGAAGCAGACTCCCTGCTGAGCAGGGGTGGAGCTCCATCTCACTGACCCTGAGATCATGACCTGGGCTGAAATCAAGAGTAGGATGCTCAACTGCCTGAGCCACCCAGACACCCCTAGACTGTGAGCTTTTTAAAAGCTGGTCCTATACCCTATTTTTGTCTGTATCACCATGCCAAATATAGTTCCTATCATGTAAGTGGTGAGACTGGTAACAGAAACTGTCCATTCTATTTCTGTAAGCCAGGAGATTGAGAATCTAATGGAATCTAATTGGAACTGGTGCCATCCCTCCAGAGTGGTAAAGGAGAGCCCTTTACAACTGCAGTAATTGTACTTATTTTTTTTTAAAAAGCCAAATCCAAGAAAGAGTCAAATCTTTGTGGTAAAAAATCTTATTTGTTGATATTATTACTTAGTAATGAGCAAGGTCATATCATGCCCAAATGCTAATAGACGAAACATACTTTACTCATTTGAGATAATACTGTCCTGTCCAGGGAAAGAAAAAATATTCTTACATTGCTTCTTAGGGAAAATTACTTTGGAAATCAAGCACAGCACCTGCTGGAGGGCAGACTAAACCAAAATTAGAGGATTTTACTTTTCCCCCACGCATGGGGGCAAAAGGCCATCTCCTCCATCTCCAGACTGGATACAGTCAAGCCTGAAGCCCTCAAGATACAGGAAGGAATGGGAAGGGGGGTGGGCATGGAAACTCCATTCTATGAGAGAAGGAGTAGAGAAACAGATGACAAATTAGAAAAGCTGACTATAAAATATCAAGGAAAGAGAAGTCAGTGAAGAGAGAAGGACGCCTTTTGAAGGCTTAATTAAATGAAGGTTCTTTAGTACAAGAGGGAAAGAAAGTAAGACAGTCTTCACCTCTGTTCTTTCTTTACAGTTTTGGTGTTTTGAGACCTAGAAGACCCTTCATTAGAGAACTTGAGAAATCTCTACAATAATCAGATATGCACTTGTGCTGGGGAAGAAGGGAGAGTGGGAGGTGCCAGGGATAGAACTGTAATTTCTCCATCACCTGGCTCAGGCTTCAGAAGAGAAGGAACTGGAAGGATAATGTCCCTGACAATGGATTACAAAGTAGAGCTATGCCTGTTTATCAAGCAAAGAAGAGATACAAGGGACAGCATCAGAGAAGATCCCAGGCAGTGAAGACCTTCTTCTAAGAATAGAAAGAAATAACTTTTGTGCTCCAGAAGTTATTTCATGAATAAAAGAAAGAATAAAGAATCCATGATGACTGAATGGCCTGTTCAGCTTTCAATTTTCCTTACTTGCCTACATCTGTGTCATCCTGCTTCTGGTTATTTTATGTGGTCATGGGTGGTTCCTAAACATTTGGATATTACAGAATAGTAAAATATCAAGAACCATTTTGAAGGCTGATATGCACTTGCCATTATTTTTTCCAACTATGTAGTTTTAAAAGTACCGTCTACTATAACATCATTTTACAAAAGAAAAGCTATTTTAGCTCTCCAAAATCCTCTAATCTCACACTTTTAAAATTGAAGGATTTTAACTTCTTTGAAAATAAAATTCTTTACACTATTATTATTTTTCTCATTTTGCTCAGACAGGTTTCAACTTAGTCATGAACTGGGGTTTGTGAACTACTTCGCTAGATTTTAGTCTGGATCAGAGCCTAGACAATTCTCTGCATAAAGAAACCCTTCATCTCTCAGATACACAAAACCATTAGCACTATTATAATACTATTATGGTGCATAATGAGGTTTACTCATAGGAATTTTTCTATATTTGCCAATTTTGACCTACAAAAAAAATTTCATATGGTTCAAATGAATATCACGATCTTTTTGTCTGCACTTGACCATTTTATAATGTCAAATAAATGTTAGAACTATTACAAATGTATTCACAGAAATTCTGTGGAATTACATCTTTTCTGAAGAAAGTGTTTAATAATTCTTCACAAATGAACTAGTGTTTTGGGTTTGGGGTTTTTTTTTTTTTTTGGAAGGGGGTGGATTTTTAAAGTGCTACTTACCATATTCTGCACAGTTGCTGGCAGTCTTTTTTAAGGGCAAACGGAACTACAGAAATGTTTAGTCTTTTAAATATCAAATTTTTATTTACTAAATCTTTACTTATGTCCATTATAACAAATCAGGCTTTCCCTAAATTAACTAAAGATTATCAGGTACATACCACCGTGTTTAGCATGTAATAAACTTCTAAAACCACCAAAGCTTAGTTAGTATATTAAGGATGAGTTGGTTAAAAAGAGAGAGGCTCATAAGCCAAATTAAGTAGTCAAGGTTTGTTATAAGGAGTTGGAGGACCAGGGTACCTGGCTGGCTCAGTCTGTAGAGCGTGCTCTGTAGAGCCTGTGACTCTTGATCCTGGAGTTGTAAGTTCAAGCTCCATGTTGGGTATAGAGATTACTTAAAAATAAGATCAAACAAACAAATGAATAAATGGAGTCAGAGGACCCTTACAGAACCCATAACAAGAAGAGGCTGGCCTCATGGGAATAGAGATGTCCAGCAACTACTTTCTCCACTTTTTGTCAGCTGTATGATTTCTCCACTCACCTGTCCTTATTTTTTCTCTCTCTGCACACTCCTAATCCTTGCTCCCCTACAACACTGGCTTACAATGTGGTCCCAAGTCCGTATGGGAGAAATGAATGTCTCCTCCTCCCCAGATTCCTGCCTGGCCTATAATACTGCAAGTGTTCCGTAAAGGCAGTACACCTTCTCTTTACCCCCTTCTCTCATTCCTTTCCCTGGGAGTAACTTATCTGATTGGTGGGACTGAGAAGAAGACCTTTGTGTGTGTAGAGCCCAGGATCTTTTTGGTCATCTTTCTTTTGGGGCCTGATCTGCCCAAAAGTTTTGGGTGCTATCTCCTCCAGGGGTGTGTGATCTCTGTGCAGAGTGCTCGTCCAGTCAGGCCTTGCCCCAGAGGGTGGGAGGTATAGAATTCTAGATGCTTTCTGCTACTGGAAGGAAATTTCAACTATAAAGAGTAAGGATAGGAAGCCAACCCATTTTGGTCTTGTATCCAGATCTATTTTCCAACTCAGATTTACTAAGAACAAAGCTAATATTTTGGTACCTGTTTAAATCCTGTGTCTCTCCCTTAGCCTAATTATTTGACCCATTCATTCCTTAACAACAAACAGCTCTGAAGCCCCCAAATGTCTACCTCAGTCTCTATAACTCTTAGTTCAAACAAAAGACAGTGAGATAATTTGACTTCTCAGTTTAAATCAACTGTCTATCCCGACTGTGGACAGTTATTTCAGTTACGGTCAAAGGGGTAAATTTAGTTGAGCCCAGTTCTACTACTTCAGCAAAAACCACGGGAAAATTTCCCCCAGAATGGGTAGTAACTTGGGTAGACCCACCAAGAGTCCAAGGTCTCTATGAGCTCTAACATTCCAGGACTCTAAAACAGCATTCACTCCTAAAGCTGTTATTATTTAATGAGTCCTACATAACGAACTCAGTAATAAGATGGCTCTCGATTTGACAGATACAAGATCTTGCCATCCAAACTCTACATTAAAGGATTTCAGGTATTCACTTTTATTGCAATGTGGTCCTGAAAATTATGTCATAAAGTGGATAGCCATTAAGCAAACTATAAACACAATAGTACAAGTGGAGGTTGTGTACCACCGACCACATTTACAGCCATGTACAATGCACTGGAGGTCAAATGGATTGGCTTCGTTGTTCTCATCCCCAAAGTTGAAGTTACCTGCACAGTAGCAAGCAGAACAGCTAGAAATTTCCAGGCCTCTCCCCACAGAGGCCTTCTCTGATAAACATTTCAAAGCAATAATTATAGAAACCAGGCTCTGGTCAATTAAAATTATGTTCAAATATTATAATGGGTATGATGTTCCCTACACAATGATTATGCTAGGATCAATGTATTATTAGCATATAAATATATAATTCTAAGTCATGCTGTATGTAAATAATTTATTTTATAGTCTCAAAATTTGACCTAAAACTAATATGCAAAGTATAATAAACATCAAATACTTGATTTAAATTAGTTTTGCTTGAAACCTAGTAATTCAGAAAGATGTAAGTGAAATGGTTTGGCTAGCCTAGAGCTCTCAAAGAGGCTGCACATGTAAGTCAAAACTGAGTTTTTTTCTCTCAAAAAATTTCAATAAAGCTAGCAGAGAAATTCATTGTACTGCCCTTGGGTACGAACTCAAAGCACTAAACCAGGTGCTTCGTGAAGGTTTGTTGTTGCTGCTAATAATGGGGCTTCTCTGAGTGGAAAGCATTTTAAAAGTCAGGGATGACCCTACATGCCTCTCCCTCACCCCTTTCTGCTACCAAATTTTATCTACAAGGCCCTGCATACCAGGCATTCAGAACCAACAGCACCACCGGGAAAGATGGGGCATTTATTCTCACTTGTCCTCTGCCTACTAGACACTTGTTACCAAAGATCAGATGCCATGAGCATTTATCAGTTCATTAGCATGCTGGATTATTTAGTATAGGGCAACTGCCATAATAGAGACCTAAATAAATGAAGTTTTGCCATAGAAGTGTATTTCTTCTGTTCTATTCAAACTGTAAGCTTATATATGACTCCAACAACTGAAGCTAAAAGACTAGAACTTGCAGTACAATTATGAGAAAAGTATCATACTTTTTGATCTCTCAGATTTAAAGTTTAGACATTTTTTTAAAGACTTTATTTATTTATTTGCGAGAGAGAGACAAAGATAGCAACAGAGATAGTGAGAGAGAGCATGAGCTGGGAGGAGAGGGAGAAGCAGGCTCCCCACTGAGCAGGGAGCCCGATGCGGGGCTCGATCCCAGGACTCTGGGATCATGACCTGAGCTGAAGGCAGACGCTTAACTGACTGAGCCACCCAGGCGCCCCCAAAAATTTTTTTTAAAAAGAAGTATATTTCTTGCTCACGTAACAACAGTCAGTCAGAAGCTCAGCTTTCCTACAGACAGAGTCACTGAAGGACACAGGCTCCTTCAATTTTGTGGCTCTGCCAAGTCATAGGGTCTCTTTGTCTGCAGCTGGCTATCAGGAGGAGAAAAACAATGGAGACATCTGCATGGAAAGTTTGCATGGAATAGGCTGGAAAGTGGCACATAGTACTTCTACTCCATTCATTGGCTAAACTCAATCTCATGACCACACTGAACTACAAAGGAAGCTAGGAAAAATAGTCTAGTTCTATGCCCAGGACAAACAAATAAATTTTGATAAACAGCTGGTAGTCTCTGACATACCCTATTTTTTCAAAAGAAGCTTTAAAATAAGAATAATGAACTCAAATGCCTAAAATGTCCAAATAAAGTATGCAAATGAGGAACAGGGGTCTGGCTGGAACTGTCCAAAACTGGAAAGTATCCCATGTCCCCATATTCAAATCCAGCAGTTTGTTGTCCTGAAAAAATAGGGATGGAGTATTGTCAGATTTGATTTTTCAAGAAAAGCCAGAAATCTGGTAGGTTTTTTTAAGGTGAATTCCTCCATTATTGAAATGTTGGCAACTATTCAATGTTTGAAAAAATAATATGCAGGGCGCCTGGGTGGCTCAGTTGGTTAAGCGACTGCCTTCGGCTCAGGTCATGATCCTAGAGTCCCAGGATCGAGTCCCACATCGGGCTCCCTGCTCAGTAGGGGGTCTGCTTCTCCCTCTGACCCTCTTCCCTCTCATGCTCTCTGTCTCTCATTCTCTCTCTCAAATAAATAAATAAAATCTTAAAAAAAAAAGAAAAAATAATATGCAGGTCACACAAATGTTTCTGCATGTCCTATTGTCCCCAAATATGTAAACTGAAAACTGCTTGAAAAATTTAACCAGGCTCTTAAAACAGACTAATTAAAAAAAAAAAAAAAAAACAACACCATAGTACCATGATGCATGCTTGCCTAGGCTAAAGTTAATAAAAGAACAAATAAATTTCAGAATGGAGGAATGGGTATTAGGTGGTATTAATGAGTTACCATGTGCTACATGGTTAGAACAATCCAATGTAAAGCAACCAATAGCAGAGTCTGCTTTTAAAAGTCCTATAAATAGCAAGAAGAATGACGAGTAGACTCATCCATATTTCTTAGTCTATTAATTCCTTGGAAATTTAACTATGATTTGTTTAATCATTTAACAAAAGCTTCCTTTAAGTACCAGATATTGTTAGCTGCTGCAGAGAAAATAAGAACAACTCAGATTAAATTCTGCCCTTGAGGAATATTTTAATACGGAAATAGTACAGAACAAGGTATAATCTGAGGTCAGCAAAAGGGCCATAAATGAGTCATGGCTATATGGGTCAGACAGGGAAGAGATTCTGTCTGGCTAAGGATGATCAGAAATGGCTTCATGGAGAAAGTGGCTTGTGAAGACATGCAAAGGTAAGATGTGGATATGTGGAAATGGGATGTGGAGTCCCATGAAAAGCAGAGAGCATTAGCAAAGACGTGAAACTGGGAAAAGAAAAGGTATGTGGGACGGTGTTGGGTTGGCTAGAAAATGAGATACCTGAAGGCAAATAAAGGAAGACTATAATAGTTTAATGATTTATTCCTTCAGTGATTAGTAACATCCTTGAAACTCATCAGTGGAGATATTTCCTTCTCAAGAGGATCAATCTTCCATAACAAAACTGATGCCAATGGTTTGTATAAAATAGGTAAAATGTTACTGATCTAAATTTTACTGACTTCAAAAGAGTGGTATTTACAATTGCTACTTGTTTTCCAGTCTAATTAAATACAATATTCTTCTGATTTACTCATGATATATCCTGCAACAACTCCAAGTGTTTCGTGAACTTGTTGTACCAGAAATCTGCAAGAAGTCAGAACCTGAGCTTTCTGGTTACAAGCTGCTTTTATTATATCAGTCACCTCCTGTTCAGATTTCCAATAGGTTACATTAGCATGGTTCCATCTGTCTAATTTATCTTTTCCCAAGGCCATATCGTTTCAGTGACATTTGGGAACCTTCCAAATTGTGGCTTCCATATACCTTCAGTTGGTAGAAATTGCCTCTGTAGGCAATTTCTCATAGTAAGTAGTCTCAAAGATATTTCTGTTCTTTTTAAAGAAATATTTTGATATTTCTTGCTCTGGACTTATAATTTATATTTGTTTTTGTAGGTCAGATACATCTGTTCTTAAGTCAATTTAACAGTACCGGACAAATACATTATAATATCTTCTATTGGGGTTCGAAATATCCTGATGTATGACAAGTAGCAGGAAGCAGTAACTTTTTCACTGATGTTGAAGCATAATAGATTCTCCAGATATGTAATATTTTCCATTAGCCATTCTGAAACCACTCCACTCAGCAAGATAACTACCTCTACTTTGATACTCTTCAATTTCCATCTCTCATCAAATCTTGTCAAACCCACAGGCAACACCAATATTGCTCCCCTCTGTTATTGAGATGTTTCTATTTAGAACGGTTATAAGCATAGGTCCCTTTATATTATTAGTTTTAGGGAATAAAATGTATGGTTTATTGGGCCAGATTTTTTTAAATCAGTTTTTATAGTTCCAAACCAGTATATTTATTGTCATTATTTTTTGCCATTTTAAATTTGGGCTTGATATTGTCAATGCTGTTGCTATTAGCTGTTATTACAAATATTATTATTTATGATAGCAGTATTAAAATTAAATCTGATTATAATATCTGATTAAATTAAATCATCATTAAATCTGATGATTTAATATCTGAGCCTGAATTTCCTGATATATAATACAGCATTCTACTTGCAGCACCATCCTGCTAAACTAAGTCAAAATAAATACTCCTCCTATGTATTTTTTACCTTAGAAATATAAGCTGTTTAATCAAAAAAGCTTCTAGATCAAGTCAGTGAGGCAAATTTATCAAAGCAAGGGCACAAACATTTCAATTAATGGTGCTTGACATCATACTAATTGCTCATTTTCTGAAACGTATGTTTAAAATGATCTTCAAAAACCTATTTGATATTTTTCATTTACATATTTGGCACTTACAGCCCCCAGACTTATCTCCCAAAAGCATCTTTGTTTTTTTCCTTCACAAAAGAAGGCAATGGGGCCTTCCCCCCACAATGACTGGAATATGTATCTTGAAGCTTCCTTTGGATGTTACAACACAGTTCTAAGTATTCCCTTGTTTTGTTTGTCTTCCTTTCGTAGGCCTAGAAGTCATGATGGCTGGTTAATATAAATATATAGACTCTAATGATAGTTTATCATTTTACACATTTGGGCACAGTTCAATAGCTATCTGAAGTTTTGGGCAGCTATGCAGTATAAAATTTTTCACTTTTTAAAAGAAAATATGTTTCTTTGTCTAAATCCACACCTCATCTTGGCTATAATCCTACTTTTGTAGAAAACATGTTGGCATTTAGTCTTTATTCTGCACGTGTAGAATTTATAGTGTGTATTTATTTATGATAATATTTACAGAAATTTCCTAATTTTGTTCTCATTGGTCATAGAGTTGCTAGACCCTAGTTTGGAGCATTTGTATTGTAGCTATTTATTTCATCTTCTGCATGCCTGTGTTTAGCACACATTCCTATATAAACGCCACCAAGGGAACTGAATTGATGAGACCTCCTGGTATTAGGGTTCCAGGCACAATGTATATTTGCCAAACTGTATTTATAAAATCAAGTCTCAAAAGTACCTCATTCTCATATTTTTTGAGCCAACATACAATATAGTAGAATTGTTGCAAGTGGAAACCTTCTATGTTTGGTACTTTTGAAAGAACTATAAATATAAGCAATCCAATTTAGCAATGATAAATGCTGCCCTCCAAATTCCAATCATATCTGTCCTTAGTTACAGCAATTTCCAATAAAAAAAAAAACCTTGGTGATGCTCAGACACATATCATTTTTAAGACCTAGAAATAAAGACCTGGACTAAGGCCAGTCACTTGAATTGTGGGGATATCCATTCCAAGAATATCTTTTATTTTTATCACCGCTCACTTGTCGCCATGATGTATGGGACTGCCCAAGCTTCCTTACCACTGGAAAAAAAACTTTTTATTTTCCATTATTTATCTTGTTCTTCTTGTATGCTTTCTGCCTCTCTGTAAGGTATTATTCAACTTGTTGTTTTAAATAAATCCACAAGATCCCTAGTATCAAAATACCAAAATGACCATTTTGGTTTTGCGACTATCATTTCCTCTGAATGAGAAGTAACTCTTTTGAAAGTAAAGTTTTCAAAGTTCCTTTATATACTATGAAATAAATGGGATAGGACAGGAAACTTTCAAACAAGTTAATGACCACTTTTCATTTAATGACCACTTTTCATTTAATGACTCAATCTCAATTGCTGTATCTTTTTCATTCTAAGATGACATTGCTGTACATGCCTCATAAATTTAATAACAGTTCTTTAGGAAAAGCATACCACTACATTAATGCACACGGTTTTAACTAACTGAGGACCGCATATGTTTACTCATATAAATACATATCACTCACATTTTGAGTATCTTGGTGTGGTAGACACAGAGATGAACTACCCAAGAAGGACCTGCTGCCACGGTATGGGGAGGGTGATCAGCAGATAGCCTCCAAACTATCAACTCCTTTGGGATCTGCCTCAACTTCAGAGACTCACTTAGCCTGAGATCACACCCTTTTCAGGGTGAGAGTATAAAGGACCGGCAATTTTGGCTGGCCAGACCCAGAACACTCTCACAAGCAATACTCTTTTGGTTTCCCAGATGAAATCTGAAACTGACCCCTGGACACAAAGGGCAAGGAAAGACAGAAAAAAAAAAAAAAAAGAGGCAGGCCACTCCAGACTGGTAGATGGCAGGTTTAACATACAAAGGAACTTACATGAAGCTTGTCTCTGGCAGCTATCAGATGAATAGATCCCTGCACCCACCTACCGGAATCTTAAGAGTTTATATAGAGTCTTTCATATTTGTCTGGCATATTTGTAAGTTGGACCCTGGGTTTTGTCTCCCCTTCTTTAAGCTCTTGGGCCAAGAAAACTAGTCCTACTCTTTTCTTCTTGAACATTTAGATAAGGGATGCCTCTCCTAAATTCTAACCTTCCCTTTGAAGAGAATCTTTGGTGGTTTTTGAGGTGAAAAAGGGTCTAGGGGCAAAGCAAACACAACTTAGCTTATATCAAAGAATTCAGATAATATGCACTCTGAAAAGTGCCTGTAAACCCTGCTAAAACATTCTGCCACTGTTATGATAGAAGAAGTTCTATTGACCTCCCTACCTAGCTTTAGGGAAAAATAACAACTTCTTAGTTGATTGTTATCTGGAGGATTCTTTCTCATTACTCAGAAGTTGTTAGGATGGATTTGGTTTCCTGTGCATCTATATAGCATTCTGTCTCCCATTATCAAAAGTTATTCTCCTCCCTTTTCCAAGTTTAACTATTTAGCTATTTATTCAAGGGAAAGAAATAGAAATTATAGCCACAGACGTGTATATATGATGATTTACATTTAGGAGCATTTACATATAAAATGTCTACTACATGCAAACAGGATCGGTGAATCTCAGAGTGGTCTCCAAACCAGCCAGCATTAGTATCATCTGAAAACTTGTTACAAGCACAAATTCTTGGTTCCCATCCCAAATGTATTAATCAGAAACTTTGGGGGTGAGGGCACACATTCCATGTGTGAAGAATCACTATAGGTGATCCTGATGCTTGCTAAAGTTTGAGAACCACTACGTTAGATACCAGACCAATTACAGCCTTATCAGAGAGTAAAAAGAATTCTTTTACACAACGAACAAATGAGATTTAACAATAGCCAGCTGTTCTCATATCAGTTAATCATGGGGATAGATTTAGCCTCCTGCAGGTTCTTTCTCTAACCTCTCCACATGGGCCCTAGGTGGCTCTTGAAAACTGTCTCCAGTTTTCACACAAGGTTAAGAACTTTGTCCCAAAAACCTGTTCACAGGGCCATGCATCCATTTCCTACTGCTCCTGTCACTGAAGCTGGACCATGATTCTCATATTCTTGTTATTTATTTCAGGATTTATGACTTCAAGAACTCTAGCCCTTGTAAGTCTCAATACTGAAACCCACTCTGGGGAAATAATGCCTTAAACACCTATGCCCGCTTGAATTGTACTGGAGTCTACTGTTCTACTCAGATTAATGTTCCAGTTGACTAGCTCCTGCCCTCATCCCATATATCTCCCTAGTTAGTGCTATTTTTTTTCTATTCTACCCAACAGAAATTGCTAAGTTGCCACATAGCCTAAAGCTGGTACACCATTGTGACTTGTCTGCTTTTTTTTATGTCCTAAAATTCATCCACCCCAAAACCAAAAGATTTCACTAAAGCAGTGGTTGTCAATCATCATTGCTATAGACTGAATTGAGTGCCCCCAAATTCATATATTGATGCCCTAAATCCCAGTGTGACGGTATTTAGAGATAGGCTTTTAAGGAAGTAATTAAGTTTAAGTGAGGACATAAGGATAGAGCCCTAATCCAATAGGACTAGTGTCCTTATAAAAAGAGGACGAGACACCAGACACCTCTTTCTATTAGCACACAGAGGAAAGACCATGAGAGGATATAGTGAGAAGACAGCCGTCTACAAGCCAGAAAAGAGGCCCATCAGAAACCAAGTGTGATGACACTTTGGTCTTGGACTTCTAGCTTCCAAAACTGTGAGAAAATAAATTTCTGTTGGTTAAGACACCCAGTCTGTGGTATCTTGTTATGGCAGTCCAAGCAGACTAATACAATCATCTGGCGGAGGGTTAAAAAAAAAAAAGTACCCCCAAGAGAAGGATTCGATTTGTCTGAGGTGTGGTCCTTGCATTAATACATTTTGGAAACTTCTCGGATTTTTCTGTGTGCAGCCAAGGTTGAGAACCACTGGGACTGACCCTGGCTTATAAAATTGAAACCTTAGGCTTATTTTTTTAAAGCATGTCCCATTGGCATCATTTGAGAGGATATCTTTACATATCTGCTATCCTATTTCAAGGAATCTCCAAATAGATAAGGAAGACATGGTTATAGATTGCCAGCTTGAGCAACAGAATGTAAAGTGAGCTAGAAATTAAAATAACTTTAGAGCAAATCAGTCCAAGATTTTTAATATAATAACATTAAAGATCTCTTATTTTTCTATTATAAGTGACTTTCAAAGAGAGAAGCTAAATTAGTAGAGAAACCCTTAACAAACCTATAAACAAGACAGAGTCCTAACCTTACAACACAACATTTAAGAAACATTGTCTAAATTTGGACTAAATTAAAAGGAATTGTCAGTAATCTATATAATTCACCTTTTCAAGAGAATAGCTGGAAGTAGGCATGGTTGGAAGTAAGTGGAAATTTTTCTGGGGAAAAAAAAACACATATTTCACTAATATCTCCACATTGGAAGGCAGATGTATTGGACAGGGTTCAGTTGCAGAAAATAAAATCCACTCTAGTTAGTTGAAGCCGAACAGGATTTGATAAAGGAAATTATGTGCTTACAAAAGTGTTGGAAGGCCAGGAGAAACAGGATTGAATCTGAACGGTCCCCAAAGCTACACCACCTCTGCTACAATCAGGAAGGCTGTTTCTGCAGGAACCTGCTGAATCAGAGACCCACATTCTAAATTAGGAAGTTTTAGCAGATGACCCCAGAATCATGCAACCTCCACCATCCTTTATATAAGCAAAATGGATGCCCCACATCTTGCCTTTCTATCCATGTGACTCAATTGCTAGTCACCATATCACAAAAATGCCTCTGACTGATGTAATCTAAATCATGTCCAGAACTCCAGCTGCAAGGAAACCTGGGACATGCAATGTTTCATTTTTGAACCTTTGATTCCAGAAGATTGGAATATTTGTTTATAAAGCTGCTTTCTATCTATTCAGCATCTACATATAACCTACTTTCCACACTTGTATTTTCAAACAACAAAACAACCTCCACAACATGCCTATCTGCTGCAGTTTTTCAGCAATAGACTAGTCATCATAGGATGTATGCAATAGGATTATTAGTGTTCCAGACATATTCCTCTATTTCCCCCTTGATAATTAGGATAAATTATGTTAGCCAACACAGGATTAGCCTCCTTTTCCCAAAATGACCAGTCAATAGTCTCATCTTCCAATTAAGTTCTTGGATCCCCTTGGAAAAATTCAATCCTCTCTTAGATACTAAGAGCTCTAAACCAGCTGAGCCTAAAATTGCAGCAAGCAGCAATATTTTATAAGTGGGTCATTTGGAATTACATTGGTGTGATATAAGGGATACCATTCCCAAGTCTCTCACTTTGTTTTCCGGCCCTCTGTATTTCAGATATGGGCAAAATATGTTGGTCAGCGGTTCAGAGAAAATACCACATCTGTAAAACAGCATTCCAATCTCACAAGCTGTTATTTCTTAGATGCTGCCATAACCAACTCATAAATGTTCCATTCCACCATTTTATAAGGGCAACTGCTTCTGGATAAATATTACCAGTTAATCTCATAATTATGAACTTGATACCTTATTTCTTTTGCTATAGAATTTGTTCTTTGGTCAGAAAAAGTATTGTGTGGGATACTGTGAATAAACTATTTACTAAGTACTGAGATGTTTGCTGGCAGAAACATAGTAAGCACAGAGGGCAAATCCAAATCCAGATTGATTAATCCATTTCCAGTGAAGAAAATCACTGCTCTCTCCATGATAGAGCGGTTTAATATAATCTGTCTACCACTAAGCCACCCAGGCATTATCCTGTTTCTGGCAGTTTGGACATGGCTACATGGCAACTATGATGGAGGAAAGTTCGTGTTATTGAGCTGATGTAGAACCTTCACTTGTGCCATCACCACTTCGTTTATTAATCCACTAAGCAAACACTGGCATGGCTGGAGAAAGATTTTCTCTCATCTACTGAATGACCATCATGGCCACTTGATTTTGACAACCTCATCTTCAGAGTGGGACCTTCTGCAAAGCATTCATAAAGAACAGACGACGTAGCCTCTGGGTCCATCCAAAAGGTCTACCTACCCACCTCTTCCTCAAACTTTCTTGTCACCAATCCACCAATATTATATTTTCTAACCCATTAGCCATTGTCCATGAGTCAAAATATACACATACATTTAGCTATTTTTTATTCTAGGCAAGGTAGACCACCAGACATATCACTGTATGTTCTATCCAGTGGGAGGATTTCCTTCTTCTCCTGCCTTTCAGTAACATCCCTGAGCAAAGATGTGATGCTTCAGCAGTCAGTCCATTTACAGCTTCTGCCATATATCAAGAGGAACCATCTGTAAGCAGACATGAGGTTTTTTTCTATTCCAGGCTATGTGGAACTTCCCGTGAAGTCCTGGGGGCAGATGGAGGGAAGAATAGAGTGCAGCAGAAGGACTTGCACAAGCCTTATAGCATATATTATACTTCCACTTGACAATGGAGTGCTGCTGGACATAGCCTAATTTATGACTTGACAAATAAGACACCACTCAGTTCATGAGAAGCAGCTCAGTTTGCATCCTCTAGTTATATACCCAGTCTCTGCCACAGTCTAATAGCACACCAAGAGCTGCTTCTCAAAAGGAGAATAGTTACCACTATTGGTATGATGAGCATGGCATGTGTAGATTCTGCTAGTTGTTGAAAAAATATATATATATATATTTTTAATTCTATACTTAGGAATTGGAAAAATAACCACAGTATACATACATGAATCCACTAAAAATACTCTGAGGTGGACATGGCCTAAAGCTCCATTTATTTATTTATTTATTTATTTATTTATTTATAGATTTTATTTATTTATTTAGAGAGAGAGCTTGCAGGCACGCGTGTGAGTGGGGGGAGGAGAGAATCTCAAGCAGACTCCGCACTGAGCATAGGGCCCAATGTGGGACCCGATCTCACAGCCCTGAGATCATGACCTAAGCTGAAATCAAGAATCAGATGCTTAACCAACTGAGCCACCCAGGCACCCCATCCATTTATTTATCACTAGAACCCATAAGCCCTCATTCTGAGCAGTAGGCCATAATGGTGACCAGAACCCCAGGGATTAATGCTATCTCAGAACCGGTATCAATAATCACTGAAAGGTCTGATATCTTCCTTTACCCCAAACATCATTACTTTGTTATCAGCAATGGGAGAAAGATTTGCAGTACATACTTGTGATGTTTTAGTAGTCTTTTTTTTCAGGATATTAACAATTGGTTGACTGAAAATTTGGATTTAATGGTGGTCCAGGATGAAAAAAGAGAAGATTACAGAAATCCCTTGTAATAAAAAAGGAGGAATCCAAAGTCTCAGGGAGAGCAAACAATGATTCCCTTTCACTCAAGAGGCTCTGGGTCTATGTACTGACTCAGGTCTGGGAATTTGTAGAAAGAACATGATTATTATGGTATCTCAGATCAAGCCTCTATTCACAGACCTTGAGTTTTTAGTGAGCTGCCCATCTATTTCATTCCTAGGGTTCCAAAATCATTAAGTCCCCACTAAAAGTTTTTGCCATCAAACCACTTCTGCCTACTGAGATAACTGTGCTCAGCCTATCTGACATAGTACCACATTTACATTCTACATAAAACTTTATCATTCCCATTGAAGTTGGGATTTTGTCTCAATGGCAGTATGTTCTGTCTTTTCTTTCAACCTATAGGGGACATCCAGCCATGGCTGATCCTCATCAATGTATTTATCAATGATCTGGGTATTCTTGAGAGACACAGTTATGAGGAAGTTGAGTTGATCACACATGTTAATCCCATTCTAACATTCCTAATTCCCTAAGATTTTAATTTCTTCTTTTTCATGATACAAAGGAATTTCTAGCATCTCTATTTCATTTAGCTTAAAGTACCTTTAAGTCGAGGATTCAGTCAGCCATCAGAACAAACAAAAACACTCTCAAATGCTCAAGCTACACGCTAAATCCAAAATGTCTGGTAATTGTATCCATATCAATAAATTCAGTGCTATCAAAGCCTTGGTCTACTATCCTCAAAATCTGTTTCAACACATAATCCCCAGATTTCTGCTGCTATAAATATATTAGCAAATTGTTTAACTCCTTTTGTTTGTAAGCCTTTTCCTCTAAGGCTTGATGTTGCAGTTATTTTCAGGAACATGCAAGAATCTCATCTGGCTATAGGTATACAAACAATAAGGGTAGTAATGGTGTTACAAAAGAACCATCACCCCTTTGCAAGGGACTGCCTCCAAAAGGGCTGTTTTAGGGTCTTCATGCAAAGCAAGATTAGCATCATCAGACAAGGGAGGAGCTGTTCCTGCTGCCAAGAGTCTTGGTGAGGTTCAAGAGTACAAACTATACAGATTTATGCAAGTCCTTCTAAAGTGACATCATTTCGATGATGGGGTCTAACTTTTTCTAAAGCAATGTTTTCAATTTTGTGAAAAATGAGCAAACCAAACTATAAATTCAGTCTACCTTATAATGCAACAACCTGCAGCATCAGACTTTCCATATGATTTCCATCTAAATTAGTCTTGAGGCTACAAAAGATGAGAGATTCTTTAAGGACAGTTATAAAAATTCCATAATTCTTAAATTGTTACTAGACCTGAGAATTTAAAATATTGAGCCTATCCCTTTCTTTCTTTTAGCTCACCAGCATAATTTAGGGGGGAAAAACTACTCTTAAGTCCCTTTTTTTTTCATGTCCCCCAGAGTGGTCTACCACAGTAGTCACCCTCTCTTCCAAACCCTTGCTTATTTCAGATGATCACAAATGATAAGTTAGTAACTGCTCACTCTGTGCCATAGTTGCCTCTTAATATAATCAAGTCCTATTTCTTTGATGTTTTATTGCCTATAACCATTTCTGATACTAATTACCTTATCACTCAGGTCTCAGCTGCACACAACAGAATCCACTTTGACTGGTTTAAGTGGAAAGAGTTTTATATAGAAAATTGTGTGCTTCCATAAATTTTGAAGAGCTAGAGGAACAGGCTCCAGGCTAATCTCTCAGGACCAACTGCTAGCCCTTAGAACCACTCTGCTACGGGAAGGTAACAAACCAGGAGTCCACTTGTACTACTGCTGACTGCAAAACCATACTAACTCTGACAGGACGGGGAACACTGCTGTGACAGGAAGCACCTGGTCAGGAAACCAACTGCCATGTTAGGCAGTCACCATGTCATACGCTGGCTCCAGAACCATGTCACCTCTCCCGTAACTTGTGCCCCCACACTCTAGCTCTCTTGCCTATGTTCATATTTTAATCAAAGTCCTAGGCAACATCAGTATCTGACTGATGAAACATAAATCATATCTGAATCTGATTTCTGGAAATCTGGGAATATAGTTTTAGCTTTCCATTCTCAGGATGCTGAGTTAACCATTATCATTTGTAGCTTGCCTTTTCACTGTGTCAGAAACACTTCAAAATCACAATGAAAGGCCTAGAAAAGGTGCCACTTCATGCCATATTTTTTCTTCCACCCCATAAATGGTGGAAAGACAGGTAAAATTTACTTAAGAGCCATAGTTAGAACCAATGATCCACATCCACAAACTATACTACAAAGCAAACTATATTGACAGATACAAAAACTATAAAACTCAAGGGGCTTTCTTAACAGCTTTATTGAGGTGTAATTGATGGGCAATATACTATATATATTTAAAGTACAGTTGACTCTTGAGTGACACAGGGGTTAGGGGCACCAACCCCCTGCACAAAGATTCACATGTAACTTTTGACTCATCCAGAATTAAATTATTAATAGCTTACTATTGAGGGAAAACCCTACTGATAACATAAACAGGCAACTAATACATATTTTTAAGTTATATACATCATAAACTGTATTCTTACAATAAAGTAAGCTAGAAAAAAGAAAATGTCATTAAGAAAATCATAAGGAAGAGAAAATACATTTGTAGTACTATATTTATTGAAAAAAATCCACATATAAGTGGACCCATGCAGTTTGAATAGGAGTGTTTCAAGGATCAACTCTATATAACATGATGTTTTGATATATGAAAACACTGACACATCATGATAATGAACATATCCATTAGCCTCAAAAGTTTTCCCAGATTTCTTTATAGTCCATCCCTATAGAGGTTATTTTTTTTTTAAGATTTTATTTATTTGAGAGAGAGAGACAGATATAGCGAGAGAGAGCACGAGCAGGGAGGAGAGGGAGAAGCAGGTTTCCCACTGAGCAGGGAGCCCAAAGTGGGGCTCAATCCCAGGGTCCTGGGATCATGACCTGAGCCGAAGGCAGATGCTTAACTGACGGAGCCACCCAGGTGCCCCATGAGGGTTCTTTTTAATTTGACATTCATCAAATTAGCCAATTCATTTCTAAATGGGGAAAAAAAACAACCTCTCCCCACAACAGGGCAGGCTATGTTCTCAAACCCAAAATGCTAAACTTCCAGTGTAATTCGTCCAGTTCTTTCATAGATAATCCAGGAAAAAAGGTCAACATGTTGGGACATAGCCCTAATTCTTTCCTTATTCATCATAAAACTCAATATAACTGGACATATAATATAAATCATTGGCTCTTAAATGTGTATAACAGAACACCAATGTATAGTTAATACCACAGATGTCTCTCCAAATTTGGATCAGTGTGAAAATTTTTACATGTTACAACTGAGAACACCCACTATTGACAGCAATGTCTATCAGCAACTAAGATGAGCAGGTCATACAACACAGGTACAATTTGCAACCAATGAGCCATAAGAGGTATAATAAATAACAGATGAGAAGAACCAAGAAATATTTTATATTTACTGAAACAAACCAAAAAAATTTATGGTATTAAATATATGAGAAAGAATGCCAGAGTAGTAAACATTTCTACTCAAACAGAAATATAACACTAAACACTACCAAGGGAAGAGTATAATACATTTCAAATATATTACTCCAAAAGTCTAGTATTTAGAAATGTGACATGAGCATAAATAGAATGGGAACCACTGGGGGTTGGGCGGTGGGTAGGAATACACATATAAACCAGTGGTTCTCAGACTTTGTATGCTTCAGAATCACCTACAGGATTTCTTAAAATACAAATTTCAGGGTCCTACCCCAGAGATTCTGATTCAGGAGATCTGGGTTTGGTGGGGGCCCAAGGATTTGCATTTCTAATAAATTCCCAAACTGCTGTTTGCTGGTGGTGGTTTGTGGACCACAGTATGAGAGCCACTGCCCGACCTAGACTTCCAGTTTAATTCATAGAAATAGTGAACTAAGAGTCAGAGAAGGAAAACGAAAGCCAATAAACCTTGGCCAAGAATTTAGACATTTAGCATAACCAAAGACAATGTCCCCCAACTAAGGAATAAATGGCAGAGGAAAAAAAGAAAACAAACATGGGATCTATGCAAAAATTCTGTCCCCCAAATGAAGAGAAAAATGAAAACATGACATAAAAATGATAGAAAAAGAACACAACAAGGAAGAGATAATTCAGATAATAAGTATTAAAGGAAATAACTACTTTGTCCTCTAAAGGAAATTAGAGAAATCAAGAACTCTATAAAACAGGAGATGAAAGGCAAGATGATATGACCAAAAAATAAACAAGATGAAAAGAGAAGTGGGAAAGAAAAGTCAAGATATTAGGGAAAGATACACCATTGGAAAACAGCATTTGAAGCAGTGAAAAGCAAAAGAAAAGTAGATAAAACAAAATCTATGGAGGACAGACTTGAGAAAGTCTCACAGAAATAAAAAGGAAAGGGACAATGAGAAAGAAATTAAAGAGAAAATGGTGGCTATGACATAAGAGCCACACGAATCTAATATGGAGTTAATTAGAATGCCTGAAGAAAACAAGAAAATAATTGAAAAATAAATTTTTTTTAATATGTTATCCTGAAGTGAGATTTCTGATTTGATCTTGAATACAGTCAAAAATAATTACATATCCTCTTGAAGAAATGAAAGTTCAAGGTTAAAAAATATAAGAGCTCCTAAGCAGAAGAATCATGTCACCTCCCTTCACATGACTGAAGTCCTGCCTCCAGACTTTGCCCCAGTCTCATCTCCGCCTACTCAAAACACTTCAAATAGCTTGTCCTTCTCATCCTTCTGTTTCCAAGTTTAATGTCAAATTCCTAGAACCCTTTCCTGAACTTCTATAAAGCATACCTTAGAATGACTATCATTTCACCCTAATTATTTATTTCTTCACAACAATGGTTGCTTTTTTTAAAGGTATTATTCTTGGGCACCTGGGTGGCTCAGTCGGTTAAGCGTCTGTCTTTGGCTCAGGTCATGATCTTGGGGTCCTGGGATCGAGTCCCACGTTGGGCTCCCTGCTCAGCAGGGAGTCTGCTTCTCCCTCTCCCTCTCCCAATGCCCCATCCTCTCCTCATGCTTTCTCTCTCTCTCATGCACTCTCTCTCAAAATAAATAAATAAAATATTTTTAAAAAATAAAATATAGGTATTATTCTTTTGTTAATTATCTGTAACTTCCCAAAAGAATTTAAGCTCCACAAAAAGAAGTCATATTTGTTTCATTCATCATTGTGTTCCTAGCGTCAACTATAGTGATTGGCATATAATATTTAGTCAATAAATGTGTTGAATGAATGAATAAATAATTATAAAATTACTGTAACTAAAACCATATTTTAGGCTATTGGATCAAATGGAATAAACTAACAAGTCCCAAGCATATACAGGAGTTCTGAATACATTAAAATGGCATTTTAAGTTGTGGAGAGGTAATCAGTACCTGGTACATTGATTGGTCATTTGGAAAAAAAAGTAAAGTACAATCACTTAAATGAATGGCATTAGAGGAAATCAAGGAATGGTGAATAAATTGGCATAGAACCAAAAGAAGAAAACAGACTCAGAAAGTGACATGTGCATAAAGTGAAAAGTCTAATAGAGCAGGAACTCAGAAAATACTATGAGATATAAGCCATTAAGAATTTCCAAATGTTTCAAGAAAGACTTCCCATGGGACATAGAAGATTATACAAATCTTATTTAATTCTGAAAGGAAAGGTGATATCTGGGCTATGTACACATAATGCCAGAGAAAGAACTTAAAAAATGAAAAGATGAATAGTTTTGACTCCATACAAATTTAAAACTCATCTAGTACAAAATTAATGAGAAGTTGTAGCATATTTGGTAAGTGATTATTGTTTCTAATATGCTCTCCTGCTCAAAACCTACATCTCTTCCCATTATGTTTAAAAAAAAACTAAAATCCTTCCCTGGCCTTAAGACCCCTGGCTCCCTCTCTGACTTCATCATCTATCACTGCCCTAGCACTCTGTGCTCTCAGTCTGGCCACTCAGTTCTCCTGGATTGTTTAGCCCTACCATCTAGAAGACCATTGTCCTTGCTGATCCCACCATTCCTTTTGCCCAGAACAACCATCCCCCAGATATTGGTTTGGCTCACTTTTCATTGCTTGTGGATCTCTGTTAAGTGTCATCTCCACTAAAGGAACTTCCAGACCACCAGCTAAAATTGCACATGCACACATACACAAACACACACACATACACATATACACCACTATCCTGCTTTAATTCTCACATATATTGCTACCTGACATTTTATTATCTGAAGCTAGAATGTCAGATTGAAAAGAGCAGGGACTTTCTCTGTTTGGGTCATTACCAAATCCATGGTATCCCCTAGGTTCTAGGAACTAGAACATGGTTGGCATGAGACAGTTGTTCCATAAATATCTGATGGAAGATAGATTGAATAAATGAGTGATTCCTTTGCTCCTTCACCTAAAATCAGCACCCCCTTCCCCACACACTTAAATTCCTCAAAGAGCATTTAGAGCTTTAAAAAAAATCTACTTAGAATAAAATCTAACTCCTAATCACAGCCCATGAGGTCCTAAAGGATCAATCTCTGCCTACTTCTCCATTCTTATTTTCTTCCTCTTCTTCTAACCTCTCTCTCCAAGGCTCTTTGCACTAGAGCTACACCACCATACTCTGTTCTTCCAGCACTCAAGGTCATCCCAGGCAGGGCTGGGACAATTGCCTGGAAAATTCTCTTCGTGACTCCTTCTGTTCAGGTTTCTGATAAAACCCCATTTCCTTGGAAAAGCCTTTCTTGACTACACTAGCCAAGTTAACTCTCTGTCATTCAGGTACTATCATATTTGCCTATTTTGTGTTCTCCAAGCATGTATCACTATTTGTAATTATCTTGGTTACTTATTTGTTTGATCTCCTCTCTAGAATTTTAGCTCTATAAAAGCAGAGGTTGTAATGGTCTTATTCACTACTATACCACCAACACTTAGAATAATGTCTGGCACATAGGAAACACCCAATAAAAATTTATTAAATGAATTGTACAATGATACATATATTTTTGTGTCTTTGAACCCACATTATTTATAAAGGCTCAAAACTGAAAATAATTTAAAATACATCCATGGAGAATTAAAGTATTTATGAAGTATCCTTACACTGGAACACATGGCAAACAGTCATGATAATAAAAATCTATATTTAGATTGATACGGAATAATAATCATAATATATTAATGAATTAAAACAGATTACAGGGCCCCTGGGTGGCTCAGTCAGTTAAGCATCTGCCTTCAGCTCAGGTCATGATCCCAGGGTCCCTGCTCAGCAGGGAGTCTGGTTTCCCTCTGTCCATCCCCTCAGCTTGTGTGTTCTCTCTCTCTCTCTCTCTCTCAAAAGTAAATAAATCAAATCTTAATAAATAAATAAAGCAGATTACATATTTTGTTTGATCCAATTTTAATAAGTATGCTTATGTTTCTGACTGTATAGTTATAGGTCTGATAAGATATTTGTCAAAATAGTAACAATTGTCTTTGAGTGATAGGATATATTTCACAAACTATTTACCTTCATCTGTGGGGTGTGTGTGTGTGTGTGTGTGTGTGTAATGTGTAGTTTGGGTTTATTTACAATGAACATGTATTATTTATAATCAGCTTTTATTTTGAATGGGGAAAGGCACAGGTATTCTTCTCTGTGAATATACAACACAACTCTAATCATCTTGTTTTAAAACAACATACAAATACCAAGCTGAGTGACTTTCACTTTTAGAAATAGAGAAACAGCAGCAGAAATTTCTTAAACATATACCACTTTCTTTTTTTTTTAAGATATTTTATTTATTTGAGAAAGAGAGTGAGAGAGAGAGCACAAGAGGGGTAGGGTCAGAGGGAGAAGCAGACTCCCCGCTGAGCAGGGAGCCCGATGCATGACCCGATCCCGGGACTTCCAGGATCATGACCTGAGCTGATGGCAGTTGCTTAATCAACTGAGCCACCCAGGCGCCCAAACATATACCACTTTCTATTTGAAACTATATTTGCTTCAAAAATAAACAATTACTGGATGGCTCATGTACAGTGCCTTCTTCCTAATCTATCTTGATTGAAGAGTTGAATGGAACATTTTATAATAATGAAGTCTTTTTTTCCCCTCTTGCTATACGAAAGAATGAACGGTGAGGACTTATCACCAATTTTGAGTTTTCTTACTTAGTACAAATCACACATTTTACCTCATACGGTGTACCTAATATACTCCAAATTATATGTTAAAGAAAATTACATTTAGTCACTGGACCCTTTTCAGTCAGTTCTGTAGTCTAGTCTTAACTCAGAGAGGTTTTTTTATTTATTGATTGATTGATGGCAATTGTCAAGCCAAAAAAATTCATGTCAGAATTCACCAAAAAGAAGGTACAAGGTAATCAAAGACCACTTCTACTCAAACATTCAATAATAACCATGTAATTACAGAAGCATTAAAAAAAAAATCTCGGGAAATTCAAGTAAAGCCATTCTTGTAAAAAGGCATTTGTGCATATGCACTGTCATGTATGGAGTTGTCTGTTCCTCATAGCTGAGAATCACTGCAATTCCTATAAATCATACTGACACACTTTGTTCTAGTCCAGCTTGCAAGATAGCTGCTTTCCCGACATCCCCAAATCACCAAACGAGTAGCAGGATGTAGTCAAATTACTTTTTTGACAAAGAAAATAGAACAAAGAAAACTTGCAAGGATGAGTTTATATGAGAATGAAATGTGCTTAGAAGACCAAGAACAAAAAGATCCCTGTGATTCCTGGGGGCGCCATGATATGCCAAAATTGTTTTATGACACTTAGCCATAATTGCAGCTAACCACACTGTTGGGCCTCTTTTCTTGGCAGGATCAGAGCCTATGAATATGCGTGTGTATTTGTGTGCGTGTATAAATTAATTTCCTTGTGAAGAGGTGATTGCTCCACCTGTTATGTATAGTCTGTCTACATCTTAAATTTTCATCAAGTGTTGCCAATTAGTTCACAAAACAGAACTGAAGAGTGAAAATTGAGGTGCAAAATGTCTGGTTTATGGTTGAAATTAGTTATGTCCAGTGATTTCTGTGGCTGCCTTAAATATTCTGTTATTAAATTGATTAAATAATTAAAGCTGCTACAAACATGTCAGATGGAATTTCACATCAAATTTCAACTGGTGCCTTGGAAATGTCATATATTTTCTAATGTTGTGGGGTTCTTTACCTGTCTGGAAAGTCACCTGAGGTTTTCACCATCATACAAGAGATAGTTGTGGCAGGATGAAAGAGTTATCCCCCAGGAATTAGAAGGACTGGATTTTGTAATTTATAAGCACCACGGCCCTGAGCAAGTAACTCACCTCTCTCATGTCTTTTTGTCATATCTAAGAAATGGAAATAAGATTTGTTCTGCCTATCTCATAGGATTCTTTAAAGATTAAATAAGGTAAGCCATGTCATTTGAAATGCACTTTGAAAATTATAAAGTACAAAATAAATTCAATAACATTATTATTTAAGAAAGTCACTGTACCAGGAACTAGTTTGAAGTAATCATAAAAGAGCCATTCAGCACAATTGATACCACTCAGTGTCTATTGAGCATGTACTCTTTGGCAAGCACTTCAGGTGTTCAAAGATGACTAAAACACTGTCTTCCTTCAAGTTCACACACTAGTAAAGACTACATAACACAACTAAAACTATAAAAACACATAACAAGACATAAGTGCTAAGTGATGGATATCAATGGATGATTGATAAAAAGTAAAAGATTTCACCATGACCTTCCATGATGAGAGAAGTGCTGAGCCTTGATGGATGGAAGCTTTATTTTTTTCCCCTTCCTTTTATGGCCTTTTAGCTGTGGATATGGAGATTTTAGACTGATAAGTAACCATATTCTTCTCCTACCCCAAATTCAAAGCCAGCTGATAAGTAGATGCTGTTATCAGAAAGATGCATATTTTTTTTAAAATCAGCTTTGTTGCAGATAAGATTAAGTTACAAAATGCAGTTTAGCCTATTGCCACTATACAGTCCCGTAGGTAAACTTAGCACTCCTCAGGCAGATTTGGAAAACAGCAGACCTCCCTAGTAGTAGCAAGGCAGAAGAGAACATGTACATCCTGAAAACATACAACTCCACAAGTAAGAGGAGCCCTAAAGGAGCAGAACTGAGCCTGCTTAGACCCTTTTCCAAAATCCCTCAATCAGGTAAGTCACACCTTTTTCCTCAAGGCGGAATGAGTGAGGCAGACCAAAAGAGGCCATGAGGGTTACTCTACAGAAAGAAATCCGCTCATGGAAACATGAGTCCAGACAAGTAGGGGTTTCTTGTTAGCATAAGAATGAGGTATAACTATAGCTTCATTTTTTCAAATGAGTAGCCATGTAAATAACCCAACCTTTCCATTTAATTTGAAAGCCATTTCTTCATATACCAAATTTTCTGTTTAGATCTATTTCACACCTCTCTTTTCTGCACCATTGTTTTAGTTCTACCTCCTTTAAAATATATTTATATCTGGAAAGATTAGCTTCCTGTGTTATTATGCTAGGCTTTGAAAAATAATTAGGAGTAACAGATGGAAACTGTTCAGGGAAGTAATCCAGGTGGGGTAGATAGCAAAGCAGGAACAAGAGGTAAGAATGGACATTACATACTCAGGGTGAAATGAAAAGACCACAGTAGCTGGAGTAGAGACTTTCCGTAAAGTTGTTGGAAACCATAATCTTAGAGCAGTATTTGAAGTAATGCGACAGAGTAAGTAACATTTCCCTATAAACATTGACGGGTTTTGAACAGGGTATCAACATGACTAAAAGGGTCTTTGTGAAGACTATTGCTATATTACCCTCAATAATTTAGAAATGAAAAAGAGAGAACTCTGCTGATGAAAAAGTCTAGGAGTAAGAAAATAAGGACAAGCATGACAGCTGAACACATATGTTTCCTTGAATGTTTAAACAAGACAAGGAATCTGGTTTCTCAGTTTAGTCTAGCCAATTATATAACTAAGGCCTAAACACACCTCACTCCTAAATATCTTTGCTAACACACAGTCCTTGTTGTAAATTGTGTCCTTATTATTGTGGCACACTTCTAGAAATGAGGAATGCCTAATATAAGAGATAAAAATGTTGAAATATGGTTAGCACCAGGAATGTCCTTAGGGGAAATTTTAAAGCAAGAAAAATTTCCTTTCAGGAATTCCTACTTCAACTCCCAAAACATCTTAATTTTGATGGAAATCATGTGTTGTTAAGCTTTTTGTTTAAAATATTTGGGTACTACTTGACTGGAGGAACAGCTGAGAAAAGAGATGGCATAGAGATTCTAGAATTGGGAGAAATTAGTTATTGGAACTAGAAAAGCCTAATCAGTAACTAACCTCAAAATCGTCTTTGCTACCCAAATGAACTGAGGACTGAACGAGGCTTTCATAAAGGAAACAGGATGAAATGGATCATACTGAAGGGACTGAAGTCTTTGACACAGGGGGCAGCTAAGGAGTCTTCTTTTGGCTGTTATATAAAATTAATGTTGTGAAAACAGATTTTAAGAAAAAATGGTACTGTCAAGCCCATATGACCATTAGTGAGACTCTAGCTAGATGCTAGCATAGAACGATCTATAAAACTTCAAGGGACCTAAAGAAAAAAAACAATCCCAGATTTATGTGCAGATCAAGCTACAGGGATGACCGCAGCGGTATTCTTATGTGTTATAATTAAAATGCCCAAAACTCACGTTCTGCATGGAGCACTGGGTGTTACACGCAAACAATGAATCACGGAATCAAAAACTAATGATGTAATGTGTGGTGATTAACATAACAATAAAAAATTCTCTAAAATATTTTAAAAAATAAATAAAATAAAATGCCCAAAACAAAAAGAAAGGTCAAATAAAGTATAGTTCTTTCTCAAAATGAAATTCATAACAATTCATAACAGTTTAAAAAATTATGTAAAAGAGAAACACTTCTGCATGGTGCTATGAGGATCTCTGTGGACCTTCTCCCATGCTGAAGTACCATAACTGGAGAAAATTGTATTTCAAAACAACAACTGAAAGTCTGTGGAAATTGTCCTAAGGGCATATAGCAAATGGAGAAACATTTATCCAAGAAAACCTAATAAATCTTAGTAAGAACAGCTCAGTGTGATGGAAGCTCTACTCCAGGCAGGTGCAGCCAAGAAAACAGAGCTCCTTCTTCCCCCAGCTCCCAGGAAGGGAGAGTCCAGCAGCATTTATCACACCCACTCCCTGTCCCCTGATCTGTATTTGCAGCAACTACTCCAAGCAAGAGTAGAAGAGCAGTCTGGAGCTCCCTTTCTCCACCAGCACTCACTAGGAGAGCAGAAGCTGTATCGCAGGCATGGCGGACTGAGACTCCTGGGCCCCGGATCACCCTCACCTCAGCTCTCCCAAAGGGAAATACTCTACACCAGGAGGGACAAGCTGGGGACCCCAGGCACTACCCCACATCCTCAGTGCCCACTCACAGAACACGATTGTCCTTCTGAGAGAAGTGGGCCACTGTCCCTGACCCCAGCTCGGGAACATTTTTCCCAGTGAGAGAAGGAAGCCATCGGGAGGAGAGCCCTATAGCTCTTTCTAGGAGGACTGACTATTTGCAACAGTGAGAGGTGAGTTCAAGCCTAGGGGCATTATTGAAAACAATGGAAATCTCCATGGTGTGCAATTAAGAGGTAGCTGGCCGTTCCTCCAACAGCCACAGGTAAAACACCCGACTGGCTAGGAGTTAGTTACTGAGAACCAGGGGGGTAGGAAAAAAGGCTACGTAGAGCCCTCCTGGGGCCAGAAAAGGCCTTGAAGGATTACCCGGGCAAAAAGGCCTGACTTTAATTGGATCAGACTACAAGCAAGTTGTGCCCCAGGACATTGTCAAAAACAATAGAGCTATCAGCTCACAATTAAGAGAGGCTAATAGCTGGATGTGATACCATCAGAGACAGACCAGCCAAAATCTTAAGACGGAGATCAGAGATAAAGACAGTCAGTGTCAAAGAGAGCCTAGCAAAAACCACTGTCATCCCACTGAGTCCAGCCATGGCCTTCCAGAAATTCAGCCTCCTCCACTTTGTATGTTCTCCCTGGAAGCAATGAGTGCCTCCTCTCCCCACCATTTCTCACCTGGCTGTTCCAGAAACTCAGCTTTGGGGTATGACAAAATACCATCGGTCAAGACTCTATAGGAAAATAGGAAACTTGATCCGCACAGGACAGGGTCTAGGAGCCTGGCTACAGGCTGGTTCCTTAAAAACAGTGTTAATCTGCCCAGTCTGTAGTTTCAAAAGTCAGTGATCAATTTAAGTATCAGTAAGTTCATCAATAATAACAAAGATATTTCAATCTAGTAATTGAACATGGTGGCAACAATAAACCAGTAAAAACACTTGAAAGTATTTGGGATGCACTGTTGGGTTTCTCGATACTATGTATTGAGTAATTCAAGATAGGATCCTAGTTCACTCCTGGCCTCCCTTCTCCCCATGCATACACACTCCCCATCACTACCATTATGACCAAGGAGGGATGAGAAAGAGCCAAGCAAAATGATATAACTCCTGCCACAGGGGTTAGAACAACACTCTAGCCCCCATAGAACTGCCAAGAGCACTTTAAGAAAACTGATGGAGGCCCAGTCAGTTGATCAACATGGGAATGTAGGTGAGGAATTCTCAGCATGACCGTACCTCCAGGGTTTCCTCATGACTAGTTGAGAGTTACCTGTCAATACCCTGGGCCCCAAACCAAATAGAAACTGTAGATCTCAGCATAACCCACTACTTGTAATTCTCTGGACATAATATTCTCGTTTTTCCTGCATGTGCTAATCTCTGCTTAGAGCCCCTTCCTTCCTTTTAGGGTCACCAGATAAAAGATGTGTGCCCCAAATATATAAATATATAAGTATATCCCAAATATTGCATGGGATAGACGTACACTTTAAAAAAATTGTTGTTTACCTGAAATTCAAACTTAAGTGGGCCTCCTGTATTTTCATTTGGCAGAAAAAAACTTTGGAAGGAACATAGTGTTATAGGAATTTTCTGATTAATTTAGGCTTAACCCCTTATATCAAGAGTTACTAGACCTTCTTCATCTTCTCCCCAATTTAATTAAAAATTAAAGAACATTTTATATTCTGCACCATGTTCATTCACTATTTCTGCCAAAACTCTGTGATAGCCATTGAAATGACCGTCCTAGTATATAGCTGAAAAAACTCAGGCCCATGGAGAATGGGCAGCAAAGAACTCCCAGCTTGATTACCAAGCCAGCCAGCTCCTTAATACACTCTGTCACTTGTATTATGGTTGTTACTAGTCACAATAAAAATAATTATATTCTCATTAAATAAGACTATTTCTCATAATAGTCTAATTTGATCTCCAATAAGAACCTGATCCAGCAGTGCTTTGGAAAGCCCAGTGCTGTTGATCTCAATGGCAGCCCTACTTGGCATGAAGCACAGAGAATTACATTTTCCTGTTCAGCATCACCACCACCTGTGACATCACTAAGGTTCCTTCCTCATAAAAATTAAACATCCTGTCTGGCTGAAAATATTTCCATTCATAATAGTTACATATGGACACTGCAGAGGATTCAGTAATCCCCAACTGCCCCTAGTGAGGCTTTCTATGTCTTTCTTTAGATATATTTTGTATAAAACACACATCTTGCTATTTTATCACCCTATTAAGATTAAAATCATACAGGTATGACTACTGTCATCTTTATGAACTTTTTATCACTATAAATTTTTCAAAAACCTAAATGCTGTCTACAGAAAAACTGTCTTTTGAATGTACCCTTCAAAGCCATTTTACCACATTAAAAATAAAAAATGAGTTGTGCCATTTAAAATTCAATGGTGGAAGCAGAAACATTGCCAGCATCTTCATGTGTATTTCTTCCTTTCACACTCAGTTCTGCTAGTTATAATTTTAAATGTACTTTTAAAAAGAACACCTCGACTGCACCCAAATGGAGAGCCAAGTCCTAATATATGTCCAGGTGCATCAGGCATTGTTTCAAAATCACCATGGTAACCCCTAATTAGGGGAAAGAACTGCAAGTCAAAGGCTGAGCTCACACAATTCATTTTCTTTCTAAAGTACACCTAGTGTTCATCATTTGATTTTGTTGAGATATCCTTTCTTCATGTAACAAGAGTGAGTTTTAACGTGGTCTAGCTCTGCCTCCTCAAATTCAGGTGCTGATCTTTGCATAATCTCACCGTACCTCCAGGGTTTCCTCTAGGGTACCTTCTTTCTGTTTCAGGGCCATTGAAAATGCAAATGTCCACCAGGGAAGTTTGAATAGGACTCAGCTATGTCCAGGCACAGGTGAGTGCCACTTCCACTGTTCAACTCAGGATGAACTACACGCATTAGACTGTGGACTGTCCTTCCCAGAGAGTGAGGAATATGGCTAATAGGACTCCTTAGAGGGTCACATATTCAAATGGCAATATCATTGCCTCACATCCCACACAACTACCTGATGTTAGCAGCTGTAAGGATTGAACAATTTTTCATAGTGAAACAGATCCTCTCTATGGGATCTGCCCAGATCTTGTCTCCTGATCTCAGTCCACAGATACCTCCTCTAAGTACATACATTATCCCATTCTAGATCAGAATAGTCTTCTCAATTTACTTGTTCTCAATTGTGGCTGCACATAAGGAAAATCCACATAGTTCTGTTTGCTTGGTTTAAGCACCAGTGCCCAGTGAGCACTCTGAGAGACTCTGACTCAACTGGCCTGGGACAAGGCCTAGGAATCGGCATTTTAATAGTTCCCCCAGATGATTCTAATGCTCAGCCAGGGTTCAAAGCACTGCCTTTTTTGTTTTTTCATTTATTGTTCTGGCATAAACTATATGCCAAGCTTCCTTCAGGGTCTTCCCTTTGGGATCTCAAGATAGTTTTCTTAGCTTTTGTAGAACTTGGCTCTTGAAAATAGAAAGCTTTGAATTTTAAAACTACTGTTTCTCATGTGGACTTCAAAGGCCTGCTTTGGAAGTCACAAACAGAACAGTGGCTGGTTTTCTCTCTCTGCCTTCCCATTACCACTATCCCACTATCTGACTGATCAGGAACTGGGCATGTACTATGAAAAGCAGAAAAGAGGAACGCAAAGATGAATATTTACAGATATGACCACACCATGTTCACTCCCTAAATTTCTCTTTCCCTCAAGCACCCTTCTGTTGAGAGACAATTCCCTTACTGATATTGCAAGGTCATTACGAGGTCACGAGGGCACTAGTGGTTCTTTCCAAAGGACAACTGAAATGATTATATAGGAACCTCAAGGTTCTCAGCCCCAGCCTAGAACTGCAAGGATCCCTGGGAAAGAAAACGGAGTCAGTTTTACCAGCACATAAGTGAGTCTAACCCATAAGTGATCTTACCTAACTACACAGTGACTCATGATGAGCACAGTCACTAATGGGAGCCTGTCCCATGTATGGATCTATCCAAAATGCCCTGCCTAGCAAGCTTAGGATTCAAAATCGGGTCACTTCTAATACATGCAACTTCAATGACTATGTCCTCAACTTGCTACCTTGAGAATGTCTTCCTATGATAAGCCCCAAAACCTTATGAACTCACTCTTCCCAAGAGACATGGTCCCCAGAGAAGAAATGAAAAATCTGTTCTCTATTTCACTCACTATTGCTGTTGCCCTATGACATCACAGTGGAGAAGAGGTGGTCCAGAAACCTGTTGCAGAGGCCAAGGTACACACTGCTGTCACAGGCATTAAAGTGTTTGTTCAGGCTGTAGGAAGAGGAAACTTTTCTCCACAAATGTTACAATCAGCTAGTAACCATGCCTGAGAACACCGTGCAGCAGGGTATGTGTTTGACTACCATCACACCATAAAAGTAAATACTGGGAGCTCTCCCCTCCACGCAACTTCTGCCCGGCTACGTACCAAAGAACAATGAGGGGCTTGTCAGCATTACAAACTGGTAGTGACACAGTCCTCTCGACTGAGATACAAAGGAAGCCATTGTCCTCAGGATATACCCACAGACCAAGACACCAGGTGCAAAGGAGCTTTGAGCTTCCGTCACATCCTTGTCCAGACTAGCCTCCCTGCAACGTCAGAGAGGGAACATTGTTATTCTTGGGGCCATAGAGCCACCCATGGGTTCTCCCCAAATCACCCTATAGGGCTGGATCCAAGCCATGTTCCTTTGATACCAAGGCTCAAACACAGAAGTTGTTTCTTCCACAAATGGTATCCAAGGAAGGACTCTGGAGAGTCAGTGATAGCATTCACTCCAAATCTGCCTTCAGAGACTCTGCTTCCCCAAGTCCCCACCCCAAATCTGTACCTGGTCAATGTCTCCAACCCCAGCCACCATACCTAATAGGAGCCTCCCCCTTCCCTCCATCCAGTGTTGCCTCAACTCAGAATGACAAAAATGTATAATTCTGCTGCTTTGTTTCCAAGCACTCAACGATCACACTACAGTCTGAAGTTGACTATTTCCCCAAGACCCAGATTAGTAAGTCTTAACCACTCTTACCTTACTACATGGCACAGGAGTGACAGAACAGGAAGCAGATGAAAATACTGGTTTAGATCAATCCATTAACTTACTGATAAGGAAACTAAAGCCATAGGGATTTTGTAAGAGTGAATGAAAATTCACTAGACTAATTCAGTCATTTCACATCCAAAAATACAGCTGCCTGTCTGTGAGGAAACTCCTCTTCAATTGCACATTCCCTCATTGTAGAATATATTTGTTCCTACAGAATACCTTATTGCTATAAGCAAATTGCACTGGGGTACATAGAATATTCACTGCTGAAAATTTTACACAAATCCAAAATATGATTAACAAATATTATTTGTACCATTACCAACCACACACTGGCCAGATAATACACTAAGTTTATTTTCTTTCTTTCTCTTTTGTTTTTACCCTCCTATAGGTCAATGGGAAAGTCCAAGCCTTAATTTAAATTCCCCGTTACTTTGGACATACCTGCCTCTATTTCATATCATTTCAATGTAGCCTATTTAATTGTAACTTACGAGTCCTATGAAGAGAGCTTTATTGCATTTCCCATTTGCAGTTGTTTACACTTTGCTATCAATATTTTCCTACCAATATGCAATTCAGAGGCTGTTATGCTGACACTAATGCTAATGGGTTATATTATGCTCCTGTTCCACTACAGTGCACGTTTTTTAAAAAACATAAAAAGCCCATTTTGCAGATGTTCATACAGCCTCACAGCACAGACTTGCTTATATTCTGCACTGAAAATAAGCCTACACATCCTACCTCCCCCAACGAGCTGCAATTCAGAAATTTCAGAAATATCTAAATTAATTGAGTCCTGAGTCTTTCACTACATATTCATGGTCCAGATGACGGACAGGCACGGGTAGCCCTGTCGATGCAAATGTACAGGGTGCTTATAGCAACATCAAACCAAGCAGCAAAAGCAGAAGAGCAGATGTCTCCAGAAAGAACAAGCCCCAAGATTACCATTACTGAACTGTCCAGTGCCGTGATGTCAGGACTGATCACAAAAAAGGAGTTGTAAAGAGTCCAAGCCATGGGGGCAGCACATCTGTCCCAGCAGTATAACTCAGCTCAAGACCTAGATGGGAGCATGACAGCTTGCTTCTAAAGGGAGAAGAATCCTCAGTGAAGGCAGAACCAACTTAATCTCCCCAGAGTTCAGCAGGAAGGCTAGAGAACACTACTTATTGATCTCATCCCACAACAAGGCACTTGTATTTTATCACCAGTAAATAGCCCTTGTGGGTCTTTTCAGGGACTCAAGGCAGCTAAGATAAGAACACATTTTTGCTCTGTGCCTTTTATTTAAAAATAACTCGGAGGTTAAACACACACACACACACACACACACACACACACACACACGCACGAGAAGAACCATGAAAGCAGGATGTCCCAGCAGCCAGGTATCGAACTAGCAAGTCTACCTACCACTGCTGAGCTTTGTCCTGAGTATTGATTGAATGTGAAACCTAAGATGAGCTTCTTCATCTCTGTCACCAGTGGAAAGGCCAGTCTGTAAAGCTGCCCACGTTACCTCGTGGGGGTTCTGCAGAGCTTGCAATGAACAGAAATGTGCTTCAAATGAGAAGACTGCACTGAAATGCTTGGACACAACATGACAAATTAATAATAAACAGAAGAGAATCAACAGTGCTGAAGAAACTGGTCATTCTGATTATGCCTCTGGAAAAATGACACTTCAGTGCCAATCCTGAGTGACTGAGCTAGAGTCCAAAACCCTGCAAGAGTTAGGCTTATTGCCAGTTTTCATCTGCTTTTGTGTTGGAGCTTAATGCATTTTTACATTCACACTCACAGCTTTGTCTCTTTTTTCCCCTTTTTCTTTTTCTTTTCTTTTTTTTTTTTCTTACAGTGCTTTCCATGTTGTGGTGACTAATTTTAAAGCTCACACATATATCCAAAACAGAACAAGCATAAAGAAAGAGTCTAGCATCAAATGACATATTACCATTTTGTCGGCTTGAAATAATTCAAGCAGTATCACAATGACTAATAGCCGTTGCTTTCATCATTTGTTTATCTGGAATTATGCAAATGTGGAGGCAAAGCGGCCAGCTGAAATCCTCTCTCCCACTCCTTCTCCCATCCCCCAAGCCTCCAACTTTCCTGCTTTGTAAATAGCTGCACTTCGGATTGTAGGGTGATAGTGAGCGAGGTAAAGCTAAGATGTAGCATAGAAGGAGTACAAAGAACTCCTACATATTAGGATTTTTTCCTTCCTCTTCTTTCTCTAGGGCCATAAATTGGAGCCTATAAATTATACAGTTGGGGACGCTCTTTGAGAATGAGAATATACAAAGTTTCTCAAAGACATATATCCATGTCAACATATTCTTCCCAGGAATTTGGAAGGGGCCCGGGTGAGGGAGGGGGTCCCGATGCTTAAAATAAATCAGCCTCTAGACCTGTGTAACAGGGCTGGCAAGAATTGTCCATGTCTCACTCTCCCTCACACGGCCCACAAGCCTACTTACCATGATGCTCTTTCACTTTTTTCCCAAGAACCTTTCCCTGCTACTATATGTTTTTCTGGAGCCTGAGCCAGGGATGGATTCTGCAGGTATATCAGAACATACATGTTCTGATAACATGTTAGACGAAGCCCAGTAGGGATGAGCCCTCTTTCCAGAAACTTCCAAGAAATGACCTTAAGGGGAAAAAAAAAAGAGCAGGGACTCTGCAATTACTTCCTTGATTTGAATTTTCAAACTATGCTTACTTTGATGCTCTAAATCCAGAGGAAAGAAAATCAGAGATCAGCCTGTGCCAGGGACAATTAAAGAAACCTGTCAGTTCTGTCACAAGCTATTCATGATTATTCCTAAGAAAAATTTGACCAAGGACCTGGCAAATTCTAATTTTAATTAGAGCAGGGAGTGAATTAACAACTTTAGCTGCCAGCATTGACAGAAGCCTCGAGAAGCCAGTGTGCTCCCCCTTGCAGTCAGCAGCATCACCTGTCTCCAGTGCTTGCTATCTCTCTGCATATAGAACAGCCACCCAGGGAAAAGCTGAGCGGGAGGTGAAAGCCCATGCAGCTGTTGTCAAAAAAGGGATGCTGCAGCTCTGCAGTCCCAGCAATGTACCTAGCCCGGGACCAAGCAGGACAGTAAGTCACTGAAATGCTCTGCAGAGACCCCAGCATCCTCATTATAGCATCGGTCAGGAGATGGGCAGCCTTCGGGATGCAACCAGAGACGCCGCAGGGCCCAGCCCTGGCCCTCTGAATCAGCATCCACACCGCGAGCTCAGCATCAAGGCTATGATTTGCATACAGTTTCAATCTACCTTGAAATCCAACCAACAGATGGAAAAATAAGACTGGAAAACTGTTGGAGTGCTTAACGTTCTAGCCCAAGCATCCTATAATAGGACTTCTTCTGGGATAATGAGATCAGCTCCCCAGCACCCCACCCCCTCTTTCAAGCCTGCTCTTCTTGTGATCTCTCACTCTTCTACCCATGGCAGCAAACCCCAGACAGAAACTGTCGGCTCTCCCCTCTCTTACTCCCCACATCCAGATTGTTGTCAAATCCTGTCACTTCCCTCTCTGATAGATCCCTTGAATCTGTCTCTTGCCATTTTCACTGCTTCTGCTTTTATTAGAAGGCATATTAATTTTTCTCTGATTGTTGCATTAGCCTCCCACTGGTTTACCAATTTTCAAACTCTTATTTCTCTACTTTGTCTTCAGATTGTCAATAGCTATTTTCTGAAGCACAAATCAATGTGCTTTACTTGATATGTACATTTATAAAAACTTTCAGTGGCTTCTCATTGCCTCAAAATAAAAATCCACTATTTGTCATGGCTGTGATCTACCTCCGCAGACTCCCCTCATACCACTCTCTCCCATGTCCTCTCTGCTTGGGCCCCACGAGGGTCTCTCTGTTTTCTCTTTTCTTTCCATCTCCATGCCTTTGCTGTCTCTCCACTTGGCAAACCTCTCCTCTGTGTCAAGATCCAACTTTAATGTATCTTCTTCTGAGACTGCATCAGACCCACCCTCCTCTCAGCCAAGTTAATATGTCCTTTCTCTGGCCCCTCTTATGGTATTAGTCTACCTTAAAAGATAATTATCTGTGCTCATGTCCATGGGGGCAGGTTCTATTCACCTCTGTGTCCCCATCACCCAGCACAGAGCTGACATGTGAAAGCATTCCATAAATACTTACTAAAATAAATAATCTCCCCAAACACCAAGGATTGATGTGTAGAGCAGATTTAGAGCTGAGGATTGTGCTAATTTTTTGACAATGTTTGTTTTTGGAATGTTCGAATGTGAGTATGAGAGTACTGGGAGGAGGGCAAAGTCATTCACATCGAAAGAACTTTACTAATAAGGAAAGGTTTGGGGACTAAAAACAGGAAGTGCTTGTATCTTGATGCTGTGCTCCTTCCCCTTTCCTTCCCTTTCAGAATCTTGTACCCAAATGAGTCTAACTTGTCTTTCTGGTCTCCTTACTGTTGGGCACCAAAGTTGCCCCAAAGCAATGCCTCCTGAAAGACTGAGAATTCCAGAGTCTTCAAAATCCATACACCCTTTACGCCCTCAAAGCCTTTTTTGGCTATGAAACCCCAGTCCTTTTCTTCAAGTGCTACGAATTACCAGCACTACCACAGTCAGCCAGCCAGCCAGCCTCACCGGCCTCCAGCAGGCAAACCAGCAGGTTTACCACATTTCCTGCTTCAATTAAACAACCCAAGTCAGCTGCAGGCTACCACCTCCAAAAGCTACAACAGGATACTTTCCCAGAGATAATTCACATTGTGAAAATACCCTTCCCTGAGACCCCCCTATTCCATTGCAACATCCGTGCAAGGTAGGAATAAAAAGATTTGAATTAAAAAAAAATCATCACCTGCAAATAAACTCTATAGGAACTTATACTCCTGTTCTCTATCACTCATTATTCCATTCCCGGTGAGAGGATTAGCCATTCCTGCCCACTGCTACATGACTTCCTATGCATCCCTGTATGTGGACTTCATTTCCCCGCCTCGCTTTGGCTAATGATGCATGAGCACACATGCCAGATGCCACTTCAGAGCAGAAGCATTAAGAGCCAGTATATATCTCCATCAGTTCTCCTGACTTTTACCCTTTATAACAAAAAAAAAGGTGAGGTTGCTCCCTGAGCTGGAACCCTAGAATGATGAGCATATGTGACACCGAGCCTAGCAAATCCCAGAAGGGCTGTCACCAACAAGCAGCCAATGCATAACTGATATTTTGGAGCCATTTATAACTGTAGCACAGTTGATAGACACAACAGATCAAAATATTTTCATGCAAATACTTAAAAAGAAAAAAAAATACTTTTTATATGCAAGCTCATATGAAAGTTCATATGAATCAATTAGAAGAAAATACCAAGTTCCCAGAAGATTAATGGGTAAAGGAGATAGACAGCTTTGCTGTTAATTTAAAAATTAAATGACAGCAGCAATATGATTCTTTTGTAAATGTAAAATATATATAAGGGATACAGTAACCAACATCATAATGCACCGCACTCAGGAGAAAACAATTGGTGACCTGTACAAAAAGACCTAAATTCTTATTTCTGCCACACTGCTTTGCAAAATGGTATCTTCGGTTTATAAGCCTGCCAGGAGTACATTAAGGCTCTAGTTTCCCTTTTTCTTCACCAGCAACTGATATTACCTAGTTCTGCGTCATTTTTGCTCAGTGGTATTAAGTTGCTTGTAGTCACATATTCATTTGTTTTTTTCTGAGTAATAGTGAGATTGAGAATCTTTCATAATCTTATCAGCCATGTCCTTTACTCATTTTTCCATTGCACATCTTGAGCTTTTCCTGTTACTTTACAAATATTTTTCTGTTACCTAATTGTTAACCTTGTCATGTTCTTTGATGGACAGAAATCTTTTATTTTCATGTTGGCAAATCTGTTAATATTACCCCCACGGGTTTTTGTTTGTGTCTTTGGTCTCATATAGCAAATCCTCCCACATCCCAAGGGCACAAAGATATTCTCTGACATTTTTCTCTGTTTGGTTTTTCATCTGTTTGGAGACTTTATTCCAAATAATCTATCCTTTCTCCTCTTATATTTTAACGTATTACTATTGATCTATTTATTGGGTCCAATGCCAGTACTATACTGTTGTTTTAACTATGGCTTTGTTTCACATCTAAAGTAGCAAGGCAATCCTGCATATCTGTTTTTCTTTTTCAATATTGTCTTAGCATTGAATTTATAGAGTAATCTGAAGCAAACTTAAATCTTTAAAATGATGACTTCTTCCACTATGAATATATCTATTTATTATTATTTATGTCCTTTAATAGAAATATTTCTGCATTTCTCTTCTAGGTTTTTGTGCACACTTTATTAAGTGATCTGCTAAGTACTTTGTAGTTTTTGTTCTATTGAAAACAGTATTACACTTTTAATTGGTCTTTACTGGTATAGGGAGATGCTTGTAAATTTTGTATCCAGCAACCTTACTGACCTCTGTTAGGTTGTATATGAAGTAATTATTTTTTCTCCCTATTCCAATGAAAGTGTTCCTTACTTTTTCTTTGCTTATTATTACCTGTATAGTTCTATGTTGACTGTAGTAGCAGTCAAAGTGGTCATCCTTGTCTTTTTCCCAACATTCAAAGGAATGTATCCAAAGTTTCTCTGGTAAATATGTAAGTTCTTGGTAAAGAGGTTTTATCATCTAGAAGTTTTCTTCTAATTTTAGTTTTCCAAGAACTCTATACCCTAGGGAAATCCTGCATAGACACACAGGAAAATATGAAGAGGTTTATCACCTTTGCCTGAGTGTTAGGAAAGTGTTGAAGGAGACCGAGGTTCTCATCACTGTAGGAATGGATAAGTAAATATGGTTTAAAGACATTTAAATAAAAAGAAAAACTCATTTCATTTTAAAAAAAGAAAAAATTACCCAGTTACCATTTCTAGCACTCTTTATTTCTTTGTGTATATCTGTCTTTCCATCTGGAATCGTTTTCCTTCTGCCTGAAGAACTTGCTTTAACATTCTCCTTAGTTCAGGTCAGCTGATAATTTTTTTCAGCTTTTGTACGTCTGAAATAGTCTTTACTTTTTCTTTGTTTTTTAAAAGACATATTTGCTGGGTATATAGTTCTAAGTAGACTATTTTATTTCTTTCAGTACTTTAAAGTTATTATTCACACTGTTTCCAAAGAGAAATCTGTTGTCATCTTTATCTTTGTTCTTCTGTATATATGTGACATTTTTTTCTGACTGCTCTTAATATTTCCTATTTAACACTGGTTTTGAGCAACTCAATTGTGATATGCTTCCTCCTCCTGTTGGCATTCTTTGAGCTTCTGAGATCTGTGGGTTTAGGCTGCATCAAATTTGGAAGTTTTCAGCCTTTATTTCTTCAAATATTTCTTCTGTTTCCCCTCCTACTTCGGAAAGTCCAACTACATGTATATTAGGCTTCTTGAAGTTGTCTCACAGCTAACTGATCTATTTTCTTTTTGTTATCCTTTTTCCTCAGTGTGTTTCCTTTTGGAGAGTTTCTGTAGCAATGGCTTCAAATGGATTAATCTTTTCCTCTGCAATGTCTCATCTGCTGTTAATCCCATAAAGTGAATTTTTCATCTCACACATTTTAGTTTTAAGCCCTAAAACTTTGGTTTAGTCTTTTTTATATATGTCATCTATGTTTCTACTTAAATTTTTTGAACATATGCTATAGTTTTAGTTCCTGCTTTGATGCCCTTGTCTGGAATTTTGAACATCTGTGTCAGTTCTTGTTCAGTTTCAACTGACCGATTATGGATCACATTGTCCTGCTTCATTGTATGCCTGGTAATTTTGATCGGATGCCAGGTATCCAATTCTATTTGATGAGTACTGGATATGTTTGTATTCCTATAATTGTTGACCTTTGCTCTAAAATGCAGTCATTTATGAACACTTTGATAATTTCAGGCCTTGCTTTTAAAATGTGTTAGGCCGAGCTGGGATTGTGATTATTCCAGGGCTCATCATTCCCCACTACTGAGGTAAGACCTGAGCACTCTACCCATTGTCCCATGAATTATGAGGTTTTCCAGACTGGATGGTGGAAACAGACACTGTTCCTGGCCCTCTGTGAGGACACAGCACAGTTCCCTCTAATTCTTCCTGATGGTTCCTTCGCTGTCCTCACACACATGCACTGATCAGGACTCTACTGAATACTCAAGGGGCGCCCTCTGTAGATCTCCAGGGTTCTGTTTCTGTGCAGCTTGCTCCTCTCCAGGACTCTGTCAAACTCAAACCACCTTGGTCTCCCCAGATGATCAGACCCATCTGTTCAACTCAGGGAGTCTTCCAGGATCCACGTGGGCTCCCCCACCCTGCATCATGGCTTCTCAAGGGATCCCTTCTCATAGGGATCACCTAATTTGTTTCCCATCTCACCAGGATCACTCTTTTTTATTGTCTGGCATCCAGTGTCTTGAAAACCATTGGTTGAAATATTTTGTCTGGTTTTTTTGTTTGTTTGTTTAAGGGTATTACTTCTATTACTCCATCTTGGCCAGAAATTAATGTAAAATTTTAAGGTATAAAAAATACTATGGGGCGCCTGGGTGGCTCAGTCATTAAGCATCTGCCTTCAGCTCAGGTCATGATCCCAGGGTCCTGGGATTGAGCCCCACATCAGGCTCCCTGTTCTGCAAGAAGCCTGCTTCTACCTCTCCCACTCCCCCTGCTTGTGTTCCTGCTCTCACTATCTCTCTGTCAAATAAATAAATCAAGTCTTTAAAAAAATATATTATGTACTTTTTAAGGATAAAAATGTATACATGTATGGACAATGCTGGAAGGGCATATATTAAATACTTAGGAGTGGATGTTGGAGAAACAAGGGAGGATTGGAGATGGTAGATGAAGGGAACAACTAAACAGTTAAATAAATAAAGTTCTTGCCTGGTGATGATCACTTGTCCCAGTGCCAGGAATATGATCAACTCGATGGTTACCTGGGTACAATTTTTTTTTTAATGAGTTAAGCAATCAGCTCAAGTAACTAGGAAAACAACAGAAACAACTCTAAGAAAGTAGAGTCAAGGAAAAATAAAAATAGATATAAACAATCTGAAAGGAATCTCTCCCATCATAAGGATCCAGAACAGAGGATTTACAGATAAGCTCTATCATACTTTCAAAGGAACAAAACTCCACCGGAAACTATTCGCAAGAACAGAAAACCAGAGGGGAAGCTACTCATTTATTTCATGACAGAGTGAACTTAATACCAATGCTGGAAAAAAAAAATACCACTAGAAACTAAATTCTGGGTTAATTTTATTTTTTAAGTAGATTTTAAAATCTTAAAATATAATGAATAATATAATAAATTGAGTCTAACAAGGTTTTTAGGAAATAATAACATACCTAAGGAGGATTTAATCTTAGGAATACAATAATGATTCAACATTAAGAAATCTTAAAAAGTAAAAGAAAAAAGATTGTCTTTTTTTTATTAAAGATTTTATTTATTTATTTGAGAGAGAGAGAGCAGAGCGGGAGAGAGAGCACAAGCTGTGGGGGAGAGGTAGAGGAAGAGAGAGAAGCAGACCCCTGCTGAGCAGGGAGCCTGACATGGGGCTCCATGTGAAGGCAGACCCTTAACCGACTGAGCCACCCAGGCGCCCCAAGATTAGGTCTTTCGTTATAATAATTTACTTCTTCAAAATCTACCCTAAGTAACTCTGAAAAACAAACTGAGGGTTCTAGAGGGGAGGGGCATGGGAGGATGGGTTAGCCTGGTGATGGGTATTAAAGAGGGCACGTTCTGCATGGAGCACTGGGTGTTATACGCAAACAATGAATCATGGAACACTACATCAAAAACTAATGATGTAATGTATGGTGATTAACATAACAATAAAAATTTTTTAAAAATCTACCCTAAGTAAACAATAGACAATTCATAAGCTTTATTCACAACAATGTTCATAGTGACATTATATATATATAGCAGTGAAAATTAGAACTAATCTAAATGTTCAACAATAGCTCTGATTAAACAAATTATGATACAACCACTCAATTGAATATTAATAGCCATATGTTTACAAAGAATTACATAGAAAACACTATGATAAATAGATTTTTGACATTGTCAGATTTTACAACTCAGACCTCACCAAGGCTTACTCTATTTAATATTAAAATGTATTTCTATCCTCCAAACACACTACTGGCACTCCCAATCTCCTTATCCAGCTCCATTTTTTTCTTTTTTATGGAAAACTTATCAACTTCCAGCAAATGGGATTATTTACATGTTTACATTTACTATTTATTAGAAATACAATCTCCTATCTTCTCCTATTACAATATGATCTTCACAAGGAAAAATACTTTGGTATGCTGATGTATCTCAGGTACCTAGAAGTACCTAGCAAGTTTACACAACTCAAATGAATAAATGAACGAGTGAATTTAACATTAGGGATTTTGATTATTTGTAGTGACCTCAAATTCTATGAATTATGAAAATATGTAATTGTGTCGAGGCATGAATTTAATTCACAAGCACTATGAAGTAAATGTATAGGAACTGCCTGTCATCTGAATCTCAGAGTGATTTTGTTGTTCTCCAAACATTTTATGGAAAAAATTACATGCTATACAACAGCGTACCACTCAGCAATAAAAAGGAACAAACTATTGATACATGTAACGACGTGGATGAGTCTCAAATGCATTAGGCTGAATCAAAGAAGCCAGACAGAAAAAGAGCATGTTTCTAGAAAATGCACACAATGGTAGAAAATAAATCAGTGGTTGCCTGGGGAGGGATGATTGTAACAGAGCACAATGAAACCTTTGGGGGTGATAGAAATGTTCGATATCTTGATTGTGGTGGTCGTTTCATGTGTGTGTGTGTATATCTGTCAAAGCTCATCAAATTGGCTATTTTATGTGTGAGAAATTTACTGTATAAAATTACACCTTAATAAACTTGTAAAAAAAAAAAAGGTGAAAACATATGTTCAAATGGTATTAATGAATTTAGACATTATCCAAGGTTTCACTATGAATCTCTGATAAATTTCAAGGGTACTCAACAATGCTAAATAAAAAAAATCATCAGGATAAAAATCATATACACTCTGTACATAAACAGGAAAAAAAATTAGAAGAAAATATGCCAAAATGCCAGTATTGTTTGAGATTCAGTGATGATGACTTAAGATGTTTTATCTCCTTCTTTTCACTTACCTGAGTTTTTCAAACTTCCGCTAATGAGCATGGATTACTTTTGCATTAGAAAAAAATTCATATTTTACAATCTATTTAATTACTCTTGTACTTAAGCATCATTTCTGACCCATCTTTCTGACCCATGTCTGTATGCTATTAATCATCCTGAAATACTGCTTTCAGTGCCCTGCTCAAGCACCTGGAGGGTTGATAAGTGTATAGATCTTAAGTGCTCTCACCACCAAAAAAAAAGGAATTACGTGAGGTGATAGATGTGTTATCTAACCTTATTATAGTAATCATTTTGCAACATATACGTGTATCAAATCATCACATTGTACACCTTAAACTTACACAATATTTTATGTCTATTATATATACGCAATAAAGCTAGGGAGATGGGGAAATAACCTACGGTGGCTTTTTATTGACCAGCATATCAAATCCAGTTCATTCTGCTGTGTACAGACCTATCAGAACTTGTTTCCAATAGGTTTGCTAAATCTCAGGTTTTGAAGTAAAGAGGGCCATATGGTATTTGTACCCTACAAATTAAACTTAATTAAAAATTTTTTTTAAACCTCAGATACATAATGTTGGGTTGTCTACCAGCATAACACTTGCAACCATGCATTAGAATTGAATTTTTTTAAATGTATAATTCAGGACAGTGTTATCTTTTTGTTAGTTTTCACTTTTTTTCCCCTCACAGTGTTCTTGAAGGTAAGACATATTTGGCAGCTATATTTTAAAAGGGGTTTTTTTAATTATAGGTCTCTATTTTTAAACAACATTTAGGCTTTCAGTTTCTTGTGAACAAAAGGAAAAACATATGTTCAAGGTCAGAATTCCCACTTACATATAAAAGACCTATTTTTGGATTAGATAGTGAATGCCACGACCTCTAAAGTAATGTGTACATTAGAGTTCTCAAATATCCAAAGATATAACTTCCTTTCAAACGACACCATATGATGCTCTAAGTATTTAGGTTTGGCTAACAGTGAAAAAATCATCTTCCTAATAAAGCAATTAAAATATAAACATTATCGTGACAGAAAAAGAACTCCCTGGAAATTCTTTTTTTACAAAAGTCACTGTCTTGGACATGATGTTCTGCTGCAGGAAAACATTTCTTAAAATATGGAAATTTTTTTCAGCAAGGAAAATCAGCTGCTGCAGATTTGTTAAAACTGGTCAGTCTGTTTATCTCTTGTCTAAAATCCCTGTGTAGGGTAAAGGGGAATGTCATAACTAATCAATGAATCAATTAAATCAATAGATGAGTGCTGATTTAACAAGAAGCTGTATCAGGGTTCCATCAAAGGAGCAGAACCACTATAAATGATACAGAATAAGGGATTGATTGTAGAGATCAAACCCTATGCAGTTGTGTAAGCTGTAACATGCTTCTGCCTCCAGTGTGGGGCCTGAGGTGAGTCAGGCCAGTACAGAAGAAAATATGAGTGTGAAGTGGGGGAGAACAAATATAAGCTAGAAGCTGTGAGGACAAAATGGAAGCCAACAAAACAAAATGGAATCCCCATTTCTCTCATCACTTCCATCCTTGATGGTATGAGTGACGTGCCAGATAACAGGTAGTCTTCACCACAGAGCCCAGGATAGGAGTCAGAGAATCTGAAGGAGAATGGTGTTAGGGGATGGATGGAGGGAGGAAACACAGAGCTGACCTCACTACGGCCCCACACTGACCAGGTAAGTGAGCACATTATGCAGCAGCATCTGGCCCAACGCTGACATCTGGCTAGGGTGACAGTTCCATTTTCCAAATCTCAGTCAGATTTCTCTTGTTGTTAACCCTAACTGCCAAACCATACTGGAAACACAGTTCCAGCTTAGGTTGACAGGGAACAGGCCACTAAAGAAACAACTTCTTAGCCTGTTTTTCCTCCCTTGCTCCTACATTCTGTACCCTCTCCCCATCCTGCACTACTTATGGATCCTCAAATTCAATCTATGAGCCATCTTCCCTCTCACCTCCAAGATACTACACATACTTTGGCATGTTCTTGAGGTGTCTATGAAATGTTTAGAGAGGAATGTGTGACAGAGAATTTGATACTGGAGTCTAGAACTGAAGAAAAATACATTGGAGGTAAAGATTTTGGAATTAATCAGCATAGATGGTATCATCTTCCATGGGCATAGATGATGAGCCCATCCAGGAAGAGCATGTGCCCAAGGGAAGAATAACGATGAAGTCTTCAAGAACACCAATATAAGGGCACACAGAGGGAGAGGAAAAGGGAAATATTTGTTATGTAGAATAATCTGATATGTCCATATTTGGGAGCTCAGTAAATTTTAGCGAATGTATTCTAATATTTGAATGTCATACACCTCTGTGAGGGGAACAAAAACTATTCCTCACATTTTGCAGACATGACTCTGTGAAATTAAATAGTTTGTGGCTCCTGACAACTTTCTCTGGTTCTTTCCCCTGTAATTATAATGCTATAGAGAAGCGGAAAAGGACCACACTGGGAGAGGAAAGATGAGACCAAGCTGGGTGAGTTAGCACCCCAGCATACTCTTTTTTTTCTTTATCCTCCAAAATGATAGTTCTAGGAGCCCTTGGCATAAAACTAAGCTTCTCAGAAGTTGGAGCCACTCTTGGCTCTTAATTTCCCAAACGCAAGACTTGCAGTCATACCTGCTCTGGTAAATCAACCACACAGAGATGGGAGGAGCCAATGAAGACCCTGGTCAAAGAATTCTAAGGTAAGGCCTTAAGAAATAACCATCTGACTTAATATATAACTTAGAGAACCCTCTGTAAACCACATGCTGAGCAGCACTTAAGCACTATGATGGATAACAAAAGAGGACGCACATGGTGTAGAAAGTTGATGCCACCTTTCAAGGCAATTGCTTGTATATTCTTCCCAAGGCCATGAAATCAATTACTGTAACATCCCACCCAGGATGAGAAGTTCAAGCTCACCATCATCTTTGCTATGGGTCCCTCTATTTTCATAAGAAAATATGTATCATGCCAACATCTCTTTTGACTCTGCTGATTGTAACAAACAAGAACCCACTTAAGTCACATCATGAAATAAAAAGGTGCATTAAAAAAATGCACCCAGATGGAAGAAGAGGTTGTCACACTAATTCTCCATCTCTTTCTCAGGGACCTTATGATCTCACCAACAATGCATGATGTCTCAGATTCTCAGTATATTTGTTCCCTTCTCTTCCCCACCAAGCAGATGTCTCACTTGACTCTGTCAAAGTCAGCACATGGCTTTGGCTTGCTATGGCCAACGCTTAACTCATGGTCTCTCTTCATTTTCAGCTTCCCTGGTAGATGGAAATTTTTCCCATGTTTTTAATTTCAAATTCTCAAGAGAAAATCCACCGAATTCAACTCCTCCTTGGAAACAGAGACACAGGTCAAACATCACTGGCCAGTCCATGCGGTGGCTGCCCTTGGGTGACATACCTGCTCCTGAGGTCCAGGTAAGCCCAGGAAGATGTGAAAGACAACAAAACGGAATAGGATCAAATGGCTTAAAACATGGCCTGACAGCCAGCAAGGTCTCTGAATCAGGCAGTTTCCCATAGACTGGGGTACGAGCAAGGCAGGCCTTAGAATTTTAATCCATCTAGGAGTGCAAATAGTGGCTTGCCAAAGAAAAGTGAAGTGATCTCATTATGACTAATTTCTTACATTAAATTCTTCTGACATTAACAATACCAAATTAAGTCCTGTATAATATTAGTGAGATCAAAAAAGTTGGTGTCTGTGAACGGACATTGAAAAGGACTTCTCACCACACAAATGTGAGGGCTGTTATCATCAGGAATTCAAAGCTTTCATTCATTCATTTCATAGACGGTGCCTACCATGTGCCAGGCCCTGCTCTATTTGCCAGGGAAGATCAGTCAACGCTTTTCAAATTCTATTTACACCAATGCTGTGAATGTACATGTCTTTTTAAAGCAACGAAATGATTTTCTTTCTTTTCAGATGAAATCTGAATGGCTAATCACAGTTGCTTATCAACTCCTAAAACCTAAACAGCAGGCATGGCCGGTCCTTGGGCGAGACCTCTAAGGAAAACACAGCATGTTACGGGAAGTATATTGCTAATTCAATGAAGTGGCATACACTGCCTTGCATCAGTGCTGTACGGATGCCCCACTACAGCATCAGGAAACCCTGCTGTTGACAACACCATATTTCAAAGGTACTTTAAAACCACCTTCACAATCCCCTCTTGGTACCCAGATAGTCCATGGCTCATATATTAGAAGCAGAAATAGGTATATGCTGAGTAAATCCTTTTGTGTATACCCACATTTCTGCCTCCCAGCTCCTTCCTAGAGTATTAACATTGGGTTTTAACTTTTGGGTTTTTTTTTTCCTTCTCTTTTTTTTTTTTTTTTGTTACTTTATACCCCTCAAACACAATGTAGCTTTGCTGAATAATACTAAACAGCTGCAATGTGCTACCCAGTGGGATTGCTGAAATTTTTGGCAATTGCCGAAATGACTCTGCGTAGACACATATTCACACATGTGGAGATAGAAAAATTGTTTAAGAACCAGGGGACCCATAGGAATGAAAGATGCCAGCTAAGTGCTAAACATTATTATTATTACATCTGAAAGAAGAGCGAGGCAGAGAAAAATAATTTCTGATAAGGCTGAAAATGCCTCGGAAGTATTATGTTAATTATTATCACAAAAGTTCATCAGGAGCCTCCCAAGCTCAGCAAACTTGACCAGAAATCCATTTCCCTTCTGACAGTCTTCCAGCCTGTACTAGCATTCTTGCTCCTAATTACTTCAATTAAAGGTGCTTTATAATAAAATGTTGTCATTTCTCTTCCTCAGACCTTAGAACTATGGAGATAATTGTCAAATTGTTCTTTCACACTCCCAAATGAGATTTTCTTCCAAGTACAATGAATGTTTCATCCCACTTCCTACTTATAAGGACTCAAGAAAATAGCCTTTCTGATTACTGAGAGAAGGTTTGCCTTTTTGCATGTTTGTTTTTTAAACGGTATGAGAAACTTGAGCAGAAGCAGTTAATAGGCAGAGGGATTCTCCTTTTGCATACAGCGCTTTTATTGCCAGAGGCTGTCACACACACGCAAACTATGTATCTGGCATAAGTCATCAGGACGCTGAAATCAGTTTATCAATAGAACCTGTCTCCCTGCTCTCTGAGATGCACTACTTCGTTGTTTCAATCACATTTGTAACATGACTTAATGTTCAGCAGCCAAAACACATTTGTTCCCTTGAAGAGGGACTCCAATAACTGAATTGTGCTTCTAGATTCTGCACAAGGGACATGGACTAGCTGATAATGACAAGCACCGACTGTGGTGAAGTTGACTTGGTCAGTTACCCTCTGCGGACCTGCAGCCTATATGATGCATCTCACAAACTGAAATTACTTGGGAGTGACAGAAAAAGAGACATGGTTGTGCTTGCCAACTTAATAGGACACAGCTCTCATTTCAGCAAATTGGGATTTCACCCGATTTTCCATCATTTCTTCCCATTAAAACAATAACACCAGCCATTTAGATATGTTTACAAAACAACAGTTTCTACTGGAGTCTTAGATCACTATTTCTTCCCTCTTTCCGTATGGAAACAACTGCTCAATGTAAAATATCCTACGCACAGTTCATATGAAATAAATCATTAAAGGACACTGATGATAGCATCACCTAGAGTCAGAATATTAATCACCTGTATCTTATCAAAAGAATCTAGTGTTAACCTCAGATATTTGATAGGTGATAGGTTTAAATTTTTCTCCCACTGAGTTTGTAATCTTGTGGGTCTAGAGAGGTATGTTATGCAGAAATTAGCATTGGATAACAAAGAAATTCACAACAGACAGAAAAACCTAACAAATCCTATCCTTGGATTCAAATGACTTGACTTCTTTGCGGGGCTTCAAGAGGAAATTCGGTGCAATGGCAAAAAAGCAGACTTGCCCTCAGGCCTGGGTGGGTTCGAACCCCTGCATATTATTTAACCTCTCTGTACCTTATCTCCCTTACTTGTAAAGAGAGTCTTACCTCACCTGAGTGTCCTAGGGATTAAATGCCCACAGGATATAGTGCTCTACAGATAATAGATATTCAATAAATAAGGCCACTTTTGGACAAGGTAATCAAATTCTACATAGAAGTTTGGTAAAATTATGATACAGGGAAAATGTATCAGCACACTCAATCTCAAATTTCTCCATGATTTCCCCATTTCTTCCTCTTCAATTTGTAGACTCCCAGTGACTGTTTGATGTCCCACTCTCTCCTATTAAAGTTTATCCAACAGGCTGAGGTCTGAGACACTTGATGTGGTGTCATTCGCAGAAGCATTCGCATTCTTATAAAAAGATTTTTGAAAGATTATTTAACCCAGAAGGAAAAATGAGAAATGTACAAGTACAGGGAAAGTACCTGTAGGCGTTTCCATCATCTCTGACTCCACACAGACGTCTGTACACCTAAAGCCTTTCTCCCTCTTCCTTGCTAACTGAAGCCTGATTTTAATGAAACGGAGACGTACCCAGCCCAGGCAAGGAGGAATTATTGGTCATGCCAGTACAGTTCCCTCTTGCCAATTAAAGTTCTAAGAGTAGGCATGTGACCCGGTTTTGGCCAGGGAGACATAAGGAGGCATCTTCTAGTGGATTCTGGGAGGTAGAAATTCTCCCCTCAGAGTGATTTCTTCCATTATAGGGAAAGTGTTTTTGTTCCTCCCCACTTTCTTCCTGCTTGGAACATTATTGTGGAAAGACATTAGCTTGTAGGGGCGCCTGGGTGGCTCAGTCGGTTGGGCGACTGCCTTCGGCTCAGGTCATGATCCTAGAGTCCCGGGATCGAGTCCCGCATCGGGCTCCCTGCTCGGCGGGGAGTCTGCTTCTCCCTCTCCCACTCCTCCCTCTCGTGCTCACTCTCTCTCTCAAATAAATAAATAAAATCTTTAAAAAAATAAAAAAAAAAGACATTAGCTTGTAGCTTTGGTGGCCATTTTGTTACCCTTGGGAGACATTGCCAACCTAGAGAAAATGCTGGATCAGAAGCCCGGATGTTGGTGATACCATTGACCTGCTACACTAACTCTGGAATTTCCTACTTATTATGTGAAGTTAGTAAACCACACATACATAGTTTCAGTCAGAAACTATTCTGTTATTCTGTTATTTGCAGCCAAGCATATACTAATTTACAGGCACTCTATTATTTTGCTATCCTTAGAGACCTCAAGAGAAATCACCAAGATAGAAACAAAGTCTAAGGGCTTAAAAGCTAAACTAACATGTTTAACCCTTCCAGGATGAATGAAGCCAGGAGTAGAGCTCTGGCGCTAACAGGATACTTCCCTACCTCTAAGACGGAGCCAAATAGATCTCAATTTTACACAGACTAGAAAATCAAGGGCAGGAACCTTGTCTTCTCTATATCTTTGGCACTTGGCACACTGCCTGGCACATAGTAGGCAATCAATACACATTTGTGGAATGACTGCATGAACACTGTGGCGGGATTCATCTAATTAGTGGTAGCTTTCTCATGCTCTGGACTGTGGAGGCCCAAGGCACCCCCTGCAACAATTTGATTTGAAAACGAAGCCAGAAAACAAGAATGGCTTTCTGTGTTCCATCTTTCTGTTGCAAATGGCTCTAGACTACAGACCCACAACATAAATGCTTAGCCTCCCCAGTGCCCCAAACAAAGCTGTGATTTTCTTCTGATTCTCTATTTTTAAAAAGCCCAAGACCATCAGTATGTTTGTGTTTCTTTGTGTTGACTGTAGGTTTTGATGTTTTTGCCAGTTCCCTTCTCACACTGTCAAATTGTGTTTTATGTTCCCTTATTCTTTCAGCCATTTCAGGGGGAAAATGCTAATTACCATGGGCTAATAGCAGCTCTGAACTGCACCAGAACCCTGGGTCTCACAAATACCTGTCACCGCAGAAGTTTTCAATTACCATAATTCCATTCCTAATTCAAATTACCATAATTGCCCTCCATTAATGCAACTTTCTTAAAGCTGAAACATCAAAGAAGAAACTGGCACATTAGCTCAGTTGACTACTTACAAAAATAAACAGTGTCTGTCCATTTTGCAAATAGGATGATGTTAGCCTAAAAAAATGTATGTGTTCTGAGCTCATAAGACCTATCATATTATATTTTGACTCTTCTGTCAGCATTTGTAAAAACTGAAAACCATCCATATCTTCCTTCCTCTTCCCTCTCCTCTGGGTGAAGGGTAAGAATTGCTCTTCTGATTCAGCATTTACCACAACAAAAAATTCAGCCTGTCAGCTCCTTAACCAACTTTGCTCTTACAAATCCGTTCATTTGGATAAAAAGCAGTTTTACCACTCTACAATCATCAGTTCCACTGCTAATGATCTTTGTTTTCCTGATAAGTCATGCTTGCTTTTTTTCAGTCGCTAGTCTGAGGCAGACCACTGCCCAGAGTCAGCTGGATTGAATATCAGTGCTACGCCATCACTGGACTCTCCTTGGCATTTTACCAGAAAACCATAGTTTTGTAATTTGAAATACAGGCAATTCTTCCTACCTAAACAGAGAAATTGCCAGAGGAGAGCAGTCAGAGCAAAAGGTCACGTTATAAGTTGGACTATTAGAGTATCTGGTTCCAAGGAGGCAAGTGTACAGTCCTTTAAATCAACAAGTGAATCACCGAAGCATTCTTCAATAAGTTTGCCTAAATCAGTTCGTTAAATGAAACATTTCCCCAAAAAAGTGTCTAGTAAACACTATAATAAGTTTGTTTTAAATTCTCAGCAAATGATCATTGATAATTCTCAGTCCTGCAGAGTCTCTCTGTGGTATCCAGCAGTTTAGTCCAACAAAGCCACAGTAGCTTTGAAGGTTGAAAATTCTGCCTTCCCAAATGCCATAGGTACCTTTAGGATTTAGCTCCCAGCTACACCAATGTAGAACTCCCTGCTGAGGACAGGAAAACGAAGATAGTTCCATTGGAGACTCTGAAGGATTCATAAAGAGTGGGTTCACCTAATTAACTACATCCAAGGAGCAGCAGGATCCAGTGGATGGAGTTACCACTATACCCTCGGAGGCATCTCTCACTTCCTGGGCTCCCAAGCATTTTGGTGTATATTTAGGTTATTGTTGCATTTTGCTCCTCAAAGTTGGGTAGACATTCCAGTTCAAGTCCCAGCTCCTCAACAACTCAACCATCCTCTTCCCTTTCTCTAAATTATGATGACAGTTTTAATCCAGGCTGTCCACCTGGAATTTCACTCCCTATACTGCTACTTACACTTAACAACCTATTGTCTTGTTCACCCATGAAGGAACCTCTCTCTTCTTCTGAGAAGAAAGCTCTAAAGACTGGGGTCCACTTCTTTGGTCACATGATTTTCATGGCCAGCTAGTCCTTCCTTGAAGTACTTCAAGCTGGAGTGGAACAGAAGAGACCTCTCCTTTCTGGCCCAGAGGGGTTAGTCGTGAGCCCAAAGCTACCAATAGCCCCATGGCCCCAAACCCGTGTAAAAGCTAGTGTAAAGGCATGAAGAAGCACAAAGAGAGGCATAGATGAAAGATGGAAAACGGGAATCCGGATGGTGTTCTACCCCCTGGTTCCAGATATCCCTGAAGCTAACTCTACTTGTCCTTTCTGTACCGTGGTTATTGGGTTATAGGTCAATAAAGTTGCCTCTTAAGCTGTTAACTAGTTTGACTGTTAACAGCCTGCTGTGGATACTGGCAAATATAATATCCTCTTCCTATTGATGGGCCTCTGTCCCATAGCTGGGCTATTTTCAGCATTAATTATATGACTTGTCCTTGTTCATTATCCATATACAATTGAAGAGCCACAAAAGTAAGTGATTCATTGCTGACACATGGCATTTCTTGAGCAGCCATTAATTAGCAAAATAGCACCTGAACTTAAATTGTTAAGGAGTGTCAGCAAATAAAACTGTAATCAGAATTTTTTTTCTCCCTTCTTGTATATGCACCTCTGTGAATTTCATGAGGCAATTTCCAACTTTAATTTAAAGCTTATCAGGAACACCGAGTTATACATTAATCTTTAAGAACTGAGTCTAAATGTGCATGGCCTTCTCCATTCTCTCTTTGAGAAACAAGAGATGACCTGAGCCACAGTATATTCATCTTCTCTAGCCGACCGGGATTCTCAGACCCTGGCACACAAGGACCACATAGCTGAGTCTGGTCTCATCTTTAAGGAATTCACAAACAGTGACTGAGCACACACTATGTACCAGGCACAGGGCCATATTTCAGGGAAAATATAAAAATGAATAACATAATTCGTGTCTGAGTAGCCCTTGTCTGCTTCTTCCCCATACCTATATGTTTTGGACTTTACCCATCTGGTGTGCTTCAACTTCTATCTGCTAGTATCTCCTTCACTGAGACAGAGGAATTCTGCTAGAAAGCTCCTCTTCCAGAGCATAGCAGGCCAGAAGCACCAGAGAATTAACATTTCCCTATGCCTCCTCCACTCCCCATATCTCTGACTCCCGAAGCCCTCAAGTAGTGACTAACAGATGTGGATCTACAAATACTCCAGCTCCCTTGATGCTTGGGGGGCATGATGCTGAGACACATAAGTAGCCCACTATAACCAGCTTAATAATGGACATTTTATTGGCCTCCTCTCCTTTGCTCTATTACTTTTCTACTTCCTATTGGTGTTCCCTGTATCTCCCCCTGGGGGGAGGGAGGGGTTATTTCCATTCAAATCTTTATTTCCCGCTCTGCTTCCAGAGTAAACCAAACTGAGACAACGCCCTTAAAGAACTTATACTTTAGTGGGAAAGGCCAGCCTGCAAATAATATTCCTTTACTAGAGGAGTGAAGACTATGGAAACAGAAAAATAGATGCTTCTATTCTTCCTGACCTAAGAGCTTCTCCTCCAACCAGAGGATTCACAGTAAATGGAAATCATGTAACGGGCTTTAGGCGGGGAACGCTGTAAGCCTTGTCTTTCATAACCACTGTTGTGAATACCCGGCTCTCTTCTACTATATTGGTCTTTTTTCCCCTATGACCAGGTTGGAACCTTCTTCCCTCTCCCCTAAAAGTGGCATTCTTTTAAGTAGTAGGCTTTCCCATGAATTCACCGAAAAAGGTGATCATTTAGTCATACTCTAGTACAATACTTGTCTAAGATAAAATACTTTTTAAAAACGGGACCTGATATAGGTAGTATAATAAAGGTTCTATCAGCAAAGGACTTTAATCTCTGCCTTCTTTACCTTTCAAATCAAGATGCTTTCATTCTTCCTCACTAAACTCCAGCTGTATTTTCAATTGAATCTTCGATGTCCACAACTGTCTCAGATTGGACGCTCTGGGAAGCTGACTCTAACACGGGATTTAGTGTGCACATGGTACTTGGGAGAAGAAGGAGAAGAAAGCAGGACTGGGTAAAAGAAGAAGTCACATGGCAAAACGTATTGGTGCCAGAGGGCACTGTGAAGCTACAAAGACTTGTCAGAATTGACCTGTGTTGGGCCAAAATGTCCAATCTTTATACCCCTGTCTAGATCAGTCATTAGATAAAGGCTGCCAGGAAGGTAGCCTTGGGCAAGGTGGTTGGTTGTCAGCTACTGAGATAATGCTGCCTACAGGCTGTCTGCTGACAGTGCTCCCACCAGCCAGGGCATCAAGCCCTTCCTTGAAAGGGGATCTGGACAATGCATCCCACTAAACATCATACATTGGGATCTGCCTCATTTCTCAGCCTGGTGACCACCTCTGCAGGAGCATTTTCTGCAAGTTGTTGTAAGTTGGAGAGTTCCACAAAATCAGTGATTCTTCATGGTCTCCACTTCTCTTCCCCTTAAACTCCCAAGGCTTTTGCGAATACATTTAATCTCCAAATACACTTTCTGGGATCCCATGAGCTGCCTCTTATCAGTTGAACTAGTTAAAGTACAAGATTGGAATTTAATGGCATAAATAATCAAATTTAGGTTAGGGTTAGTATTAGGTTGGAACATAGAGTCAGGATGGCCCAGAAGACTCAGGTCTAGCTGGTTTGGTTCATCTAAGATAGTCAAGTTATTTGAGTACTCAATGGACCCATCAAATTACTGGCATTTCTCCGTGTCTCTGGAGCCAAACCCTTCTGCCACATTTGAGGAAGTCCCAGTCTGTCTCTAGAGAAAGCTTAAGGTGACTGTGAGTTTAAATACATCACTAGGTCCCTCTCCCAATGTCTTACTCAAAGCCCTGCTATTATCTAGGGGAGAAGGGGACCCCAAATTGCCTAGTACCTGGGATGTGGGTTAAGCTATCCAGTCACTTAAATTACCCAAGGGCTAGGAAAAGCATAATTTGCACCAAGTCTACACTTCTAGTTGTGGTCATTCTGCTCCATTATCACTTTATAAAGATTCCCTCTGTTCCATCATGGAGCTCTTTGCTTTAAGCAAAGATTCATATAGGAGAAGAGATGAAAAGAACAAATCTGTGCATTTAGCAACACACTTTGAAATTTAAAAGGATCTAAACAAAATAAGCTGTCGTTATAACTAATTATGTTTTTAGTTTGGAAATGAACTTTGCCTCTAATTCAAAGTTAGAAATTACTTATGCATTTATCATTTTCTAGGGTACTCACCCCTGTACCATTTCAAATTTCAAATTTTTCTCAGTCTTTCTTCACCAAAACAGTCAGACAAAAGAAACAGAAAGATAATAGCACAATAACAAAGGGACATGAATAATTGGAATGTCTCTTCAGTCAGAAGTATTTTTGCTTCTACTAAAGGATTTCACTATGATAAATATTATTACCCTCAAGATCAATGGAATGAAGGATCTGCCAAATCTAACTCAATGCCAGGAAAATCTATATTGTATTTACAGATTTCAGATGGAAAGATCCAGCATTTATAGCACAGAGCATTTATATTCTCTTTCCTCCACTCTCCTCTAGATTTTCTTCCAGAACCAAAACTATCTGCAAGACTTATTGGCAGAAAGCTCCTTGTTCATAAGGATAATACTGTAATCACCAAACAGAATACTTTGAGGACTGTGCATCAACCATCCTTAAAACCTGGACTTAATACGGATGCTCATCCTGCATCTATTGCTTCATTCCCTTCATGCCATTCTCTCTAAGAGAAATGTTATCGAAATAAAATTTCCCCACCTAGACTGTGAGCAGGCAAACTGAGTAGATCAGATGGATTTGTAAACATTTATTGACTGTTTGAGTAAAGCTGTGCAATATCATCATGAATACTGAACTCTGCCTTCATTAGCCATGCAAAATTCCCTAGGTCAGTATTTACCTTTTAGCAGCTTATTAAGCGGCTAGATGCTATGATTCAATCAGCTTCACGGAATCCACTGTGGCATGGCCACACTGACACAGAAATGATGGAGGCCAAAGAGATTCAGATTAGTCGGACTATAGTCACACTGGCATATCACTTTACCCTTCATGTACTTCTGAATTTGGATACATCCCATGCAGCTTTATTTGCATCCAGAAGACCCAGAATCTATGCACCTTGTGAAGAATTTAGCAGTCATAATTAATCATGGCTATTCAGAGGAAAGAATGAGGAATCTTGTTAAGGACTGGGCTGTCATCAATTCCCAGACTGATACAACACTATCATGTATGTGAGGGGGTCAATGACACAGCCAATGCTTCAATAAATCGAAACAAGCCTTGCACTTTGGTGGAATGATAGGTCATGATCGCAATACATCTTGGAGAGGTAAATACAGCCCAAAGAATTTGCATTTCAAGGGGGCTATTCTTCACCTGATCCTAAAGGAACTAGGAGGCAGCAATTTTCAGGAATCTTCATTTATTTATCTGCTGCCTCAGAAAAAGTAGAAGGGATATCCAGAGAAGATAAATAACTATGACAATACAGCATGGTGATCCAGTTGAACCCAGGGAGTTTCTCTCATGCTACACATTGCTGACCTCATCATAAATATTTATTAACTGTGCCAATCAAAAGCTTGAATCAGACAAGTCATTAGTTTTGTGTTAAATGTTCAGAGTCCTAGAGTTATGAGAAAAAGCTAGAAATAAGACTATTCAGTGATCAACCAAGGAGAGAATAAGGAGTGATAATGGTGGAAATCAGAGGAAAAGTAAAAGGAGGTGTAGTATTAAGTAACATTTGAGTAATTAGTATGTGGTAGAGTGTGCATTTTTCCATAAGAAACCTGAGAGAGGGATTATTATCACCCCTATTTTACAGATATAGGAACTGAGGCACAAGGAGATTAAGCAATCTGCCAAAGGTTCTACAGTGTGTAAGTGATATAGCTAGATTTTAAACCTGGGAGTCTAACTCCAAAGACTGATTTCTTAATGGCTATGCAGAGATCTATCCACTGGTTTATGTAATTAATCTTTAATATATCTAAAAGGGAAAGGTTGTAAAGAACTAGTAAATATAAAATTCATATTTTTGCAATCTACAGAAATATCTCCATGTCCAGATATCTTCTTGGGATTTCTGAAATGTATCCTTTCAGACCACATCTAGTTAAAGATTCATCATGGCTATTAACATTAGGAGCAACACAAAAATAAAAGTGATAGGAGCTGAATGTATTTCAGAAAACATAAACAGTCTTTAAATTGTCATCTTGAGCCGGAACTCTGGATTTCAATATTTATCTTACAATATGGTGATGTGGACTTTTCTACTGAAATATTTATTTGGCTATGCTTGAATCTATGTAAATATTAACCTAGGAAACCAGGTTTGGGTCTATATCTACATAAAACCATTAAGTTGCTTTGTCAGATACCATTAAAACTTCTGCATGCGAACAAAAGAGAGTGATGAGGTACAGCTGATATTAATCAGATTGTCTTGATATGTAACTGAGTAGAAACATGACAAGACAAAAGCAACTGACAGGTAATATATTTAAGGAAAAAAAATGCAAACTACACATAGTTGACCCTCACCTGCTAGTTACTAAAACACAATCCAAGAATAAAACCTGAATCTTTACACCTGAAGATTCTCAGTTTGAGATGTTGCTGTCTCAGTTACCCTCTGCTATGTAACAAACATTCCAAAAATTAAAGCAACAGTAATCTCTTATTTCTCACAATTCTGTGGGATTTGACTGGGCACGTCCTCTACTACTGGTTTCATCTGGGCTTACTCATGCATTTAGCAAGATAGTTGGCTGGGCTGGAAGGTCAAAGATGGCCTCACTTACATGTCTGACAGTTGGTCCTAGCCATTGGCTGGGGCATTTCAGTTTGCGTCTGCATGGTCCCTCATCTTCCAATTGACTAGACCATTTTCTTCTCAGGAAAATGTACCAAGACAAAGAGGATAAAAGGTGAAAGGCCTTTTGAGGCCAAGGCTCTAGGACTAGCACAACATAACTTTTGCCACATTCAATTAGTCAAAGCAAAGTAAGTCTGGCTCAAATTCAAGATGATAAAACAAAAGAATTTACGTCTGGATTACAGGAACAGCAAACTCATGTAGAACATGTAGAGTGGATGGAAAAACTTTGTGGCCATGAAACAATTGACCACACACATTTATACACACATACAAAGAAAAAGTCAGCCAGATTAACTGCATTAATATCAACATCTCAATATCATAGTTGTGAAATAGTTTTGCATGATGTTACCATTGGGAGAAACAGGATAAAGAGTACATAAACCTCTGTGTTATTTCCTACAACTACATGTGAGTCTATAATTATCTTAAATAAAAAGTTCAGTTTTTAAAAAGTCAGCTGGAAAGAATTTCATCAGAAAAAGCATAGAAAACAAAGTGGAATTCATTATCACAACATTTTACCAATCCATGGTGAGGCCAGATATAAAATAACATATGTAGTTTAACCACTTATTCAACAAATATTTTTGAGTGCCTCTCATGGGCCCAGTACTCTTCTAGGCACTGGATATGTAACAGTGAACCAAAGGACTAAACCCTTTTCCTCACAGGCCATACTTCCCATTATTTCACTCTAAATACTATGGCAAAGCACTGAAAAGAATAAAACAGAAGACCCAGGGGCTGACAATAAAGTAGTCAATGAGAAGTTGACACCATATGGTAATGAGAGACTATATTCTAAATCTCCATCCAAGAACTTTAAAACCTTCCAGGAAATGTAATTTGTTTCTAAAACATTGAAAAGACTCTCTAGCTTAGTCTTCCACTATTTCTGAGCTCAGTTATCCAGAACCACAAGATATTCTACAGGTACTTGTGTATGTATATCAAATACACACACATACACATATATATGGTGTATAAATATATTTTAATTTTGTCAATTATACCTCAATAAAGCTGAACTAAAGAAACATTTTTTAAGACTTTATTTTATTTATTTATTAGAGAGAGAGAGAGAACACAAGAGGGGGTAGGGTCAGAGGGAGAAGCAGACTCCCTGCCAAGCAGGGAGCCCAATGTGGGACTCAATCCCAGGACTCTAGGATCATGACTGGAGCCGAAGACAATTACTTAACCAACTGAGCCACCCAGGCACCCACAAAAGAAATATTTTAAAATATTTTTTAAAAATTGAACTATTCAAGGCTGAGCCCCTTAGTTCTCTCTACTACTTCTTGCCCACCTGCCAGAAACAGTCTGACCGCCCAAACTTGACAAGAATGCTGTAGTATATTCTACTACTTCGGTTTACCGGGCATCCGTTCTCCCTTTCTCTTTGAGAAAACTGCCTCTTCTTTGCTCTTTGTACATGTGGGTTGATTGAGGCCAGCCTTAACTTAAGTATGAAGATAGACAATGATCCAGGAGTAAGTGAATCAGCACATTCAAGGGTAGACATATGACCTAACTGGCCAATGAGTCAGGCCCAGGACTTTTGTTAGAAATCTTGGGAAGCATGCTCTTTTCTCCCATGGTACTGAGTGAACAGAATGTGAGCAAGGAGCTACTACTGTATCTTGCCAATACTAAGGATGAGCTAGCTCCCAAAATGGCACCAAAACAGAGAAAAGCCAAGCAGAGAGATAGGGAGAAAATGGGTCTTGGTGACACTATTTGAGGCTCTGAATTCTACTTCAGAACTCCCTTCAGACTTTTTTTATTACATAAGCAAAAAAAATTCTCTTTTGACTTAAACAAGGTTAAGTTGGGTTACTGTCACCCGTGACTGAAAGTGTCCTAACCAATACAAAGAAAGAGGATGAAGAGGATGTAGGAGTATCTTGGAAAAGCAGATTAGAGGACTGGATAGGAGAATGACTACCAATTTTTCAGAGAAAGAATGAAAACTGACTTACTGTGTGCTTGCTTTCATGTCTTCTCTGGCAGCAGATCCAAAAACTTGCCTCACCCTCCAACAAGTAGAGCCAGCAGCACTGGTCTCAGAATTTGATGAACACACGTCAGGATTCCATTGAAATGATCTTCATTACCGAGGAAGAAACAAGAGCATTGTTTTTAGAGGTTTTCTTTTAGTAGCAAAATAAAAGAGAAGCATCTTTGTGTTTACAGAGCATAAGAGAGAAAGACAATAGCACATGATGACCCCAAACATCAGACAAGATCCTCTGGGTACAAATATTTAAGGTCCAAGTCCTGGATTAAAGAAACAAGTATTTCACTAAGTGTATTAGAGTTCTCCAGAGTAACAGAGCCAATAGGATACATATTGATATAGATATTTTTTTTTTAGTGCCTCTCTCTATATATATATATATGGAGAAAGAAAGAGAGAGAGAGAGAGGTAGAAAGAGGTCTATTTTAAGGAATTGGCTCACTGAATGGTGACTGGCAAGTTTAAAATCTGCAGTGTGGGCCATCACCTGAGACCATATGAGGAGTTATAGAACTCATGAGCAGCCAATATTGATGTTCAAGTCCAAAGGCCATCTGCCAGCAAAATTTACTCTTGCTTGAGGGAAGTCAGTCTTTTGTTCTATTTGGACCGTCAACTGATTAGGTGAGGCCCACCCATGTCATGGAGGGGAATCTGCTCAAACTCCATGGATTTAAGTATTAATTTCATCTAAAACATCTTCACAGAAACATCCAGAATAATGTTTGACCACATGTCTGGCACTATTCCCAGACAAGTTGACACATAAAATTAACTATCACACTAAGTACAGGAACAACAAGTCTCAGCAAATTTCTCCATGTCATCAACTAAATTTTTTCTAGCTTACAAAATCCAGATCTATAGAAAAATATCTTCCTAGTGTGTTATCATTGATTTCAAAGTCTGAAATACCCAGGAAGCACAGATGAATACAACAGGAAGAACATTGCCCTGGGAGTAAGAAAGACTAAGTTCTAGTTACAGGTCTGGTGCTAATTTAACCAAGTCATTTCACCATGTTAGATTTCAATTTCCTTATCTCTCAGTTGAGGGGTGGGGGTTAGATCTAGCGACCCCCCAAAGTACCTTCTAACTTTCACTTACACCATGTTTCTAATCTCTCTGATCAAGGACCACCAACCTCACTCTTTCCTAGAATCCTTACAGTCTATAATATTTATTTCAAGTGCCCAATTGGATATTGTTCTCTTTTGTAGTTCCAACCTTTATGCTATTTAAATAAAAGTGGGACATGTGCTGCTGAGAATAGCAATGACGGGGGTCCGTGGGTGTTGGCAGCATCCTAGCCAAGGTGACGCTGAATTGTTAAAGGCAGCCCACACTACAAGGTTTTCTCAGCTATATCAGGTGAAAGTTTTGCCCTTCCAGTGGAAAACAAGTTGATCTGAAAGACAAAGATGATGACAAAAACATATAGCCCTTCCACTGGAGTTGGTATATTCTTCAGAAATTTCTGCTGAGAGGGGGAAAGGTGTTCCAAGATGATCAAGAAAAGTTTGCACGCACACCTGAAGAAAGAGGATTTCAGTTAAAGCCAAGAGTAACTCACTTCGAATAGCATTTTCACTATTCCTGGCAACCCAGAAATGCTCTTTTATCCTCTGTAATACCTATAATAGCACATTTATGTTTAGCATCTAAGATGTGATAAAATAATTAAGAGAGTTACAGCATCAATGGGAATGAAAAATGGTGTAGCTGCTATGAAAAACAGAATGAAAATTCTTAAAGATATTAAAAATAGAACTATCGGGGTGCCTGGGTGGTTCAGTCGGTTAAGCGTCTGCCTTCAGCTCAGGTCATGATCCCAGGGTCCTGGGATCGAGCCCCGCATCGGGCTCCCTGCTCAGCGGGGAGCCTGCTTCTCCCTCTCCCTCTGCCTGCCTTTCTGCCTACTTGTTCTCTCTCTCTATCTCTCTGTCAAATAAATAAATAAAATCTTTTAAAAAATAAAAAATAAAAATAAATAAATAAAAATAAAACTATCATTTGATCCAGTAATCCAACTTCTAGGTATTTATCAAAAAGAATTGGAATCAGGATCTCAAAGTGATATTAGCACCCCAGTGTTCATTGTGGCACAATAAGACAAGGAAGCAACCTAAATGTCAATCAACAGATGAATGGATAATGAAAATGCTGTATATACATAAAATGAAATACTATTCAGCTTTAAAAAAGAAGGAAATCCTGCAGTATGTGACAACATAGATGAAACTTGAAAATATTATGCTAAGCAAAATAAGTCAATCACAGAAAAACAAATATTGCATTATTCCATTCATATGAGGTACCTAAAATTATTAAACTCATATAATCAGAAAGTAGAATGGTAGTTACCAGGGGCTGGAGAGAAGAGGAAATAGGGAATTGTAATCAATGGCACAAATTTTCAATTATGCAAGATGATTAAGTTCTAGACATCTATTATATAATATTGTGCTTATAGTTAACAATATTATATTGTACACTTAAAATTATTAAGCAGATAGATCTCATGTTAAGTGTTCTCACCCCAATAAAAGAAATTTTTTTTAAAAATAAGAGAGTTGAAAGAGACATACATTCTAAGGGACATACATTCTAAGGGGGAGAAAACAATATGTAAAAAGTAGCAAATAGGAATTATAAAGAAGATGTGACAACAGATTATAAAGGAAAAATTGTGAAATATTATAGACTATTCTAAATTAAAATTATTTTACGGTTGTTCCAGTGATCTTACTTGACTGCAAGTTCTCCATGCAAAAGGATCACACTCTTTGTATTTTTCTCTTTACTTGGTACATTGCCTCACACATGATAGGTGTTTGACATGTTTGTTGGGGAATGAAGAAATGAATGAATGCCACTCCAAATCACAGCTATCACTGTGGATTAAAATTTTTGTCTGTCAATATATCTAATTCAGATAAAGTCTTTCAGAAATCTAGTAGTTCATGATTAAGAAACATTTTAGGTACATAACCTTCCAACTTGATGGAGATCTTTCACTGAAATATTGAGAGACATAGAATGCAAAAGGGATAAATATTGAAAACATGTTATTGCCACAGTTTATTTCACTGTAATGATATGCCCTGCTTTTATCTGCAATATGAAATAAATTGTAGCAAAAATTCACAACATAAGAATGATTTCCAGTTCTCAACAAAGTAGTAAGAAGTTCAGGACAAATAAGTGCTGATGGCTTCCACTCCCAAAACCTAATCTCTTTCTCACAGGAGAAATGTGGATGTTGACAGATTTCAGAGCCATGTTTACACATAAACTGTAAGAAAACTCTGGGGAGTCAGATGGTGGCCAGGTCCCACAGTAAGAAAGAGGAGTGTGCTGGAGACAGAGCAGGCTTGAGGCCACAGTTCAAAATAGGTTAGGAGAGCTTCCTATTAATTCCTTTTCTCTCCTCCATTGACCACCATTTCACTACAGTAATTCAGATACAGATGTTGAAGAAGTAATATCAGGGTAGCATGGAACACAGTTGGGATAAAGAGCCTATCATTGCCTAAAAGCAATGAGACCTAACAGAAGGGCTGGCACTGAATATTCCCTTTTCTTCTTCCCGTCCCCACTCCTTGGGCTAGGAAATTACATTTAAAAGGATGGAGAAACATTGGAGAACATTGGAATGGGCAGAACCCAAAAGCAGAGAATATTGGAATGGGCAGAACCCTAAGTCTCTCCCCATGCACTGAAATCTTAAAAGTACCTAAAGGAGCCCAAACCAGGGCCTGGACTTATGCCCATCCCCCCATGTTGACATTACAAGTCAAAGGAGCTGGTATCCATAAAGGAGTAAAAGATACATCCAGGAAAGTATTACAAGAAATCTGAGGAGAACACACATTCCAAAAGAAATACTATACTAAAATATGCTAAACTATACTAAACCTAAATCAACTCTATAATTTTTAAAAGAGAAAATTAATGAAACTCACAGGAAAAGAAAAAATAAAGTATCAAACAGATAAGTTTTAAAAACACATACCGAGTGAAGTTATACTGAAATTTTTCTAAGATTTTGAAATCTTTAGAGTAAAAAAGCAGATAACTTACAATGTAAGAAGAATCAAATGGATATCAAATTATCAACAATGTTAATACATGATGATATTGTAATAAAAATCTTCAGAATGTTGGAAGAAAAAGCATTATGAAGCTGAGATTTTATATCCAGCTAAACTATCACCTAAATGCAACAATGAGATAAAGATCAAAGATTTGTGAGGCTACAAAAATTTGTCAAAGAGTTTGAAAGAACTCTTGAAAAACATACTATAACATAGTAAGGAATAAATCTAGAAGAAAAAAACAAGATGTGGGAAGTAAGTATGAGGTAAAACTTAATATATTATTATAAGCAATAACCAGAAATGTCTGTGCACAAAAATCTAAAGCTAAAATTCTAAACAATAATATATGATAATGAAGTTTGAGGGAAGATACCAGAGGGAAGTGAGAGAAATTAGAATGTACGAAGGTTCTTGTCTTGTTCAATGAAAAAGCACAGGTATTGATAAGTTTTCTGTTTGATGAAAAAAAATAAGCACAAGTATAAATCTTACTAAGTTGGAAATAAACACCATAAGAATAAAAATAAAATATATAGCTTTCAACACCAAAAAAAATTTTTCTCATTTACATAACAGAGTATATAAAAGGAGAAAAAATAAATGAAAAGGGAAAAGGATAAATAGAAAACAAAAAATAAGATGACAGAAATAAATCTTAACAAAATTAATTACAATGAATATAAATGGATCAAACTTATCAATCAAAAGACAGAAAATCTCAGGGTGAATATTAAGAGCCTGGGGAGAGCAATAAAGAAGGTACACAAAAATGTTAATGATAATAGAATGGCAAAAATATACCAGGAAAATAAGAAATAAAGCCAAGTTATAGAACTTATGGTGAAAAACATCATAAAGGAAAAGAGGAAAAATCATATATTGGTAAAAGGAACATTATATCAGTCATGAATAGATGTATGTATATAGCCTTGAAATGTACATATTCTTTAAATTACTGAAAAATTAGAAGAGATAAATAGCTAAATCAACAACTGTAGGTGAAGATTTTAACATGTTCATATCGGAAACTGCTAGATGAACAGACAAAAATAAACCAAATGGAAAATGTGTAAATCCCACAATAAGCTTGATCACATAAAACATAACCAGTAACACAGATTGCATATAATTTTCCAAGCCCACAGGAACACTCACAAGAATTCATATTTTAGTACATTTTTCAAAACCTAATACATTTACTAAGTTGGCATTTTGTCTGTAATCCAATGTTGCAGACACTCCCTGAGAATTTCATAATCTCCTTTTAAGAGATGGCTTTTAAGAATGCAGGCTAGAAGTCAACACTTGCTTACATGCTGTTTTATGACTTACTTGTCTTACTGCTTATTCCTTCTGTTTTATTTTTTTTTTTAATTTTATTCCTTCTGTTTTAAATTAGGAGATAGCTCCTCTGAGTAAACTGTATTTTCCCAGGTATGACAGCCGCTTTCCTTGGAATGGATATTACAATCTGAAACACATTCTTCTGAATACCTCTGATGCTAGTAAATTATTATCTTTATTGTTATCAAAAGTTATTTAGCATCACAGCTGGTAAAGAAGGTGGATATTTTGAGTCACATGTAAGTTGTGACTTTAAAAGTATCATACTAACTGTAGAATGAATATCATCAATATCCTTTTGCCCTTATTCCAATAATAGTCTCCTATGTTGACTCTTAACCTCCTCCCCCACTCTTAGTTCAGACACATTGGGTAGAACGAAGACTCCATGGGGAAGCACATGCCCCAGAATTAGCCAGAAACCATGTTGCATTCCCTTGACCTCAGAGACGGTTTCACTGTGAGCATGCAGTCTACATCTCTATAGACTTCTCTGGTTGCTACCAGAAATGACATTCACTATTTCCAATGGTTTTCAGCCTGAAAGGATGCTACAGTCACTTTTGTCACCACACAGGAGAAGCCTGTCTGAGAATGGAGCCAACACAAAGGAGCAGGGCCCAAGGACAAGGAGACAAACAAGATCCTGATGACACTATTTGAGGTTCTCTGTCCACCTGTGTTTGAAGATAGACCTCCCCACTAAACTTTCCAGTTACATGGACCAGTAAGTTCCCTTTTTGCTTAAGTCACTTGACTGGAGTTTTCTGTAACTTTCAACCAAAAGTTTTGATAATGTGACTTGCTTATATAGCTCATACATTTGCTTTAAAGGCAATTCCAGAAGAGAAACAAAAGTATTTCAAACCATGACAATATAATTGAAATGAAATCTCCTAAAGTGATTACAGTGAAAAGAAAAATTCAGATACATAGATTCTTAAATATTTGGTAAAATGTCAGTCTGTTTAATTTTAATTCATGCTTTAACTATTCTAAAGTTATATATTCTTCTTGCTGCAACCCGGATCATATGCCTATCCTTGTAACATGGTGATTGGACAGTGTTACCAGAAGAGAAGAATCAAATGGGTACTAAGCAGATAAAAGTAACAGATAATTCATTATCGTTACCTCTGAACAAGCATGAGCATTCTAGGAAAGCATTTTAATTTTTCATGATTTATCAGATTTAAAACTTTTTTAAAGAGGGTTTGTGCTTTATATTAAAGATTTTAACCTAGAATCCATAGACTATTATAGGATTCAGATTGTCCATAAATCCTTTGATAATAAAGAAAATTTGTGTGCATGACCATATGGAGATTTGGGAGAAGGAAATCTATAGCTTTTCTTGTATTCTCAGAAGAGTCCATAATGCAAAAAAGGGTCAGAAATCACTACTGTCTTATAAACGGTAAGGTGGTTTTGATATCTGATGAACAAATTCCAAGAGAAATATATCCAACTTTTGAAATGACTCAAGATAGAACATGCCTAGTACACTTACCTGTGGTTATCTCTGGTGGTGGGATAAGAGCTAGTTTTTTCTTTGAAACTTTTCTGCATTTCCAACATTATCTATGATGAATATGAATTATGTCAGTAGTATAAAAAGTTAATTTAAGAAAAAAAAGGTCTACCTAAATCCCTGGGTCTACCATAAAAATCCCCAGGTCAAACATAACAGTTAAGCCATTTCAATATTTAAATCAATGGGCAGTACTAAAACAAAGCATCAAAATTCAAAAGGCATAAAAACTCACTCAAAGTAATCAGAAATCCCATATTCTGTCAACCAAAATTTTGCAATTGTCTCTTAAACTCACTAATTGCCCAAACATTCAAGATATTAAAAAAAAGAAAAAAAAAGTAAGGAAAATGTGAACCACCACTCTTAAATCAATCCTACTATCAAGTTCTATTTTCATTCAAATGCTCCCCCAAGAGCTTTAAAAATTCAGTGGTGAACAATGTCTTCCAATAAAGTGCACCACTGCGTTCAGTGCCAAAAGATTAATAAAACTTAACAAAGATAATTACTTAAAAGTAGTCTCCATTGGGTGAGTCAGGGTGAGAAAAGATTCATTCCTGCTAGTAATAATTATCCCTGGGTAAATTATTTCTTAACTATGCTCTCCCAAAGGTACCTTCTGCCAGAGAGCTCTTACAGAGAGACCAATAGCCTGCTAGGGTTTATTTTAAGTTCATAATCCACTTGCCAGCCTATGTCAACCTAACAGTCTTTTCTATCACAATTCCTTTCAAACCTTTCTAGAATATATTCTTCATTCATTCCTTTTCCCCAACTAAAAAATAACAACAATAATAACAGGTAGCACTAATGGAGTACTTAGTATAATGCCCGGCATACAGAAAGTGCTTTATGGTCACCCATTCCTTTATTCATTATTTTATTTACTCAACAAATATTTAGAGTACTCACCACTTGCCAAGCACCATGCTAGGTTCTTAGGATACATTAGTGATGAAAGCAGATAAGGACCCCCCTGCTTATATGGAATTTTGTATTGCATAGAGAGATGGGCAATAAAAAATAAACATAATAAGCAAATTATATAGTATTTAAGGAGGTGGTAATAATAAGTAAAGCAGGATTAAGAGATTGGGAGTGCCATAGTGGGGCTGGAACATGGTGCATTGTTAAAAGGTGGGTGTAGCACGGGCTTCGTTGAGAAGATGAGATTTGAAAAAAGATTTAAAGGGAAGGAAGTTAGCTAAGAAAACACTTGAAGGAGGAATATTCTAGGCAGAGAAAATTGTTAGTACAAAAGCTATCGAGCAAGAGCTTAAATGGCCTGTTCAAGGAATAAGGAGGCTGCACAGACTCCGGCAGGTGAGAAAGGAAAATAACAATGGGTGATGAGGCCAGAATGGTAAGGAAAGTGCAGATTATATACAGCCTTGCAGGTCTTTATAAAAACTTTAATTTTTTGAGAGAAATGGAATCCACTCATCAGCGTTAGAAGAGCGATATGACCCTACATCTTTAAAGAACTCTCTAGCAAAACTCAAGCGATGTTGAGAAAAGACTATAGAAGGCAATGCTAGAATCAATGTAGGAGGTGAACTCAGATAGAGATGGTAGCCACTGGAGGGAAGTGGCTAGATTCGGGATATTCTTTGTAGGCAGACACAAGTGTGTGCGGGGTCTGAGAGAAACAAAGCTGACTTCAGAAGGTTTGGCCTTGGGAAGTAGATCAATTTATCATCAGTCGGATGGAAAGGGCTGTGGGTAAAGCAGGTTTGAGGGGGAAGTTCAAGATTTCAGTTTTGGACATGTTGAGTTAGGGATGTATATTAGCCCTCCAAATGGAGATGTGTAAGTTTGGGAAGTTTGCAAGAAAGTTCTGAATTAGAGATAAAAATTTACAAGTCATCAGCATATGGATGGTATTTTAAAACCATGAGGCTGGCTAATGGGGAGGGCACAGGATGGGAGAAGAGGAGAGGAGGGAAAATAAAGCAAAATGAGGTCTGAGCCCTAAGATACTCCAACATTAAAAGCCCAAGAAGACAAGAAAAAAATAGTGAAGGAACTGAGGATGAGATATCTGTGAAGTGGGAGAAAAGCACCATAGCATTTAATTCATAGAGCAACTAGGTATTATTATTATTTCCATTTTACAGATGAGAAAATCAAGGCATAGCAGTTATGCTGCCCCAGGCCTCAGCTCTAATAGCATGGATTTAATTCAGGTTTGTCTGACTCCATAGTTCATACTCTAGTCCAGAATGCTAAATTGCTACCCACCTAGTCTTCAATGCTAAATTGCTACCCACCTGCTCCCCTAAAAATATTGCCTTTTTTTTTTTTTTAATATATCAAATCCTCATTCTCCTACAGCACATGTATTTTAAGGCTAAAATATTTAGATATCACTCTCCCTTCTCCCACTGTTTCTTGCCAATCTTCTCTACTCTTTCCACACTAGTCTTTTAAAAATGTGCCTTCGTATCTTCAAGGTCTATCTCATTCCCCTGTAATTCCTTGCAGCCTTTCTTATTATTATCCTCTACTGACCTCCAGATAACTTCTCCAGATCCACTGAGGACTTTGGAAGTTAATTCCTATCAATATGGATGACTGTCCAACAGCTAAGACTTGACTCAGCCTAAGCACCCAGGATTCTGATACTCCATTCTGCAAAAACAGCCTCTTGGACTTTCACATAGCTCACTCTCACATTCCTACCACATTTGATGATCAACTTCTTCAAGACCTCTAACACCCCTCAATTTTTTCTTCTATTTGGACACCCACTTGACCTCACTTCCCCATTGACCTGCAGCTTCCAAGACAATTCAACCTTCTCGTGGCTCTACAGTCCTCGTCCGCTCTTACACCTCAGGTGCTAAGGATGCTGAGGTAATCACCCCTCTCCAAATTAATTTGATTGCATTTGTTCCTATTTCTCCTTCCTTTCTTCATGCCTCAGAGGAATAGATATCACTTTTCTGGTCTAAGATTAATCCTTCAGTCTGCTTATGCTTTGAATCCCATCAGTGAATAAACAGGCTCTAGTGTAATAAACTTGTGTACATGGACTTTTTTTCTGGCACTCTTTGGATTTAGAGGGCTTTCTCTTCTCTCTCTCCACTGGAATCCTACTGTTCTTTACAAAGTTAGCTCAAAAATTCCCTGACTCTGTGATCACCCCTAGCTGGAACATATCTCTCTTTTTTAATTTCCAACACATTTTTTGGCATCATTCTTAGGTCACTTATCTCATAATATACTGTATTATAGTTTGTCCTTCCTTTCTTTGTTTGTGCCTTTAACAAATACTTTCATGTAGCACTTACAATGTCCTAGACACTGTTCTAAACATATTTTAAAATACTAACACATTTAGTAATACCACCAATTACAAATATTTTGTCATTTAAACATCTGTATATACTTTGCTATATTGCATTACAAAGACCTTAAAGGTAAAATTCAGAATGCTATCTCTTGACTTCTTGCTATTATACTCTCCTAGACAGGTGTGCCCACACCTTGTACATCATAGGCATTCAATATGTTTTCCAAATACACAAATGCATAGAAATAATTTGGACATCCTCCAATCTCCATACCATTACCAAAATTCCATATCCTCTCTTGTTGTATAAAGTGAAGACACATCTTACATGGCTTTTTAGTTATGATGGGAAAAAAATCAATATAGTCAGATATACCTTTGAAAATGTCTTAGAAAAGTGCCATGCTGTTGAGGTCCTCCATGCTATACTTCAGTAAGTCTAGGAAACCTAGTGTTCCCTCCAGTGTTGCAAGAGATACCTGTTTACTCCACTGAATGCCAAATGAGGTTAATTGGTTTGTATCTTGGAAGATGGTGATGTAGCTTCAAATCCTAGAATCACTTTCAGCTGGTGAGGTGTTCACACATTGAGAGACAGGTGGGAACTGGAAATTGAAATCAACTGATGGAACTACAAATTCCTATTTCCTAACCCACAATCACTCACAGCATATGCTTATCAAATGTATGGGGTAAACTTGCCCAAATTTCTCACACCACCATATCTCATCGACTCTGAAGACATTAACTACAAGACATGTAATTTTATTTACCATGAAGAAATTTTAAATGCCACCTATTAAATTAGGTAATGCCATCAACCAGAATAAGAAGAATCCCAATTTTAGAAATGTTAAAATGTATATCTTAGAATCAGTATGTAGGGTATTAACACTTTAAAACCAACCTGTAGGGACACCTGTGTGGCTTGGTTGGTTGAGCGTCTACCTTCAGCGTGGGTTATGATCCCAGCGTCCTGGGATCAAGCCCCGCATCAGGCTCCCTGCTAAGCGGGGAGTCTGCTTCTCCTTTCCCTCTGCCCCCCCTCCGCCCCCCCCCGCTTGTCCTCTCTCTCTCTGACAAATAAATAAAATCTTTAAAAAAAATAAAATAAAACCAACCTGTAAGATCTTCAAGAGCAAGGAAATTCATTTGTGCACCCTATAGAACCTAGTCTATAGTAGACAATAATGTTTTGTTGAATTTAATCAAATACATGTAAATGCCAGTTAAAAGTTTTTCAGTATATTAGGGACCCTCTCTCAATCTTTGAAGAATCATAATGAATCACTAGACAAAAGGTCACTAGAAGAAAATTATGTAAGAGGAAATTTCAATTAAGCACATAAGCAGATTGCTCTTTATTAGAAATATAAAACCCAAAGCATAAAGCATTTTGACCCCAATACTCATTTATAAGCAAGTGTAATCTCATTAAGATGAATCCTAAAAATGGTCTGGAATAGGAGGCAACAGATTCCCTGAGAGTTGTAGGTAGAACCAAGAAGGTAAGCAATTGACCAAATTAACCATGTTTACTATTTATATATGAACTTCTGGGGTTGGGGGTCATTACTGCCTTTCCTTATATTTCCACTCTGCCCACAGGAATAACTTTTGCCTAAGCATCCACCACTGTCCACTCCCTTACTAGCTAACTTCCACCTCCCACACCATTCCCCTGGGCCCAACTAAGGAAAAAAATGCTACCAGAATTAGTCAGAGCTGAGACTGAACCTGGACCCATTTCACAAGGGGATAGGATTGCTACAGCAAAGTAGAGACTTGAATCCTCAGTGTGTGGCTGGGTGAATCAGATGGGTCTGCGCCGCAGGTCGACCATGCAGGTAAGAGAGAACGGGGAAATCTGCTCTTAGGTTTCCAGGCCTAAATCTTATGCTCTAGCATTTGTTAGGGAGGATCATCAGGCAGCTACTCAGACTACACTAAATGTCGTTCTTAGTGTCTGTGCTCCCTCTTTTGGAAGCCCTAGGAAAGGGAATAATAAATGATAGGATTCCCACAACAAAAACCCCACCCAAAACTCTTAACGTGAACCTCCTCTCCCCATCCCCACAGCCACCCTACTGCTCTGGCATTGCCATATAATTCCGACCATGTGGGTCACATCCATTTAATCTTAGTCCCCAGCTCACATCCTTTCCCCTCACACCCAACTGCCATGCAGAAAGACTAGAACAATCCCTGGCCCTGTTATAACAGAAAGTCAGTGAGAAACAAGCCTCATGCATCTAAGCCACTTAACGACCCCATAAGAAACTTCATTCATTCATGGATGGATGGATGGATGGATGGATGGACAGAAAGGTGATAGATATAAATTTGTGGTGAAACATGCAATAAGGTGGAAAAAAAACCAAGGAAAACATAGAGAACCATTCAGAAAGTATGTCCTCATCTTCAGTGGGTAAAGATTTAAGTCAAACGTTATTGTTCTTTCTTAGATTTTCTTGGCAATTTTGCTATGTATTGTTAACTATGCATCATCTGCTCAGATAAAATTTAAATAGAGTATGTTATGTCACTTTATAAACACACAGGACTTCACTTTCCCTAGGATCCCAGACTTCTAGAAATGGAAAGGACATTAGTGATCATTAAATTCACTCCAAACACGTTCTGGATGAGGATCAACGGATGGTTCATGACTTGCCTTAATGCATTTAGCCACTGATTAAGAACCAGTGCATTAGGCAAATATGCTTTTACTAAAGAACCCCAGCCACAGAGTCTGATGAGAGTTAAGAAATAGAAGGACAAAGAGAATTTTTACTCTTTCAATATTTGTGTGAGGGGAGGATGTATTGGGGGAGAATGAAAAAAAGTATAGAATACAGACAAATGGAATGTTAGCGGGGACACTTGAAATACTGCCCAAAGAAACATTCTAGGAGACTGGAAAGCCCACATAGTTATTGTTTAATAAAACCAGCTTGATATTTCAATATAAAAGCAAGAATGGCTGAAAAGTGAGTAAGCATCTCATTAAAACCATTCTTAAATTCCACTTCTCAAGCCTCATCAGAATATCAAAGAAATAGCACATTTTTTTCACTGATAAACTATCAGATATTCTTTTACGGTCACCCTTGATTTATTCTAAAAGCCCCTAAGTACTCTAATTGACAACTTTACCAGGTATGTAAACATATTCTGCATTTTTACATGCATGCATTCAAAAATCTATCTGAATATACAAACTATTGTCGCAATTTTGTGTTTCAAAAACTAAATAACTAGTATAGTGATGCAAATTTTAGTGCTTTTTTTAAAAGGGCTGCTAGGTTTGTATGGACATCTATACAAATAACATAGGCTTATCTTATCGGAAAAAAAAAATTTTTTTAATCCCTCAGGTACACTCCTCTTAACAAAATCAACTTAATTTCATTTGACATTGTCCTTTCCAGAACTGCAAATTCAATGAACGCAGCAGGTCCTGATCTTGGTTTTTAACAGATGGCCTCAACAATAGGACAGTAATAGCATCTGACATGTGTTGTTTCAATGATCTCTTTTACTCTCAGACAAGTATGGAAGCGTTAGATCCCGTGTGTTCCTTCAGATTGTTATTTCTGGCACACTCTTCTTGACATATGTTATGATGAACCATTCATAACAAATTAAATTTTCATTAAGGTAAAAAAAAATCTTTATAATCCATAAGCCTAAAATTTGTCTCAGTTCCCAAGGTAACATATTCTGTGCACAGGGACCAGTTCTACACATAATTGAGTGCGGGGCCAGTCTAAATCTTTTTTTTTTTTTTTTAAGATTTTGTTCCTTTTTTTTTTTTTTTAAGAATGCGGGGCCAGTCTAAATCTTTTTTTTTTTTTTTAAGATTTTGTTCCTTTTTTTTTTTTTTTAAGAATTTGCTCCTTTTGCTAAAGGGGAGGGGGGAAGAAGGCCAGTGGGAAAAACCTGGAATCCAGGAATGGAAAAGAAAGGAGAGGTCTGGAAGATTCATGGCCTTGCCCACAAAGCATTTTTTGGGGACACAGAAATCAGAATCCCAGGAAGCACATCAAAAGAGTCTCAGCCACATGGAGGCCCTTGAATGGCACCACATGGGCTGGCTATAAAGACCAGCTGGAGGAGCACCTGGGTGGCTCAGTCGTTAAGCGTCTGCCTTCAGCTCGGGTCATGATCCCAGGGTCCTGGGATCGAGCCCCACATCAGGCTCCCTACTCTGCAGGAAGCCTGCTTCTCACTCTCCCACTCCCCCTGCTTGTGTTCCCTCTCTCGCTGTCTCTCTCTCTCTGTCAAATAAAATCTTTAAAAAAAAAAAAAAAGACCAGCTGGAGCAGGCAGAGTTCCTGTACCTTTAAGGAAGAGCTTCAGAGCTGAGTGTGGCTGTAAATTAAGAGTTTCCTCTAACCTTGCAATGGAATTTTCCTGAAGGACTCAGTGGTTTTACTCACTGGAGGATTTAGTAAAATGGGATTTCAGGCAGCGCAGTGCTTTCAACCCAAAGTAACTAAATCTAGTTAAAGCAGAAACATCAATGATTTTCAGTCAGCACGCATCATAGAAATGTCTGAGCATCATAAACCACTGTTGATTGCTTCTTTCAGAAGCAAGCTGCAACGAAATGGGGACCAGAGGAGCGAGAAAGCTAGCCTGGGCTTCTCTCTTCCTGAGCTGGCACTTAAATCCCATATAATTTTTTTCCTTTAATAATCTATTCAAGCCTACTTAGTAACCGGTAGACTATTTTCAGTATACCCTAGAAATACTGGCTACCATTTGGGAATGAATTTGAATTTAATTCCTGACCTTGCCTCACCTTTAGCACAACCTTAGCTTTGGTGATGTTTCAGAAACTACTTAAGAGAAAATCTCTTCCTCCATGAGCTTTTGGCTATAATGCACTTCATGGGACTCTTTTCAATATTTTCTTTCTACTGAAAATTGAGTTCAACTATTCATGAAGAGAATATAAAAGTGCATAAACTGAAGTCCAAAATAGTGTAGCATAAACAAACAGGTTTACTGTTGAATATTTTATAATAACAAGTACACACATATTACCTACACTTGTGAAATAAACACTTTATACTTTCCCAAATCGTTTCAGGTAGGAAAAAAGAAAACGAAAAAAACAAATTAGGTGAGTGCAACAAGCGATAGGAGTTGGGCAAGAGTTTTCTCTGCTTGGCCACTTCCTGAAAAGGAGAGAAAAGAAGCTAAACGAGGCTAGGAAAGTGGCAGTCATAAGACGGTCGCTCTATTGCAGAGCGGCTGCAAAATATTGCACTCGAAAAAGAAGTTCCAAGAAATACATGTGCATGATATTCAGTACTTCATAGATGCCACCAAAGAACTCACAGAAAAAAGTGTTTGCGAAAGAAAGAGGAGAGAGAGCATCTGAGGGAATCAAAGTGAAGTACGCACTTGAGAAAGAAGCATCTGTGAAGCAAAGAGCAGCGTGTCCCGTGAGCCAGCCCGTCAAGCAAGGGATCGCAGGACAGAGTCACACTGCGAGAAAGTGACCTGGAGACTCTGCAACACTCCAGCCTCCAGTCACGGAAACCCCGTGGAAGAGGTCGACCTTCTTTGGACAAAGGAGCAAAATGAAATCGCCTTTTGTCCAAGTCACATCTAGAATAAATGCTGCTACAGCACACACTCACTCTATTCACCTGAAAACCACATGAAAAATGGTAGGACATTACCTTCTCCTGAGATTTTGTAGTAGGTATTTTCACTGGCAGAGCAAATCAACCATTATTTTAAATAGAACAATAATTCTTCTTTCTTGAAGTAGATCTGGGTAAGAAACTGGTTGGCCTTCTGAGGTACTGAAGACTCAGTAAAATGAAATTGAGATAAAATAGGGATTTTTTTTTCCAGAAGAACCAATTTTATACTGGCTACAAAGAAAATACTGGATTAATGTATAAAAGCAGGATTTGGAAAGACTGCATTTTTTAACCACAGTGGAATAAAGAAGTCAATAACAAAGCCAGAAATGTTTGGATATTTTAAAATATTCTCCCAAACAAAATTGGATGGAAAGGGAAATTAAAAATATAATAGACTACTAAAGGGAAACCACCAAAAAATAAAAGTGACAACACTGATGATAGGGTCAAACAGAAATGCTGTCAATTTTAAAAGAAATAGTAAGCATTCAACTAAGCATTCAAGGTAAGAAATTAGAGAAAGAACTTATCCAATATTGAGTTCTGATTCTACCTGGAACTTAATCCCTCCCACCATCAACTGAGGCAGTCAAGTGGATGGCCCCACCATCCACTTGACTGCCTCAGCCCCAAATCTTGTGACATCCTTGATTCTGCCCTTTCCTTGTAGATTGTAACTCATACTCCTACTTCATAGCCTCCGCCACATATGAAGGCCCATCATCCTTCACTTGGACCACGGCTATGACTTTCTTCCACTCTTGCCCACCTAGAAACCCCTCTCCACACAGAAGCCAGGAGGTGCCTTTGGGAAATGCAAATTAGATTATATTCAATGATTTCCTGTTTCATGCATATTAAAATCCCAATTTCTCCACAACACCCTACCTCAAAGACTGGAAACGGGTCCCCGTGAACAGAATTTGACCCACAGACGTGTGTTTGCCCTAAAGGATGTTTCAAAAGATTTTTAATTCCTTGCCAGTATTTTTTTTAAGGACACTATACATTAAACATAGAGATTTCTGAATTTTTTTGAAAATTTGAAAAACATGTCTAAATTGGAACCCATGTTTCCATATGGTGAATACTAACTACAGTTCCTACCACCTCATCGTGTCTCCAGATCCTAGTCTGGGTCTCAATAGTTCTTTACCATTAAGCCTGCATGGTGTCCTTTTCATGTCTTAGTCATAAATATTTTTCTAGATGTAAGTATCTTTTACCATATGAGAAAATGAAATCTGGACTGAGAAAACCACATTTTCTTACCTCTGGCGTACTTTATTTGTTTATGATACCTGTTCCGAAACTGGATTGAAATGGAATGTCTGCATATTTTTTCCATACTGCACTAAATAGACTCTTCCAAACCTCCAGATGTTTCAGAATATTTGGATATTTGGCATCACACAGAAGAAGAAAACTTCCACAATGAATATGTTCACCTTTCATCTCAGTCAATAAAGGTCTAAAAGGAAAGAAGGAAAGGAAGAGGAAAGGCAGGGAGGGAGGGAGGAAGGGGCATAGGCAGGAAAGGGAAAAGAGGCAAAGTATGTAGCCTGACATACAGACAGAACAAGAAAACTCAGACACCTAATGCAAGGGTGCTTAACACAGTGATACCTCCAGATGTTATATATAAGATATTGATATGTGTTCATTTGCATTTCTACATGTAACGCTGGGGGAAAAAATGGTCTGCCATCAACAGATTTCAAGCTCCAGGAGGAGGAGGACAGTATTATCCCTGATCCACCTAATCCATTTGTAGCATCTTTCAAAATCTCCCTAGACACAAAGCAAAAAAGAAACAGTAACAATAATGCATTGTCTTTAGATAGGATCCTTTGTGAAGTAGTTGGAAGAACCTTACAACAAAAATTACACGTATTCTGATGTCTCAATACGGTAGGTAGATAAAAAGCTTTTATCTGCAATTCAGACAGGATGAATAAAGGTGTTAAGTGAATTGTCCATGCTATGTTTCTGGCTGAATTTCAGGTGACTCTCTATAATTATTTCGCTTTTCAGGTGGCTTTGGAAATTTCTGCTCCTCTATCCCAGTAGAGTGCTTCCATTGTCTTCCCCACTCCTGCTGCAGGGCTAATAGGTCTGTGATAGCAGGCTGCAAGGGTGTCATTAGCCTCTCCCCAGTCCATCAGCTCATCTCTCATATAAAAAGAGCTTCGGAACAGTTGGCTAAAAGTTTCCTCTTTGATTTTATTCCCTTTTTTTTTTTTTTTTTTTACTTCACGCACTCTGGTTTTCCTCAACTAAGGCTGTACATAGGAAAATTCAACTGGAACCCAAAGATAACAATTTGATCTACTCAAACATCCCGTTTCTGAGCCATTTCGGGCACAAATCAGATTTTCAACAACCCTCAAATACAGGAAACTAATGCTTCCAGTGTAAATTATCAGTCAACCCATGTTTTCAGCTCAAGTGAGATGGAAGTATTGAAATTTTAGATCTCCTTTTCAGTCAATCCATGTAAATAAAATTACAGTCATTTCTGTCATATTGGAAATAGAATAAACCTAGAAGTCAAGGAGGCTGAATTTTAGACCCAACTCTGCCATCACCTGGTAGTTGATGAAGTGGAAATGACGCTAACTGTGCTGTATGACAGAGGAAGCTACTGAACTTCTCTGACCCATCTGTAAAATAAAGACAATACTATTTAATTCACGAGATGGTTACAAGGATCAAATGGATTCCCTTGTAAAAAAGCATTTCACAGGTGGCATTCAATAATATTAGTTTCCTTTCCTGTAAAATGAAGGAATTGAATTAGCTGAGTTTTCAGGTCCCTTCTGGGGCTAACATTTTTTGCTTCTACTATTTTTTCCTACACACTCTAAATTGTATGCCAGCCTGATTCCCTCCTTTATCCTCCAAGCTGCACAGCTGCAAATATTTAACTTCCACCTGTAGACTCAAAAGAGGTCTAGACTCAGCGACTCTTATGACCAAACCTCCACATCATACCCCATTTTCATGGGGCACAAGTTGCTGACTGATTTCCCGTCTTGTACCCTATTCCTCTGGGATTTGAATCCCGTCATTCTCCCCTCATTCCTCTCAGGATATGGAGGCCAGTCCCTGAGCTCTATTTGCATAGCATGGTCGATAATACCTGCTAGACATCCTCCCTGTACTGACCACCTGCCTGCTTGGACACTCACTGTCTGCCCACTGCCAACTGGAGAGCCCTAACCCACCAGCCAGGACATCTGTCCGCAGACCACGGCCAGGCCCCCCAGATACCAGCTCCCACCTGCCGGCCGGCCTCACAGTACTCGCTGTGTGAAAGCCTGCCCTGTTCTCTCCTGTCTGGCTGAGCTAGCCCAGTTGTGGGTCTGACACCATCAGCCAGACCCTGGACCTAACCTGGACGTGGACACCGCCATGAATGCAAAGATGCTATTGCTTCTTCTTTCTAAAAAGAATATGTGTTCCTTATACATTAGAGATGAATTACCTTAATCTCTTTATTTAGCTGATTTTATAGCCTACTTTATTACCTAATTTGTTCTTTTCATTAATTTGCATTTTAGGGAGATAAAACACATACTCAGAAAAGTGCACAAAACCTAAGTGCATAGCTCAATGTATTATGATAAAGCAAACTTACCCATGTAGCCACAGCCAGATTAAGAAATATAATATTAGCCCTCAGAAGTTTCCCTCGTGCCCTTTTCCAATTGCCACTTTTCACTCCTCAACAAAGACAACTACTATCCCAACTTCTAAGCCCACAGTTCAGTTTTGCGTATTTTTACATTTTATTTAAGTAGAAAAAGACATTATATATTCTCTTTGTTTGCCTTATTCTGCTCAACTTTATAAGATAAACCCATGTTTATGTGACTGTGGTTCATTCATTTTCATTCTTATAAAAAATTCCATTCAAGCAAGGATGTGGAGAAAAGGGAACCCTCTTGCACTGTTGGTGGGAATGCAAGCTGGTGCAGCCACTTTAGAAAATAGTATGGAGGTTCCTCAAAAAGTTAAAAATAGAGCTACCTACAATCCAGCAAATGCACTACTAGGTATTTACCCAAAGGATACAAAAACACTAATTCAAAGGGATACATGCATAGCAGCATTATCAATAACAACCAAATGTTATGGAAGCAGCCCAAGTGTCCATCGACAGATAAATGGATAAAGATGTGGTGTATATACACACTGGAATATTACTCAGCTAAAAAAGAATGAAACCTTGCCATTTGCAATGACATGGATGGAGCTAGAGGGTATTATGCTAAGTGAAGTCAGTCAGTCAGAGAAAGACAAATGCCATATAATTTCATTCATATGTAGAATTTAAGACACAAAACAAATAAGCAAAGGGAAAAAAAATGAGAGAGAGAAACTAAGAAACAGACTCTTAACTGTAGAGAACAAGCTGATGGTTACCAGAGGGGAGGTGGGCTGGGGGGGGCGGGGAAGATGGGTGAAACAGGTGATGGGGATTAAGGAGTACACTTGTTGTGATGAGCACGGGGTGTCATATGGAGGTGTTGAATCACTATATCGTATACCTGAAACTAGTGCGCATGTGTTATTTATAATCAGCTTTTATTTTGAAGGGGAAAAGCACAGGTGTTCTTCTCTGTGAATATGCACCACAACTCTAATCGTCTTGCTTTAAAACAGCATGCAAATGCCAAGCTGAGTGACTTCAATTTTTAGAAATAGAGAAACTGGGGCACCTGGGTGGCTCAGTCAGTTAAAGCATCCAACTCTTGATTTTGGCTCAGGTCATGAATGCAGGGTCCTGAGATCCAGCCCCGAGTCAGGCTCCACACTGGGCATGGAGCCTGTTTAAGATTCTTTCTCCCTCTCCCTCTGCCTCTGCCCCCTCTCCCTCTCTAAAAAAATAAAACTTTTTAAAAATCTAAAAAAAGGGACGCCTGGGTGGCTCAGTTGGTCAAGCGGCTGCCTTCGGCTCAGGTCATGATCCCAGGGTCCTGGGATCGAGTCCCACATCGGGTTCCTTGCTCAGCAGGGAGCCTGCTTCTCCCTCTGCCTGCCTCTCCCCCTGCTTGTGTTCTGTCTCTCTCTCTGACAAATAAATAAATAAAATCTTTAAAAAAAAAATCTAAAAAAAAAAATTCCGTTCTATAAACCAACCATAATTCACTCATTCATTTTACCCTTAATGGTTATTTGGTTTTTTTCCTTGGTTTGGACTATAATAATATTGCTATGAACATTCTTAGAAATGTCATTTGAGCACCTCAGCTTGCGTTTCTGTTGGGAAAATACTAAGTTATATACATACCTTCAACCAGACTGTTTTTCAAAGTGGTTGAATTGCAATGCCTATGTAAGAATTCCTGTTGCTCCAAATCATCACCAACACTTGGTATTTTTTAAGTGTTTTGAATTTTAATATTCTCATAAGACAGTAGTGTTATCTCATGGTTTTATTTTTTTTTAAAGATTTTATTTATTTATTTGACAGAGAGAGACACAGTGAGAGAAGGAACACAAGCAGGGGGAGACGGAGAGGGAGAAGCAGGCTTCCCACCGAGGAGGGAGCCCCATGTGGGGCTCGATCCCAGGACCCTGGGATCATGACCTGAGCCGAAGGGAGACGCTTAATGACTGAGCCCCCCAGGCACCCCTATCTCAGGGTTTTAAATTTGCATTTCTCTGATTCCTAATCATGTCAAGCATTTCAAAAGCTCATTGGTCATTTCTATATCCTCCTTTTAAAGTGCCTGTGCAAGTCTCTTGCAAATCTTTCTAGCATTAGCTCCCTTTTTCTTATGTTCCTCTTCTTTATAAGAGTTCTTTATATATTCTGAACAGGACTGTCAATTTTCTGTACTGAAAATATCTTCTCTTACCCTGTGCCTTAATTTTTCATCCTCTTAATGGTATCTTTTGATGAAGAAAAATTATTAATTTTAATGTAGTTTATTACATATTCCTTCTTTCTTGCTAATTTTGCTGTCCTGCTTAAGAAATCTTTCCTTATCTCAAAGTTATAAGGATAATCTCCTATAATATACTCAAGTACTGCACTGCACATTACTTTAGCCACTAGCTGCAAGTGGTTAAATTTAAATTTATAGCAACTAAAATTTTTAAGAAATAAAAATTCAGTTTCTCATTCACACTAGCAACATTTCAAGGGGTCAATAGGCCCAATCCTGATGGCTACTGTAAGGGACAGCACAGTTATAGAATATCTCTTTCATCACAGAAAGTCCTATTGAATAGCCCTTGCCTGGAAGCTTTATTGTTTATTGTTTTTGCTCTTTTCATTTTTATGCCTATACCTCACCAGGAATGAATTTTTGTGAGATATAGGATATTGTTTTCCATATGGATAAACAGTTGACTCAGCACATTAGTTGAGAAGACTATTCTTTCCCTACTGTGCCAAAATGAAACTGTTGTCATAAATAAAAATATATATTTATAAAAATACATAAAAATATTATATATATTTTATATCTATAAATGTGCATTTCTAGATATATAAATATATTTTTATATATTTATTTTTATTTATGACAACTATTGAATAAAATGAGTCCTCCAATCTTGTTCTTCAAAGGAGTCTTGGCTAATCCTGACCCTTTGCATTTCCATATAAATTTTAAAATTAGCTTGACACATTCCACTAAAAAAAATTTGAATTTCAATTGATATTCCATTGACTCTATAAATCAGTTTGGAAACGGTTTTCATATTTATTGTATTGAATCTTCTAATCCATGAGTATGGCACATCCATCAAAATACTTAGGTCTTCTTTAATTTCTCTCAATAATATATTTTTCTGTGAAGAGCTCTCACACATTTATTAGATTTACTCTAGGGGACCTAATACATTTGTATTTTCCTACACTCTGTTGCTGTTATATAGAAACATGGTTAATTTGAAAAATTTTGCTGGTGTACCCAGCAAACTTGCTAAACTTTTTCTTCAATTCTATGTATATGATCATCTCTCGTGCAAATAATCCTTATGCCTTTTATACTTTTCCATGACTTATGGAGTTGGTTAATAACTGCAGTGCATGAATCTGTTGAGGATCCCTGAAAGTAGGATTTGAATCATAAAGAAGGACTCACAGGATTCAGCATTTAGTTATACTGAATTATTACAGCAGAAGGATACAAAGCAAATTCAGCAAAGGGAAAAGGCACAAGGAGTAAAGTGTGAAGGAAACCAGGAGCAAACTTCCAAGAGTCCTCTCTTAGTGGAGTTGGACAGAACATGCTTAATTTCTCCAACATTGAATTGCGGCAACACATGTGAAGTGATGTCTACCAGAGGAACTCGTTAGAGACGCCGTGCCCAGGGTTTTTATTGGAGGCTGGTCACATTGGCACCCCCTGCCCAGCACATGCTAAAACTCCAGATTTCTAGAAGGAAAGCAGACATTTAGCATAAACCACGTACAGACAGTAAAGCCCAGTGAGTCACTCTTATCAGTTAGGGAATGTTGGGAATATTCCTGAAATTCAGGTTTCCAGATGTCAGCCAAGGGCAACCTTACCAGCAGGCCTTTGTAAAGACTCTCCTCGGGGCTGGTGTTCTCTAAATAAAAATCTGATGCATTTGAACACAATTTATGACATCATTTTAGGTCACTAGGAAACATGCTAAAACCAGCACATCCCAAACTTGGCAGAGCATTTGAGGTATTTTGTCAAAAATACATAACACAGGGCTCAATCACTGAACTACTAAATCAAAATCTCTGGCTATAGAATCCAGAAATATGTCATTTTAAAATTTCTCTCAGTCATTATTACATGCAGCCAGACTTGTAAAACATCGCTCCAGAACTAATGAACCTAGAAGTCATAACTGCTTAGTTCATGTGCTCAGAGTATTAGCTAAAATAAACATTGTTCCTGCTTCGTGCCCATGAACAGTACCTCTATCCCTGGCCATTATGCCTCCCCGAGTATTTGCTGCTCCTCACCTAGAAAACCAAGTGAGAATAGATTACCACATCCAAACCCATCATGAATAAAGGTCTGTGTCTCTTCCTTTTCTTAGAGGAGTACCAGCCCTCAGATTAGAGTCTCACCCTCATGACCTCATTTCACCTTAAATACATCCTAAAGGTGCTAACTCTAAATACAGTAACATATGAATTTTGGAGGAACATGATTCAGTCCAAAGCAAATGAAATAAAACCAGCATCAATTACACAAGAATAACTTTATAGCTTTCCTTTATTATGTGGTTAGAGATGCCAGTGCCAAGTGCTTGATTTGTACTCTCTCCTCTGGTAACTACCGTTATCGTCCACTGTTTATATGTAAGAAACACATCCCCCAAAAGATTAAATAATAAAAATCTGGAACATATCTTTCTCCTCATTAACATTTTCCAATGGTTTCCTATTACTCTTAAAATTGTATCCAAACTCTTGACCATGACGTACATGGTCATGGTCCCTTCTCAACTGGCCCCTCCACTCTCCCTTTGCTCACCGCTCCCCAGCCACATCACGCCTCTTTCTGTCCCTCAGCCAAACCATGAGCCAAACCCATCAAGGCCTCCCTCTCTTGACAACATTCTTCTCACAGATCTCTGCATGTTTGGCTGCTTTGTGATTTAAGTCCTAAATGAAATATATCTTCTCAGATCTGGCCATACTATGTCATCTGCGGCTCCCAACTGCCTCCCAAAACAATGGCCTGTTTTTACTTTCTTTATAACACATGCGGTTTCTCTGTAACAGTAAACAGCCTATATTTATTTTCTTTATAATTATTTCTAAATAATTTCAAGTTATTTTATTTTATTATTTTGATATATTTTTGGTTGTCTAACAAGTCTTATTACAATGCAAGCATCGTACAGATAAAGGCCTTGTCTTTCTTCCTCATCTCTTTATCCCCAATGCCTACAGCCTGGCACATAATGGCATCAAGTGACATTGAATAAATACATGAGTAGGTGGATGCATGAATGAATGAGTGGCTTATCTATGATCACACAGTTAGGTAAATGGTAGAATCTAAATTCTAAGCTATTCCTTCTCATTTCAAACCCTACAGATTAATGTATGGAAGAATTTATTCCAAAATTATACATCAAACTTAAAAACAAGGAATAGATTAATTCCTAGAAGAATTTGATTCAACAATTATGATAACTACCATTTATTAAAGGCTTACCCAGTGCCATGAACTCTACTAAGTGCTTTCCAAGCACTATACATATAATCATCAAAAACACTCCGTGAAGTTGCTGTTTCTATCCTCATTTTGCACTAAGGAAATTGAGGTTCATAGAGGTTGAATAATTGACCCAAGTCACATCTAATAGGTGAGTGAGCTAAGATGAAACCAGGTCAGTCTCTAGAATTTAAACTATCACAGTCCATACCATAAAATCTGGGTGTTTTAAAATAATATGCCACATTGTATATATTTCCCTAATCTAAATATATATTTGCTTGATACTTTAAAAATAAATTTAGAACAATTTGTGTCCAAAAATAATATGTAAATTGTATCATCACACCTGACACTGTTCTCATCTTCAACTCTTTCCCTCAGTAGAGAAACAAGATGTTACTTGATGACGAAATTTTCCCAGCACTAAAATCTAATATGCTATAGAGAAGGGCAGTTCCACTAGATAGAAATTATAGATGGCAGATGTCCAGGGCTAATCCATTGCCTTTTAAATGAAATAGAAAGAATGTCTTTGAGGGGACATTTATACCATCTAATAAGTAATCTTCCAAAGCACAAACTGCTGAGGCTAATGAATAATGCTAATCTGAATGCATCTGCATAAACTCCCTCCACTCAGGACTTTTCCCCCACTTTTCTCTTGAGGTGACTATTTACAAACTAAAGCCGGAATCAGAGACTTGCAGAGAGTTATCAGACACCACGTTCTTTAAACATCTCTGGATGCAGAATGCTGACTTAACATGGGAATAACAGATCATACAGGCAGTCTCTCGACTGCTTCTTATCCAACAGCCTGTCTCTAGCTGGCCTGGAAAACCAGCTTTCAACAGAAGCAGCTGAGTTATAATCTCTTAGATGAAAAATTCTACAGGGAAAAGGAAATACAAAAAAACATACACAACTAAAACAACCTGCCTCAGCAATTCAAAAATGGCAATGAGAAAACACGTGTGTGTGTGTGGATAAGCTGGATAATATTCTGAAGAAAGTGAATAAAGCAAAGACTAGTTACTGTTACTAAAAGGGCGGGGAGTGGTTTAAGGGCTTTGCACCAACAGCCTAGAATAGCATGCCATTGCAAAGCCAGCACATAAATCTAGTGCATCAAATTTCAAGAACACCAGAACATCAAGTGGTACCACTGATATGGATTTTTCTCCACATAGTTAAATTTTTCTAAACAAAAACTAATGCTGGTTTGCCTGGGTGGTTCAGTCCATTAAGCATCAGACTCTTGATTTCAGCTCAGGTCTTGATCTCAGGGCCTTGATCCCAGGGTCGTGAGTTCAAGCTCTACATTGGGCTCTACGTTGGGCTCCACACTGGGCATAGAGCCTACTTCAAAACAAAACAAAACAAAAAAATTAATGTTTATCATTCTGTCCAGAACTTTCACTTTTCTCCTTTATTTTTTTTTTAATTTTTTTTTTATTTATTTATTTGAGAGAGAGAGTGAGAGAGAGAGAGAGAGCACAAGAGGGGGGAGCGGGAGAGGGAGAAGCAGACTCCCCGCCGAGCAGGGAGCCCGATGCGGGACTCAATCCAGGGACTCCAGGATCATGACCTGAGCCGAAGGCAGTCACTTAACCAACTGAGCCACCCAGGCGCCCTCCTTTATTTTTTTTTAATATTTATTTATTTATTTATTTATTTGAGAGAAAGACCACGAGCAGGGGGAGAGGCAGAAGGAGAGGGAGAGGGAATCTCAAGCAGACACCCTGCTGAGGGAAAAGCCCAACGTGGGACTCGATCTCATGACCCTGAAATCATGACCTGAGTCGAAACCAAGAGTTGGAATTCAACCAACTGAGCCACCCAGGTGCCCCTCACTTTTCTCCTTTAAAGAGTTGGTGGCAGAGGGTCAAAATCAGTAATACAAAAGTTCTTCAGTTTCTGAAAATTTGAAGCCTAGATCCAGACACCTCGTTATTACTCTTCTTCAATATGCAAGCAGCATAAAAATTCACCTTTATCAAAGACAAGATAAAGATGATGGAAAATTTTTCCCGATCTTACCCTTTATTTGCACTTGTTGAGTGTCTTCCTAGATGGACAAACTGGCTTCCCAGCCTCTAGTCCATCCATACCGATCCATCATGCCTGCCACTGTTGAAGAAATTTCTTCTCCCCTTAAACTCAAATACAAGTATATCTCTTCCTGTTCCAAACCTCTGATGATGACTATTTCCTACAGAATAAACTTCACATCCTCCAGCCTTTAGGCCTTCTCCAGTTCCACAAGTTCCTACCTCTTAAACATGTGTCCAGCAGACCTGACCATTGTTCAGTTACTGGATCATATTCTGTTCCTAAATGAACTCTACAGCTACATATTTCTAGGCCAACATTTCTCAAGCACCAGTTCTCCTGTGGGTCTCCCAGAAACAGTTTAGGAAATAATGCTCTGGCCTTTTAGGAAATAACTGCTCTTAGCCAGTTTCCTCTGCCCTCTTTCTCCACACCTCCAATGTCCCAGCCTTCTGGAAAAGTCTACCTCCAAGTCTATCTCTGCCAAGAAAACAAGTGAATCTCTCTTTCCCCAACACTTAGAGAATGTGGAGGCTCTCTTTTATCACTTTATATTTAAGATTTTATTTAATTATTTGAGAGAGAGAGAGAGAGCATGAGCAGGGGAGGGACAAAGGGAGAGAAGCCCAATGTGGGGCTCGATCCTAGGACCCTGGGATCATCCTGAGCTGAAACCAAGAGTCAGATGCTTAACCAGGCGCCCCTCTTTTATCATTTTATAAACAAATATCCATACAGAGCTTTTTGGTTTACCAAAAACTTTTGTATATATTATCTCTTTACATTTTTACAAAAGTCCTGCATTTTCCATTCTATTTTTTTTGCGGGGGGGTAGATTTTCAAAAGCTCAGTCAAGTTCCTTCTATCTGAACCTCATTTTTGTCTGTAAAATGGGAATAATAATAGCATAACTAAAGAATCATGGGGAATATTGTTATTATTAAAACAAGGTACTTATTCCCAAGGACCTTACACAGCTCTCACACAGAACACAAACTGATGGACCATAAACAAAATTTGACTAGCATGTATATTGAGTTTGGTTTGCACAGTATTTTTTAGTTGAGCCAATATGTAAAGACTAAAATTCCACATGAAATCTAGATCAACTATTCAGCTTCTCTCTCATAAAAAAAAAAAAAAAAGACGAGAAGGAGAAGAAGGAAGGAGAATATTTAACATTCCTATATGACAAGTGAGTAGTTGGTGTGTTTCCTTAGAAGAAGGTATTCATCTACAAAGTGTCACAGTCCCCATCAGCCTCTCTGACACTCATGCCAAGTGTTAGTCCCTGTTTATCATCATATACTGTTGCTTTTCTCATAGGAGAGAAATATATCTCAAATATGTCTCCATCAAAATTGGAAAAGTGAAGCATAATCCAAAAGGAGCTCATGTTTCAAGAAAATTAGGAAGCAGCACCAACTCTGTGGAAGAGAAAACTACTTTCCCTCACATTTAATAGCCAAAGAAAGGAAGCTTGTGTCTTACACTTGGTGCTATGTTCTGAATGTTTGTGGTCCCCAAAATTTATATGTTGGAATCCTAAGCCTTTAGGGCATAGTACCTGGAGGTGGGGCCTTCTGGAAGTGATTAGGTCAAGAGGGTGGAGCTCTTGTGAATGGGATTAGTGCCCTGATACAAGAGACCCCAGAGAGCTGGCCTGCCCCTTCCACCTTCTAAGGGCACAACGAGAGGTCGTTGGGGTCAGCGAGGAAGCTGGCTCTCACCAGACGCCCAATCTGCCAGCGCCATGATCTTCGACTTCCCAGCCTCCAGAACGGTGAGAAATAAGTGTTTGTTGTTTATAAGCCACCCAGTCTATGGTATTTCATTCTGGCAGCCCAAACAGACTAAGACACCTGGGCTGCTTCACTCATTCACATTACTAGCCCGGTCCCTGAAAACATTTGGAGTCGCAACCCCAGATCCAGACTGTGAACTCCATGGAGAGAGAGAAAGAGATGATATTTTGTTGTTGCTTATGGCCATATCTTCCATGCCTAGAGCAATACCTGGCACAAAGGAGGTCCTCAGGAAGTGTCGACTGAACACAGTCTAACGGTCACGGAGATAGCTACTTCCCCATAGCTGCCATCACACAGTGGCAAGTGCTCTTTAAACCGTACCTACGGGATACAGTGGAGACAGCGGGCGTGGCCTCCTCCAGCATAACATACAGCGAGGGTGAGCAAAAAGGTTCCTGTGTCACCTTGGCCACTATGCTCCACGCTCCATGCTAGCTTCAGCAGCAGGGGTTGGTAAACATTTTCCGTGAAGTGCCACATAGTAAATACTTGAGGCTTTTTGAACCACAGTCACAACTATCCAACCTGCCACCGTAGAACAAAGCAGGCTTGGTCAACATGGAAACAAACGAGCACGACTGTGGCCCGGTACAATTTTACTTACAGGCAGTAAGCCACATTTGGCCACAATTTGCTGAATCTTGTTCTAGAGCATAGGAACTATTTTTATCATCTTTGTGGCTTCTTGAATTGAATGGAATTATACGGAGGACTTTACTCTTGGGATTCTGGGCTCTGATCTTTGCCAATATATATATTTATTCACTTGAAACAGTGGTAACTGACACTAACCCCCTCCAGAAAAATGCTGCTGCAGAAATGGAAAAAGTATTTGGTGTGCGTGGCTTCCTAATGGAAATGAAAGTCTTTGGACTTTTTTGCAAGTAAAGCCCTGACCTCAATTCCACTGCTTGGTCTTAAAAAGATCCAAGGGAGTATCAGCTTAACAACCTAGATACTTGTTCTGATATAGACAAAACTGACCTCATTTTCTCTGATGAGAACTCTAGGAATGATATTTACTGAGATTATGTTGCTTCCCTAAGTTACTGGAGATACCTGGGATAGAAAAAAAGAATAACAAATGGACATCATATACATATGCAACATTCTCTTAATGAGAAAATAAAGCAGCTCTTCAGATTAAAGGAAAGAAAATATCTTCCCACTAGAAATTAACAGGCTCTTGGTCCTGCTGTCCCCAGTGGGGCTGGGTAACAATTATTCTGGAATAGACAGTAGGGGAAATACAGAGAAAATGGAGAGATAGAAAGACAAGGAAGAAGGAAGAGAATAGAATAGGATGGGAAGAAACAGTAAGAAAAAGAGATGAGGAAGAGACCAGTGAGCCTGTGGTATGGTGGCAGGTTATCAAGGATTCCTTCAAGGTCATGTAAATCTTTTAGGGTCATAGATGACCAAAGTCTGGTTCACCAGATTTTTTAAAAATCTAGTACATAGTATTTTGCAGAAGTGAAGGCAATTGCTTATTTCAACTCTATGTGTTAGGTTGCAAACTGGCCCCCATATGCAGAGGGCAAGGAGAGAGCAGAGAAAGAGGGAGGCCACTCCAGATTGGTAGGTGGTAGGTTTTAATAAGCAAGGCAACTAACTCATGAGAGAAGTAGATCTCTGCACCAGCCCACTAGAATCTTAAAAGTTTATATAGAGGCCTTAAGGGTTCAGTCACATATAAGATACAACAGATAGGCTGGCTCACAGATATTGTTCTCTCAAGTCTGCATCCCTGAAAACAGCTTGAGCTGTGGGAATGGCAGGCTGAACATACATTTCAGGGAAGGAGAGAGGGGGTGAGGAGCCTCTGATTGTCCTGGTCCAGCTCCAGGTCAAGTGGGGGTCGCTTCTTCTTAATGACCTCCAACACTACAAAACAGAACATCTATTTTAAAATTCAGACAAAATATAATACTTGGTGTATTTGGGTCCCTCAGATCTGTGCTGGTATGCATTGCATTTCCACCATTCAAGATCTCTGTTGTGAGAAGGATCATGCTGCATTTGTCGATGAAATAAAATTCGTGGGCCATAATGAAGGCCAGAAATGACTAAAACTGCTTTGACTGCCATTTAACGTGACTTGTTGATTTCAACGAGTGTTAGAGAAGAGGCCCTTACAAATCTGAAAGGAATGTATGAGGGGCTCTGGAAAAAATGAGCTCCCGCGTTCCACACTCTGAAACCAATGTTGAAACCAAAATGTGAGATTAATATGTGTTTTCTTTTTCCTATAATTTTCCCTCCCTTTTCCAAGATGGCCACTGAGTCTTTATGTTTTCTTCTTAAGGGAGTTCATGCTGCAAGGTCCAAGCAAAAGTTGCCCAAAGATTATGCATCTTTCTGGATTTTTTCCTAAAAGCCTAAACTCATTTAGAGACTTAACGCTAGGTCTACAGGGGAAGAAAGGAAGGAAATAAGATGCATGCTTGGAGGAGGGAGAACTACCAAGACGAGGAAAGGGATTGAGATCTGTGGGTTTGACAACAAAGAAGTCCCACAAAGAGAGAAGACGGCAGGACCGCTGAGAAAAATGCTTGTCTGTGTATGCTGGTAGGTGTGTAGGCACACAGCCTCACAAAGACCCAGACTCCAGCTTGTAGCAAAAGCAGCATACAGAGAAAGACAAAAACTGTGTGGTATCTCTTATATGTGGACTCTTAAAAAAAAAAAAAAAAAAAAGGCAACTCAATAACAGAGGGTAAAATTGTGGTTGCCAAGGGTTGGGCATGGGGGAAATGAAAAGATATTGGTCAAAGGGTACAAACTTTCAGTCTTAAGATGAATAAGCTCTGAGAATCTAATGTGCACCGTGGTGACCATAGTCAGTAATACTGTATTACATACTTGCAATTTGCTAAGAGAGTAGACCTTAAGTTTTCTCAGCACCAAAAAAAAAAAAGGTAACTATGTACAGTGATGGATGTGTTTATTTACTTGATCTTGGTAAACTCCACAATGTGTATATATATATGTATATATGTATATATATATCAAGTCATCATGTAGTACACTTTAAATACACACAATTTTATTTATGATTTTAATCATAACTCAATACAGCTCAAAAAAAAAAAAAGGCAACAGAGCCTGTCCCTATCCAAGATAGATGTGAGCTGGGGCAGAGATCCATATGAACCAAAGATATGAGAATCACCTCCAAATATTCTCACTGTAGGCTTCATCCCCCACCCACCTCATCCTGGCCAGCACCTGGATCAGTCCCAGCCAACACAATGACATGAAGGCTTGGATCAGATTAAATTTGATTTAAGGAAGTAAAAGAAATTTCTTACACCTAAATGTTAGGGTAGAATAAAATATATTGCTACTGCCCCACTTTTTAATGAGTCACTTTAATTTTATACAGTTCGGTCACATCTCACATTAAATGCAAAGTAGAATCGTTCTTATTCTCAGCTTCCTCCACTCCCAGCTCATGAGCTACAATGTGTCAGACACTTTTCTCAGCACTTCATTGCAACTCTGTGAGGGAGATACTATTATTGCCCCCCTATTACATATGAGGAAACTGAGGCAGAGAGAGATTAGATAACTTACTAAGACCGTCGCTCGTGAGTAAGAGAAGCAAGACTCAAAACCTGGCAATTTGACTTCAGAGGCCACCGTCTTTACCAGCAGCTGCTACCCTGACTCTACAGGCTGGGGGGGGGGGGGGCCTCCTGCCTGCAGACAAGAATCCCAGTCCCGTGGCGCCAAAATTCCCTGTGCCCTCAATGTCCTGGTGTAGCCGTATGATAACAGATGTGAGAATTGAACATTAAAACAAAATAAGCCTCAGTGAATCACTGTTGATGAACCGAACGTTTTCCTGGACAATCTCCAAAACCAGAAACTTGAAATCTTTTTCTACCATAATGCTTATTCTAGTGCTTTTAAGTTTTAAAAATAGTGTCCTGAGGTCCAACCAGTCCTTTTTTTTTTTTTAGTTTTCCACAGAAATAAAGAAAACCTGATCAGCACCTCTCTCATTAAAGGCCATGCACCTTCCCACAAAGGAAATGACATTACATCCTCACTCTGCCCCCAGTGCTTGTGGGCGTGGCTCCAGCAAGGAGGAAACCCACCAGCAGGGACGGGGCCAGTGACTGTCACAAGGTGGAAAATGGGGGGGGGGGGGAGGGAATGCAAATGCACCACCTTTTCTCTGAAGTGCCCTGTTCCCTCCACTCTAGACCCAAGAGGAAGACCACAGCTGGCCTGACCCTGGGGGAAGGGCGGGTGGGGCAGGAATAAAAAGGGAGCATAGATCCAATTAAAATCTTCAGCATATTCTCAGTCTAACCTCTTTTTTCCATTTCAACACAATTTCAGCAATTATGTCTATCCCTTAAATGCCTCCTCTTGTTCATAACTTTGATGATTCTCACATGGGCTGTAGACTGTTTACTCTAATTGTGTTCTTATTAACATTCCCATTTTAAATGGCTAAAAATAAGACTTTGACCTTCCAAAGTGAAAGCCTGTTTACTGCCCTTCCTCAGGGAGAAATTAACTTTGGAAATATCAGCAGAGTATGTCCAGGGTGATATGTCCATTCATTTTTTTTTTTTTTTTTTTTATTCTTTAAGGTAGAGTCTCCTGTTTCCTTTCTGGAAGAGATGTGGGGGCAAAGGGTCACTGGGCCCCAAAGAAAAAATCACAAGACACTAGTGACAAATGGAAAAGGTTTTCACAGGAGAATGCTACAGAGACTACTCTTTCCCACACACCCACTGATCTATGGCTTTTGGTTTTAGGAAAGAGATCAAATGATGAATGTAAAGTATTTTTCTTAATAGGTGCCAGCCATTAAAAATGATACCATTTAAGTTCAAATTTTTCATGTAAAGAAAACTATCATTTCGTCATTTCAAGGGGAAAAAAATAAACTTATGCATTTCTACCAGAAAAACAAAACAAAACAAAACAAAACAAAAACCCCCTCTGGAATGTCATCCTGAAGAAGCAGGATAGTGAGGATTTTTTTCTATACAAAATTGAAGACTGAAAACTATGAATGTAAAAAAATTTAAATATGAATTAAAACAATCAAAGATCAAAAGAGTTATTTGCAAAGACTTGGAAAACCTAACCCAACATATTCCGTGTGCCTCTATAAATGTGTGTGATAAGTGTGAGTGTCGGTACCAAATAATAATTCTATACATTTTATTGATAATTGTCGTCAGCCTGACATATGGAAGGGAACATAATAGTTGCAGGAAATTGCAGCAATATATTTAGTCCCTTTAAACCTCTACTTCAATCACCTTTCATAAAGTAAAAGAAATGAAAGGAACTTTGTAAGATATACAAAGGAAACTAAACTTATTGATATATGCTAGGAGACCCAAACCAATTCCTTTCATCCAGACACACATAATTCTTACTGCCGACCAGGTTCTTTCTTTTTTTGGATGAGCAGTCACTCCCTCCCATTAGAGCTTGGGAAGAATGACTATCTCTGATCATGTATCACTATCATCAAAACTAAGGATATATGCCCACCTACCCCTTGCAAATGAAAGGGAAGAAAAGTAAAAAATAATCATCAGTTCTTCCAAGCACTGACTTTTTATATCTTTTACAGGGATCCATGAATCTTCCAAAATTAATGACAATGGATAAGCTTCCTCAAAGATTTTGCAGGATGCTGCTGGCACTTTTCTGCAAGGTAAAGCGATTTACTTTGCCCTCAGAGGAGGGAAAAAAGGGAGGGCTTAGAAAAATAAGCTAGCTTGAACATAAAATTATAAAGCTGAAGAAATAACATATGAAAGAAACATCCCACCTCTTCTCAATTTTAATCATCTCAAAACCTAAAGGAGAATTAAACTTATTTATTTCCCCAACTGAGGCCATTTTTGCTGAAATTGCAAAACCAGTCATTTTGCAAAAGAAAGGGAACAAATAATATTTTGTGCTGTCCAGAGTAAATACCATAAATTAAAGAAGAAGGAAAGATGGGGGCGCCTGGGTGGCTCAGCTGGTTAAGCGACTGCCTTCAGCTCAGGTCATGATCCTGGAGTCCCTGGATCGAGTCCCGCATCGGGCTCCCTGCTCGGCGGGGAGTGTGCTTCTCCCTCTGACCCTCCCCCCTCTCATGTGCTCTCTCTCATTCTCTCTCTCTCAAATAAATAAATAAAATCTTTAAAAAAAAAAAAAAAGAAGGAAAGATGAAAATAAAGCTCAGTTGAAAAGAGGTAATTTCAATAAATATATTCTCTACTATGTACTTTAATAATAATTGATTAAGCAACATCAAAATTATAAAATTTTTCTGACAAAATAATTCCTAAATCCAAAGATCGACTTCAGGAGATTATAAGTGATCAACAATATTTTGAAAGTTAAGCATCCCTAAGATGTTTACTGGTAATTATTCACAATTAAGCAAAGGAATGTTCTTTCTGCCCATTATGAATTAAACACTTATGAAACAGTAAAATTCATTCAATTACTTTTTTATTCAAAAAATATTTATTGAAGTTCTACTATGTACCAAGCATTCTTCTAGACACTGGAGGTACAGCAGTGAATAAGAGGGGGGCAAAATCTCAGCTAGAGAAATGGAAGAATAGAGCTTTTATTCCAGTAAAGGAAGACAAAATGTGAATAAAATATATGTATGTTTGATGGTGATAAGTACTATGGAGAAACAATACAGGAAAGGATGATGGGAAGTGCTGAGGGTGGCAGGATTTGAGGAGGAGGGGGGAGGGAGAATTGAACAATAATGCTAGCTTTTTTTGCAAATACCTAAAGGAAATAAGAGAGCAAGACATTGATATCCAGAGCAAAAGTATTTCAGGCAGAAGAAATAGCAAGTGCAAAAGCCCTGAGGCAGGGGTATGGTTGTCATTGTCAAGGAACATTGAGGAATATGTTATTTCTGAAGCAATGTGAGGCAAGAGAGAGTAAAGATGATCTCATAGAGGTAAAGGAATGAGATTAAAATTTTGTACATTCTTTTAGGCCATTGTAAGAATTTTGGCTTTTTCTCTAAGTTGGGAAGCTTTTGGAGAAATTTGAAAAGAATGACATGATCTGAGTTCCATTTCAACAGGATCACTCTGGTTGTGATACTCAGGAAGACCGTCACAAGAAAGGAACAGTAGCATGGAAACCAGATAGAAGGTTATTATAATTATTCAAATAAGACATGATGATGGCTAGGACCTGAGTGGTAGCAGTGAAGGTAGTGGGAAGTGATCAGATTTGGGATGTATTTTGAAGGTAGAATCAACAGGACTTATTGATTATGTGTTGGGAGCTAGTATGAGAAAGAAGAATCAAGAAGAATCAAGTATGACACTGAGGATTTTGGTTGAGTTTGGTCAACTGAATCATTGACTCTAATTCCTCATGTCTCCCAGCATCAGTGTCCTTCTCATTACCTTAATACGGGCAGCATCTGTTTTCCCACACCTTGACCGTGGGCTCAACCACACACTTAACTTTGGCCAATGACATGCATGTAGAAGTGACTGCCTGCTGGTCCTGAGCCTAGGCCTCAAGAAGCCTTACACATTGTCTCTTGCCCTCTTATACCTCTGCCATCAGCATGGAAGAATATTTCCTGCCCTGCCTTCTTGTTCCAGAAAAATAAGAAACAAGTGGAGTAGAGCTGCTCAGGTGACCCACAGATCTGCAGTAGGAAGCCAGGGCCGCCTTAGCCTCTGAAGCTTGAAGCCAAGGTGCCTAGGCAAGGCCAATCTAGATTAGCCAACTCCAAATCAGCCTTTAGATATAGGAGTATTAATAAATGATTATTGTTTTAAGCCTTTGAGAGTAGGATGGTTTGTTATGAAGCAATAGCGAACTGATACGCTGAACAACTTAATAGATAGAGTTGTATTTACAAAAACAAGGAAGCCTACAAGAGAGGCAAGTTTGGGGGAAAAATTCAAAATCTTAGTCTTGGACATCCTAAGTTTGATTTTCCCATTAGGCTTTAAAGTGGGGATTGAATAGAAATTGTACATATCAGGGAAGAAGTCTAGGCTAAAATATAAATTTAAGAGTCATAGGCACTTAGACATTATTTAAAGCCATAAGATTAATAAGATCTCCAAGGAAATGAATATAGCTAAAGAATAAGTGAAATCCGAGGCTTGGAACACTTCAATGTAAAGAGGTTGAGGAAATGAGGAAGAACAAACAAAGGAAACTGAGTAGGAGCAGCCAGAGGTGCAGAAGGCCCCAAAAGAGGAGAGTGTCTGGAAGCCTAGTGAATAAACTCATGTACAGAGTAAGAGAGCCATTGGACCAATTGTACTGACAGGTGAAATGAGAGGAAGACTGAAACATTACCATTAGGATCCTGCAACGTGAAGGTCTGATGATTTGACCAAGTTTTGGTAGAGTGGTGGGGGCAGAAATTTGGTTGGCATGAGGTCTAAAGAATGGGAAAAGAGGGACAAGGTCAGTATGTATAGATTGCTCTTTAACAACTCTTGCTACATAGGGAAACAGAAATGGGGCAATAGCAAGAGGGAGAAATGAGATTTTTAAAAGAGTATATTGGATTGTTGTTGTTTAATGGTGGAGAGAATAGCATTGTTTTTTTCATAGGCTGATGAGAATGATCCAGAAGAAGATGAAAACTTAATGAAGGAGAGAGGCAGACAGTTGATAAACAGGAGAGAAGACAGCGTAGATGGAACAAGGACTAGAAGACAAGTAGTTTTGGATGGGAGCTTATGGAAAGCCTCTTGACTGCTTGTATTTTCTCAGTGAAATAGGAAGCAAGGTCAGCTAAGAGAGGGGATGGAGCAGCGATATGAGAGTTCAAAGACAGAGGAGAAAGTATGACAAAATCTAAGAGAGTGGGAAAGTACATGGATCACATAAGGTCAGGCTGCATAAGCCCCACTTGGGGTGAATGATCACAAATTTAAAGTGAGACCAACCAGGGGTGCCTGGGTGGCTCAGCCGATTAGGCGTCTACTTTCAGCTCAGGTCATGATTCCAGGGTCCTCGGATGGAGCCCCGAGTCAGGCTCCCTGCTCTGCTTGTCCCTCTCCTTCTGCCTCTCCTCCAGCTTGTGCTCTCTCTGTCTCTGTCTCTGTCTCTCTCTCAAATAAATAAATAAAATCTTTTAAAAAATAATAAAAAAAACAAAGTGAGACCAACCACGGTTGTGTGTTTGTCTACAATCACATTCTGTTGCATGGTTATAGGCATAGGAAGACAGTACGGTTTACCCAGGTTGGGATTTTCCCCAACAAAACTCAGAAAACAAGAGCACATGGGACAGCTGAGGATGTATGCATTACCACTATAATGACAGACCCTGGAATTTAAGCTGGAGAAGAGGGGAAACGTGTACAAAAGGCAGGTGAGGGAGAGTGATAAGAGGATACCAGGACTTTCGTGGTTGACGTCACTGAAGGGAGCTGCAGAGTTGGGCTGGTGGTGACGGGAAGTAGTTGTTCAAAACAGAACCCATGGAGAGGCTGCAGTTACTGGCAACAACAAAGTTGGGATATGCCTGAAAATGAAGAGCTGCACAAGGCTGGAGGACAGGGTGCATGGGGCAGAGGAGGGCAAGGAAACATAAAGCCAGTGTATTCAAAAAATCATCTGGGCTCTGATGTTAAATTGCCAAGAATCCCATCAAGAGGAGTGTTAGAGAGAGAGCCGGTAGAATAAAAGATAAAATATTCCAGAAATTAAAATTAAAAGGTTTGGGGTTTCTGCAAAATATTTATTTCACACCTTAACTGAGCTCATAGTAAGTAGCATTCAAATTCCCCTATAAAACATTTAACAGGGATCCTAGAAGTATAGTAGAACTCTGTTAACCTACCTCCACTTAACCAACTTGCCAGGTTACCTGATGCTCCCCGGCTCCCTGGTGGAGCCCAGAGCAGCAGAAAGCCACGGGGCGGAGGCCACTCCCCAGCCAGCTCACTCAGCGCTGCTCCCATCAGTGGCGCTGGATGCTCGCCAGGAGGCAGCTATGTTTGCTCCCAGTTCCATTTATGCCGCTTAAACTTGTTTTTGTAGTTGCATAATTGCATAATTTAATGAAATATCACGTAAGTCCATGATGTTTGAATGCAAAAAGAGAGCCATGGCTTCTTTGAAAACCATGCTGAATGCTTTGGAAAGACTATAAAGGTGAGTCACTAAAAAAATACGCTGTCAGATTAGATGTGAGTGAGACAATCACAAAGTATTTTTAAAGAATCATGAAAATGAAGGTGTCACTACCCAGGTTGCTGTGCCCATGTCTTAGGTTATTGCTCTACTTGAAGAAGCTGAAGCAGAATTCACAGACAATAATTATGGGTGTGGTTGACGCAAGCAAGATGATGCAGAACTCCAATCAGGGGACACATACTCAAAATGAAGACAACAAGGCGAAGGCTAGTGAAGGAATATAAATGTATACGTTCTTAAGGTAAGTAAAATCTTTAAGGTGTCTTTTTAAAATAATTTCCTGCTTTAAACAACTTCTTCAATTAACCAATTTAACTACTGCCCTGATAGCATTAGATAAAGTCACATTCTGATGTTACTTTAAACTAGACCAAAATTTAGACAAGCAAACCAGAGAGATGAAAGGATTCATTCCTAAAGACAGTCCATTCTAAACACGGAAAGAACATTACCTGTTGGAACTGGGCAGTGACTTTCATCTTCATTGTTATTTGGGTAAAGTCCCGTACCATTACCAGAATGGGAACAACGTTACACGAGCATCAAGGCCACACACTTGTCTTTAAGGCAGGCTGCTCCTGAATTCCTAAATAGATGAGAATCTCTGCACTGAAGTTTCCCTTTGATTCCTTTCATATTAGAATAAGAGTTTTGGTGTGATGAATTATGTTGTAACTTTACATTCATCATTCACCAGGGTAGGCTGCATGAATGTGGTTATGAAGAAAGTAAATAATTAAACTGACCTGCTCTTGTCCAGAAGGATCTATATCAATGTGACACAGGAAATATAACTGTAATTATGCTACTGCACAATTTGACCCAGTGTTTCCACCCAAGTCCAGACTATCGGCTGAACGAGGCAATCCAGAGGACGGAAACAGAGGACCCTACAGGGCAAACATTGCCAGAGTAGTAAGGAACAGATGAGAAGCGTTCAGCATGGGAAAAGAGGAAAGCCATCTCTTTTGAACACTGTGACAGACTCTATATTTTAAGACTCAGAAGGAAACTAAAACTTTGCTGCAAATGGTAAGAAATGTCCCGTTAAAAGGAAATAGCCTTCTAAGTGGAACAAGATCACCATGAGATACACAGAAAAGGATAAAAAAAATAATAACTTGTGTGATACAAAAAAGAAAACTGGAACCAAAACTCTTTGCTCAGCCACATTTAACTAAGGTTTCTGCACATTCTTTAAAGAGGATGATTGAAATTCTCATTTCATTATCATCATTAAAATTTACCATATATGCTTAGACTGAGGTTAACCAAATACTACACTCTACAGAGTTTTCACCTCAGAGCATGAATTCAGTCAAAGTGAAATTTCAAAGTTAAAGAACCCTTCCAGGTCTTGTAGGAGCTGTGATTCAAGACTGAGTTGTAGCCCTATTAACTACAGCAAGCAAAACTCTGGTACCCACTGCTGATAGCAACTCTTTCAGAACAATTCAGTGATATGCATCAGGTACTATAAATTCTTCATACCTATTCACCAAGAGATGCTACATCCAGGAACTTAGTCTATAGAAATGGAGAGTGAACAGGCATTTATACACAAAGATTTAGAAACAATTCACATTAACAACTTTAGAGAAATGGTTAAGTCATACAGTGGTATATTTATATGTTATTGGGTCTTAATGGGACCAGAGAAGTAGCAAAATGGGCAATGCATACGTATTTAGGGGAAAATATTTGTTATTTTGAGAGTTGGACCCTGAGTTCTTAACATAGAAACTCTGTCGTCATGGGAAAGAGGAGCAAGCTCGTCTGCCTAAAAGAGAGAGTCAAGTGACAGAAGTGAGTGAAATGGCCCATGTCTAAGAGATAATATGGAACAGTGGAAGTGGGGGTGAGGCTCACCGAAGAGCACTTACCTGGCTATAAAGACAACCAATCCGCAGCTCCATCTGATTGTATGTGGGAGTGTGCCCTTGTGTGGCTGGAAATGTTGCCATCTCTTCTGATTTTTTTCTGAAGGAGCTAACCGCCTGGGTTTTTTATGCTTTTTGTGTAATGGCCAATATTGTAAAGCACCACTTATAGCTCAAGGGCTGCCAAGGTGCCTTAGTGTGTGTGTGTGTGTGTGTGTGTGTGTATGTGTGTGTGTGTGTGTGAAAGAGAGAGAGAGAGGGAGGGAAGAAGGCTATCTGAGGATAGCCTGGGTAGGCTGGGACTAGCCAGAGAGTAGGTAGCTAAACTGCCCTGCAAAAAAAGTTTAGGGCGCCTGGGTGGCTCAGTCGTTAAGCGTCTGCCTTCGGCTCAGGTCATGATCCCAGGGTCCTGGGATCGAGTCCCACATCCGGCTCCCTGCTCGGCAAGAAGCCTGCTTCTCCCTCTCCCATTCCCCCTGCTTGTGTTCCTGCTCTCGCTATCTCTCTCTCTCTGTCAAATAAATAAATAAAATCTTTAAAAAAAAAAAAAAAGAAAGAAAATTTTTTCTACTACAAGAGGGGTTAAACAGGAAAAATAACCCCTCTAACAGAATTCTCTCTTAGCCATACTTCTTGTCTGGGTGTGCGAGATAATACATTAATAGTAATGATACTCTTCACCATATACCTATCATGGGCGAGACACCGTTACTATGAATTTTTAATATGCAGATTTAAGAAACTGATTAAATAACTTCCCCAAGGTAAGCAAAATTATGCCCCCCTCCAAAATGTCCATATCCCTAATCTCTGGAATCTGCGGATATTTTAGGTGATGTAGCAAGAGAGAACTAAGGTTGCAGATGGAATTAAAGTTGCTAATCAGCTGGCCTCAAAATAGGGAGCTAATCCTGGATTAGCCAGGTAGACCCAGTGTATTCACAAGAGTCCTTAAAAGTGAGGAAGGAAAGCCAAAGAAGAGTCAAGAGAAACAGATGTGATCACAGAAGCATGGTCAGGGTGATGCAATGTAAGGACTCCACCCACCACTGCTAGCTTGGAGGACAGAAGAAGGGGTCATGAGCCAAAAAATGCATTCAAAAATCTAGAAGCTGGACAAGGCAAAAAAAAAAGCAGATTCTCCCCTACAGTCTCCAGAAAGGAAGGCAGCCTTATCAGCACCTTGGTTTTAGCCTAGTGAGACCCATGCCAGACTTCCAACCTAGAAAACTGTTGTTCTAGCAGCTAAGGTTGTGATGGTGTTAGAGCAGTAATCTCACACTATTCATGTGAGATTGGTGCTTGTGGACGTAGGGAGAAAAGAAAGCAAAACTCAAAAAAAATCTGAGGTGCAAGAAAATGCATCTGCCCATGTTGCTCAGACTGGCCTCTGAGAAGGTTTCCTAAAAGTGGTTAGAGGAAGTTGCAATTAGTGATTGAGGTATAGAAGGAAAGGCTGGTGTTTTATGCTGGGTGGACCCTGAGAAATAGTCGAGAATGTTAATACACTTTCTGGCAGATTAATCAGTTCTGAAAACCTTCAACAACCATATGACAGAGGAATAGATAGGTTTTATGGAGTCTGGGGAAAATCTGGCCTATAGATATTGTTATAGATATGTTAAATGAATTTTGAAAGTAGAAGTAGTTTGGAAGTTATATAATCCAATCTTCTTTTTCCAGTTTATTTATTTATGTATATTTTAACAGCTTTATTGAGGGATACTTGATATACAAAAAACTGCATGTATTTAATGTCTATAATTTGATGAGTTTGGACATATGGTGAAACCATCACCACAGTCGAGGTACTAGACATATCCATCCCCTTGTGCCCCTTTGTTTTTATTTTGGTTTGGGTTTGGGTTTGGGGATTGGGTTTTTTGGGGGTGGGGGGAGGTTCTGGTAAGAACCCGTAACATAAGATCTATGTTCTCACTCAAACTTTTAAGTGCATAACACAGTGTTGTTAAGTATAAGCACAGTGTCATACAGCAAATCATTGAAACTTACATATCTCGCAAACTGGAACTTTCTACCCATTGAACAACTCCCTATTTCTCCCTCCTCCCCAAACCTGGAAACCACCGGTCTACTCTCTGCTTCTATGGGTGTGACTATTTTAGATACTTCCTATAAGTGGAATCATACAGAATGTATCCTTCTGTGGTTGGCTTATTTCACTTAACGGAATGTTTCCCAGGTTCAATGTTGCTGTTGTATATGGCAGGACTTCCTTCTTTTTCAATGCTGAATAATATTCCACTGTGTATATATACCACAGAGGTATTTATACCTCATTTTCCAAAGAAAGGAAAATGCCACTCTTAGAATAAGGTAGGAATCTGAGTAGGAACATATAGTCCATAAGCATGGAACTTGACTGGCTATGCTCATGATTACGTCCAGGACACAGGTACTCCATTCACACCTCTACGGGCCAAAGACTCCATTCTCTGGAGTCCATAGCCCCTTAACCCTTAAAGTTCTTCTCCTTTGGCTTCTAGGACCACACATTCTTGATCTTCCTACTTTTCTTGATGCTCCTCCACTGTTTCTGTTTTTATCGTCTCTCCTTTCTGCTCACCACCTTAAGAGCCCACCAAGGGCTCTTTCCAGCCTGCGTGTTAGATGATGTCAAGTACAAAAGTGGGGAGAGAGTAGCGAGGGGGAGAATGGACTGGCCAATGGTGGTGTTTACCACTAGTATAAGCTCACTCCATCCACTCCAAAAACTAGGACATTGGATGAGAAGTCAGCACATGCAAAAGGGAGTGATTAACATGAGACATAGGGGGTAAAGGCCCACCCCAAGCCTGATCATTTAGGATCTAAGGACAAGCTCCATTAGGCACAATGATTTTTTAATGGGGCAATAGTTGTAGTCTGGAGGATAAAAACCTGTTTGGGTTTCTGTCCATCCCATCTTCTCCCAGAACTGACTCCCTGCCCATAGGAAAGGGTCTCTGCAGTCATATTTAAACTGTCTTACCCTTCCATTCTGTCCACAGTCAATTAGACCAGGAATGGAAGCTGACCCACACTGGAGCAATCAGATTCTCTTTCCCAAGAATTTGAAATCTGAATTCAGAGGCAGTGAGTCTGTCTTTAGCTAAAATATAACATGTAAAACTCAGGAGTTCTAAAGTCCCCCTATTCCACCATGCAGATGGGTCAGTAGAAAAATCCCATCTGCAGATTTTAAAAATTAAAAAAAGGGAGTCCTGGAAAGTAGAATGAAACAGATGTGCAGAGAAGGCAACAGTGAAAACAGAGAGCAAATCCCGAGTCTTTCCGGTTACCAGCTCTTTTTGGAGGCCTACTGCATCCCTGCTCTTGGGTCCCATGAGCCATTTGTAAGAAAGCTCCCGACCGCTTGCCAAGCTAACCCAAATGATTCAAATAATACAAAAATAAAGGTCAATAAAGTAAATGTTCAGGAATGGAAGATAAAGATAACAGTTGGTCAGTTTTTTATTACAAGGCTTCCTGAAAGGAGGCTCCATTTCAGTTTGCATGTCACATATCCCTTCTCCCCACATATCAGGTTTTGTCACACCTAACCTCGGTCCTCACATAAAGGTGACCACAAGGAGATTGGCTCTGTCTATGCTGCTGGTTAGAAAGAGCACTATATTCAAAGTTGTTTAATTTAAAGCCAAGATGAAAAGGATGCCCGAATCAAGCTCAAAGTAAAATTGAATCCAGCTACTGTGCCCTTTTCCATATTCGAATATTTTTCTGAAAGTGAATTCTCCAGGGAAGAGGACATCACAGAGGAAACAGATGGTTATTTTAAGGCAAGTAGGAGACACTCCATATTGCCTCTCCCTCGCTCCTTCCTTTAACAGGGAGGATTTAAGCAGTTACGGCTAGTCCTCACACACATCTCAGCCATCCTGTTTATGCAATGCAATAGATAGACAGATAATTGTGCTACTGCAGGACAGAACAAGCAGCTGAATGTGGAATGGGACTCCGAAATGGAAACCTTGTCGGTTCGCGTTAGCGAATCATCACACGAAACAAATTGTTCACTTTTTGTTCAGTCCATTAGCTACAAGGATGAAGGGAATTGCTCTTCCAATACATAATATTCCAATTTCCTCTTTTCACTTAGCACCTCCCTTTCCTGCTTTACAAATAAAATGCATTTATATTCTGAACTTAATTTGTTCCCTCTGACCAGGACTTCATGTTCATTAGAGACAGCCCTAAGCAATTGCTCTCTGAAATGAAGCCTTGGGAATGCGGTACCTCTGACAGAGAAGAGGTTGGTTGGGCCTGCCTTTTAGTAGATGGACTGGTGACTAGAACATGCGCCCACCAACCATTCTGCCCTCTGGTTCAGTTTTTCTGAGATAGAGTTGTAGGCTGACCCAGAGCCAACTTGCCACGACTCAATGAACTATGAATAATAGCTCGATCTGCTCAGTGTGTTTCTTCCACAAAGTTCCAACCTTTTATATTGTCTCATTAATTTAAACGGGTTTTTATCTTTTTATCCCCATTTCATAGATATAAATTTTGATGTCCAGAGAGAAATGCAAAACATCTCTGAGGTCACTGAATCGGTGAGTATTCATTGCTTTTGAATTTCCGGGTAGTGATTTAAGGCCATCATGCAAATGATCACAAGCCTAAGATTCACGTCTGAATGAGATTCAGTCAGTTCTATTAAAATCTGGTCAAATGAAAGTATGAAAAGTCACAGAAATAAAAACAATGACCTGGGGCACCTGAGTGTCTCAGTCGTTACACTTCTGCCTTCGGCTCAAGTCATGATCCCAGGGTCCTGGGATCGAGCCCCGCATCGGGCTCCCTGCTCAGCTGGAGGCCTGCTTCTCCCTCTCCCACTCCCCCTGCTTGTGTTCCCTCTCTCGCTGTGTCTCTCTCTGTCAAATAAATAAATAAAACCTTTAATAACAATAATAATAATAATAATAATAAAATGAAAGCAATGACCTGAAACACTGGTATAGTACTTCTTTGGGCCATTAAGGTACAATGATTTCATCATCTAAAAGTGTGGGAAAAGCTGGAGATGTTTAAGTGCTGATAGATTTTAAAACAAGAAGGAAAGGAAATTAACCTTTGTGAAGTAATTTTTAGGGTTAGACATATATACAAAATTAATTTTCATGATAATTCTGTAAACAACATATTCTCATTCCGATTTACAGAAAACAAAGCTGAAGCTCAGAAAGTGTCAGTATGTCCGTAGAGGTCACCCAGTGAATAGGCAGAAAAATCAGACTGTGTACTTCCATTTACCTGATTCCAGAGCCCATGTTCTCTTACTATACTCTGAGAATTTTATTTAGAGCGGCTCAATTCTACTGCAAACCAGATCCTCCTAACAGTTACAATAAAAACAAAAACAACAACGACAAAAAAAAAAAAAAAACTGGTACAAAAAAAGTCTTATCCAAGTATCTTAAGTTTAATTAGCCTTGATATTCTTTTTCCATGGAACAAATCAGTGGCCTACAGACTGAATCTCAAATAGTCACCTAGAACCCAATTAAACACTTCCCTTGAGCAATTTTGCCGGCCACATCTTACTGGAAGAAGTCATACCGTTCTCAGCGTTAGAGGAGGATAAACAGGTCAGACATCCCAGACTTCTATGGTACACACTAAACCAGAAGGATATAAATAATTCTTCTTCAGGAAGTTGTGATTTCCAAAACCAAGAGGAAAACTGTGAAAAAAAGCAAGTCTAAAATCTCCTGCCTCTCCTTTTGTGCTTTTATCCTGGGCCTTAGTGTTTTTTTGGAGCCAGAGGCGGCAGCAGAAAAATGAGAGCAAGGGAGGAGAGGCCATTTATTAGCTCACAGACCTGGAACGTCCAAAGATACATCTAGCTTCAGGTGCAGCTAAATCCATGAGCTTGACAATGCCATTAAGACATCGTCTCTATCTCTTGTTCTTGGTGCTACATTCCCGGCATGGTGGCTCCTAGAAATTCCAGACTCACAAACTACCACCTTCCAGTCACAGAAGAAAGCAAGCAGCACACCTCTTTCCCAATGGTTCCAGAAAAGGCCAGGGTTTGACTTTAACTGGCCCATCTCGGGGCATGGCCCATCCCTGGGGTCAGCTGATCACCAATCAAACGTGCTGGAGTGGGCTGTGCTGATGACCTATACTTGCAGTAATCATTTGGCTGGGTGAATCAAATTATACTTTCCAATGCCACTTCAAATCAGGATTTCTATGTCTGCACTGGTTTTCAGCAGTAAGTATTACCCTGCAAGTTATTTTCTTTGATATTGACTGTACGTGGGAAAGGGAGGAATTTCGGCTTCTTTTAAATTCTGCTTAACAGGAAAGACCAAAAAGTTTTAGAGATTTGTGAGGAGGCTAATTAGGATCCATTCCAATTTAATGGCTAGGCTTTCACATTGAAATGGATAGGGGAGCATGTTCTGCCCTTGCAAGGTAGAGATTTTTCTTCCAAGTACCTATCTGATTTGGGGACCTCATTCTTTCATAATGCCATGTGCCATGATCAATCAGCTGTAATGATCAAAAGGAAGTTTGCCTTAATCAATCCCAATAACAAATAACTGCTATAGTGGCAAACCTAATGTGTTCTTCACTTCAAATTCACTTGCCAATAATTGGCCTCATTAATGCCTGTGAAGTTAGCTGTTCACTAAAATTGGGCAAGCTGTACATTAGATGTGTTCAGTGGTTTTCAACCCTTTGGGAATAATAGACCTACTGAATCAGCATCTTGCTAGTTCCATGAAAATTAACAAGCTAAAAAGTAAAGAGACTGCAAGGGATCTGGAAGGAGTGAAGGAGGCACCAGGAAATTCCCATCACCTTCCTATAATGAATAGTATCTTTCTCAACCTAAAAATGGGGGCTAGGTTTGCATCTTTTTTAAAGATTTTATTTTGACAGAAAATGAACTTGATTTCTTTGTGCCACGAGCTTTCAAATCACCCTACCCACATCTGTCAGATGTTTTCGTTGTTCAATTATAACAACTGTACCCAGACTGGATTATGAGAATGCTGTCTGCAGTCACCATAACCACAGATGCCCTCGGGTTGAACATCCGGCTCACTGTGATCTTCCCCGAGAAAGAACTACACACCCAGCTGCTGCACCAGACCCATCTTCTTGGGGAGAGGAAGAAATCACAGTAAGTGAACCTTTCTGGGGTATCTGAAATATGCATCTGGGGAGATGGGAGGCAGCAAGAAGAATGGAAATAGACAACTGATTCACTTACGCTTACAGGGTCCATTCCCACAGAAATGGCTGGATGGCACGGTGAACACAACTATTCAGCGTGCCTGGAGGTGTGGGAGCTTTTTTGTCCTGAATTACCCTAAACGTCAGCACCACCAATGGTCACCAATAATGCCTCATTTTCTACTTCATTTTTGCCTATGCAGCTAATATTTGTGAGTCACAAGGAAAAAAAAAAATCGCTGGCTTTTTATCCTTAAAAGCTGGCCAGAGAAATTTTAACATGATGTTGCTTTGTCAAAGGAGGCTTTAAGTATTTGCAAAAGACACAGGATATCATTGGATACCTGCTTCTCTGGTCAGATGATAACCCAGGTACCAGTTATTCCAGTTCCTCGTTTTTCATCTGACAGTTCTAATTCACCCACTCAACTTAGTAACTTACTTAATTACAACTAGTTTTAATAATGTCCACCATGATCCAGCAAGACACTGTATTGCAATGGCCTCCTAATTGGTTTGACCCCACCCTCCCATCCCCCTTCAATTCATTTCTTTTTCTTTCTTTCTTTTTATTATTTATTTGTCAGAGAGAGAAAGAGAGTGCACAAGCAGGGGGAATGGGAGAGGGAGAAGCAGACTCCCCGCTAAGTAGGGAGCCTGATGTGGGACTCGATCCCAGGGCCCTGGGACCATGACCTGAGCCGAAGGCAGCCGTTTAACGACTGAGCCACCCAGGCATCCCCCCCTCAATTCATTTCCATGCCGCAGCCTGGGTAACCTCTTAAAAATGTAAATCAGATCTTGTCATTGTCTTGCTAGGGCTCTCCAGTGACTTTCCACCCCATGTAGAACATACCTGACCCCCTCGGGGTACCTGGGTGGCAGTCTGTTAAGCAGCCCACTCCTGGTGTCTGCTTCAGGTCGTGACCTCAGGGTCATGAGATCAAGCTCCGTGTTGGGCTCCGTGTTGGGCTCTGCACTCAGCGGGGAGTCTGCTTAGGACTCTCTCCCTCTCCCTCTGCCTCTGCCCCTCCCACTTGTTCTCTTTCTCTCTCTAAAATAAATAAATATACCTGACCCCCCTCTAGAACCCTGTATTATCTCATCCTTGCCTCCCAGGCTGCCCTCTTGAAGCCTTCCACTGGCTTTGATCTTACTGTCCCCTCTTCCAGAAACAGTCTTTCCATGGGTCTCTTCATGCCTGGCTTCTTCTCATCCCATGGTTCTTAGCCAAATGCCATCTGCTCAGAAAAGCTTTCCCTGGCCACCTTACTCCTTCCCCCAGCCCATTGCTCCTTATCCCTCCAATTATTTTCTTCATAAAATTTGCCGTGGTCTCAAATAATCTGTTGTGGGGTTTTTTTGCCTTTTTTTTTTTTTTTTTTTTTGCCTGTATCTGTCCACCAGAATGTAAGTTCAAAGTGGGCATAGCTTCTTGGCCTTATTTAGCTCTATATCCTCAGTGTCTAGAAAAGTGTCTCATACAGTCCCTGATATGGTCTAAGCCCCTGAATAAATGTTTTGAGACCCCAAGTCATATTATAAAGAATCACCATTTCATGTTCCAGAACTGGTTTCTTTTGAACACATGCAAATCTAATATTAGAAGAAGCAGTATCTCACTATTAATTCTCTTGCCTCTTCCCAGAATATGGCAATCTGCATAAGAATCATTTCCCAAAATAAGAGAATGCCTTTGGAAATTGAAGAAGAAGAAAAAAAAGAAAAAAAAAACCCAAAAAACTCAGACACACTAGAGAACTCCGGGCTGTTTTCTTTTTCATTATAAGTAAGACAAGGTTCATGAGAGTAAGCATCAGTGCTTGATTCTTTAGAAGTTGAAAATTAGATCAAATGAATTGGAGGACAACTACATCGTGTGTTAATGTTTTCTTTCTCGAATGAAGAAAATGAGATGTTGTGAGCCATGACTCCATTTGAAAATGAAACGTTGTATTTCTATTTGCTTCCACGTTAAAGCACACTGTTTTTTCATTTTAGACTTTTCATGTTGGTAAATGTCGCAATACTTTACATTCATTAGGCACAGGCCCATTTACTATGTACAAGCAAGACAAACACAGATATATCATCCCCATAAAGCATCATTTCTAAATTACACAGTAATTAAATGAGACTAAGCCAGAAACCCAAGTTCCACAACCCTTCCCACCAATGTAAAAAAAAAAAAAAATTAACAACCTTGGGTCAAAGTTCCCTACTTTAAAACATGTAATTTATGGGGCGCCTGGGTGGCTTAGTTGGTTAAGTGTCTGCCTTCAGCTCAGGTCATGATCCCAGGGTCCTGGGATCGAGTCCCACTTCAGGCTCCCTGCTCAGCAGAGTCTGCCCCTCCCCCTGCCCATGCTCTCTCTCTCTCTCTTTTTCTCTCTCTTTCTCACTCTTAAATAAATAAAGTCTAAAAAAAAAAAGATGGAATTTATGAATAATCCATTGAGCTCTCATTATACAAAATAAACTGATCATCCAAGAATATATTGGATGCCTGACCCTAATTCATAACAGATAAAAATGCTTAAAAAAAAAAAAAAAACTGGACTAATCAGATTCTGGCTGTCTTTTGCTAATTTGTGATGCATAAAAACCTGGTCTTACTAGGAATCTCTTGTTGATTTCTGATTAGCTGGTTATAGAAGTCAGCAGCAAAGTCAAAATAAAGTAGCAATTCACAATGAGACAACAGTGAGCAAGTGTCTTCAAATGTATAATTGTCCTTGATTCTATTTAATTTAGCTTTAAGTCATGAGTCATAATGGAGACAAATGGTTACACAAAACAGGTATCAAATATGATGAGAAGCTAGCTGTGATTATCTTGTACTATTTCCATTTGGGGACTTTTTCTGCCAACACTTTTCCTATGATGGCTATTAAATTTTATAGGATTTTTTTCCCACCATTAGTTGTAATGGCATTTCCGTGTTAAATGCTCACAACAAATGAAAACCATGATTCCATTGTTTCACATGGTGAAAACCATCGTTACTGCTATTCCAAATGGAGATCAAATCTAAAAAGAATCAAGTAATTCCTCTACGGTGTATGATACCTATATAAACTCTGTGGGAAAGCCTGTTTACTTTGCAACTCTTCTATTTTTGAAACAACATAGATTTTGCACATATTAAAAAAAAAAAAAAAAAACCTGAAGATGCCCCTGTAAGCCAAATCAGAAGATAGCTCAAATGTTATTTTTGTTGAGGGAATTTGTTCACAATTAAATATAATTCTTCTTTCAGTCCACTTAACTGAAAACCTCCCCTTTCATGGGGCTAGAAGGGAAAAACCCGATGGCTCCTTAGGGGTTTTCTTTAAGGGCGGGTATAGCAACACCAAATTACAAAAACAACACAGAAGGCAGACATTGCTTAGCCAATTTTCTTCTTTGAGAAAATTCAGGAACTAGTTCTGGAAATTTCTGGATTTACTGTTCTGGGTTATTGTTCTAGATTAGTATTTAAAAGTAAATAATTACTCAGGGTCATCTAGATCGAGCAAAACAAGATATAAGAAACTATTTGGGGATCTATAAAATTATTGAAATATACAACTGCTGGATCATTCTAGATCCTTTTGGTTCAGCTAACTCATCACTTCTCTACCACCAAGAATTTTTCAAGGCACTATCTCTTTCATCTAAAATAGCATTTAAGTTGCATGACTCTCACATTCTGTCTACCAAATCCCTTTCCAAAACTCAGTTGTTCTGAGAATCCTTCAGAAATGAAAGATCCTCATTAGTTAAGGAAGCACCATTCAAACCTCTGATTTATTTTCATTTTACCTCTCTCTACTGCATATTTTCACTCTTTTCATGTTCTTCCTGCATATATCTAGTCCAAAAATTTCTGACTCATAATGGGCCCATGTGAGTATCAATTAGTGTGAAATTATATGCAATTTGTGATTAAACGAACATCTTAGAAATTGTGTAATTATTTTAGAACTGTTAACTTAAAAATCATTTGGTCATCTTTTTCTTCTCTACTTTTTCCCAGCCCCTCCACCCAGCATTCCGTATGACGAACAGAGAGTGAGAGGAACAGTGGTTGTGTTTGTTGAGAGAATCAGAAGAAGAAATTTATTCACTCCTTCAGCAGTTTTTTATTTGTTCACTTAATCACCTGATGATACCTCTTACGGCAAAGATGACCAGAGATTTGTGGTGTATCACTACTGTTTGCCCAAATTTGCCCAAACTTTGGGCAAAGTGGACACACCCTCAGAGATCTGGCTTGGATTGGGGCTGTAGCTTCGGCAGCCCTTGATCACAAACCAAATCCTACTTAGTGATAAACATTAGTTTTGATAAGTATTAGTTTCCCATCTCTGACTACACACAAATCCACCACGCTGAACTCCTTAGTGATCTGAAAGTGGGATGCAACGGGCTATACATGTTAGTGCACACTGACTGTGCCTATCACCTAACCTCTCCGAGACTCAATTTCCACATCTCTGAAATCAAAGCTCTACGTTATTATTGTTCTCTAAGAGAAATGGGCTAAACACCCGAGCGTGATAATTCACTTTATTCCAGCATAAAATTCATAGTCCCAAGATTTTTTTGCCTACCGTTTAGTCTTTCCTAATGTCCCCCCTCTGGAAGTATTTTCTTCCAAAATTCTTTGGAAAGCATGCCACCCCTCAGTTTCTACACAGTCAATGCCACCTATCTGTTCCATTTGTAAGATATTCTCTTCTCTTACATTGTATAAATACTCAATCTAAAACCCATTCCAACTAGTGTGTTCACTAGTTTTCCTTTTTGGAACAGAATACTGAATCCTTTGTTAACGTGAAGGGAGTTTCACACAATTCTGGGTTTATCTCAAATAATGCTGTGGAAACACTGAGACTATAAAAACAGTTTCACTGCTATTTTCATTTTATCTAATGAACACAGAGGAAATGCTCAGATCTGAGAAGGAAAAAGTAATAAGCTAGAATCATAAGAGGGCTATTTGTTACAAATTTTAAAGAGCTGCAGTTTGATTAAGGACACCAAGTAGGAATGTCAAATCTATTGAAGACGTTTAAACAGGTTACAATATTTCAAACAATGAGCGGTTATCTGTCATTGGGTTCCTTATGGTGTTTCACACATTAACACAGCAGATTACATGTAGACAGAGATATACAGAGTTGCATGCTTACTAGCCAAGCCATGACACAGAAAGTTATCAGTGTTATATGACATTGACTGAATTACTACGAAGCCCCAAAAAGATCATGTTGGCAATGACCCTGGTCCCAGGCATCAAATCCCCAGATACTGGTTCATTTTGTTCAAGGCATCACACACTGTGTTCAAATCACTGCGAAGGTCCTGCACCACGTTTTCAATACTTCGGGTGTCTTTCAGAATTTCAATACTCTGTGTGTAGGGATTGAAGTACACAGAGAAAGGACGCGTAATTGATTTTGCAAAGTCCCTGCAAAAGAAACGGAGATAGAAGGATATGCGATCAACTCTCATTGGTAGAGGAAATACAGAGAGACGGAAGGAACAGCCAGAAAAAATAAAAAATTTTTTCTGGAGATGGAAGAAAAACAAGTCTACCTCATCTTTTCTTTGGCTTCTTCAAAACTTTCTGAAACAAAGTAGGCTTCCTGGAAAGTGGTGATAAGGCATTCCTGTAAGCAAGTTGTCTTTGGGTCAAAGGCTTTCACACATGCCTTGTCAGAAAGAGCATGCTGCAAAACATACCACAAAACCCGTTAAACTCCACAATGAGACTTCCAAAGTGCCCTGATGTCACGTTTCTACAGCACAGCTCAGTATTTTTAAAGAACTGCTCAGTTACTAGTCTGCCATGAAATATGGTACTCTCCCATATGCAGGGTAAATTGAGTGTTTGGGGTTTTGTTTACTTTTGTTCAAGTCTGTTAGAAGCTGAGGGGGGAAAAATGAGATTATGGTATTATATTTATTTATCATCAGACAAATTCATACGGAAGGACAGTTCTGAGCTATATCCCAAAAGAAATGGAATTTTAAATCTATGCTATGAATAGAAGCAAGGAGGGAGCATAAATATGGCCCTCAATTTATTGCCATAAGCAATGTACTGAAATTTCACTTAAATGGCAGAAGTAATAATCACCTGCGTGGAAAGGTAATTGGGGCTCTGACTGAACTATTTGTGGCCTCATCACGAGACATTTTGAGGCCAGGTACTGTGTATCAACAGAGTCTGGAGTGGGCTTGTATATTTAAGGATACTGGCAAAGCATTCATTTCCCTTTCAGTAAGTATAGCAGAGCAAAATACTGCAGATAAATATTGTCAGGTGGGCAAAAAGAACTAATATTAATCGTTACAGTTATGCGCAGAGCAGGCGTTAGAAAAACAGGGAGGCCGGTGTAATTACTCTTTGAACCATCATTAGCTCCATTCAACTCACTACATGACTGGCACTGAAAGCAGCAAGGAACAGTGAATGATTGTCTTCTCAAGATAAATTCAGTGATGCCAAAGGTGAGTGGTCACTCCCCGCCACATACCACCTGCCTATTTATAGGCTCTAATGGTTCTCAAGCCTCATGTGCATAAGAATGACTGAAGAGCTTGTGAAAAAAATGCAAATACCTGGGCCTCAATTTTATTTAGCAGGTCTGGGTGAATCCCAGAAATCTGCATGTTAGAGGCATCCACCGTGACGCTAGTGGTTGTGAGTCTATTTTGAGAAATACTCCTCTGGATTCTGTGTTTTCCTTAAAGCGGGGAGAGGGGCGAACTGAGAGAAGGGACAGCAGGAACTGCCTTGAACTGAGAGAAAAGGGGCTCCACTCCAGACATTTCTGCTGTCACACTGGGTAACCCGGCCATGGTGTTTCACCTCTCTGTGCCTCTGTTTCCTTAACTGTAAATGAGAGGCTTGGGCTGGATGATTTCTGAAGACACTGCATTCCAGCCTCTGGGTTCCACCCAAAGCACTTTCTACCTTTCAGTGTAAGAGGTAGATTGCTAAGGTCACCAGGAGAAATGCTACAAGCCTTTCCTGTTCCAATTCTTGGTATATTCCCCAACAATTTCAAAATGCATGGGATGATTTGCAGCCTTCCATGAATAAGGGTGTGGTTCCCTAAGTTTGAAAATACAACTGCAAACCCAAGGACTAACATGTTTGAGAAAGGGCACGCGGCCCTACCCAGCATGTGATTTGCTTTCCCGCAAAGTTGTGCTGTCCCCATCGATGCATGCATGAATCAGGGAACCCAGAGGGCCTCAGGGACTGAACTAATTCTTTTTGGCCCACAGAACAACTTCATTAGAAGCAGAAGGTCACTACACCTGCAAATGCATTTGTGCTAGATTCAGTCCAGTGCAGTAAACATCGGGGGATTTTGGTTCCACATGACTAATAATTCTGTCCACATTTTAAAAACAACTTCACAGTTTCGAGAAACAAATGTCCTCTTCGGAGAGCTGGGGCTCCTCTGCGAAGAACAGGCCTCCTGCTGACTTGCTGTGGTTTTCAGAATTAGAAGCGGCTTTCTTCACGGCCACGTACTCGGGGCGTGCTTGACTTCGGTACGTTATTCTAAGGGTGCGCGCCCCAACCAGCACATATGAAAGGAAAGGCAGTGACTGACTCCGTGTCCTTGATCTTTCTATTTTCTCATCCTCGCAATCAGGGGCGTGGGCAGAGCGGCAGCTGGACGGCCTGTGAGAACATTGAGACCGCTGCTCCCTCAGGCAGGGTATCACTGCTGAGCCAGACTTTGCACAGAGTCAATGCGAGCACAGGAAGGAGGTGAAAGTCATCTGCTTGGGTCTGAAATGTTTGGATGGGCCATGAGCAGTGCTGGTGGCCACCATGTGTAACAGAGGCCTCCCGAGTGTGTGTAGACAGTAACAGAGAACGGAGATCGGTGTAGCTGTAGAAAGAATTGTCACGTGACATCCCACTGGCTACTCAGATGAGCCCAGGTCGTCATTTTAACTAGTAAAGGGGAGGAGAGTGGACCAAGAAAGAGCCCAGAGGGCAGAGTGCTCTGCCCCAGATTTCAAGGACAGTCGGTGGATTCACAGCATAAAACTTGAGGCAAAGACCATCAGGCAATGCATTTCACACTTGCCTAATGTAATATTCCGAGGAAAAACTGGGAGCTGCTTGTTGCAAGCTCTCAACAAGGCAGTCTATCCTCAAGAGCCTGCTGTGTCCAACATGCTAATGACCTACTGGGGACCTCTCCCTCCATGGGGTATGGGATCAGGGCTGCTCCTTGGCTATTACAAAAGGCGATCATAGTGGTACCCCAGTATTAGCCTGGAGAATGACAAGAGCCTGGAGTTCGGGGGGCAACTGGTGAGTGAGGCCGACAAATGAGGTGGTGCTCACACCTGTAAGTGGTCTCATTTACCTGACAGGGAGCTTTTCTGTGGGATGCCTGCCGGGAACATGCATGCAGCTATGAGGTTCCCTGAATACTAAAGTGTGGCCCCAAGGCTACGAAATAGCATCCATGTCTCCACTGATGCCCCAGGGGGTGAAGCCCTATGGAGTCTGTTCTCAACTCTGGTCCACATCTCTCTCTCAGCTGCCTCGGCTTGAGGGAGCAGCTTCCATGCCCTTCCCTCTATGTCCACAGTGGATTCTCTGCAAACAGCGAGCCACACTGCTTGATGTCCCCAGGGAACTCTGTGGTGACTACTTCCCAAAGTGTTAACAGTCTGACATCCTGAAGTCTGCAAGAATTCATCCAACTTCGGCAGACAGAGGCTTTATAAGGCTAAGAGAATGTGGCTGACAGTCTTTTAGTCTTAAGCCATTTTAAAATTGCAGGAGTGCTTGAGAATCACCTGCCCTCATCTGAAGACTTTCTAAAAGGACTATTTTGGATTTACCCAGAGTGCTAAAGACAAGTACGCAGGACTGGGAGCTGTGATACCTGAGTCCTAAACATAGTTGTCCCAGAGGCATGATATCAAAGGAGTGAAACTTCCCCATGCTGGGACAGAGTTTCCTCTTTAATAAACTGAAAAGATTGATCTACATGAATTCTAAAGCTCTCCTTGCCGTATTGTTTGAAAAGGGCCCACATATACACTGCACTGCTTGGCATCCCCTCCCTCTGCCCCCAGTGGTACAAATTGGCCATGGCAGGCTTTCCCACTGGCCTCAGCATGGCCTTTCCCCCACCTTCCCAACAGAGGTGGCCATTAGCAATTAATTGACTTCAGTGCACAAATTAAGGCTTATTTGCCATTCTAGCCTTTTAAATACAAAAATCTTTTTTCAACATCAAGTTGCCCAGAACCCAATTGTTATCTGAAGTTTCTACATGACTTGGGGCAAGTTATTCCACCTCTGTAAGCCTATTCTAGTATTCATCTGGAAAACAGGAATACTAATAGTATCTATAACCCAGGGTTGTGGTAAGAATTAAACGAGGGGCACCTGAGTGGCTCAGTCAGTTGAGTGGCCAACTCTTGATTTCAGCTCAGTTCGTGATCTCAGGGTTGAGATGGAGTCCCACATGGAGCCCCGTGCTCCACAGGGAGTCTGCTTTTCCCTCTCTCCGTCTCCCTCTGCCCATCCCCCCAATTGCACTCTCTCTCTAAAACAAATAAATAAGTCTTAAAAAAAAAAGAAAAGAATTAAACGAGGTGATGCATACAAAGTGCCTGGCACATGGGGAGTGCCCAGTATACTAAGTGATTATTGCCAATTCAGTCTGGAGATGATGTTTGGTGGACACAGGACACAGCATTCAGCCACACCTGTCACCACTGACGCAGCTCTTCTCCCCCCCCACCCCCACCCCGGGGTCCAGAACCCACAGAGAAAGAAACATGGCCCTCGCTATAAGGCTTCCAGGTTTTAGACTGCAACAGTGCCTGCCCTAAGTTCAATTTAAAATCTTCCTTCCTCCCAGCCACCTGCCTTTGCAGACACAGAGTTACTATCTCAACTATTCTCCATGTAAATCCTGTGATCCTCACCCTCTATATTAGGACTGGTTTAAGTTGGGAAAACACTCAAGTGTCAAGTCAGGTTTAGAGGTAGTTTGGGCCCTAGATTCTGAATAAGAATTTGCAACACTCCTACGTTCACACTGCAATCATCTTTTCCCCTGTCAGAACTGCAAATATATACATTTGTATATGTACATATGCATGTATGTAGATAATATTTTTTGAACTTCCCTCAAATGTCCCTCCTGCTAACCAAATACAAAGTGGCATTGACATCCCTATTGCTCAGTTGGTTGATAATGGCATCGCACCTTTTTTTTTTTTAAATCAGTGATGTTGCAAGTTTTATCAGTTTGAATAAGTTGCAGGGGCAAGGGAAAAAACTCCCTCTTCAAACAACTCTTCATAAAGGCCAAAGACCTGTTTCCAGCTCCCTATGCTCCAGAGTTTGCTCTGTCTTTACTAACAGTGCTGGTTTCAGGCAAAGGTAGGGTGGGGGGAGAAGGGAGGTGTGAGCCATCTGTGCAGGGGAAAGGTGGGGGAGCTCTGCAGCAGTGAGTCCTAACTCTAGCCACACTGGTGACAGGACCCGCAGGTGCCTCCAGCCTCTTCTGTACAGCCTGGCAGGAATTCTGACCACTGGACAGAGTTGCTGCAAGTGGCAGTAAACATGAAGAATTGTAATAAATACAAGTCTGTTGGGTGAATGCTGATTAAGCTATTTTAAAAAGCAGTATGATTAAGTCCCTGTGCAAGGAGATCCTAAAACTAGAGCTGAAAAATAATAATAATTAAAAATTGTAAAACCATCAGCTTTGTCAAAACCTGAAAAGCAGAACGGATGGATTTATATGTACTATTTCAGTGACTACTATGGGGTAGGTGCTAAGGCTGTTTACAAAAAAAAATCTAATCCACGCCCTTAAGGAAATAAAGACCTAGACTCTACCCATAAAAAAAGGAGAAATTGCCTTTTTGCTTTTAAGATGGATTAACTTTTTGGGATAAGATTCAGCCAATTCATCAATTAGCAATCATTTCCTTACCACCACCATGAACAAACTTCACTGTTACTTGTCCATGAGTTTTGGATTCAACAGATACCCATATCAACCACTTTCTTAGAACTTCCCTACTAGAGACTCCAAGTTCCTTGAAACCTTAGGCCTTTAGTTGTGGGTTTGTTGAACAAAGTGAATAAATAAATGAGTGAGACACATAATGTAGGGTCTCATAAATAAAAATGAGACACATATAGTAGGGTCAACTCTGAGATAGAAAAAGCGTAAAAGACACATGCTGTAAAAAGACACATGGGTAAACAGCAATTGATTATCCTACTTTCAGCCTTTTTTTTAAAGTCAGACTTCCAGATGAGTTAGCTCATTATCAACTGCTCCCCAGAGTGATGAAGGTATGGTAGAGTCCCTACCCAAACACACTTTTGGAATTCCTGAAAGTACATCACAGAACAGAGAAGAGAGAGAGCAACCATTGATGAGGTTAAAAGAAGTCTTTGTGGCTATCAGATGTAGCTTGTACAAGCTTTTCCATATTTATTTTGTTTCTCTCTCCAAAGATTGTCAAAAAACAAGCATTGTAATCATTGAAAGAGTAAGAGGGAAAATGAAAGTTATCCTCCAAACTATAGAAACACCCCTTGGGGGTACTGGGCCAGCTCTGAAGTACAACATCTATGCCCAGGAAAATTTAGCCCCTTAAAGCACAAATTTTAAAACGTGTTCTGTTCAAGGAGAGAAGGTGAATCATGGATATTTAGGTAAAAGTAATAAAGACTACACCAAAACCTCTAATGACTTAGCTGGGACCTACATTTGGGCTGCAGTTTGAAACAAGAGATGTTTCACTGCAAAAAGTAACTCCTTTCAAAATTGTAAGCGTGTTTTACATATGAATTTTTATAATGCTACCAATTTTAAGTTATCCCCTCATCCTGTGTTCAGGATTATCATGTGTCCATTCTAACAGAAGTTAGGCAGAAGTACTCAGAAGCTGTGAGAGGGTTCTGGACATTTGCCCAGAGCGGGGAGGAGATGAGTGGAGGGAAGCGGGTATGGAAAGCATCCTGTGCTATGTATTCTCTGTGAGTAATCAGAAGATACTTCTCATTGCAAGAATTTCTGAATTGTAAAAATGGTCCAAAGTAGCAATCTTTGGGATGTTGGAGTGTAGAAATTTGAGAATGGAAGAATGCTAATGACTAGAGGTGATGGACCAGAACAAGATTCACGGCCGACAATGCCCTTTGGTGTACACAGCCCTAGCTGATTTCCATTTTCAGACGTTTCTGTCCACACTCATAGGAACAAAAACAACAGATTCACCCCAGTGCTGCCTATACATGCCCCATTAACCCGATTAGAGGACCCTGTCGAAAGTTGGGGCAATGAGAGAGATTTGTTTCTTTTGTTTCTGGTGTCATTTACAAACCTTCTGAGGAGAATGTAAATAGATATAGCTCATGAGAGAAATCATTTTCTAATTCTTTTTTCATGGAAATCAAGAAGCACTCTACAAAAGGCATGGGTCTTACAAAGATATGACATCATGCTATTGCTGTGGGCTTTGGCCACTGTACTGAAATTAACCCCAAGTGGCCTTTTGTTGTTGTGGAGAACTTCGTTAAAAAGAAAAAAAAAAATTACCACATTACATCAGGCTTTTGTCATGCGAAATGTTACCATCTACTCCAGCCACGTGGAGCCTCAGGTAGCTCCCTAAACGGGCCAGGATTTGACAAGAGCACACATGCTGCTGTCCACCCACTGTTCTGTGCATCTCATCCTCTCCTCATTCATCCTTTCCACTCCTCAAGAATCAGCTCGGGCAGCAAGGCCCTCGTCAGGAGCCTTCCCCGGCACGACCTAGCAAGTGCCAGGCCCACATGTCACACTTTGCATTATCTGATTGGCTGTTTATCCCTTGCACTAGAAAGTAAACCCTCTGATAACAGGGACCCCAGGCAGTACAGCCTGCTGGTTAAGGGCTGGAATCCGGCAGGGTAGGCCACCTGGACTTGGGTCCAGCTCCAGCACTTACTAGCTGTGTGACCTTGGGCAAGCTCCTTAATGTCTTTATGCTTCAGTTTTCTCATCTGTGAGATATTATTATATTATTACTAAATACTGCTTATCTCACTGGGTAGTTATGAGAAATAAGTGAGTTAATATGTTTAAAGCACCTACAATACTAATTGAGGTCTGCTTGAGTGTCCACTGAGGTCGCCATTATGTCCTCCTCCCCCTCCCCCTTCCCCTCCTTCTCCTTCTTCATCATTTATATCCCCAGTGACTGGCACAGTACATGGCACATAGTAGGTACTCAATCAAATGTTTGAGGAATTAATGAATGAATGAATGGAATCATAAAGTGAATACTCAATAAGACTACTTACACTGTACCTTTCAAGAATATAAACAACCAAAAAGTTCCAATAATCATCTATTTCCCAACTATATTATATAAGGATAATCAATACCCCAAATAACAACCTTAGGGTAGTCAATAATCCTGATCTTAGTCTGGGTAATCAAAGAAAGATTAAATTATCATCAGTACCATTTCCAGATTATACATCGCACTGCATTCTAAATTCATCAAAACTTGCTATCCTCCAGCAGTACAGATAGCAATTCTTAAGTAACCAGGATACTTAAATTAGCAAATGATCCAGGCCCCAACGTTTCTGAATAAATGACCATTTGCTGTATTTTAAGACCAAAAAAAAAAAAAATAGCATTCTTTAGGCATCGCTACACATATTAGCTACCTCTCTGAACGTAGGTTTATTTAGGGTTTTTTTCCAAATTGTATATGTCCACAAATGTTTTAATACACATTAATTTTGAAGAAGCTAAAATAATCTCAAATTCCCCTTTGAGGAGTAAATTCTAGGGTGTCCATGGGAGCCATGGGGATAACAGAAATGAAAATAGCCACGCCATCCTTACAAGGAAATTTCAATCAGGAGGATCACTGCTAACTTGCTGCCCACTTTTCAGCACTAAATTTAGGCCAGTCATATGTTACCCAACATTTGAGCATATATTTGTCATTCCTGTTGATCTGTGCACATGGCTGCTCATCCATCTGAGTCACGCCACGAACCTAGAAAGGCATGACCCATTTTCAGAAGTGCAAAAAGTTAGGTCAGCACCCACATCTGAGGTGCCAAATCTTCTCTATTAAATATTTATGGGGTATCTTCGAGTAGAACTGCTCAGACAAACAAATCAATATTTCCATGACCTTGAACCAGTTTGCCTGGGAAGGATATTTTCATTCACAGCTTCATACCTTTAATTCTCCAATGGAGGAAAGGAGTCCTGCTCCATAAGCCCGCAGTTGCCCTTCTTGCTTGCAAAGGCCAAACTCGATTGTGAAGAAATAGCACTGAAAAAAAACATGGACACACATCCAGTGTACTAGTCAACATAGTTCTTCTATAGAATAAAATGGCACCCAAAAGAAAATGGTGCCCTGGGCATAATCTCTTCAACATTGTCAATTTAAATACATTTGAATTAAGAACATTCATTGAAATCTATTCCCTTGCTTAATAATCCCTCCCTAGGTTAAAGGTATATGGAAAAGCTATTAACTACTAAGAATTTTATACTTAGAAGATTCAGAAACCCCGTAAGTCAAATCATATCCCTGGCAATAATTTTAAAAATTAAAAAAAAAACAAAACACAGACTTAGAAATGAATGAATATGTCACAGACATAACACCGTAAGAATATACTACTGTAGGGAGTGCTTGGGTGGCTCAGTCAGTTGTTAAGCGTCTGACTCTTGGTTTTGGTTCAGGTCATGATCTCATGGGTTATGGGATCAAGCAGTGCATTGGGCTCCACACTCAGCAGGAGTCCACCTGGATAGTCTCTCCCTCTGCCACTCCCTCCACTCACACACTCTCTCTCTCTCTAAAATAAATAAATAAATCTTAAAAAAAAAAAAAATGCTACTGTGTTTACCAAATTGTGTTTCAGCTGACATAAAAAAGTTCATGCAAATGTGGAAAAATGATTTGGAACCCAGTAATTCCAAACTGATTTTTACAGTTTTTTTATTCATTCAACAAGCATTTGGTGAGTACCTACTAGGTGCCAATGTTTGGTAAAGAACTGTGGTAAAGAAACAAGAGTGAGAACAAAAGAACAAGTACATGCTTACCAAATTACCAAAACCACAATTTTAGTATGATTTTTTTAGTGAGATCTTAAATGTATATCTTCGTATACTACACACAGATACATGTATATGTGTGTATATATACATATAAATATATATAGTAAAACCATTTCATTGACTGAGCTTTGCCAGCATCAACTACTACAGCTTCCCCAAGACATTGAAATCTATAATTGTTTCTGTTGATTTTAGGAAACCAGCCTAGACAGACAGAAACCTCTGTACAACCAAAAACCTCACGATGCTCTTGGGAGAGGCTGAAATCACACTACTCTTGCTCTGAGAGAAAAGCGAGAAGTCGACAATGAGCAATACAAATTGCATCAAATTAACACTGTCCTGCATGAGTGATGATAGAGTACTGAAAGTGTTGAGAAAGAAGAATTTAAACACCCCTGAAAAGTGGAAAATGATAATTATTTCTAGCCCACGGCAGTTTGCTCTATTTTCATTTGGAGGCTGAGATGTTCCCTGGTTCGGAAGGGTTTTATATTTTTTAAATGTAAGGATGATCTGTGAAGTTGAGTGGGCTGAACCCAAAGGACTGGTCCTTGCAGGTCAGGGAGCTCAGCCTCCCGAGGCAAAACTTCCTTTCCTGGGGCGCCTGGGTGGCTCAATAGGTTAGGTGTCTGCCTTCGGCTGAGGTCATAATCCTAGGGTCCTGGGATCAAGCCCCACGTCGGGCTCCCTGCTCAGCGGGGAGCCTGCTTCTCCCCCTCCTCCCTGCTCATTCTCTCTCTTGCTATCTCTGTCTCTCTGTCTCTCAAATAAATAAGTAAAATCTTAAAAAAAAAACAACAACTCCCTTTCTTGTTTCACCTCCCCAAACGGCTAAAATTATAGTCTTTCCCACCCCGTCACCACCCACAATGCCCACCAGCTCTCCTGCTTACTGTGTTCTGATTTTTCTTTCTTTTCCATCATACCATCTTTTTGACATGGTCTTTAATTTCCTTATGTATGATACACACAGTCATCTGTCTCTCCACGCTAAACTATAAGCTCCACGAGAGCAGGTATCTGCTCATCTGCAATAGGGGTTTCCAATCTCAGCACTGTTGACATTTCAGGCAGGACAATTCTTTATTGTGGGAGGCTGTCCTGGGCATTATAGGACACATATAGAACAGCATCCCTGCCCTCCACTGACGAGATGCCAATAGCACCCTCCACCCCACTTGTTAGAGCTGAGGATGTATCTAGACATTGAAAAATGTTCCCAGGGGACCAACATCACTTCTGCTTGAGAACCACTAATGTAGAATAGTGTCTGAAACATAATAAGAGCTCAATAAATAGTTGGTGAATAAATAAATAGCGAATGAGAGAATCATCTCTAAGTCAGGCTTCCTGTGTGACAGCGTGACCTGAAGGAAAGACCTGAAGGGGCCTGGGTTCTAGTCTTGGCCCTGCTTCTTTTTTTTTTTAAATCAATTAGTTAACATACAGTGTATTATTAGTTTCAGAGGTAGACTTAGTGGTTCATCAGTTGTATATAACACTCAGTGCTCATTCCATCACATGCCCTCCTTAATGTCCGTCACCCAGTTACCCCAACCCCCCACCTCCCTTCCAGAAACCCTCAGTTTGTTTCCTATAGTTAAGAGTCTCTTATGGTTTGTCTCTCTCTCTGATTTTGTCTTATTTTATTTTTCCTTCCCTTCCCCTCTGATCCTCTGTTTTGTTTCTTAAATTCCACATATGAGTGAAATCATATGATAATTGTCTTCCTCTGATTGACTTATTTTGCTCAGCATTATACCCTCTAGTTCCACCCACGTTGTTGCAAATGATAAGATTTCATTCTTTTTGATGACTGAGTAATATTCTGTTTTATACACACACACACACACACACACATATACCACATCTTCTTTATCCATTCTTCTGTTGATGGACATCTGGGCTCTTTCCATACTTTGGATATTTGGACATTGCTGCTATAAACATTGGGGTGAAGGTGCCCCTTTGAATCACTATGTTTGTATCCTTTGACTAAATACCTAGTAGTGCAATTACTGGGTCATAGGGCAGCTCTATTTTCAACTTTTTGAGGAACCTCCATACTGTTTTCCAGAGTGGCTGCACCAGCCTTCATTCCCACCAACAGTGTAGGAGGGTTCCCCTTTCTCTACATCCTCGCCAGTATCTGTGGATTTCTGACTTGTTAATTTTAGCCCTTCTGACTGGTGTGAGGTGGCATCTCATTGTGGTTTTGATTTGTATTTCCCTGCTGCCGAGGATGTTGAGAATTTTTTCATGTGTCTGTTGGCCATTTGTATGTCTATTCATGTCTTCTTTCACCCTGCTTCTAATTAGCTTTGTGACCATAACCTCTCTGGCATGTAGTTTTTCTACCCATGATGTTCATTCATTCATTCATTCATTCATTCTACAGACACTCCTTGAGCACCTATTATATTCCAGAATCTGCTTTAATTCCTAAGGATATGCAATGAACAAGGCAACAAAGTCCTTAATCCCATGAAGCATATTTGCTACTGGGATGAGATATAACAACAACAAAAATCGATATACAGGATAATTGCAGGTGGAATATCCTATATAAATAATAAATCCACATAATGTGTCAGGTATTAAGCAGAAGAGATGGCTGTTTTAGACGAAGTGCTCAGGGAAGGCCTCTCTGAGGGAGTGATATTTAAGCTGCAACCCACTTGAAAAGCAGCCCTTTTGTGCCACATCTTAGGGAAAGAGCATTCCCAGCAGAGGAGGCAGGTGCAAAGGCAGGAACAGATTTGTATTTCCAAGGGCAGTGGGAAGTCATGGGAGGGCTTTCAGGCAAGAGACAGACATGTTCTGATTTTGTTTCAAAAGATTGTGCTGGTGCTGGGTAAAGAACAGACTGTCGGCAGGACAAGAGTAGAAGCAGAGAGACCAGTTAGGACAGAGGCAGCCAAGGAGCTAGGAGGCGAGTGACTTAGAAAAGGACTTGGGCCAGGGGGAGCAGGGAATGGGGAGAAGTCGGTATCACAGAGGCCTCAGGAGAAGAACCAAAATAAGAGATCTGAGTATGTGTCAAAAAGCAAAAATACAGCCCTCAAGCCTGTCCTCCCCGCCAAATATATATATATATATATATAATTTTTTATTTTTTTTAAGTAGGCTTCATGCCCAGTGAGGAGCCCAACATGGGGATTGGACTCACAACCCTGAGATCAAGACCTGAGCTGAGATCAAGAGTCAGAGGCTTAACCGACAGAGCCCCAGGAGCCCCTGTCCTCCAAAAAATTTTGCACAGTCCTGGGCACAATGAAGAGAAGTAATTGTATCATCATAGAACAAGAGTCCTGGAAGTTCAGCCTCCCGTTTCACCAAAAGGAAAACTCAAATTTAAGGAGGTAACATGATTTACCCAGGACCAGTCTACATGGTGACATTTAAGAGATCTCGAGCTCCAAATTTTAAAGAGCTCACCATCTGTCACATTTTAAAGATTCTAGGTAAAAGATTAATAGATGCATGATTCTCCCTTACAACCAAAAAATGGAGAAGTAAAAGTCTAAAAGAGGAAAACTAGAATCTTATAGCATCTTCTGAGTGTGTTTTTGGCTGATTTCCCTAGTTTATATTGCATTTATAGTGCATGAGGTAAAATCCTTGGAGCCTTAACATTAAATACAGCAGAGTTTGTAAAAAAAAAAAAAAGAGAGAGAGAGAGAGAGAGAGCGGTCATGTTCAAAAGCCTCCAAAATACACATATGGAGCCCGCTATAGGAGCATTCAGGTCAGTCTGTTAAGGGCATTTTTAATTTTCCTTATGCTACATCAATGCATACATAATGATATAAATCAAAACAGGCTGAGAGAGCCCTTGAGAAAGTCTCGTGTGCCATACACACGGTCTTCATACAGGTTTGGCATCCCATCCTATTTTAAAGCAGGAATTAAAAGGTCTGCATCAACTCAACCTAAAGGTTCAAAGTTAAATCTATCAGTGTGTCTTTGGTCCATGGGCTTCTAGAATCAGGGCAAGCTCAGAGGAAAGAGCCACTGTGCATCTTCCTTCCCATCACTCAGAATGCTCTCTGGCCCCATACCTTGTCTGGGAGTCCTTCCAGAAACTCTGACCTTACATAGCTCCATCTGCTCATTCGCTATCTGTTGTCCTCAACCAAGGAAGCCTACGTGCTAACTTCTACAGCCTCCTCTCCCCCGGGAATTAGATCTTTAAGACAGTTTTCCATTTGCAGCCCCGTGTGTGGCTAACAGATAAAGAGAAATGGCAAAATATACCCGAACCTCAGGTGTTGGCAAAATTTGAATTATGGACATGCTCAGGACAATTTTTCTCTGTTTTCAAGACTAGTGGAGATCTCACAAGACAGAGTGCCCTGGGCATGATCGCTGACGGGGCAGCTGGGACAACTGCACCTTTCTTCCGCCTGGTTTGAAATGCAAAGCCTGCTTAGAGTTGGACTAGATGACCCCTTGGAGACCTTTTGGAGTTCAAGGGATAACTAATTGCTTCCCCAAATTAAAAAAAAAAAAAAGAAAACATAATTTGTTTTCCTTAGAGCACTCTCCAGATGTGGATCTATAATATATTCCCTAGAGATTTACCAAATAAATATCCTACCTATTAGCAAAACAAAACAAAAACAACAACAACAAAAACCACCAAAAAAAACCCCTGCACGTTACAAGAGCACCTGTAAAAGAGAATTGCAGATTCTTGGCCACTAATGTCTTTCAAACAGAAACAAATAACACGAAGACTATCACACCTCCCAAATTAAAAGGTACCTTTCATCAAAGCTGATGTTCATAAATTCCAAATTTTACACACCACTAATTATATGTCATTATTTATAAATATTTTATTTGAATATAATTACATATAATCATTAACTCAAAACCCAAATAGGAGTGATAGATCAGACCTTTTCCACGGAGGAAAAGCAGAATCATTTACATACATACAGTCATTAAGCAGAAAAAAGTCTGAGTGACAGTCTGAAATCCAAACCCTGCTGTGGAGTGGAGCTACAGAATGTGCCAGGCCCAGCATGTGCTTAGGAAAATGAGCTAGGTCGCCCAATGCTGCCATCTTCAGGTCACTACTGGTAGTACACCACTCTTGCAACAGTTCCTGTCTACCCAGCAGGCTGTCCTGCAAGCTTGAGGGAACCAAGTCCACAGACACTGGACAGACCAACAATTATACACTGGCCCTCCGTGGTGTCTTCCAAAAGCGAATGCCGCAACATCTTTCTTCTGTTTGGTGTTAGGTACCTGAAGCTTTTGCACGTATTCCAATTAAAGAGAAATACAACTTTTTCAAAGAACTCTTGATGAAAAAGACATTTACTATTCCAATTTCCCTTTTAAAGGGTCCTTTTGCCTCCCACTTCCCCCACGCCCTGCATTTCTTGAAATAATTATATATCCTCTTCCTGAGGGTCATTACGTATTCTTAGGTTGGATTGGAAGAGTGCACGCAAACTTCTAGGAAGAAACTGGCTGTCTACTTCTTTCACTTTCTCCAGGAAAGTGGCTTCAACACGTCACTTAGTAAATGCCTGAAGGTGGGAGTAAGTGATATATTTTCTCTACCGCTTTCACTAAAAATTTGATCTTTGCATACAGGTAGTATATATTTTAAAATAATCACGTATATCTTTCCACATCTAGAATTCCTTTATCCGCATATCCAGGACACAGACACAAAGCCAGAAGCTAGCAAAGAGAGTTCAGAAAAGCCCTGAGATGTGCTAAATTTGAATTACTTTACATCTAAAGGAATCTCAGGCCTTCACTGAGATCCTACTTATCCTTATCTTATACGCAGTCCAAAATTTACTTACGTAGCGTTAAGCCCATACCCTAACATAAGAGGGGAATGTGAAAAAATAGACAAAATTCAGACCCAGCAACTCAAAAAACACAGAAATATAAAATTCGATACGAGCATGCAAACCTAAGTAAACACTTCCATACTTGAGGTTATCACTAAACAATTCAACAATGATGCTAAAACATCAAGGTAATAGGGAAACTTAGCCAGCAGATGTCCCAGTTTAATGATGCGTTCTCACGGATGTCACCTTACTACAAACGTGTTATCTTACTGTAACTTGAGCTAGAGCAGTTATTACTACATATTTCCATGTTATAGGTGGGAAGACGGAGACTCAACATTCCAGTGATTTTTCCTGATTCCACAACTCACGGTAGACAAGGTGAGGAATCAAGCTCATTTCCTAACTTCAAATCCAGCGTTCTTTCCTCAACAAGTGCACTTACGAATGCAGGGCCACAGTCAGCCAGTCACATTGGCACAACAGTTCCTGTTGTTGAAATAATGAAATCCTTCCAGAGTGGGTGTAGAGCTGTTACCCCGCACTCCCCAAGTTCCCCGCCCCCACGCTGCCTTGGCTTCCAGGTTCCATCCCTCACACCCTCCCCGCCACCACTGCTCCAGAATCTAGCATCAGCTTCCCACCTAAGCCTTTGCACACTGCCTTCCCTCTGCATGGAATGCTCCTCTCATCATTGCCCGGCTCCCCGGCCTGATTCCTCCTGATGTGCCAGCATAGGGGGTTCCCTTCTCTCTCCCAGTGCAGCACATATGGGTCCATGTGGAAATCGCCAGGCTTCTTGCCTGTCCTCTCCACCAGGCTCTGACCGACTTGTTTTGGTGGTTCTTGTTGTCTAATAGCTGGTCTCGAACTTCCTGCCTGACATGTAGCAGGTGCTCAGCAAATGTTGAAGAAGGAAGGAAATGGTTAAACAAGAAGCGTTTCCCAGTGGCCTGAGCAACAGAGTGAGCACCAGTCTTCCAGAGCAGTAACTACTACTCTCAGCAAATTTTCCAATATTATAGACTTTTCTGTAAAGCTGAAAACCCTTCTACAGTAGCCGTCACATCAGTTTTCACTTACAGCTTCAGAAATGGACCTGTCCGCTGACCTCCCTTCGGCAACAGCCCACGGCCCTCCAAGCCAGCGAGGAAGGGAGAGGAGCCATCCTACTCGCAGGCCTTCAGGAGTGAGGCTGAAGGTTGACTGGCAGTTACCTCCGGTGGGAGCTCTGTGGTCTTGTGGTTAAGTGGCCTCTGGCCTTCTTCATCACAAGCAGTAACCCCGAAAACCCACTGATTCAACATGTGGATCCTCATCAAAAATACTGGGGTGGGGGGGGGTAGTTCTTCAGGTGGCCATGTCTCAAACCTGTAGCCAAGTGGAGACTCGCCAGGGAAAACGCTAACTGCGCTTTGTCAGGGTAGAGAGGAGTCTGACTGTGACAGACCCAGGCCCTGAAGGGCCTCACGGCCCAGGCTACTCAGAAGTAGCAGCCACAAGGGGTTTCTGTTGGCATCACTGCCCAGACCTTCATTTAGCAGATGATGACACATAAGATCCGACAGATGTTATTTTCTCCCGGAGATGAATTTGTGAGATGACCACCCATCCAATGCTGTTTTCCACAAAAATCTGTGGCTCTTTAAAAGGTATTATGAATACAAATAGGCTTCTCTTTAATGCCCACTGGACCTACAGGTATTTTGGGTTTCACAAATCAAAAGCTGGTTTTATCTTCAGCAGTATTACTCCTTGGACCCTAGAGGTAGTACACGAGTCTCAATACAACATCTCCACAACAAAGCAATTCACATAAGTTTGGCTCTCTTTTTAAAGCAATTCCATCTGTTTCCAAACAACCACCTACTGAACTTATTATACAACTAGCTACCTTGAAATGGCTAAACTTCACTCTGAGGACAGACACACACACACACACACACACAAATCATTTTCATACCAGGTGCATGGATCAGCATTCCATTTATATATGTGCTTCATCTACTTTGCACAGAAGACCTACTTAAGGAAATGCTATAGGTTTGGAAGTGTCCAAGAACTGACTTTTATAATCTAAGCAATTCTGAGCTCCTTGAAGGAGAAGAAAACTGATGAGCACATTCTCAGCCATCTATCCTATGGCATGTCCTAAAATGTTCTGCATCAAATCACACATTCTCCCCAGATGTGGGGATTTTAAAGGTCAGCTCTCAAAGGCTAGTATGAAAAATGAGGTTTTTACTGACTCCCAAGTAAGCTGTGGGCAGTCACCACTGCCTTTCGAGGGTCATTTTATTTTTATCCCTGCATTACTAAAAGCAACGCCCTCCCAGACATTAGGGCTAAAGAGCTTGCATTTGCTCACTTATTTCTTTCCAGGCAAGCCCAAAAATCCTGGAGATGATTATATGTCTGAAAACTGGTGAGAAAGGTGTGTTTAGTGGGGAGAGTTCATTCTCGCCACTCCATTGCACCAAGGCATCTTCTATTTTAGGTTATTAATGAAGTCATGTTTCTTTTCTAGTCACTAACCATCAGCACTACCATCATCATCTCTCACACTCAGAGTCGACACTAACCATCTCTATGTGTAAATGGAGCTGAGAAGATTTACCTGTGAATTGGGGTCCCTGTCACAATGAGGGTCTACAGGTAATTGAACCTCCAGATGGCATTTCAGCTCAGTTGAGCTCCCCTATCTCTAGTAATAACCACTGCGCATTACTGAAAGCTACTCTCTACTACGGTGCTAAGCACTTTACATCGCGCTCTCAACAACCCCGAGAGGCAGGCACTGTGACGATAACATAATATGGTAGCTTGAGCGCTTTGACTTTGGAGTGAAAGATCAAGCTTCAAGGGCAGGCTCTGTCATTTACTTGACCTTAGGAAAGTTATTTAACCTTTCTGAGTCTTAGGTTGTCCATAAAATGGAGAAAATAAAATGAGCAACGAACATTTATTGAATTCTTACTATTTGCCAGTGTTAAATCCACCATTTTACAGCTGCGGAAACTGACACTTAGGCTCAATAACTTGGGCAAGTGTGGGGTGATAGAGCTGGATTGGAATCGGTTGTGCCCAACCCCCCACGTAAATGATGTTGGCACGATATCACAGTTTGTCCCCTCTTGTCAGTGACTGAACGCTGCAGGCCCCCAGAATTGATGTTCCTAAGAGCCACCCTTCCAGTATGCCAGGAAAGCTGTCTAGCTTGCCTGCAGCCATCCTTCCATGGCTTGCACTGGGGTAAGTGCCTTCAACTCCTCAGTGGCCCCAGAATCAGACAAGGAACCCAGCGCACGCCTGTCGGGAGACAGTGAAGAGAGAACACTCGTAACTACTCATTAAAGGAAGCCATACCTTCTGAGTCTTGCAAGTGCGAAACAGCACGGCTAATAGCACAGCTCGGGAGACCTGAGACTATAATAAATTAGGCGAGGAAATAAAATACATCGTGTCCAGAGCACCAGTCCCTCTGTTCCCTCTTCCTTCCTCTAGTCAGCAGATTGCCCTCATCATAAGGGGGGGGGGGGTGGACAGGCAGGTGACTAAAGATGAAATTTTACTTCTCAATTCAGGACCATGTACCCATTCTAATAGAACAGCAACCCCACTCTGGCCAATTGTCTCCTTGGGTAAAAGCAGTCTGAGTCCCAGAGACACTGGTCTTTTTAAGAGAAGCTAGGAATCCAGATGCTCATGGGCTAGCCTCTGATGTGTAAATATACACCACTTTTTAAATTTAAGCAAAGTGTAGGCTATATATCTATATATTTCCCCCTTCACTCCCTGCTCCCATCCCTTCCCTCCCCAGCAACACCCCCATCCCCACCACCCCACATTAGCCTGAATCCCGCTTCTGCAACAATAAGTTGCCTCCAGGACACCAAGCACATGTCTCTGCTGCTTCACCTGGTCACACCTTGCTCTGACATCCTAAACTCCTGAGAAATGGTCTGTGCACTAGATCAGGACTCAGAAAATCTCAGTGCTCAGACCGTGCCACTATTTTACTGCATGGTCTTGGACAAGTCATTTCAATTATCTGAACCTCCCTTTATTCATCTATATAATGGGGGTTCCTTTCCTCACCAAATTTTTATTGAGCACCAATTGTATGCACAGCATGCTGTAGACACCAGGGACTGCGTTCGGGGATGATAATAGGAGTGCTGCCCATCCTGAAGTGCTATTGTGAGACTCAAATGAATAAACACAGGTCAAATGCTCAAGCAATGCAAGAGCTGTAACTCAGAGGAAGGTTCCCTGCTCTGAGGCGATGAAGACCACAGACGTCCTCATGGCTGACTCATCCCATCTTGGGGCTCCGATTCTATAGAGTCATTTCTACAGAGAAATTACCTTCTGGGTCGACAATTGTGGGCTTAATTACAGGTCAACAGTTCCTGAAACTCAATCAGAGGAGCTTTCTGATATGCAGACAATCCACTGAGAAGCAAAAGTTGCCTAAAGTACTACATCTCTTCCATCAGTAAGCATATATAACAGCAAATAAAAAATTATCTGACTGCTGAGAAAGTCTTCCCCCCAGAAACCACCTCTGATCATCCTCAACCTGAGGTAAGTGCTCTCCTTTCCCTCTCTTTGAATTTAGCAAGTTGTATTTAAATCCCTGTTCACTTCTGTGCATCCCTCGCTAGACTCTAAGTCCCCAAGGAACAGGACCATGTATGCCTGCTTCCCTGCTGAATCCCCACTGCCTGACACATAATAGATGTTCAGTAAATGTTTACTGAATAAGTAAATGAACGGGCCACAACTGATTCTGTCAGAGTTGTGGAAAAGATGTTTATTAGGGATACAGCAAGGTCACGCCTTTGTTAAAAAAAAATCTTTGCAAAGAAGCAGGATCCAGTGCGTCTTTTCTCACCAATTATAGCTTTGGCTCTTACCTTGAACGAACTAAGTCTTCTTCATTAGAGTTGAGGGAGGAAAACGTGAACAGCCCAAAAAAGGTTTTTGTGAGCGCTGAACATTTAAATGTTTCTGAAGTATGCCATTTTAAGGTACCTTCCCATGTTTTATTACAGAGAACTTTTAAACCTTGCTAGTTAGACACCGACATAGGACCCCTGCGTACAAACACAGAGACGCATCCAACATGCATCCAAAGTAGAGCAAACAACATCTTTTGGAACTCTTCCAAGAGCTTCTTTGCATACTTTTATGTTAACGCAACCATCTTACAGCCAAAACAGCCAAACTGCAAACACCTGGCTTGAATTCTCAGAAATCTGAACTCATCAGGAGGAGCAGCTGAGATGTGAAACCCCGAATTTATTGCTTTCTTTAGTTATTAAGGGAGTGCCACATGTATCAATGAACAGCATCATTCCTCATCTGCTTGCAAAGTTTAGTCGGGAATTCGTAGTTCATGTGCTCTCACCGGCACAAACAATATTTATTCATCTGTTCTCTCCGAAGCGGTTTCCTGCAACTTGCCTTTCTCGGTGTTCACTCAGGGGAGGTGTGCTGTTAACTCTGGGGAGGCCTCCTCCATCTCCAGGGAGAAACTTGACATCTTTCAGGGGAGGCCTTACCTTTATTATTTATGGTTAAAATGCTTTACATTGCAAAGCAGCATGCTGCCTCCATCCCCTTTGTAATATAAACTGCACAGTCGGCATTTCAGAAGGAAAAACCTGAGTTGTTGAAAGGTAGAGAACTACTCAAGGTCACATGGGGGTCCTTCCTGCCCTTGAGTCTTACTGATATGGCCACCTCGATACCTAAGCGTACAGTCACATCAAATATGCCAGCTAGCGGGTATCAAACGGGCACTGGGCTACAGCGGCTTTACAATGCATTAGTCCTCAACAGCTCTGCAAGACTCAATCGTATTACTAGTCTCACTTTAAAGACGAAGAAACCAGGGCACAGAGAATTTAATTAACTTATCCAACACTGCCCAGCAAATCAGTGATGGAGCCTGGCTGTGAACCCAGGTAATCTGACCGTGAAGTCTGCACTCTGAATTACGCACTCATGGGACGGCCTCGCTAGCAGGTCCCTAAGGCGCATTGGCTCAAGGAAAACCACACAGTGCTGTACGGGGTGGGCTCACTCTATTTTGTTCCAGCTTTCCCTTTTACTCCCTTCTCTGAGAAGGATGGATATGGGAAGTGCTATGGGGAAGGATATTGATGACTTTACACAAAAAGAGAACAATAGGAGGGATGAATATGGATTAGATAAAAGTAGCCCTCACTGATAGGGACAACCTAGTGCAAAGACAGAAAATGGAAGATTAAAATATGGAGGGAAACCAATTTTTAATTAGAAAGTAGCATCTGCTTTTTTCTCCAACGTAAAAGAAAAAGGAGAAGCAAACAAAGCTCATTAGCTACATAGGATGTTCACTGAAACACTCCGCAACTTACCTGAGTGAAAAGTCATAAGCCCCATATTTCCAGAGTACTTCCAATTTATTCTTGCTTCTGGAGATGTAAAAGATACAGTCTCTCCTGACAGCACAGGTGTTTGATAAATGGAGGAACACCTCACTGCTTTTTCCAAAGCCAGGACTCCCTTTACGAAGTTCTTATTTGACGTGGCAAAATAACTTCGGAAAAACAAGAAGGCTATATACCAAACGTTAACGGCGGTGATCCCTGCTCTGATATTACAAATGATCTTTAGATTTTTTTTCCTTCCTTATCCATTTTTTTACATTTTTTTCCCTACAGTGAATATACGTCACTTTTGTCACACGGAAGGGAAACAAAGAGTTTTGGTGAACACTTTTCAATAAAGGAGTCCCCAAGTCACCCTGCCTCAGCACTCCCCTTCATCACCGAGGGAATGATTGTTTATGGACACCATAAAGGACAGACTGGCAGACCCTGAAAAGAGCGATGAAGCCCCGTGGGTGATTTATTCCCCTCTATCCTCCTAGCACTTCTTACTCACACCCACTGCGGATTTCAGCCCTCAAATGACAGCATTTCCATTCTCTCCCCACTATGCAATCCACCCATCGGAAATATTCCAGAAATGCCCATCTTTACAGTGACAAGCATATAAAACTCTAAGCAAATTACAATATTTCTACAAGGGGAACAAAGAGATTTTTAATCACCGTGTGTTCAATCTCGTGTCGTGTTTCTTATTGTGTTTCCATTCATTGTGGTAGCTCATAATGTACAGTAATACATTTTACATCTACTAAATGCGTTCTGGGTTTTTATATCACAGTTCAGAAGAATAGCTTCGAAAATCCTTTTGACTCCTTTATTTGAAAACTACATTTGTGGAATGGGGTAATTAAATTCCTATAGTTCAATATAATATTACCTCTGCTATTCTAGCTCATAAAAAAAAAAAAAAAAAATCCCAACCATCTTCTCCCTGCTTTTGCTAGAAATGGAATTACACCACAGAAATTTCTGTTAATACAAGTCTAAGATTTTGAGAGCCTACTCCATTGTAGTTAAACCAAAAAACTCCCTCTTTTGTACATCTTTATGGAAATTAAAATGACTGCAGAAATCTTCTGTGCTTGATGAATGCATGCTAGCTTACTTTGAGGAGAAAAAGTAAGAAGGGCTCAATGTCAGGGCTTTTGAATCACAGGAAGACGCTATCTCTAGATGAAGAGCTAGAGGATTCAGGGCCTTAAAATGGCTCTAAAATTAGGAAATCAATAATACAGAACCTTTGGTGCAGTAGGATTGCTTGGGTAATGGCAAGATTGAGAACAACCATATCTGAGTATGACGTAGATAACGGCGTGGCATATACATCACAGAAGTATTTCATTTCATTTGCTCCTCATTCATTATCAGGTGGTAGGAGAATATCCCCATTTTAAAGAAGACACTGGAGGCACCAAGTGGTAATATAATTTGTCCCCGGATACAAGTTTAGGAAGTAACTAAACTCGTAGTCATATCAAGAAGACAAGAGATAACAAATGTTCGCAAGGAGGTGGAGACAAGGGGACTCTTTTGCCCTGTTAGTAGGAATGTAAACTGGTACAGCCGCTATGGAAAGTAGTATGGAGTTTCCTCAAAAAGTTAAAAATAGAGCCACCGTATGATTTAACAGTCCCACTTCTGAATATATATCGAAAAGGAATGAAAACAGGCTATTAAAAAAGATATCTATGCTCCCATGCTTACTGCAGCATTATTCAAAATAGCCAAGACATAGAAACAACCTAAGTGTCCGTCAATGGATAAATGCACAGAGATGTGGTATTCAATGGAACATGATTCAGCCCTGAGGAAGAAGAAAATTCTGCCATTTGCAACAACATGGATGGACCTGGAGGGCATTATGTTAAGTGAAATAAGTCAGACAAAGAAAGACAAATACTATAAGATCTCACTTGTATATGGGATATAAAAAAACCAAACTCATAGAAACAGAGACTAGAATGGTGGTTACCAGGGGCTAAGGAGCGAGGGATAGGAGGAGGGATTGGTCAAAGGGTACAACCCTCCAGATATAAGACGAAGAAGTTCTGGGGATCTTAACGTCCAGCATGAAGATTAGAGTTAATAATACTGTATTACATACTTGGAAGTCGCTAAGTGAATGTATCATCACAAAAAAGAGATGGTAATTATGTGACGTGCTGCAGGCATGAGCTAACTACTCACTCATATTATGATATATAAGTATATCAAATCAGTACACTATACACCTTAAACTTCCACAATGTTATATGTCAGTCATACCTCAATAAAGCTGGAGAAAGAAGAAGGAAAAAAAAAAAGCTGGCACTCAAGTCCCACAGAGACTAACTTCGGGTTCAGGCCCTTTCCATCACATCGCACCACACCACATACTGCCCATCAGACACCCCAAAAGCAGTTTCATCGAGTGCTGAGAGACTCCAACTGCTGGCTCGTGGTGCTCCTCCTGCACAGATAAAATTAAGTGGGCACAGAGCTCACTCAGCCCACAAACAGAATGAACTGCTACCAAAGCAACTCTATGTGTATGAGTCTCCAAATATCTAGTTTGTTGGGCTTGTTTCCCATCTGCAGTTATACGAGGGCTCGCTGAAGCCCCTAGGATACAGTTTTAAATGACAAAGAGAAGATCTGAGTTGCAAAAATATACAACTATTCTGAATTGCAATCAATTTGTTTTTAACCGTAGTGAGCAATGTAGAGCTCACTTTTTAATTCCAAATTACAATGGTGTCCTCATCATAATATAAATAGATGGGGATGCCCTCATAATGGCAAGGATGCATATCATAAGTGAAACATACACAGAGAGAAAATAGCCTTAGCTCCAACATCAAAGTTCCCAGAAGAGAGTTAAAGTCAGAAGGAAGTGCGCCGAGGCAAAAGAACACTAAGGGGAATCACTCAAAAAGTTAAGCTTTATGGGGCTAGCTGAAAATACACAGTTTTCCTACAAGGTGCTACAATTTTTCTATATGCACAGAAAACATGAAAGTGAAAGTAATGAGTTGGAATAGATACTATTAACTTTTAATTAAGTTACTCTTAGAAATAACACACGCACTGATCATCTGCCCAAACATCTCAATTAAGAATGTAAAAAAGTGCATTCCTTCCAGCTTTTTGTCAGCTTTGTATCAAATGATCCAAACAGCTGAACTAGTTCAAAGACTCTACATGGAATAAATAAGCCTGGGGCTTATTTCAAGCTTTCTGTAGAAATACCGAAATGGTCATTTTTAAAGTCATCCATCTTCAGAAAGAACTAGAGCTGTGAGTAAATCTCTTAAAAGCATATGTAAGTTTCCCCCTCAGCCAGGTAGACAAAGACGAGATACAGGGAAACAAGCTAATGTCCTTCCGCAGGCAGGAAAATATTAATTAGCAATTCATAAACTAAGGTTACCTTTACAAGTACACTTCTAGTGTGAATTATGGCCGATTATTAGTTTAAGACTGACTGTACATTTCATTACCATTCTCAGCGTGAGAAAGTCCTGGTTATAACTGGAAATTCAAACACACTTGATTCATGACCATCAAAAGCCCCAGTCAATGCAAACTCTTTTACTTGGAACAAATAAATTGTTTCTTTTGATAAAGTACAAACAGAACTTCATATTATTAATTTCCTGACAATCCTATTCTGAAACAAAAAAAAAAATTAAGCTGGTGACCGGTTCTCTGCTCACAATGAATTCTACCCTTTCAAAAATCATTCTAGACTTGTATCTCCTAAACTGTGTTCCTTGGAATATTAAAAGCTTACGATGCTGATATGCATTCCATAAAAAGAAACTTCTGCACCATATAATGTATTTCCTTAATTCTCAAGTTCACTGTTTGCACATTTTAACATTTCCAAAATGGAGCTTCATCTTACAATGGCAAAAACTGCTAACTAAATCTTTTTTCCCCTTTAAAAAAAAAGCTATTAAATTACAGGTATATTTTATAACAAATGACATCTTAAAATGGATGAAACATGGTAAGTTTGGAGAAATAATTTTTTATTACCTGTGGAGATTCACCCTGCACATTACCACATTAAAGTCTCTGAAAAGTCCTACACTTTACAAACAAAGCTGTTTTCCTTATTTAACTCAGTGTTTCCCAAACATATTTACCCATCGATCCCTTCTTTTCTAGAACTCATAATAACATTTCATGGGACCAATGTTCTGGGAACACATCCTGGGAAAGACTGCTTAATTTTTTTATTACCCTTGGCCAAGACTCTTCGCTCATCAGCTTTCCATGACCCAGTGACAGAAACCTTCAATCATAAAGTGAAGGTAAACATGTTTCAGAGTCAACAGAACTGAAAGAATGACCCAAAACTCTCTGTAGAGAGAAAATGCCAACTAGGCCAGAGGCCGATTGATTCTGCTTGGAGACATCTGTGGTGTATTCATACTGATTGCTTTCTCCACAAATGATGCACAGCTTTGTCTGTTTCAAATGCCTTTATGATGTGAGAAATGAATAGACTGAATTGAAGCCATCTGCATGGTAGGATGGGACGCACCATAGGATGGGATGCACCGTTGGGTGAAAGGCACCCCTGTACATTGCCCAACATTTGGAGGTAAGAGAAATCCATATTTTTCTAGGACTGGTTCCTAAATTTACTTCATCAGCAAGTTGCTATTTGTGCATTCCCATAAAATTGAATAAAATAAGTCATATGGCCAAAGGGCAGGCAGCAGGAGAGTTTGAGAGCAGACACTGAAAATGGAACCAATGACATGGCACTCACTGATGCAAGCGTCCATCTTTAGGGCCAGACTAAGTCTTAAATGAACTCATCTCCTACCACTCAATATTTATCTGCCAATACCCTATGAATCCAATTTGCAGAAAAAGTATCAAAATATGGAAATAGGACCAGAAGATTACCATGTGCCTTTTGAAAGACAGACTCAAGCATTGTCTAACAAGCCCACCTGTCTAGCAGGTCAGCTGATTCTCTTGGACTAGCAGCATCGCCATTACCGGGGATCTTGTCAGAAATGCCAGATCTCAGGCCCCTTTCCAGACCTACTTGATCAGAATCTGCCTTTTCGCAAGATCCCTAGGTTATTTTATAGGCATTATGGTTTGAGCAGCATTGATCTAGGGAATATAACCTTTTTCTGACTTCCCGTTTACTGCTCATCGGGGCCCAGATGTCGTGAAGCTAGATGTTCTCTCGTGAAGATGGAAAAATCGCAAGTTATTTTTGTCTATTAGACATGCAAATGTTTCTTGCCTGGTAGGAAAGACATCCTCAAGGTTTATGGGGGTGCTGCCCGGTAGAACATAAAACATTTTACACCTAATTCCAGAATTCTCTTTCAGGGACGACATGGTCTCAGCCCCTCAATTTATCATCCTGCTTTTCCCTCATTAATGAGTTAAATAAACCTTTGACACATGCTCAGCACACACGCATGACAATCATGCTTGTAACTGTTTATGGTTTCATTCAAACCCAGTCATCTCTTGACAGAGATAGGACACTTATCTCTAGTGAACACCCCAATAGCCACCCTTTCTTGTCAGCAAACAGTAACTAAGAACATCCACTCTGACAGAGAGATGAAGACCTACCCTCAAGGATGGTAGGTCTAATGTATAATCTAACTTCAGATACAAGGGCTGGCAACTGAGAGCCTGTAGTTCTGTTTCAGCTTGCAGACATGGTGTATAGCCAAAGAACATTTTGTTTCATTTTAATTTTTGGATCTGAAGGCCTTTAGGTATAATGTGTATTCTCCAGGTCTCCACAGGCTCCTACATTCCTTATTGTTGTATATCATGCTGTTTCACACATTTGTTACCTAGCTGGCCCCTGAAGGCATTTAAGTTTACACCCCTTAAAGAAGGCACTAATCTATTAAATCCACTTAAGCCAGCATTACAGTGGGAAATGGCTCGCTCCTAGCACACTCGAAGCAGCCCTTATTGGGAATATTTTTGCATATCTATCATGCGCAGACCCTGGACAGCTATGACGAGTAGAAAAACAGTACAGCTGCCAAAACCGGTGGCCTTCTTCATTATCCAGCAGAGGGCAAATTATTTACACGTATAACAATGCATTTGAAATACATTTACCACGCATCATCATCAATTTCTTCAGATACAAAAGAGTTTCATTTAAATGGTTCTCCGAGCATAGA